>NC_134573.1:48910114-49645114 GCF_050947875.1 Dermacentor variabilis
GACCGGGGTTGTTGGAGAAGCATGGGAGAGGCCTTTGCCCTGCAGTGGGCGTAACCAGGCTGATGATGATGATGATGATGATGCGAAGACAGGTACAGCAGGGCTCGAACAAGTTGTCTAAAGGGGCAGACCAAAACGAATTTAAAATCAATCCGCACAATAGTTTTTGTGTCCTTTTTACTAGAAAGAGAGGCCTGGTTCCAGATCCTTGTGTTCAACTGTGTGGACATCAAATACCTATCAATAAAGAACACAAATTTCTAGGTATTATACTTGACTGTAAGCTTACTTTCATTCCTCACATTAAATATCTTAAAGAAAAATGTCTGAGGGCAATGAATATTACTTAATTCCTATCCCACGCAGCACGGGGTAGCGACAGGAAGTGTCTGATGAATGTTTATGAGAGCCTAATTTGATCAACATTGAAATACGGTGCCGTCGTATATAACTCTGCCGCTCCGAGCGCACTAAAGATTCTAGATCCTGATCATGTCCACCATCTAGGTGTCCGCGTAGCCAGTGGCGCTTTCAGGACAAACCATATTGAAAGCTTATACGCTGAATCAAATGAAAGGTCACTCCACCTGCAGAGAACTTACATAATTCTCCCATATTTCCTGTAAATACACTCCAATCACCAACATAATGTTTTAACACTGTTAACAATATGACGTGTGCTACACTTTTCCGTACACTTTTCCGTAATCATCCCTCTGTAAGATAGCCTTTCTCACAGCGTGTGAGGGAGTTTATTGATGAAATGCATGTCCCACTCCTCGAGCTTCGCTTGATGCATACAACCAAGCTCTTACCACCTTAAGAATGGCTGGTGGTAGAATGCGACATATCCTTTCTAGAAGTAACAAAACACGCACCAGAGATTGAAATTCGAATGCATTTCCTAGAACTCCAGCACAAGAACTCCTGCGCGGGGTTCTACACGGACATTTCGAAGTCAAATGCCAGGGTGTCCTATGCAGCCGTCGGTCCATCCTTCTCAGAATCCGATGTACTGCGTCCGGAAACAAATATCTTTACCGCCGAGTCCTACGCATTACTGTTTGCTGTGAAGCATATAAGAAAATAAAAACTTCAAAAATCAGCTATATATACAGACTCCCTAAGCGTCGTGAAGGCGTTGATGTCACTCTATACACAAAAAATGCAGTATTTAATGAACTCCATTCCATCTTGTCTAAAGCGCACATATCTAACCAGCATATCATTATATGCTGGGTGCCTGGCCAGAGGGGCATCGAGGGTAGCGTTCTGGCGGACGAGCTGGCCACGTCAATCGCATCGCGAGCTGTTAACCCTACCGTTGATGTGCCTGTCACAAATCTGAGGCATTTCTTACGAAGGAAACTGCGAAACCACTGGCAGTGCACGTCGGTCTCGGAAACAAATAATAAGCTCCACGTGATAGAGCCGCAGGTAGGATTCCGTCGTTCAGCAACAAAATCACGCCGAACAGATGTCCTATTCTGTCGTCTCAGAATACGACCCACATTTGGCAACCTTAACTTCCTAGTCACTGGACATGACCCTCCAACCTGTGGTAGATGCGGGGAGAGGCTGACCGTCCTCCACGTCCTACTGGAGTGTCGGGAAGCCTAATCTGAGAGGAGACATTTTTCCTTAGCATATCGGCAGCACATTCCTCTTCATTGTGTAATGTTTTTCGGTCCAGAACCGCTTTTCAATACAAACTCAGTCCTAGGTTCCCTCAGAGATGTCTTACATGTTATTAGTCCCATACATTCGTAGCGCTTCCTCTGTTCAGAGGATGCCGCTTTAATAGTCGTACTGTATAGCACATGTCTCCAGGATTTCGCGTTTCAAGGGCTCTTGTGAGGCAGTTGTGCTGTAGCTAATTTTTGCGTCTTACATGTTCTCTATATCATATCATTCTTCCGCAATGCAGCGTAAGGCTCATAGTACTCGTTATTAGTCATCGCCATAATCTGAGCACGTACATTTTACGCACTTTACCGTGACTATTTTAGGCCCCTTTACAGCCACGCCAAATCAACTTCACAGAACTCGTCATGGGCACGTTGTAAGTGCTAGGCGGCGCCCTGTCTTTCGGACCCCTAGCGCCGTCTGACGAATAGTTGCTCAAGTGTGGTAGGATTACTCACGGCGTCAACAGCTTGCGCTGCGTGTTTGGCGCCCTGTCAAACGGTAGTGATCGCGCGAAACAGCGTGCCGATATTAATTTTAGCCGGGTTTCGGAAATCACAACATCTTGCCAGCTTTTTTCGTGGAAGGTATTTGGAGAAAGGAAGTCGTCAATTTGAAGCGGGGCACGTGTACGACGTGATGGATGTGCTGAACTCGCACGGATCGGAAGTGACTGCTAGGTGTATTCCGCAAACGAAATTTAAATCACCGCATCAGCGAGATGCGTGAAGCTCAGCGTAAGTTACGTCGTTATATACGTTGTGGACGCATGAAATTATAAGTGACATTGATTCTTACAGATCGGCGACAGCCGACAAATCTTAGCGGGGAGCTGCGGTTGCCGTGCTGATATCGTAGGCAAGAGCAAGCACGCCGCGGTAGTTGCCCTGTGCATACAGGACGGCAAATGCGACTCCAAAACATCTCAACCAAGAACGTGGGGCGTACCAACGTCTCGTAAGACCTAGCCAAGGTACTGTAACGTTGCTCTCCCAAAACACAAAAAGTGAGGAACTTACCAGTTTTGTTAGGCTAGGCTGGGAAAATATTTTCGCCCAAGTTACTGGAAGTCCGACACTTCTTATGTTGTTGCGATTTTTCAGTGCGTGCAAAGGAGGTTCCAATAAACCACGTCGTCAAATATTTTGGTGATCTCAACTGCCCTCTAGTTGATACGCTGGGTGCAGAAGAGTGTATGCCAGCTGAGCCAGCTGCAACCCCTCCTCGTAGCTCTCAGCAAGAAGCCCTGGCGCCGTTTGAATGGGAGAGGATAGGGAAGGAGTTCCACAGCTTTACTTCGGTAGAGTGTGGAAACAAATTACTTTGTTTGCTGTATATGCTGGTACGCCCCACAGGTGTCCCGTTGCTGCCATCGTTGCTGTAAAAGCAACGAATTCAGCGTTAACGCATTTGGCGTAACGCCGGAACATAAACCACTCTGCCGTCGGACAAGCGCGAGCCAGCATTGACTCCGTTCTACTTCATACGGTCGGCCCGGAAACTTGTAAAACTTTGCTCCTAGTGAGTTGATGTACGAGCTGTTGCAGCCCACTACGTAACAGCTCGGGTTGCACTTCAACATTACTCCGAAAAGGCAACAGCTACGCGCGAAAGAGGGCACAGACAGGCTTTTCGATCGCCAGCGGGCCGGTCGTATCGTGCCAGTTGCGCGCTCGCCGCCGCCAGGGGCGTCCTAGTAGGCGCGGGAACTACGTTCGCAACATGCCTATTTCACCGTCTTGGCACTCTTTGGCCATACCTGGCCCTTGCGCCACTAAAAAACACACATTCATTCATTCATCACTGCTCACCATCTTCACTGGCACCTTCATCAAATTCTTCACTTGATTGGTTAGACGAACTGTCGTATTCCATAACACTTTCATCGTCATTCATGGATTCACATTCTTCTTCTCTGCTGTTTTTAATTAGCACAACCACCGTCCTGGGATCCTGAAGTAGTTATGTATGGAACTTATTCGGGCCACGACGAATTCCGCCCCCTTCCAACGAAGTCAGAGGAAACCAAGCCCAACGCAGTTCGCCATTGTGTGGTCGGTTCATTAACGTCTGATTATAGTTTCAGGCCGAACGAGTCTTCCTTTCTTGTCTGAAAGGTACTTTCTTTGCGATTGAAATCACCCATTCGTGGAAACACACTTAGATACGACGGCGATGGTATCTTGAATGGCCATTGGGTGCTTTACGGCTCTCTGTATACGCCAGCAGCCAGCACGCACGCCGCCTAGCGAAGCGATCGACACCTAGCGCCATCTATCGGAGAAATCGCGCTCACGTGATCAGTGTAATCCACCTATATATTCAGATAGGCTTCGTCAAGACAAATCCTTGGGTACTGATCTCATTTGTATACGACTGCCCCTTGACGAGTTACAAACCCCTCAAGGTACGTCCTAAACCGCAATTTACTTCGTTTGGGGGGTCAAGGTCAGCTTAGAATTCGGCTTTCGGTGCGATCTGTGTACGTTACAATTAGTAATTCCATGTACGCAATGTTTATTATTTAATCGTGGCTTTATATTATACAACCGCTCATAGGATTTTAATTACATACCAAATACGGTACGCAACTGCCCCGGATGGGCACCCCTTGTTGTAGTAGTATACAGGGTGTCCCAGTTACCTTGGACAAAGCTAACTATAGCCACAGTTTACAATGTTTCTGTTGACGTCCTTGCGTGTTTCACGCCAGGGGCGTCCACCTCTCACGCGATGACACCTACAGTGCCGTGGACTCCTTCGAAGGCCGAGGTCTCCGATGTTGCTGTCTCTGCGGGGAATAGTCCTGAGACCATTGTCGATGCGACGGCCTCAATAGTTGGCCTCTCTGAGGTCTGTTGCGTTCAGCACATGGCAGGCTTCAACTTCCAAGTCACCGTCAAGAACATAGCTTCCATGGCTCTAATCATCGATGCTGGCTTCCTTTTCATCAGTGGCGAGCGTTGTCCTGTCGTTCCCGTCGGCCCGCAGGTCACCAACGACTCTTCATGCTGCCGTCGTTCGTTCCGAACGAAGTCCTCGTACAGACACCATCACCGTACGGCAAGGTTCTGTCTGTCAACGCTGGTATTATGAGGTAACTATGTGGCATGCTCACGGGCAGCCGCTTCGTTCGAAGGAAAATGAGCACCACAAACTCTGTCTCCAATTATATGCGAGTATCTAGTCATCATGTGACGTTTGACTACCGTGGCTCTGCAATGCGTGTGTCGTTGCTGCGGCTCCAGGGACCATTGCACTATTAGTCATTTCCTGGTTAACCTCCCGGATATAAGTGGTACTCATCAGCATGCCACATGTTTAAAGGCATGTATGTGGTCTCGCAAGAAGGGTCATGCGTGAAGAGGTCATATACGGCACAAAGATCAGTGAAGGTACGCATATGAAAGATGCTAAGGATGCGGCATGCTATTATGTGGCCAGTAGATCCTGTCCCAAATACAGACGGCCGAGGACCATGCGGTGCATTTCTTGCCACTGCTCCACTGGACTAGAGCGAATATTTAAGTCATTTGCGTAAGAAGAAGTGATTAGCAGCAGTTACATCTTACAAGAATAAGAATGCGTTATCTACAGGTCTTGTTATATTACGTTTCAATTACAGCATAAGGTAACAAGCGTTAACGGTAATAGTTGCTATTCAAAAAATAAGATACTAACACAATTATCATAGGAATATATTTTGGCTGCTCTTATATTGGAATGGGGTATTTAAGCTTATTCATTGTCCTCGCATAAAACGTTCCGGCAGTTGCTTGAGGGAAGGATGTCGTATATGACTGACTTGGAAATTCTTGACTGCTGCTGGGTGGTTAGCGAGGCGTCAAGAAAATTACGTACACTTTTCGCCGCCTTCTTAGTATATATGCGACGAGACTGCACCTTCGTCGGCCGCATTAAGGACGGTGAGCGAGCGTTTTCATGCGTCTCCAATTGCTGTGTCCGCGCAGCGTTGCCGGTGGCTGCCGCCGTAGATCCGCAGTGCAAGAGTGTGTCGGCTGCTCAAAAAGTGATAGCGTTTAGTTTGACGTTCTTTAGGTTGATGGGCAAACCATCGAGCACGACAGAGTGCACGCGGCTCGAAGTGGCTGTAACGCTGTTGCTAAGATTTTTGTCTCGCATTCAACGCAATGTAGGTGCCTCTTCGGTTGAAGGGGGTTACGGCCGCTTTTGTAGAGGAATATTGTCGCGCTACAACGTGAACAGAACACACAGAGACATTCTTCAAGAACAACAGGACAACCTGTTCAAAAACAAACGGAACAGAAGCAGGACTTCGTCCTCACTTAGTCTCACCCACCCACTAGGCGGAGTCCGTTAATGCCCCCGTCGTCGTTGTCTTCTGCGTAGAATACACGCGTCATTTGTCCCTCCCGAAAAGAGCATCGCCCCTATACTAAACCAGAAATGTCACTCGCGGAAGTAAGAGTCTCGCGCATATTTTTTTGCTCACATACGGCTTCATGCGGACAACGTGCACAAGTTCAGGACGGTGCATGCGGCGTCGCGCACATTTGGGACTATCGGGGACGACCTCACTGAGTCGGCGAAATACACGATATGGTCCGGAGTATCGCCTTAACAGCTTTTCGGAGAGGCCTCGTTTCCGCATGAGTGTCCAAACCCATACTCTGTCGCCGACGTCACAGATTACCATTCGACGGTTAAGATCATACCGCCCTGCGTCATAGTCTTGCTGCTGGCAGATCCGCAAGCGTGCGAGCTTCCGAGCCTCTTCTGCGCGTTGCGCAAACACATCGGCGTTCGTATCAGTGTCGTCAAAGTCTTGTGGAAGCATTGCATCCACGATCGTTCATACATCCCGTTCGTGAACAAGGGTGAACGGAGTCATGCGCGTTGTCTTTTGTTTCACCGTGTTATATGCAAAGGTGATATAAGGTAGGATGTCGTCCCAATGTTTGTTTTCAACATCCGCGTACGTGGAGAGCATGTCTTCAATTGTTTTGTTTAGGCGTTCCGTTCATCCGTTGCTTTGTGGATGGTAGGCGGTTGACTTCCGATGAGCCGTTCCACTTAGCAGCAAGACGTGATTAAAAGTGCAGCCGTGAATGCGGTTCCTCGGTCTGTTATCACGACGGTTGGTGCACCGTGTCGCAACACAATATGCTCAATGAAAAAGCGCGCCAGCTCGGCTACTGTGCTTCTCTGGATTGCCTTTGTTTCAGCGTAACGTGTGAGATAGTCGGTGGTGACGATAACAAAGCGATTCCCTGAAGTAGCAGTAACAAGTGGGCCGAATACATTCATTCCGAGTTGGTCAAATGGTCTTCGAGGAACCAGGACGGGTTGTAGGAGACCAGCTGATTTCGACGGAGGCGACTTGCGTCTCTGGCAGTCGAGGCAAGGGCGAACGTGATGTTTCAGGTTTGTGGTAAGTCTCGGCCAATAGTACCTTTGCTGCACTTTGTCCAAAGTACTCGCCTAGCCTCAATGACCAGAAGTCACCTCGTTGTGAAGGGCTTCAATTACTTCCGTGCGAAGAGCTGCAGGAATGACGAGTACATAGGGGGACCCAGTCCAAGAAAAGTTTCGTTTGTAAAGTACTTTTGCCCGGAAACAAAACTACAACAGTTCTCTTGCGAAAACTCTAGGAGGTTTCGCAGATTTGCCCTCTAAGTAACTGATGAGTTTAAGCAACTCAGGGTCGTCCCGTTGTTGCTGCGCCATGGTGGACGTGTCCAGAGCACAAATAAACGCCGAGTCTTCTTCGGGTGTAGCACAAGACCCTATCGGCGATCGAGACAGGCAGTCAGCATCCGCATGTCATTTATCCGACTTGTACTTGACAGTCATGTCAATCTCTTGCAGCCGTAGGCTCCAACTCGCCAGTCGTCCCGAAGGACCTTTATGGTTTGTCAACCAACGCAGTGAATGTTGGTCGCTGATAACTGTGAAGTGGCGGCCATACAAAATATGGGCGAAATTTCTTAACCGCCCATACTACGGCGAGGCATTCTTTCTCAGTCGTGGAGTAATTAGCCTCTGTGTGTGAGAGTTTTCTACTTGCATAGGCAAGTACCCTTTCTGTGCCGTCCTGCTGCTGCAGAAGAACAATTCCCAAGCCAAGATTGCTTGCATCAGTGTGGAGCAATGTAGAAGCCCTCTCATCAAAGTGAGTACGCACTGGAAGTGTTTGGAGACGTTCCCGCAAGTCGTTGAATACACCTTGCTCTTCGTCGCCCCCTACAAAAGCAACGTCGTCTCTCGTAAGTAGAGTTAACGGCGATGCAATACAAGCGAAGTCTGCAATAAACCGCCGGTAATAGGCATAGAGGCCGAGGAAGCGCCCGACAGCCTTTTTATCGAATGGTACGGGAAACTGTGCGACGGCGACAATTTTTTCGGGATCCGGGTGTACAACTGCATGGCTGACAACGTGATCAAGGAACTGTAGTTCCGCAAAGCCAAAGTGGCACTTCCCTGGTTTCAGGGAAAGGCCGGCAGACCGGATGGACTGCAGAACCGCTTCAAGCCGTTCGAGATGTTCTTAAAATGTTGCGGAGAATACGATAACGTCGTCGAGCTACACTAAGCAGGTTTTCCACTTCAGGGCTGAAAGCATGGTGTCCATGAGGCGTTGGAACGTAGCAGGGGCAGAGCACAACCCGAAAGGCAAGAGCTTAAATTCGTATAGGCTGTCTGCTGTCACAAAAGCAGTTCTTTCACGGTCTCTCGGGTCAACTGCGATTTGCCAATTTACGCTTTTTAAATCCATTGAAGAGAAGTAATGCGAGTGTCGAAGGCTTTCGAGCTAATCGTCTATACGGGGAAGCGAGTACACGTCTTTGTCACCTGATTTAGTTTTCGGTAGTCCACACAGAAAATGCAAGCTGCCGCCCTTTTTCTTCACTAGAACTAAAGGAGATGCCCAGGGACTCATTGATGGTTGGATCACGTCGTCTTTAAGCGTTTTTTCACTTCTTGCTGTATGGATTCACGTTCTCTGGGAGCAACACGATAAGGATTTTGGTGAATTGGTCTTGCCGTATCCTCTGTAATTATTCGGTGCTTTGTTAGAGGTGTCCCACCGACGCTCGACATCGACGCAAAGCAGTCGCTGAATTTGGCCAGTAGCGTAAGAAGCCGTTCTCGTTCGTGCGACGACAAAGCAGGGCTGACGTCAAGTACAGGAGCTCAGTATTGCGTAGGCGCTTCTTCGAGTAGTGAACAGCAGCCGTAGACATCCACAACACCGTCAAAATAAGCTACAGCCGTGCCCTTTGGAAGGCGCCGTTGCTCTGTGCTAAAATTTGTTAGCAACAGGTTCGTGCGCCCATCGGTGACATTCACGATTCCTCGGGCGACCGAGATACCATGAGTGAACAACAACATAGTGATTTGGTCAACAACGCCTTCGCAATGAAACGGTACATCAAATGCTACCGAAACAAGGGTACATGATCGATGTGGAATGACAACGTCGTCTTCTGTTAGACGAAAGGAGTGGTGTTGCGGCGATAAGCAATAGACTAAACCAAGACTCTTATAAAGCGTAACCATGCAATCCGGGATCGTAATTACGATATCATGTTCTTTCAGAAAATCCATTCCAAGATTCAAATCTTTACAGCACACAGGCAGACCGATGAAAGCGGCCACGAAAGAAGAATCCCCGATATTACTTCTAGAAGTACATCTTCCAGTAGGCATCAGTAATTGGCCACCCCCCGTCCTTATGTGAGGTCCCGTCCATGGCATCTTTACTTTCTTCAGGCGGAGGTCGAGTTCCTGACTCATTATAGAGAAGTCTGAACCAGTGTCGAGTAAAGCTGTCACTGGCTGTCCGTCCATCAAAACAATTTCGGCGCTCACAATTTATACGGTGTTTATCGGCTTTACAGCGTTCTGCAGCGGGAGTGTTGGGGGCTTTTTATTGTCTTGCGGCGGGCCGGCAACCTTACCCCCAGAGGTCGCCGCCTTCAGTTCCCGAGAGTGGGCTGGTTGACCTTCGTCCTCGGAGGTAAGCAAAAGTATGTCGAGTAGGTGAAGCCGTCTGACGTGGAGGGGTTGGAGAACGCGACCGACGGCCGAAATCAGGCCTATCATTGGGCACGGATTCGTCATTTGGGTGCGCTATGGGAGGTTCCCGATAAGTAGCGTCATCGCGGCATAGCTTGGAATCATCATTTCCACGTCGACCATAGGACCACGGACGATTAGGTCGAAATGATGTGTCGCGATGACAGCAATTACGTGAAATGTGGCCGACGCCTCCGCAGTGAACGCAAAGTGGTCGCGTATCGACGGTGCGCCATACGTCGGTTCTTCGAAGTTGCGGCCGTCCCGTATCGTCGTTTTGCGACGATGACCAAGGGGCGGCGGACGACGGCTGCTGGTGTGACGGCCGCGGCATAACGGGTGTGCGCCTCGAAGCATCCTCCTGCGGCGGCGACCAAGGAGCGACTTTCGGAGGTTGGTGGCACGGCGGTGTGGTTGTGATGGGTGGTGGACATCGGGCAGCAGCGGCGTAAGTCATGGGACGCTGGTGATCTTGAAGATCAGCTGCCTGGAACGCCTGCCTGATTTCGTCGCGCACCACTTCGGCTATTCATGCTACGGGTCTATTCAATGTCGGTGTCAGAATCGTTTGCACTTCCTCCCTGACAAGCTCTCTGATTAATTCACGCAAGGAATTCTGATACTCCGCAGTCCCTGCTGCGGCACTGATTGCAGTGCTAGTGGACAGTCGATCGTACTGCCTGCGCCTTTGATGAAAGGCCCGCTCAATAGCCATCCATAGCCTCTTTGATAAAGTCGGCGACGGTGACTGGTGGATTCTGCACAAGCCCCGCAAATAACTGCTGTTTTACAGCTTGCATGAGGTAGCGCAACTTCCTATCGTCGGTAATGTTCGGGTTGGCTCTACGAAAGAGGCAGGCCATGTTTCCTGCGAACATTGTGACCGACTCATTAGGTTGTTGCACCCATAGCTCCATCATCTGCTGGGCGTGGTCGTGTTGGTCGGCACTCGAAAAAGTATCCGTGATCTTCTGCCGAAAGTCATTCCATGTCGTCAGGCTAGCTTCACGATTCTCTTACCAAGTACGGCTATGTCGTCGAGAGCGAAATAGATGTGGGAAAGATTTTGCTGCTCAGTACACTGGTTAATCTGTGCGACGCATTCATACTTGTCAAGCCAGTCTTCAACGTCCTCGAAGACTGCACCGCGATAGCGATCGGGAACCAATGGATGCAGAACGGTTACCTGTTGTGGACTGGGAAACCGTCTGCTTTGGGGTGCTTGCAGAGAGCTGGTTTCTGCCATTGCGAGATGTGTGCAGCTCCCGGAGAGAGGTGGTTGAAGAGGGGAAAACGCTGGGGCAAGGCCTAGGAGTCCCCCTCTAAAGCAATGCACGGGTATCATAACTGTGACAATGCGTCCGGGCTAGATGAACGACGCCCAGAAGGAGTCCGGTGCATCAGGCGAACTCAGTACTCCGCACCTCCACCAGTGTCGCGGTACAACGCGGACAGAAGACAGAGAGACGTTCTTCAAGAGCAACAGGACAACCTGTTCAAAAACAAACGGCACAGACGCACGTCTTCTTCGTCCTCATCCACTCTCAGCCGCCCACTAGATCGAGTCCGTTAATGCCCCCATCGTCGTTGTCTTCTGAGTAGAATACACGCGTCAATATGCTTTCGTATTTCGACGTAAAAGGCGTCTTGCGGGGCCGACGCAAATTTGAAGACAGCTGTGTGTGCGACGGTTATTTCCGGTCTACTGACGGTTCTCACCTGCCGGATGCGCCGTACCAAACATCCTGGTTTGCATACTGCAGCATAGCCCGGTTCACCATGCTCGTATAGGTAAGTGCCTGTATTGAATTTTTCTGCGGTTTGTTATACACGGCTTCTAGGCTTATGTGACCCTAGCTAGGCAGGCACTCCAAGTTCAAAATGAAATAGCGGTATGTGTGGTTTCGCATTATAGAGATGTATACTTTAAATGTGTCCTTAAGCGTTATAACGTATTTTTTTGCTCTGTCAGAGAGGCTACGAATTGTCAGAAGAAAAAAACCGTTCATTTTGCTGCTAACGCGTAACCGCCTTAACGTGTTTCAAAGCCCATAGTATAGAAGACTGCAGTGGGCAAGACCGCAGCAACACCGACAGGATGCCTAATGGCGTGTTGTTTTTCGTGCAGTTTCTTTGCCGTTCATTGGAATCTTCAATGCTGGCTTTTCCTCGAGTTGCCTCAAAATGGACGCGTCCGTTGACCATGCGTTGCATTTGAAGCTGCAGCCTGTGCCCGCGCATGATGGTCTGCGTCCGAACGGCCCTGTCACCTTCCCGTGCGGCAGCTTTGGCAAGTGCGATAGTAGTCCTATAGTCGCACCACTTGGTTCCAATTTATATCTGACGTCATTGGATGGCCCAACAGGAGCAGGCTCTTGGTCAATAACGTCATCGACACAACGCTTAAAAGTCCAGGACCTTGTTTCCCTCGTCAGTGGGCAAGACCGCAGCAGCACGAACAATATGATTAATCGCGTCTTGTTTTTCGTGCGGGTACGTTACTTTAGGCACGTCCATAGTTTGAGATCAAGTGATCGTTGTTTGCTGGCGCTCTCTTGCCCACAGAGCTTTTTGTTTTCCTTTATGCATGCACTGTTCTGCGCAAATCGACTTGTCCTTAGCGGTGATGTAGAGTTAAATCCCGCTCCTGCGAGAGAGACGACTCGTAACACCAGTAATTCTGAGGAAACTACGTGCTCATCTGAACCTGGTATAACTGATAATGGCTCGAACAGCCTTTTCGGAATGCTGACCGAACTATTGGCTGCGCAGAAAATGATGGCTCGTGACACCACTGACATCAAGGTTTTCCAGCAAACTGTTAACGAGCGTTTTGACACTCTGGAATCCCATGTGGCTGCCCTAAAAAAAATTAGCGCTGATCCTAGAGTCTCATTTGATCATTCTGGTTCTGTCGTACACTCCTTATCTCAGGCCGTTTCAAAACTAACTAAAAAAATGGTGACCTTTAAAATCGCTCCAGACGGAACACGTAATTTACAATATGATATTTCGCACGGACTTGCGGTACATAATGGTGAAAACACATACACACACGCTTCTGTTTAATCTACACCTATTTTTCACAGAGAGCCTCCAAATTGAATGCCCGCCCATTAAACGCTGTCACAGAATTGGCCCCAAACGTAAAGGTAGATCGAGCTCAGTTGTATTGCGAGTACTAGACTTTAGGAACAAAGTAGAAATCGTGAAAATTGTCTCAAAGCTTAAAGGACCAAAACTTTACATTACTGAAGATTTATCGGCTAATGTACGTGTCATTCGCAAAAAGCTATGGGCAGCAACCTCTTCTTTTCGTGACCAAGGCTCTGTGGTTAGGTTGCGTTATCACCGTGTTTTTATAAACGGTGTCCGCTAGATGTGCAATGATACAGCTAACGCCCTAGTTGACGATTGAGGTATCACTGGAAACACGGTACTTAATAATTCAAGTCTTTCTGAAGGCATACCAAGCACTGTCCCGGCTACGTCGTCTTCACAATGACATATCCGCGACTCTTACAGGCTTCCTTTCTTGAATTTCAAAGCAGGAAATCTAGCAAGTTCCCGCTGTTTCTCTCCCTTGATAGCCTCCTATTCCCCATTTCATTTCAAAACGCAGTAACGATCCAGATGGAATTGCTAGATTCAACTCTACCAAAGAGGAACTAAACTTGAAAATGAATATGGCCAAAGATTTCTTATTCCATGTCAAGCTGCCAGGATTGCTAAGAAATAATCCTGGGAAGTTCTGGCGTTCTGTCATGCCTACTACTGATTCTTCATCTTCATTGACTATCGGTGATGAAATTGTCAACGATCCTGTACGCATCTCCAGTGCATATACTGAATATTTCCATTCGATATACGCCAGCGATTGTCATGTCTATCCTGCTTTTGATGATTCATATTTTTCGATTTCCGAGATTTCGGTTGCTGTTAATGCCGTTCTTAATTTGATATTAAATTTAGACGCAAAAACAGTCTAGTGGCTCAGCCGGTATTCCGAATTCGTTTTTACTTCGCTATTCACAATGGAAACCACGCTATTTGGAAATTATATGCAATAAGTCTCTAGAAAAGGGGCTCGTTCCTTCATCATGGAAACTTGCAAAAGTAATACCATTTTATATAACAGGTAGCAAGACAGACGTAACCAATTACAGACCAATTTCTTTAACTTCCCAATCGTGCAATATGCTGGAACCTATTATTTACAAACACACAATAGATTTTCTTGAGTCGAACAACATTCTAACTAATGTTCAGCATAGATTTAGACGTGGTTTCAGTACTATCACGCAGTTGAACTTCATCTTTGACATTGCTTATTAATTGGATCTCGGTTAACAGATTGACCCTATCTTCGTTGATTTTTCTAAAGCTTTTGATTCATTACTTAATTCTGACCTCTTGCAAAAATTAAATGCTATACTAAATATTCCCCTCTAGTCGATTCGATTGCAAGTTTCCTTTCTAACCGGTCCGATTACGTCAACTTTAGTTCTGCAAGGTCATTCATACTTGAAGTTGACTCCGGGGCTCCTCAAGAATCCGTCGTGGGTGCTTTATTGTTCTTAGTTTATGTCAATGACCTTCCAAAAATGTTTCTTCCAGGATTCATCTTTATGCTGACGATTCCGTCTTGTACGACGTAATTGACTCTGCGACTAGTTATAAGCGATTGAACACTTCCTTTGCCTCTTTCGGTGCTTGGTGCAAAAAATGGAAAATGAACATTAACATTACAAAACGGTTGTTTCGTCATTCACGAAATGATCAGCACTTGTAATTGCGACATATTCCTTGAATGGGTCACCTTTAACCAGAGTTCGGAAATACAAATGCCTTGGCTTAATATTTACTGATTATCTTTCGTGGACTACACACATTGACAAAACATGTTCAAAGGCCCTAAAACTACTAGGTTACCTACGTTGTACTATGTAAAAGGCTCCGAAAGCGACTAAACTCTTAATGTATAAAACGCTTGTTGGCCCCGTTATCGATTATGCCGCAACAGTCTGGTCGCCCCATTACCAAACAACATAATTAAACTAGAAGCAGTGCAAAGAAAAAAGCCGTCCGTTTGATTTTTCACCGGTATGACCGCTCTTTTTCACCTACATCTGTCTTCCCTACACTGAAACTAACATTACTTTCAGTACGTGGTGAGGTGGAATCATATAAGTTTTTGCACAACATAATTCACAAGTCCTTGCACATCTTGCACATCTCGCACATTCATACAGCTTCCATATCTTTTGCCAAGCCTTCTTGTACGCGTAACTACCAGGAGCTTAATCTCAACCTTCTCTATGCCCGTACAAATACTTTCAAGTAAATCTTCTTTCACCGCACAGTAGAAGTATGGAATTCCTCACCTGACTGCCTTCGTTCGCTCCCGATAAGCGAATTCGAAAGAGCTCTCTATGGAAACCAGTATGTGTAACTACTTAAACAATGTTTAGTTTAAACTTTATGTGTATGTCTATTGCTGTTTCGTTCCTATAAGATTCGATGAAATTGATTTTCCAGTTCTTTGACTGTCTTACATATGTTGTCAGAGTCATTGTTGATTTCACTTTGTTACAACTGTTTTTACCCACTCCTGCCATAGCCCTCCTATGGGGCTGCAGTATGTACAACTAAATAAATAAATAAATAAATAAATAAATAAATAAATAAATAAATAAATAAATAAATACCACTGCTGTCAAATGGCGACGGCCGTTAGCTTCAACAACGACGCAGTCCATTACTGGCGACTTAGGCTAAAGACAACACGGAATATGTGGTTTGTACGCAGCCGACGCAAATGAGGTGACTTGCATGTGGGTTGCATGGCAGACTAGATAAGAATAGCGATGTGGGCGAGTAGGTATAAAGTGATGGCGTGATTTGAGCAGCGTGACGTACGAAAGTGCAAAAAGTATCAAGGTTCAGCAAAAGGATAAACATGAATGCTGCCACCTTTTGTTTCTGAGCTTTAGTGCGTTGTGCTGCTAAAATCACGCCATGTGAGAGTGGGAACGAAAAATAAATCCGAGGACAACTAAGCACTTCTTGTGAGATCTGAATGGAAAAGCAATAATGTTCAATTGAACACGGCTGAGACGTCCTTCGGGTTTTGCCCTGAGAGTAGTGTTTTTGAGTTTTGCTGCGGGGTATTTTACGGACTGTTGCGATTAAATTCGCGTAGGTTATTTTTGCGGGTACGTGTGGGCAGCACGTACCATAGCAGTATCTGCTGCTGGACCGTGCAAGCAGCAGCAGCTTACGGTGCCAGCGCCGCATGCCACCAACGGCCTGCGATGACGAGAGACCGATGAAGCAGCATGTGTCACCACGGCTGTTTCGCCCGGTTTGCTCCGCCGAGGTGCGCTCCTCGCGTAGCATCACTGTCAATGGTAATTTGCGTACGGTTTTGCTGCTACAGATTCCAGGCATTTTTGCTCATTGGGACATTAGATGCTTTCGCACAAGAACAAAAGAACTTTTCTTGGACCTATTCACACCGCCCTGTTCTGTCCTATTTTCTTCTCTGGTTTTCCTACTTTCTGAAATACTCATCAGTGTTGATGCACCTATTGCAACGTGTTCTTCTCCTGCGGTCCCGAGCCAGCAGCCTTTGCCAACATGCAGTGCGCGAACAGAAGCATCGTTTCAAGAGTTCCGAGCCCCAAATATTGGTAAGCATTTGATGTACTTGCACATATTTACTCGAATTTAGCGTGACGACGATTGTGCGGCACTCGACCGTGGTGCACCGAGAATATGGACACCATGGTGGCGTATACGTGAGTAAAAAGCGGGGGGCATCCTGGCGAAGTACAACAAGCACTTTCGGCCGCTTTTATTGTTCTTTTTGCTTCCGCGACGAGAGTACGCCCTGCAGAAAACGGGAGGAACAGCAAATAAAACGTGCAATTTTTCCGAGCTGCTTCCACGGAATAATTATGCAAAATAGAAGTGAGGCGTGCAGACAGGACACAAGAGTAGAGTAGTGGACAACACGAACGCCGACTATCAACTGAAGGGGGCACTGAGGCGAAAAAAGAAAGAAGGCACAAAACTCATCTGCACATGCTCAGGAATGGTAACACCAGGTGTCAATCGGGTAAACGTGCCGGCCTACGTGAGAGATAACTGTTAAGGTACTTAATCTCTTCCTTATGTAAAGTAATCGAAGGCTGACTCACGCACGCACTTCCACCATTATAGATATGCCATGCCTCTACCATAAGACGCGTATCTTCATTCTTATGCCTGTACAATATCGCGCATTCATCTAACTCTGGCGTGTAGGTACAATCTCGGCAATGAAGCGAAAGATTAGAAGGCGATCCACCGGTTAACGACCTTTCATGTTCCATCAGCCTCTGATTGATACACCGTCCCGTTTGCCCTACGTAGAAGCGGCCACAGCTAAGGGGAATTTTATAAAACACACCCATACGACAGTCAGTAAAACAGTTGTTCTTATTGTGCTTCACTGGACAAATATCTGTTCGTTTTTTGCCTTCTACCCGCTCCTTTTTATTCTGCATGGCAGCGCATATCTTACCTAGCTTATTGGGAGCAGTAAAAGCAACATTAACATCATATCTACTAGCAACTTTTTTAAGCCTGTGCGACACTGAATGAATATACGGAATAGCCACTACTCTTTTTTTGCTATTACTGCTTTCTGTAATCACCTCCGTCCCTCTCGAAACCGACTTCTTTAGGCGCTCAGCCACAGTGGCCACCGCTACACTAGGATACCCTGCTTCTAATAGACGCCGGACCTGCGCATTAAAACTGGCGCTCATTTTGTGCATGCACGATCTGGTGAGGGAAGACTTAAGGCACGACATGGCAATTCCGTTTTTTACTAATTTAGAATGCTTGGATTGAAAGTTTAGCAACGGCTTCGAAGATCTTGGGGAGTACTGCCAACAAACATGATTTTGTTCGAAGATCAAGGAAATGTCAAGAAACTGAATTACGCGTCGCGGAAGAAATTCCTTGGTAAACTTTAATCCTCCCCCATAAAGTTTAAATTGCTCACTTACTGAGGTAGCAGCGGAATCGAATTCTTCCCCATTACAGAAAATCAGGTAATCATCAACGTAACGAAATATCTTGATAACACTATCACCTAAGGCTTTCTCTAAGCATTTGTCAACCTTACTCAGGTAAATGTTGCTAAGAATAGGGGCAACCTTTGAGCCAATACAAATGCCTGATTTCTGCAGAAAAACGCCACCTCTCCACCCAATCAGCGTCGACTTCAAGTACATTGAAAGAATTTCTAGAAAAGCTCCCGTGGAAACACCGCATCTGTCAATAAAAGCTGACTCTTGCACTTGTTCTTTAATGCACTCATTTACGGAATTTAGCAACCCGTCATGCGGCAAGGAATAATACAGGTCTTCGATATCCATACTAAAAGCAGTACAATCACCAGGATTTTCCTCTGTCTTCCTCTCTCCTTTCCCCTTAGCTGTGGCCACTTCTACGTAGGGCAAACGGGACGGTGTATCAATCAGAGGCTAATGGAACATAAAAGGTCGTTAACCGGTGGATCGCCTTCTAATCTTTCGCTTCATTGCCGAGATTGTACCTGCACGCCAGAGTTAGATGAATGCGCGATATTGTACAGGCATAAGAATGAAGATACGCGTCTTATGGTAGAGGCATGGCATATCTATAATGGTGGAAGTGCGCGCGTGAGTCAGCCTTCGATTACTTTACATAAGGAAGAGATTAAGTACCTTAACAGTTATCTCTCACGTAGGCCGGCACGTTTACCCGATTGACACGTGGTGTTACCATTCCTGAGCATGCGCAGATGAGTTTTGTGCCTTCCTTCTTTTTTCGCCTCAGTGCCCCCTTCAGTTGATAGTCGGCGTTCGTGTTGTCCGCTTCTCTACTCTTGTGTCCTGTCTGAACGCCTCACTTCTATTTTGCATAATGAATCCTTACCAACTAGCTCAGCTTTCTGGAGTTCTAAGTTCCACGGAATCTCGTTGCTGCCGTCGGCAAATAGATTTATCAGGCGTAAGATAACCGGAAGCGTGCGCTATAATGTTAAACGCTTATTTCGAAGGCAGGTGATAATACGTCACAGGCCGCCATAGGGTGTTTCGCGCTGTTCTTGAAATCGACATTCACGCGCACTTTTAGCGTATGCCGCCCCACAGTTTCTCGCAAAGTATAATGGTCAATGTTAGAGAGCGAACTTTGTTCCGGCCACCATAATTCGGATAATTTTTGTGGTCCCGCGAAATCAAAAGTTTTCTGTTATTCGTATTTAATCTAGGGAATGGCTTCAAGCAACGAAAATCTTCAAGAACAAAAGAAAAGAATGCTTGTTGCAATTGAGTAAATGCAGCACCTCTGCTCATATATTTCTTTTAGAGTTAGCCTTAGCCTGTCTTTGGTGATGTCGGGTAGAGTAAAAGAAAAAAAATGGGTGTTTAGTTTTGTATACTTGTCGGTTATGGGATCTTTCTGCTTCGTAAGAATTTTGCCCCGTGGCGGGGTTATTGGTTTTTTTTGGCCATTCGGAAAAGCCTTTTTTTGTTTTCATGTGTTTTAGCACGGAATTGAATAAAGGCGAATCATGGCGCTCAGTTACGGTGATGGTAGGTATAAATTATTCAATTAGAGCGTGCAGTTTGTTTTTGAACAGTAGCCAATTAGTTTCAGCAGTGCGATCATGAAAATTGCTTAGAAATCAGGTTCGCAACACATCAATTTCACTTTTGATGCTTTCATAGTCTTCTTTGTCATCACTCATTACTGAGTGGTCACTGATTTCTGGCAGATTCAAGAGTGATATCAAGATTTCTGTATGTGACGCTAGTATTAGGTCTAATATGTTCGATGATTGAGCATTCTCACTTGTTGGGCTGGTGAACAGTTGGGTCAGACCAAAAGCGTGAGAAATATTCAGAAAATGACGCCTGCAAGAATTAGTCGTGTCAGATGGCTTCTGCCAAATAATTTTGGGAAAGTTGAAGTCACCTAGGACAAAGAGACATGCGCGTGGAAGTTCCGAAGTGATCATATGAAGGGCGTTGTGGAAGGATGGAATAAACGCCGCATCACTGTCTGGAGTACGATAGCAAGCGCAGATTACTGTCGGCGGAAATGAGGCTTTAGAAGAGATGAATAATATTTCGATGCAAGAGTCAAGCGGCATCACATGAAATTTCAGGCTGCGGTGTGTTGCTAATAGAACGCCACCGCCTCGTTTACCGATGCGGTCGCAGCGGAAAACATCACAGTTTCGGAATGCGGTCTGTACTTCCTTATCTGTTGTCTTCTCATTTAACCATGTTTCTGTTAGCACGACTACATTGCTTTCTGTGGTGTTGATTAGGTTAGATAGAGCATCGCGTTTAGGCAGGCAGATTCTAATGTTAGTGTAAAGGACTGAGAACGGGTTGGGAGTGCTTCTTTTTGGGTGTGATTGAATGAAAGTAAGACGTTCGAGGTAACACTGATTGCAATGTGCGATCGAATGTGTACGTGAGAGTACCGATTACCATCCTGTCTTGTCGAAGGGTAAACTTTTTTTGTGGACTTTTAGCGTAATCTATGAAGCTTTTACGGGAAAGACGAGTGTTACGGGAGTAGTCTTCGAATACGCTGTGAATTGTACCCTTAAAGTGTTTTGCGCTTGAAAGAACCAGCTCCTTGGTTTTGAAGTGTGCGAACTTCACAATAGGCCTGTTCTCAGTATTGAAATTACCAAGCCGGTGGGCCCGTTCGATGTCCATAGGTTTGATTGTGAGATTTCGCTCGGATTTGCAAATATCGATTATGAGATTCGCGGATTCGGCCCAGGTTTCACGGTCAGTATCCTTCACACCAAAGAATACGAGATTGGAACGACGGGCGCTCTCCTTGCTGTCGTCTAGCCTATGTGCAAGGTCTGACACTTTGCTTGCGTTTTCTTGGATGAGGCACTGGACGTCGTTAACTTGGGCTTTAAGGGGGTCTAGTGAGCCGCATTGTTCATAAATTTTAAATAGTCTTGATTTTATCTCTATAAACGCTTTCTCTTGTTGAGCCAGTCTTGTGTGAATTAATTTCATCGCGTTAAGAAGGGTTGCTTGCCCATTTTTTAACTCGTCCAATGCCTCAAGCAATTCACTGTGCGAATCTGTATTGCCTGAGCGGGTGTTGGGTCCAGGTCCAGGATTTAGTTCAATGTCCGCACATAGCAATAGAAGGTGGAAAACGACATGTGCACAGTCACTATCAATGGCAATACAACAAAGTGGACTCGGCAGCACTATCAAACCAGCGAAACGTGTATGCTTCGCAAAAAGAGGGTAAGGATTGTTTACCTGCACGAAGCAAAGGCGAGTCATTTTGACGTGACTGTCTTTGGAAGAGCTTTATACGTGGTGATGGTGATGTGGATTGGAATGCTGATAGTCCTGGGAGCACGAAAGGCCAGCTATATGGTGATTCCGGGTGTGGCGCTGCGGGACAGGAAGGTCGGTCGTTCGGTAGATCCTGGGCCGGTGCAGGGTGGCGCGGCTGGCACCGTGCTTCCGCGATGGTGGCAGGATTCAAGGACCGGGAAGTCAGGCGTTCAGGACAGCAGCGCAGCAGGTGTAGGAACCGGGCGACCATGAAGAGGCAAGGAAGAGCAGCTGCACGAAGTAAATGCGAGTCATTTTGACGTGACTGTCTTTGGAATTGTGGCCGAGTCCACTCATAATGGTACTGTGACTTCATTTGTGTGCAGCATGTGTGGAAGTACCCATTTCTTTCTGAAACATTATCAGGAGCACAAAAGAAGATGTAAGATGAAACATTCGGAAAGTAATAAGCCACGAAAAAGAGTTCATTCAGATGGTGAAACAATTGATCGTGATCTCGTCCCTGTGCCTCTAGAGCAGCAGCCGAACAACTATGTCATCTTATCCAGTATGATGTTGGATCTATGCTGGCGACTAGAAGGTCGACATAAGTGTCCGAAGACATGCATTGACGCCGTTGTTCAAGAACTGAGAAACATATTTGCCGTAGCTGAATTTCCCATAGTCACAGCTAATATTAAAGCAGACAGGCTTCTGAAGCGTTGCTACGAGAACGCTGGCATGTACGTGCCTCCAACTGAAGTGTGCAGCTCGAAGGAACAAAAAAAGCATACTTTGTATAGCTTGAAGATCTCCTAACAAATATTTCGAAGTACCCGGAGATTGTCACCCACGTGAGAAACCTTCATCAAAACAAGCACTTTTGTGGCCGTAGTAGATTTCGTTCCCACCCAATTTTTCAGAAGCAAAACAATATCATTCTGCTTAGCCTCTACTACGAAGACATTGAATTAGCATATGCTATTGGTGTGAAAAGAGAAAGCCGAGGAAAACTCAGTATGTTCGACTTATCGCTTGTAAATCTCCCACTTAAATAACGCTCCAAGCGAAGCCACATATATTTGCTAGGAGTTGGCTACACTTGCCCTTTGAAACAACACACAGCACGTCTAGAATTTTTGCATAATTTCACAACAGTGCAAAAGGCTCTAAGCACTGAAAAGATGAACTTCCGCACAAACCGGGGCACATAAAAGTTTTTTGGTGCTCTCATGACCTAGACGGGCGGTGCTCTGGCTGTTCAATCATTAGCTGGCTTCAAAGGATCGTTTGGCCCTGCACTGTTTCATTCCTGCCGCACATGCCTGGCCCAAACGGCCGACTGTGCACGGCCGAGTCGGCATGGAGAATGCATTGTCAAGACGAAACGCGAGACAATTGCCCAGATGGAGCAGCTATAAGAAAGTACATGTGCTGCAGATCGAAGTAAGGTCTCCAAGCAGTTTGCAATAAATGGAGAGTCCGTGTTGACCTGCAGTCCTTTTTTTCTTTGGACAAAAGTCATTTTGTATGATCCAATGCATGTTTTACTACAGGGAATTGTACCGAAAGAAACAGCACTTTTCTTTCAAACTGCAGTGAAAGAGAAAGCCTGGTTTTCTCGCAAATAATTTGATGATGCCCTAAGCACATTCAGTTTTCGCCGAGCGGTACGCAGCAGTGACCGGCCAAGGATGTTTGAGCGAGATCTTACTGTTGTTACTTCTGCGAGTGCATCACGGGTGCTAATTCTACATCTTCCTTTGATTCTGGGATCTTTCTTGCTCAAAAATTCAATGCAAGTGTGCAGCCTTGTCCGGTTAGCGCAAATTACTCAATAATACTGTCCCCGGTTTTTACAGCAGAGGCCTTAGAAGAACTGTTGCTGACCACCAGGAAATGTTCTTAAAATTTTTTGGGGAAGTAGAAATGTTTCGCACGCAACACATGCTTCTGCACATTGTCGAACACATTTAAACCCCCGGCCTGGGCCCCCATTACGGGACTTTGCGATTGGAAGAGAAGAATGCTCTCCCTAAGACAATTTTTTTTTTAATTTCAAGAACTTGCCGTTATCTGTCAGAAATTTCCTGCAGACAAATACATCATATGCTCTTTGGAACGACGATCGCACTCCATGGACATGGGATGCTACTAATAAATGTTGCCCAAGACAGGTACTTCCAAGGAGATAGCCTTAGCGTGGCCGTTTTTATTCAGAAAAAACGAAAGCCCGCAGAGTTTAAAAAATACCACGTGACAGCGCGCTCTGTTCGCCCGAATGCGCCGCAATTACAGCGCTCTCATGAGTGATCTGTAAGTAAATCGCCAGCGTGGCGCCTTCCCTTCACTTACCAGATAGGGCTTCAACCTTTGCTCGGCTCTGATATTACTGGCAGCACCTGGTGACGGCGCTCCGAAAAAGCGCTTCGTCAGCAGCCGCTCGCGCCTGTCGCCGAAGAACGCACCGGCATTAGCCGTTTATTGCGACATGACGAGAAGAGAAATCTTTTTACAGAGTTCAAGTCGATGCGGAATAGAAAAAAATACACACAAAACATGCATCATACATCCGGAACCTGTGCAAGAGAGGGCATCATTTGTTACAGCGGCGCTTTTCTTCCAAGCTGTGCCAGCGGCTAGATACATGTGAGCTCGACTCTCTGTTACAACCGTGCCACGCAACCGTTTCGAAGAATTTGTTTGCAGTGCCCAAAGCAAGCCGTACTCAAGAAAACAGAAGGCGAACATGGTGTTAGCCTTGGGAGCAGCACAGGGTGACAAGAAGAAAGCTGCCAATGTATAACGAAATTGGCAATGTGGCGGAAGACCTAGCGCGAACACAATTATGAGGAGTTACTTGATGCTGAAAAAAACAGGTAGCTTTAATAATACGCGGCACAAAAGGCGACCATCAGTGAACAGGCTGAACGAGACATTTTGGCTTTCTTGACTGCAAACGCTCATTCTGGCGTTGGTGATGTGAGTGGTGAGGTCGGCATATCAAAGTTTTCATTCTCAAAAGTTCCAAGGAAGGCTGAAATGCATCCGTATAACCTCCAACTGCATCAAAAGCTGCAAGAAAGAGACATTCAAAGTTGTCTTGATTTCTCATAATGGATCCTTGTGAACATTGACGAAATACAGGATTTTGTTGACAAAGTGCTCTGGAAAGATGAGGCAACCTTCTCCAGAAATTCTCAAGGCAACATCCATAATCCGCATTAATGAAGCGATACGAACCTGCATTGGCTGGCTCAGACCAGACACCGGTACCAAAGGTCATTCAATGTGTGCCGCGGCGTTTTTAACGGAAGAATAATTAGCCCCATATCTCTTGACCACGTGCTCAATGCGCAGCGGTATGGGAACGACATCTTGGAAGGCCCAGTCGAAAATTTTTGGTGTGATCTTCCTCTTGCGTTTTTAAAGCAAACTTTGTATCAGCACGACGTTGCACCAGCTCACAGCAGAAGCCTTGCCCGTGCCTGGCTTGATGAAGCCTTCAAACGCCAGTGGTGCGGGCGGCATGGAGCAGTCGCAGGGCCTGCAAGGTCACTGGACTTTACACCTCTTGACTTCTTGTGGGGACAAGTGAAAGACCGAGCGTACCGCAAACCTGCAAGTACACCAGATGCGCTAAAGGCAGATTGTGCTGAGGCCTGCAGCGAGATACCGTCTTGCGCCATCAAAAAAGCTACATCAGACGTGCTCGAAAGGTTCCAATACTGTATTATGGCAGAGGGCGGCTTGTTTGTACCCATTCTTTAGACGGACATCACAGCAACGAAATCTCTACGAGTGTTATCTATGAAAAGAGCCATCTGTGTGAAAATTTTGAACGACGTGGAAAAGGCACGTAAGTAATATTGACACGTGTACTTATCTTTATCGGGAAACCACGTTTGGCCGCCTAACAAATGTTATCGCGCAGCGCAGGACGCGCCTGCATGTAAAAGAAGTTTCTGGAATGTTATCGATGGTTCCCTACACTCTCTTTCACCGCAACGTGTGTAATCTGATTGCATGTAGTCTCCCCGTGATTAGGCAACAGCAGCTCAGAAGTCTGCTCCGACGTTACAAAGGCTGCTTTTCGACGTCATCGAGGATTCGACAAACACCAGCGCCGTCCCGGAACATCGAGCAAGCCTCCGACAACAGCAGCTGCCCCCGGAACACGGAATTCGACCAGAGACGACCAAGAAGATCGTCAGAGTAGTTCGTCTAGAGACGACCAAGAAGACAGCCCCAATGGCAGCCGGAGCAGCCCCAATATTCTGCAGCAGCCCAGGGAGGTTCCACATTTGAGGACCCGGAAACCTGGCTCGAGACGTATGAGAGGTTCGCTACGTTTAACAGTTGGGACAGCGACGAAAAGCTGCGGCATGTCTATTTCGCACTGGAAGACGCCGCCAGGACCTGGTTCGAGAATCGAGAAGCCACCTTAACGACGTGGGACCTGTTCCGAACCGGCTTCTTGCAAATGTTTACAAGCGTCGTGCGAAAAGAGCGAGCACAAGCACTACTAGAAACCAGTGTGCAGCTGCCAAACGAGGCGATCGCGATCTTCACGGAGGAGATGGCCCGTCTTTTCCGGCACGCCGACCAGGAAATGTCCGAGGAGAAAAAAGTCCGCTTCCTGATTCGGGGCGTCAAGCAACAACTTTTCGCAGGACTTATTCGTAACCCGCCGAGGACCGTAGATGAGTTTTCTGCAGAGGCATCGACTATAGAGATAACTCTGGAGATGCGCACCCGGCAATATAACCGCCAGGGGCTCACGCCGGAGTAAGCCATCCAAGGACTGAATTCCGACGACCTTCAGGAAACCATCAGGGCCATTGTGCGCGAAGAACTGCGCAAGGTCCTGCCTTCGTCGCAGCCCCAAGTGGCTTCGATCGCCGACATCGTGAAAGAAGAGGTGCACCGATCGCTTGGGGTTCCCGAGCTGCCACCACGATTACCGCAGCCCCAGCCAGAAGCGATGGCACACGCCGCCGTCGCACGCCGTCAACGTCCCTCTCCGCGACCACGCCAGGGCCCTGCAACGACGCAATTACGTCGTCCGCCGCTGCCGCCGCCAACACGCCCACCCATCGCCCAGCGCACCTACGCGAGGAATACGGACATTTGGCGAGCGCCCGAACACCGCCCACTCTGCTATCACAGCGGAGAAGCCGGCCATGCGCATCGCCGATGCCCATACCGGGAGAAGGGACTGCGAGGTGTCGCCGTCAACGCTCCGCGCCCGCAGCAAGGTGAACGCCCTCGCGATATCGCCGACTACCTCGCCGCTACTCAGTGGAGCTCTCCACGACCGTCGCGCTCACCATCACCAGGCCGCTACTTCTCGCCGCAGCGCCGACCATACACTGTCCCAGCCCGGGGCCGGTCAGCGAGCCCATATCCGGAAAACTAAAAGCAGCAACCGATGGAGGTGCGGTTGCTGTTCGTCGAACTGACGAAGATCTTCCGCCGCCGACGAAGACGACGAAGAAACCATCTCGACGACCTAAGGACGACACGCCGCCGTCCCGACGAAGTCAGGATGCCAAGACTACACCGACGAAAGACGACTTCACGACGCGACGTTCCAGCTTCAGTTCAACACGACGCAGCCGTGATCCGACGCCAAGACCCAACTGCAACGCTAAATACTTCTGGTCGATGGACCTCAAGTCTGGCTATAGGCAAATAGAAGTCGACGAAAGAGATCGCGAAAGGACGGCGTTCATCACCCCAGACGGCCTCTACGAGTTCAAAGTTAGGCCATTCGGACTGTGCTCGGCGCCTGCAACGTTCCAGCGCGTCATGGACATGGTGTTAGCAGAATTGAAGTGGCAGACCTGTTTCGTTTATTTGGATGACGTCGTGGTCTTCACCGGAAATTTCGACGATCACCTCAGGCGGCTTGCGACAGTACTAGAGGCCATCAAGTCGGCAGGGCTTACTCTGAAGCCGGAAAAATGCCGCTTCGCTTACGATGAGCTTCTGTTCCTAGGCCACGTAATCAGCAAATCTGGTGTCCGTCCAGACCCGCAAAAGACAGCTGCCATCCCACAGTTCCCGCAACCCATCAACAAGAAGGCAGTGCGTAGATTCCTTGGCATGTGTGCCTACTACAGGCGCTCTGTCAAGAACTTTTCACGCATCGCCGAGCTGTTGACACGTATAACTAAATGATATGTTGAGTTCCAGTGCGAAACGCCGCAGGCCGACGCATTTGAAGAACTCAAACGACGCATGCAGTCGCCGCCGGTACTTGCGCACGTCGACGAGTACGCCGATACAGAAATCCATACTGACGCCAGTAGCCTAGGCCTCGGTGCCGTTCTAGTTCAGAGGAGAAACGAAGTCGAACAGGTGATAGCTTACGCTAGCCGGTCGCTGTCAAAAGCGGAAGGCAACTATTCTATGACCGAAAAGGAATGCCTCGCACATCGTTTGGGCTACAGCTAAATTTCGCCCGTATCTTTATGGCAGGCCATTCAAAGTAGCCAGTAACCATCACGCGTTGTGTTGGCGAGTGAATATAAAGGTTCCTTCAGGACGACTGGCACGGTGGAGCCTCAGAATACAAGAATACGACGTCACTGTAACCTAAAAGTCCGGACGAAAACAGTCCGATGCCGATTGCCTATCACGCTCACCCATGGACCCGCCGCCGCAAGATGAGAATGACGACGCGTTCCTTGGAATGATAAGCGAAGACTTCGCTGAACAGCAACGGGCAGACCCTGAGCTAAAAGGCCTCGTCGAATATTTGGAAGGGCACACCGACGTTGTCCCCAGGGCATTTAAGCGCGGATTATCTTCCTTCACGCTTCAAAACAATCTACTCGTGAAGAAGAACTTCTCACCAGTCCGCGCCAACTACCTTCTTGTTGTTCCGTCGGCGCTGTGTGCAGAAGTACTGCGCACCCTACATGACGATCCGACCGCTGGACACCTCGGATTTTCCCGGACACTATCGAGGATACAAGAAAAGTATTATTGGCCGCGCCTGACCGCCGACGTCGCCCGTTATGTGAGAACATGACGAGACTGTCAGCGACGCAAGACACCGCCGACAAGGCCAGCCGGATTACTACAGCCAATCGAGCCTCCTGGCCGACCATTCCAGCAGTACGGAATGGACTTGCTGGGACCCTGTCCGACGTCAATAACCGGAAATAAGTGGATTGTCGTGGCGACGGACTACCTCACCCGCTTCGCTGAAACTAAGGCACTGCCGAAAGGTAGCGCAGCCGAAGTGGCGAAATTCTTTGTCGAAAACATCCTGCTGCGACATGGCGCCCCAGAAGTCCTCATCACCGACAGAGGAACGGACTTTACAGCGGAGCTCACCCAAGCCATTCAGAAATACAGTCAGACAAGGCACAGGAGGACAACGGCATACCACCCGCAGACGAGTGGTCTTACGGAGCGGCTGAATAAGACCCTCGCCGATATGCTAGCTATGTACGTCGACGTCGAACACAAGACCTGGTATGCCGTCCTGCCGTACGTACGTACGTAACATTCGCTTACAACAAAGCGGTGCAAGGAACTACACAGATCACGCCGTTCAAGCTGGTTTACGGTAGGAACCCGACGACGATGCTCGACGTCATGCTGCCGCACGTAACTGACGAGGAGAATCTTGACGTCGCTACCTATCTCTAGCACGCCGAAGAAGCTCGACAGCTCTCCCGCCTACGGATCAAGAGCCAGCAG
This sequence comes from Dermacentor variabilis, assembly GCF_050947875.1. Lineage (NCBI taxonomy): Eukaryota > Metazoa > Arthropoda > Arachnida > Ixodida > Ixodidae > Dermacentor > Dermacentor variabilis. The sequence goes on from NC_134573.1 coordinate 48,938,944, forward strand.
CGTACCGACAGCCGACGCTATCACCTTCGACGACGCTTCGTCGAGTACCAGCCCGGCGACCGTGTTTGGGTACGGACCCCGATACGCCGACGAGGACTCAGTGAGAAACTACTGCGACGCTATTTCGGACCCTACAAGATCATCCGACGTATTGGCGCACTGGACTATGAGGTCATGCCAGACGGCATTTCGCATTCACAGCGGCGCCGCGCACGATCTGAAGTGGTCCACGTGGTGCGCTTTAAACCCTTTTATGGACGCTGACGAACTTCCTTATTTTGTTGTTTTCTTTGATACGAGTGCTTCTTTTTTTATTACTTTCGTTTGTTTGCAGCATCGGGTCGATGCTTTTTAAGAGGGGGTAATGAGACGTGTACTTAATTTTATCGGGCAACCACGTTTGGCCGCCTAACAAATGTTATCCCGCAGCGCAGGACTCGCCTGCATGTAAAAGAAGTTTCCGGAATGTTATCGATGGTTCCGTACACTGTCTTTCACCGCAACTTGTGTAATCCGATTGCATGTATGCGTGACGCGAATAGTGTAGAACTTTGTGGAAGGCACGCGAGTCCCATCTGTTGATCTGGAACGTTCGACGACTGATCTACAAAAGCCGACACGCTTGACCCGCTGATCAGATATTTCGACGATAGCCGACTGTGTTCGCCGCTTTCGTTGTGCTGTAAGTGTAGCCTGTTCTGCTACTGTGTTCTTAACGTCATCACCACGTGACAATGTGAAATTACAAATACTCTGCCGATAAGGAATGGACAGCAAGCTAAAGAGCAACCTTCCGTGTCAGTCTACAATTCTTCCCTTTGTGAAAATCAGCGTAATTCACACGATGTTATCAAGCTTGTTATAATGCGTGTTTGATTCTTGTGGTTTTGCTCGCAAATTCGAACTTATGAGCTTGTCATTTTTCCTCCGCATGCATTCTGCTAGCGTGTGAGTGCAATTATTGCTGAAGAAACGAGAGCCGCGCTGTATTTCCACTGCCGCCCGAACGCACTGGCGTTTTTCTCGGAACCAAGCACAACGCGAAGCTTTGTCGTGGGCAGGACGAAAGGCCCGAGGCAAACGTTTTTGTTTACAAAGCACTGTTGAGAGCGCTGTAATGGTGACGCATTCGGGCGCACAGAGCGCGCTGTCACGTGGTAGTTTTTAAACTACGCGGGCTTTCGTTTTTGCCGAATAAGAACTGCCATGCTAAGTCTCTCTCGTTTGAAGGGCCTTGGTTGAGCAATATTTGTGGAGCTCCACAAGTTTGCTATTGACGCCTGAACGTTTCAAGCTATATTTAAAAAGTTAGTTAATTTATGTCGGCTAATTACTCAAAAGAAGACGAGCAGAAATATGGTACTGTAAGTTTAGATAAACGCTAACAACATGCACGCGATTTCCGTTCTGAAGAATGCAGTTTTTTTTTTTTTTAAATCTTGGTCCAAGCTAGCTGGGACAGCCTGTATATAGCGGAACGAATGTATGCTTCTGTAGCGGTCGCGTAGAGGAACAGTTTTACTGCCCGTTATATGATCTATGTTGGGGGTAAGAAGGTGTTTGGCCGCGACTAACTTTATTGACAGCCATCTTGGCTATGACAACACTGAGAGCTGCTATCTTGGATTTCGGAAACCTAAACTCTGGCGCTACATTGTCACATCACTTCATAATCGCGGAGTGCCACCTGTACCCGCCATATTGGACCGTTACGTCATCATTGGTACACGAATTTCGCCACCATCTTTGATTTCAAATTCGGAAACTATGCCGCGATACTGAATTATGACGTCGTCATTGGCACCCGAATTTGGCCGCTATCATGGATTTGAGATTCGTAAACTATGCCGGCATCGTTTATTTTTACGTCATAATCACGTGTATTAACTTCTAACGGCCATACTGAATTACAACGTTATCATTAGCACCGGAATGCGGTCGCCATCATGCATTGTGACGTCAGTCACGTGACGTTAACAATCACCAATTGGGTTGCTATTGATTTAGCATAAGGGCCGCCATGTTGGCTTTATCAGTGACGTCACCCATCAAAAACCAATTTGATATTCTTATGACGTCACAAATCAACCACCATTGGATTTTTATATCGATTTGCTATGGCGGCCGCCATCTTGAATTCCTCGGACTTCAAAAATTTCAAGCCGAAGGGAGGTGGGAGCAGACCCAAAGAAATCGACAAGCGTGATGAGTAAGAGCTAACACTCTTAAAACTTGCTGATTCTGCATTTGGGAATTAGGGGTGGCCCCTTTCGGTTTGCCGACGCTTCATCTTTTTCTTGATTTCAGTTGTGGCTCCATAAACGGAAAAAAAGTCTGAGTCGCGACACGCCATGAACATTTTCAGAATGAAATATCGCACGTGTTCATCGAACATATTCGAGTATATTTGAAGCGAATGTTTTTATATTCATATACTATATACCGCTAACGCTGATGTGGAGAGTTATTTGATTTCATACTATTCAACAAGCAAACTGATGCACAAGGTTGAGAAGGTTTATAGGAATGCAACCACAAAATCAAGCTGATGCACAGCATGACACATCTGCTTAGTGTCACGACGAGGACGGCAACGTGTGATGCTTGTCAAGAGTGCTGATGACAGGTGTGTGCACAGGGAAGTAGGACACATTCTTCATCACACGTATTCGGGACATATTCGGGGCAGTTGTAACCTTGAGAAAGCGCGTTTCGACAGCCTCTTGTACACGACCACATAGTGCCGTGTACCCTCTGTTGAAGCTATGCGCTTATGTGCCTAAGCATACTTGCAGAGCAATGATGGGAAAGATCTGCGTAGCTGAGCGCACCTGGATAAAATGAGAAACAGCCGTGTCTGCCTTGCCCATGGGTTATTACTGAAACCAGCGCGTAGCTTACCATTCTGTTTTTTTGCGTACCTATTTTCTTTGTGGACGATCCTTGAAACCTGTCTGTGCGCAGTATAGCTGTTCTCTTATGTCCAGTTTACACTTCAGTTTTGACTTCTCCTTTTACGTTATTCTTTAGGCCGCGAAGTGGGCCTAAGTTATTCTGTTGCATGTTTTAACAATCAATACTCCTACCATTACCACTACTACTATTATTACTACTACTAAATAATTATAATATTTTGCGCCAGCGACATTCTTAGCCCAAGATTAAGACACAACATCATTGGCATGACGACGTGATCGTGACTATGTCGTTGGTGACATGACTACTTAATTTATATGGTAGGAGAAAGTAGCAACTGAGCATGTACAGACCGTGATTTTTCATCAAAGTTGATGCGTAAACAGCGGCGGCGGCGACAGCAGCAGCGTACGCTTAAAATGTTCATGGTTGCGACTTCTAAGTGATTATCCTTATTTCCTCTTCAGCCCGTATCCGTAGTTGGTCGGTGCTAAATGGTCGGTGGTCGGACTCCACAAGGAACACGTTTGTTCATCCGTTCGTTAAGTAGTTAGTTAGTTCAATTCATTTGTTCTCTCTGTCGTTAGGTCTTACATTGATTGTATGAATCATTCTTTCGGTCAATAGCGTGTTTCTTCTTTCGTTGATTAGTTTGATTGTTCGTTCATTCGTTTGTTTGGGCTTTTGACTTGCGTTGGCAATTACGGTTGATGGTTTCTGCACAATTTTATGATGCCAAAGAACCTATTTAGTCATGCCACTCACGTCATGGCCACCATCACATACTCGTCATATCGCCGTCATCTTGCAAACTTGTGGTTGTGGTGCTCAGCATGTCGATGCCTTCTTCCTCTACGTGTCATTGTCGGCACGCCTTCCTCACCGTTTGCTTATCTCATCGACGTCGTGTGGATGTCTTAGATAAACGTTGTTTAAACATTTTCGCCGGGCTCATCTTCGTCACATCACCGCAATATTCGTGTTGTCGCTGGTACCATGACTGTACTCGTCATTTTTTTCCGTGCTTCAATGCCGTTTTCTTCATTCATGCTGTGTTGTCGACGTCATGTGATTGCCCTCTCAATGTCCCTCTCTCTCACAAGGACGCATTTACAATGAGGACAAAGCGTATTGTAACATGGTGCGGAGTTGAGGGTGCGCGAAGGGTAGGTAGACAGGTTGCTTATTGCACAGTGAATAGCGTAGCCATAACGTAAGCGACGTAAAAAGTGTAGTACCAGCAGCTTTGACATTCGCGGTCCCCGTATTGCCCAATTATTTACGTACGTGTGTATTTTAAAGCGAAGCTTTCTTGGCCTACCCTCCAGGGTTTGACGTGGCAGCTGCCGCTAGGCCTGCGGGTACAATAATGCATATATTTGTCGATATACATATGCGAAGGCTATTCGGGACTACACTTCGAGTACTCGCAAACGGGCTTTTACAAGGCCTTCACGCGGCCCTCTGCCACTCAGCATAAGGCCAGTGGGTACCTGTATCGCGTAAAAAAAAGTGCCTTAACACCTTACGATATATTTCTGCATGCGCGGCTCTGACGAAGACAGACGTCCTAATGTATTAGTATGATATTGTCACGTGGTAGTGACGGTAAGGAACGCAGAAGTAATACTGTGAAAGACTAAACTAACTTTCATTGGGCGAACATGTGCCCACAAAACAAGCTACACCTCAAGCACACCGATAGCGGCGAACACAGTCGGCGATCGTCCAAATTTGCCTCCAGAGCTATCGCTGGTGCCCGCGTGTCTTCCAGAAAGTTCAAGAGCGTTCGCGTCGCGCGATGAAATCAGATTATACAAGGTTCGGTGACAACAGACATCAGATAGAACGTCAAAAAACTTCCGATACATCCAGACGCCTCCAGCGCTGTGCGATAACATTTCTTAGGCGGTGAAACATGGGAAACACTGGCCATCCTATATGCCTCATGAGCTTGAGCGTACCGGAATGTTGGAAGAACGCTAGCGTAATCCTAATCCATAAGAAAGGGGACGCCAAAAACTTGAAAAATTACAGACCCATCAGCTCACTGCCCGTTGCCTACAAAGTATTTACTAAGGAAATCGCTAATAGAATCAGGAACACCATAGACTTCTGTCAACCAAAGAACCAGGCAGGATTCCGTAGTGGCTACGCAATAATAGACCTCCGAGCCGTATGTAAAAATACTGAAAGATATCTATAGCGGATCCACAGCCACCGCAGCCCCCTACATAAAGAAATCAACAAAATCCCAATAAAGAAAGACATCAGGCAGGAAGATACGATCCCTCCAATGCCACTCACAGTGTGTTTACAGGATGTATTCAGAGACCTGGATTGGGAAGAACTGGAGATAAGAATTAATGGAGAATGCCCTAGTAAGTTGCGATTCACTGATGATATTGCCTTGCTTAGTAGCTCAGGGGACCAATTGCAATGCATGCTCACTGTCCTGTAGAGACAAAGCACCAGGGTAGGTGTAAAAATTAATCTGCAGAAAAGTTAAGTAAAGTTTAACACTCTCGAAAGAGAACAGCAGTTTACGATAGGTAGCGAGGCAGTGGAAGTTGGAAGAGAATACATCTACTTAGGGCAGGTAGTGACCGCGGATCCGGATCAAGAGACTGAAATATTAAGAATAAGAATACACTGAGGTGCGTTTGGCAGGCATTCCCATATCATGAACAGCAGGTTGCCATTATCCCTCAAGAGGAAAGTGTATAACAGCGGTGTCTCACCAGTACTCACGTACGGAGCAGAAACATGGAGGCTTACGAAGGGTGTTCTACTTAAATTGAGGACGACGCAACGAGCTATGTAAAGAAGAATGATGGGTGTAACGTTAATGGACAAGAAAGGAGCAGATTGGGTGAGGGAACAAGCGCGAGTTAATGACATCTTAGTGTAATCAAGAAAAGGTATTGGGCATGGGCAGTACATGTAATGAGGAAGGAAGATAACCGATGGTCATTAAAGGTTACGAACTGGATTCGAAGGAAAGGGAAGCGTAGTAGGGGGCGGCAGAAAGTTAGCTGGGCGGATGAGATTAAGAAGTTTGCAGGCACAACATTGCCACAATTAGTACATGACCGGGGTTGTTGGAGAAATATGGGAGAGGCTTTTGCCCTGCAGTGGGCGTAACCAGGCCGATGATGATGATGATGATGATGATGATGATGATGAAACATGTTCACCCGATAAAGATAAATTGCACGCGTCAATACCCCCACTTGAGCAACATTGTTCCGATGCTGAAAAAATAAGAGAGCGAAAGACCAAAGAACGCTTCTTAAACAAAAGAAACAAAACAAAAGAAAACAGTCTAATGCAATGCAGTCCATAAAAAGAAGGTCCACAGTTCAGCTATGCAAGGTCCGAATGTTCGTTAGCGCTGGTACAACTGTTTAAGTCGCAAAACATCGACTATTTCAAAGCGTGAGTGGTGCCACTCTAATAGCGAAAGGCCGTCTGGTACGACCCAACAGTCGAGTGAGCCAATTCGTCGGACGATCTTGTAGGGTCTGAAATAGCGGTGTAAAGACTTTTCGCTATGTCCACGCCGCCGTATTGGGGTGCATACCGCAACACGGTTTGGTATTCCACGTAGCGTCGTCGAAGGTTGTAGTGTCAGCCGTCGGTCCTCTGCTGTTTCTTGATCGGCAAGCAGGCGAGCTGTCGGGCGTCTTCGGCGCGCTGGAGATAGGTGGCAACATTAAGATTATCTTCGTTGGTACCGTGCGGCAGCATGGCGTCGAGAGTTGTCGTCGGGTTTTTGCCGGAAACCAGCTTGAACAGCGTGATCTGTGTTGTTTCTTGCACCGCGATGTTGTAAGCGAAGGTTACGTACGGCAGGATGACATGCCAAGTCTTCTTTCGACATCGACATACATCGGTGGCGTGTCGGCTACTATCTTATCCAGGCCTTGCTAAGACCATTCGTTTGTAGGTGGTAGGTAGCTCTCCTTTGGATTGTCTGGCTGTACTGCCAAATAGCTTGGGTGAGCTCCGCTGTAAAGGCCGTTCTCTATGGGTGGTGAGGACTTCTGGGACGCCATTTCGCAGTAGGATGTTCTCGACGAAGAACTTCGCCACTTCTGCTGCGCTGCCTTTCGGGAGAGCTTTAGTTTCAGCAAAGCGGGTGAGGTAGTCCGTCGGCACGATGATGCACTTGTTTGCGGTTGTTGACGTCGGTAAGGGCTCCAACAGGTTTATTCCAATCTGCTGAAATGATCGTCAAGGAGGCTCGATCGGCTGTAGTAATCTCGCTGGCCTAGTCGGTGGTATCAAGCGTCACTGACAGTTTCGGCATGTCTTGACGTGACGGGCAACGCCGCTGGTCAGGCGCGGCCACTAATACTTTGCCTTTATGCGCGATAGCGTGCACGAGAATTCAAGGTGCCCAGCGTCTGGATTGTTATGTAGGGCGTGTCGCACTTCTGGACGCGGCGCTGAGGGAACTTCAAGGAGGCAGTTGGCGCAGAAAACCTCGCATAAATGCCCTAGGGACAACATCGGTGCCCTTCCAAATACTCGACGTTGCTTTCAAGCTGCGTGTCTACTCGTTGCTGCTCACCGAAGTCTTCCGGGCTTATAATTATGAGGAAGGCGTCGTCATCTTGCGGTGGCAGGTCAGTTGGGGCGCATGATGGGCAATCAGCATCTGAGTGTTCTCGTTGGGACTTGTAGGTTGCAGTGATGTCATATTCTTGTAGTCTAAGGTTCCACTACGCCAGCCGTCCTGAACTGTCCTTTAATTTCGCTAGCCAACACAGCACGTGATGGTCGCTGACGACTTTGAAAGGCCTGTCATATAGGTGGGTGTGGAATTTCGTTGTAGCCCAAATGATGGCGAGGCATTCCTTTTCGGTCGTAGAATAATTGCCTCCCGCTTTTGGCAGCGGCCGGCTAGCGTAATCTATTACCCGTTCAAATCCGTTTTTCTCTAAACTAGGACGGCTCCGAGGCCTAGGCTACTGGCGTCAGTGTGGATTCTGGTATCGGCGTCCTCTTCGAAGTGAGCAAGTACGGGAGGCGACTGTATGTGCTTTGAATTCTTGAAATGCGTCAGCCTGCGGCGTTCACCACTTGAACTCGATATTCCATTCAGTTAGATGTATCAGTGCCTCAGCGATATGTGAAAATCCTCGATAAAAGCCTGTGCGAGGCACACATGCTAAGCAATCCGTGCACTGCTTTTTTGTCGATAGGCTGCTGGAACTTTGCGATGGCAACTGTCTTCTGCGGGTTGGGACGGACTCCAGAGATGCTGATGGCGTGGCCTAGGACCAGAAGCTCACCCTAAGCGAAGCGGCACTTTTCCGGCTTGAGAGTGAGCCCAGAAGACTTGATGACCTCTTGTACTTTCACAAGCCGCCTGAGGTGATCGTCGAAATTTCTGGATGACGATCACGTCATCCAAGTAAAGAAGACACGTTTGCCACTTCAATCCTGCTAACACCGTGTCCATGACGCGCTGAAATCTTGCAGGAGCCGAGCACAGTCAAAATGTCATAACCTTGAACTCATAGGTGCTGTCTGGAGTGATGGATGCAGCGTTTTCGCGATCTGTCTGGTCGACTTCTATTTGCCAGTAGCCAGACTTGAAATCCATCGACGAAAAGTATTTTGCGTTGGAGAGCCGATCCAACGCGTCACCTATCCGCGACAGGGCGTATACGTGCTTCTTCGTGATCTTGTTGAGTCGGCAATAATAGACGCAGAAACGCAGAGTTCACTCCTTTTTCGTCAAGACTATAGGGGATTCCCACGGGCTTTTCGACGGCTGGATGATATTGTGCAGCATTTCGTCGACTTGTTGCCTAATAGCTTCACTTCTGTCGTCGAAGCTCGGTAAGCCCTCTGCCGGAGTGGCCGTGCTCACTCTTCGGGTATTGTGCGATGCTTTGCGACAGGTGTTTGTCGAATTCTCAATGATGTCGAAAAGCAATCTTTGTGTCATCGGAGTCGGCCTCCGAGCTGTTGCTGCTTAGTCACTTCGATTTCGATTTATGTCGAAGTCTGGTTTGGGAACTATGGCCGACGGGGTTGACACGGCAGAATCCGGGAGGACAAACCCATTGCTGGTTTCCACAATTTCCTCATGTACGCGATCGTCGTGCACTTGTTAATGACCTTGAATTCTTGGCTGAAGTTTGTTACCATAACTATCGCTTTCCGCTCGGTCCACTAGAACGATACACGTTGGTCACTCTCGATGACGTCTTCTACGCCTGAGGGTGTTACGGTACCAATGGTAATAACAATGCTGGAGCGAGGCCCAATGTTTACTTGATCTTCGAGCGCACTCAAGGCGTGGGGATTGCTATAGCTCGCCGCCGGTTTCGCTTTATCTTCCGACAGCGTTATCGACTTAGTCTTCAGGTCGATGATAGCGCCTTGTTGGTTCAGGAAGTCCATGCCGAGAATGATGTCTCATGAGCACTGTTGAAGGATAACGATGGTGGCAGGGTAGGTACGGTCATGAACTGTAATTCTTGGGGTGCAGGTTCCAGTCGGCGTGATTAGGTATGCTCCAGCGGTCAGAATTTGGTGGCCTTCCCCCACACCTTAACTTTCTTCAAATTAGTGGCGAAGGGTCCATTCATGATGGAGTGGTCGGCTCCTGAGTCGACTAATGCAGGTAAGTGTGTCGAGGTTGGTGGCTCTTTGTTTTTCGTTGCAGTTAAGTCTTGGCGTCAGATCACGGCTGCGTGGCGTTGACGTGTTGCTGGTACGTCGCGTCATCAGGTGCTTTTGGGGTGCATTTTCTGCTTCCAGACTTCGTCCGCATGGTGGCGTGTCGTTATATCGTCTAAATAATGTATACGACGTCTTTGTTGGCGGCAGGAATTCTTCAGCATTTCGATGAACAACAACCACACCTCCATCAGTTGCTGCTTTTAGTTTACCGCATAAGATCTGACAGACCAACCACGGGCTGGGGCAGTGTAGAGTCGGCGCTGCGGCGACAGGTAGCGGCCTGGTGATGGTGAACTAGAACTGGATGGTCGTCGAGGGCTTCACTCAGTGGTGGCCAGGCAATCGGCGATGTCACGTAGGCATTCACCTTGCTGAGGGCGCGGTGCGTTGACGGCTAATCCTCGTAGTCCCATTTCCCGGTAAAAACATCGGCGGTAGATGTGGCCACCTTCGCCGCAATTATAGCAAAGCGAACGGTGGGGGCGCGCCAAATGTCTGTCTTCCTTGCGTAGCTGCGCGGGGCAACGAGTGGCCCTGCTGGTAGCGGCTTTGGTGGATGACAGAATGGCGGCGCGGAGGGGGACCATGACCGGGGGCGACAGTGGCAAAGGTCATTGCTTCCGGCTGAGACTGCGGCGATTGTGGCTGCAGTTCGGGAACTCCAAATGATTGCTGAACCTCTTATTTGACGATTTCGGTGACTGAGGCCAAATGAGGCTGCAGCCTCAGGTACAACTTCTGCAGATCTTCCCGTAAGACCGCTCTGATAGTCTCGCACAGATCGTCGGTGACCAGTGATTGAACTCCGGCGTAGTTTGTAGAATTCGTGCGGTGGTTGTATGGTCGTTGCCGTAATTCGAGTGTCTTCTCGATGCTGGTGGCGTCACGAAGAAACTCGTTGACGGTCATCGGTGGGCTTCGTATCATTCCGGCGAAAAGTTCCTCCTTCACACCACGCATGAGAAGGCGGACTTTCTTCTGTTAAGATATTTCCCGGTCGGCGTGGCGAATACACGGTTTATTTCCTCCAGAAACAACGCGGTAGTCCCATTAGGCAGCTGCACTAGTGCTTCTAGTAGTGCTTCGGCTCGTTCTCGGCGTACGGCGCTTGTGAATGACTGCAGGAACCCAGTTAGGAACAGGTCCCACATCATTAAGGTGGTTTCTTGGTTCTCCGACCACTTCCTGACGGCGTCTTCGAAAAGGAAAAAGACATGTCGCAGTTTGTCGTCGCTCGTCGAGCTGGTAAATGTAGCTACCCTCTCAATTGTCTCAAGCCAGCATTCCGGATCCTCGAACGTTGAGCCCCGGAACGGCGGAGGCTCCCTGGTCTGTTGCAGCACGATGTTGGACGCTGGGGCTGCCATCGGGGTTGACTTGGCAATGATCTTCTTGATGGTCTTAGGCAAGAGTCCATGCTCCGGGGCCAACCCTTGCAGCCTTCGGCTGCCTGGCTTGTTCTTGGCAACTTGGGTACGATCTTTCTGGTTGTCTCAGGGAAAAGTCCGCGCTCCGGAGGCAGTCCTCCCAGCCTGTGGCCACTTGCTGGCTCTTGGCGACGTTTGTCTTGTGCTCCGCGTTCGGGCTTGGGACACAGCTTTGTGGGGGCGTCCGGTACGTGAACACAAATCACCTCCACCACATGTCACGTGGTAGTGACAATAAGGAACAAAGTAGTAATACTGTGAAAGACGAAATTAACTTTTTTATTGGGTGAAGCTGTGCCTACAAAACACGCTACAGTTAAAGCACATCAATAGTGGCGAACACGGTCGGCGATCGTCGAAATTTGATCTGTGGGTCAAGCGCGTCGGCTTTTGTACATCAGTCATCGAAGGTACCGGAGGGATCACTGGTGTCCATGTGTCTTCCAGAAAGTTGTATACCATTCGTGTCGCGCGATGAATTCAGATTACACAAGGTTCAGTGACAACCGACAGTGGATAGAACCAGCGATCTGTTTCGAGAAATTTGCGATACAAGCACGCGCGTCTTTCGCTGTGCGAAAACATTTGTTAGGCAGTGAAACGTAGTCACCTGATAAAGATAAACAACTAAACATGTAAATATAATCAATAGATTTTTAGTGCACTTTAGTTTCTTTAGTCTAGCCATTCGGCATGGGGCGCTGGCGTGTGCAATTTCTTTGCTGATCCTCTAGACTCCTCTTCATGGAAACTGAAGTGGTCACAAGATGCTCGCAACGAGAAGCTATGTTCATGGCGTGATTTTTGCAGCTCGATGCACTAAAGTGCGGGTAGAAAACAGACAGTTTGTGAAGGGACAACCATTAGCACCAGTGTTCATGGTTGTCTGCGCGTTAAACTGCTCGTTTTTTTCCGCACTTCAGGGTATCGAGCAGTAGAAGTCAGGCCATGAGCATAGCTTCTCGCTGCGAGCACTTTGTCGTATTCAAGTTCAAATGAAAGATGAGTCTGGAGGATTGTCCAAGGAATGGCACACTAGCAGTGGCACACGCCGAGTGCTTAGTTCAAATTATCCAAATGGAATAATAAACACCTCATGTTTTACTGCTACCTTAGTATATCTGCGTTCTTCAGAGATAAATCGGCATATACATAAGGTAAGATTTTACGTGGAAATATCTTCGTTATTACTTAGAGCAGGTACAAACCATCGACTCGCAAATAACCTAATCTTATTTGCATCCACAATTTTTTTCTTTGTCCTGAGCCATTGAAACTTGCCCTACATATATTACCGTCTTAGCGATATGCCTTTCGACTAGTGTTAATGATTCGGAAATATTTGAAGATGGTTATAGCTTCGCGATTTATAGGCAGTATTGGACTGTGCGATGTGAAGTTGCTGTTTTTCTCACTAATGCTAAAGACAATCGTTCTTAATATTTGCTACTACTACCTCGAAATCATCTGTGTTTCATTTGCAATAGGTCACTCGAAGGCAATTATAGGCGTCCTCTTTTTAACCCACAATAATTGTTGAATAACGTGACGTAATTAATAGGGTATCGTGATGTTTTGCATTGTCTGCACTTTATTTGCTAGGCAATCTTAATCTTACGAAGAATAGATAGTAAACTCAACCTGTAACATTACTACCGTTCCGTCTCATATGCCAGTGTTTTGATTTGCGTTCCATTTCTTCAGTTTCGCAAGTGACAATACAGCATAAGGATACGTCTGATATGCCAAACACTCTCGACATAGTACAGATATCAATACCTTTTCAAATACTACTTTGCCTCTACATTTAGGTGACTATTCGTTTATATATTTTATCCTTAGCGCAGACCGTCCTGCATAAAAGAACTATGCTGGACAATAAATTAGGGGCACTTCGAGGCCACCAATAACAAGTTATGCGCGTTTCGTCATATATTTTTGACTGACTTTTCACGGCCGTTCTGTTCAGGTTCGTTGGGACATCGTTACCGACCATGTAAACGAACTACAACGACAATGAATATTGTGCCAGCAGTACCATGATTTGTAACTCGCATGCCCCTTGGTGTACCGACTTCGTAAACGAAAAAAGCGCAGTTACTTCTCAGCCAAGTTGCCTAGCAGTGTTTGTCTTTGGAAGGCATGCAAGGTGGCTTTGAAAGACTACAGTCAAGCGTTAAAATATGTAATACCTAATTTTTACTGTTATTCTCCTATCCATTCTTAAATCTAGTATTAAAATATTGGAAACTAATTAACCCTCTTTCTGGTAACCCTTCTGCTTAGCCGTTTTCTTAAAAGTTATTCTATAACTCACCTTAACAATGTGCTTGTCAAAATTTTTCATAAACTTATACTAGGAGACTTCCTAATTTATGTAACTCTGATTATCCATTTATCTTCCCAGTGACAATCGATATTTCTGGTGTTGCTAAACGCATCAACAAAATCTATTACAGTTTTTCGCTTGGCTTTGACTCTATTAACGCTATGTTCTTGTAAGAACACTTCCGCCTACAGTTCTGTCATATTAACAATACTTTTTTAACAGTTACTCGATACAGCCGTTTTATCAGGTAAACGGAAGGTACGGAAGATACCACAAATCTGGTCATCAATATTTAGCAACTACCGCCAAATTTCGCTTAGAAAAATATTTGCAAGTTCTTACAACTTGGCGTATTGAAAATTCTTGTCGATGTTTTGATAACTGGTTTCTTTTCAGTTGCAGACCATGGCTTCAGGAAATATTGCTTTGCTGCTAAAATGTGTCGCATTTTGATTGTTCATCATACGCTGAATACCTTTCTTTAACTTTCACGAAAGCATTAGATAAAGTATTACAGGCTTCTAATTCACATAATAATGCGCTTGAATACTGGCCCTAACGTTTCACAATAGATACAATGTTTTCCACTTAATCGCTTGCAATAGATTGCTGCTAAGGGTTATAATTTCTCGACTCATGCGTACCAAAAGTGGCAAGCCGTTATCAATTTCACCTTGTCATGTCGTCGCCGCCACCTCGGCTTCACATTATAAAATAGCAATAAAAACGGAACCTTCCTGTTTTACAAGAATCGCCACCGTGAGTCAATATAATACTCCTGTTCAAATCAGTTGTGTTCCACTGCTTTATCGTGTACCTTCATCGCTTGAAAATTTGCGTACTGTTTTACACCACACGCAGAGACGGAAAAGATTGGTCCAGATGGTACAAGAATAATGTGGCCTTAAAACCAAACAAATTTTCATGGCAGACCAGGTACTCTGTAGCGAATATAGACGAAGAGGTGTGTGTTGACGCATTGTCGTTCGGGCACCGTTACGTTTCGCTATTAGTTTGATTTAAAGCTTCCTTGCTTTTGTTAAATCATTTCATTACTAAGCCTTTTTTGCATTATTTTATATTCGATGACAACAGAAGAATAGAGGGTGAGCTCCACCCACAAAGACTGGGTAGGCCCCACCTTTATCTCTAAAAGAGAGCTAAACCAGGTGGGATCCGCTAACAGCTTACTCACTTTGAGCTGCCAACGTAATTGCAACGCTAATCGAGGAAATGAGAGATCATCGTTTTAGGCCAAAAGATATTACCTGAGCGCTGATATTATGATCGTCCTTCAAATTTGCCCATGTGTTCGAGTTTTATCCTAACAGCAGTGACACAGAAAGATCTGTAAGGAAAAGACAGTTGTTGCATATTCACAAAGCCATTTGACGTCGCGCAAATCAGCGAACCTATAGCATGGTGTATCCATGACAATTGTTTGAGTTGGACAGCGTACATATAAACTGTTATTCCTCGATTGTTGCCCACGATACGCACCTTATGGTAGGCAGCTACCAGGGTAGGTGGATAGCTTAGGTACGTTTCTGTCTCGCGTTGTTTTAGCGAAAAAGAAATTGTTGCGTCACGGGTGATGGAATCGCACCTCTGCCGCCGAGTACCGCAGTCAGGTGCTTTGCCCTTAGACCAGAGCTCAGAAAAAAATTAGACCATGATCGCAGTCGTAATTCCAGTCTTTTTAAGCCACCCAGGTTTTTTAAATGTATGGTCCCTGCATCACGTGCCGGTGTCCCTTCTTATTTATTCTGGAGAGATCACGTGTTTAGGCGATTATCCCCTGGATTTGCCCACAATCCTGAGTAATTTTGTAGCAGCTCAGGCTTCATAGAATCTGTGCGACATTGTGCCGGGTTCATGATAGGCCCAAGTCAAAGCAGGCTTGAATTTTTCATTGCCTGAGCACAAAGACCTTCAACGTTTTAACGTAAACCGCATGGTAAAAACATACATGCATGCCGTACATCATTGTGCAACACTAACATTTCGCGCAGATTACGTCACAATATGGTTTTCCCGCGGTAACACCCCCAAAGGTAACCCCAATTTTCGAAAGAAAAAAATTGTAGTCCATCCGCGTATAGCACAAATGTACGAAGGAAGTCCGTGCGGGTTTCTCAGAATGAAATCTTTACAATGGAAGAAAAATTCGCTTTTTTAGAACAAGCTGAATAAGCACGAATTTTCTTCTTCAGGTGCACGCGAATTTCGTCTTTCGTGAATCTTTCACCTTTTTTTCCGGATCAAATTGTTTTTCTTAAGCAGAATGATGTCCAAGAATTTCGAAACGTAAGCGATGGAGAGCTTACTTTACTTTCAACTGTGTCGAAGGCAGAGCAAATTAACTTCCGGAAAGCTTCCCCGTTAAGCGAGGAAACCTTCGATAATGAGCAGCCAATGCCAGTGCAATTATTTCAGGTTGAACCACGCTTGCTCACCATCCTGACAATTTTGATTAGCAGCAAAGTAGTATGTAGCGATTGGTCAGTGCATGCATTTTCTTGTCGCATTTGGTTGTAAGACATGCGCTACTGAGGTGTGACGGAGGGCAGCTTATCGCAGAGCCAATCCATTATCAAAGCGTGACAAGAAGCAAGAAAACTAACCTCGGGCATAGGAAGAGCAATCAAGCTCAGGTTTAGGCAGAAAAGATCCGAAAATAAAATAATGAGCAAGTGCCGAAACACTTGCTTGTCTTCTTCGCCTATACTAAGTTCTGATTTCAGGCATTTGTTGCTTGAGATTTGAGAATCACTACAGACGACAGTAGTGCTGTCAGAGTTTTTTCTTGTTTCCTGCGCGTTCATATCTCGTAATTCTCCAGCCTCGTGAATTGTTCTCGCACAGTGGGGAATCGGCACCTCTGCTTCCAGGGCGTACAGACAAGACTGAAATCAGAAGCACCAGTTTCACGCTTCCGCTATACAGTAGCACTGGCGGTGGCGACGGCGTTGTGGCTAACACGTGCTACGCTGGCATGGAGGAAGCATCGCGCATTTTGGGAAACAAATCTGGGTTAGCCAAACTTTTGAAAGAATAGCTTTAGTTATGAATTGCTGTAAAACTTACGCTTGCACTGACGAACTGGTGTGAGGGATGTAATTTCTGATGCCCGAAAGGACAAATGTCAGCTGCTGTTCGGACAATATGGTGTTGGCGTAAATAGGATGCGTAAGTTCAGGATCTAATACCTAAGTAGGTGGCAAAGAGGCAATAAATTTGCTCGACCACACAGTTCACCAAGATTGGCGAAGGTTGTACCATTAAAAAATGTGCTACTGTTGTAGTTGAAGGAATCACATTTTGGATTTATATCTTAGGCATAAGATAAAGTTTAGGAACTCTAGCATACAGCATATTATAACAGCTATTTGTGTCCATGATCACTGAACTAGTCCCAGGTAGCTTCATCAATGCGTAATGTACTTGCGACATCTTTAGCATAACTCGTGTTAGTGTGTGAGAATACTAAATGCGGCCTACAGAAAGGCTCTGTTAACTGATAGCGGGAACATGTCTGAAAGTTTTAGTGAACTTTTGGGTCACATGACGCACCTGCGAGCATGAAAGTGAGCCTGCGCAAAGCCTCACGATAACTTCCATAGTGGCCCTACTGTGGGTTCTTAAATTTTCTTTTCCCTCAAAGTGCACATGTAAACAGTCTATTTCCTGCACACTTTTACTGGCCACGGTGCGTCATTACCCCTAATGACTGAGTCGATGCGATGTAATCATTAACTCTTATTTGGTTGCATTTATGTGGTTTACTCAAAACTGGTGTGTGCACTTGAGAACTCCACTTGCAATGTTCCTGCAATGGCTTTATTGAGACAAATGCTGTATTTTGAAGGAGATTGTCAAATCAATAAGCAGCCTGCAGAACCTAAATCCAAGGAACACGTTAAAGAACCCCAGGTTGTCCAAATTTCTGGAGTCCTCAACTGCAGCGTGCCTCATAGATCGTGGTTTAGGCACGTAAAACACCATAATTTAATTCTTTGGGTGCTTTCGAGAAGCACGCGAATACATGCAAAATTACCGCGCGAATGGCCACTCGATGCACTTCGCGTGTATTTGCGGGCTTCTTTCACGCTTGAAAAAAAAAACACGATTATGTAGCTCGCACCAGCTACAGAAAGCGATGTCGGGAGCTTTACAGCGAAGCTGCATATGGCTAGCCAATTCGTTCGTCCGCCCATCGCCTCTACGCCAAAAACTCCTCCAGCGCAACCCCATGTGCATGCGCGAAGAAAAGAAAGAGAAAGAGAGGCGTGCGATTTTCTGTGCCAGTAGTGACGTCGTTGCTCTCCGTCGCAGCGATGTGCACAGAGCAGCAGTTTCTTATCGGCTCCGAAATGGGTAAGCCCCGCGTCATGCCTACTCCTGATGAGCAGGCAGCTTTCGATCAGCAACGCCGCGAGCAAAACCGGGAGCGAGCTGGTCTACGCCATGCCGAGGCTGCAGTTTGGGCAAAAGAACAGGCTCAAGCAGCCGATCAAAAAAGGATCCGAGGATCCGGCAGTCTACCAAGCGGTCGTTTAATGAACTGTTGTGATTAACCCAGTAACAAACACCAGGGCCGAACGTTCCAGCTTCGCTGCTTAACCATCTGTACGCAGTGCGTGGGTAGTGATATTTTTTATGTTTCTCTACAATTTCCTCATTCACACTTTACTATCTAAATATTATATTCCATATGTTATATATTTATTTAGGCTATTTAGATTGTATTGTATTATTTCATTAGATAAATGCAAAAAATACTATGGGTATCTCTAGAATACTTACATAATTTGAAATCTTGTATGGTAGGTGGGGAAATCTGCATATGTGGATTTCAAGGGGAAATGCATTTAAGTCGTTATATCACATCCAGTTAATAGGTGTAGAATTTTTGGGAATGGTTTGCACAAACCCACGAGATGGTGCTATCGGCAGAGCTCCGCACGTTGACTCGGGCGACAGCGCACAAATGTGAAACCATTGCCGGTTTTGCTTTGCTACTGTGCGACGAGCTGTCGAAAAGGTGACTGGGTCATGGCTAAGGAACAGCGCTGCATTGCTGCTGGAAAATTTGAAACAGCAGAGGCAGACGTGTAAAGTGCTTGACTGTGAAAATAGTGACTGGCATATTAAGGAATCGAATGCATTATGGAGATCAAGTTCACGTTCGGGTGCGGCTTATGCAGCGGCGGTCAATGAACTTACTTGTAGGCCCGGCGCAATGCAGCCCCTTCCTCTGGGAGTAACAGAACCGATTTACCTGCCAGCGTAGTATCGCTAAGCTGTAGAGAAAACACTTCAACCCCGGAACGTGGGCAAGACCGAGTACCGCTCGTTACACAGTGAGAAATAGAGTAGGGTCGTCCTTCTATAGCGAGTTTCTAGTACGGTGTCTGTGCACTACACCACAACACATACTCAAATCACGCCCGCTCTATCGGCGACCTCTTAAGCAATAGCAAATGGTCGCTTCCTTGAATCAATGAACCGAAGCTTAGATCATGGAGTACGCCGACAGCACACAAATGTTCGAAGCAGATCGTTTCGTGAAGGCCTACAGGGTAAGCGAGTGTCTGCTAATAATACGTCGTTACTACAAGGTGTACCAAATAGAGCTCTGAAAATAAAGCAATCGTAATTGTGTAACAGCAGCACCTGCACTAGCAAAACGGCATTTACTTGTTTAGAACTCATTTCTAGCGCTGAAGTCGTGGGTCACAGAGAATTTCCGGCACATACTCTATAGCACACGCAAATTCTACATGCATTGATGACGAGAACTCTGCGATAACCTCTTGGAGGAAATGTTTTTCACTGCTGAGAAGGCATGCACTGGCGCTAAACAACGAAATGCACACTGAAGTGCGATGGTTTGTAAATCACTTCGGCATATCTTATTCTGCAGTGGGACGCAGTGACTTAACATCAGCCTCCACATAAGGTCGATTCTGGGCTGCCGGAGGGACAAGACATCGTTAGAGCGACGCAAAGTCGGCACCAGTCTTCTTTTGGTGCCGTTACTTCCGGCTGCATATTTACCTCAGACACGCACATGAAGATTGCCACTCCATGCGTGTTTCATCTCACAACTGAAGTAAAGTGAAACCACTGTCAATATCGGAGGTAGTTAGAAAAAGAAAAAAGTACACATAGTGCCATCGGAGTCGAGACATCCGTGCATACGCGATCGCTCGACAAAGCACTGTGTGACGACATGATCGCTGAAGTTCAGTGACTCCGTTTGGTGCTTTCCGTGCTGCATATCTTTCACCCTTAACTCTATGTTTTTCATGAGTAATCGCTCGCTATCCGAGTAAAAACACTCCTTCTTACCGTTCTTGCGGATTCTGCGGCCCTGTAGCACCAGTGTCTCCGTAGTTGTAAGTTGCGTGAAGTTGTGTTTGTTGCTTTTATGACTACGGGGGGGGGGGGGATGTCCCTTCACCCATTTAGGAGTGATGGTCACCAAAATTCGGTACAACGAAGATGGTGTTCTGAATTTCTTATGGGTGCTCGAAAAAATACTCCTCCAAAAATTTTCATAACGTGCGCCTTTGAAGTTTGAAGTCAGCATTGCTCAAAATCGACCTAATGAACAGACCAAACCACAATGGTGTTTTCAGTCTGGTACGATAAATTCATGTTTTCTTTCGCTTGCGGCTCATCATGAAGCAACGCATGACTACCTTATGATAAAGTAGCACACTCCGAGATATTCCTATTTATTAATATAACATGTATGACCTTAATTGCGCCGGCTACTTAGGTCCTCCGACATGGTCACACGTTGCGATCGCATCAGCCTTACCGGCCTGAGAGCGACTGATCGATCGTTTTGCTTCGAACTTTTTTCTTTTGCTTCGAAAGGGCCCGGGACGGGGCTTCAAAAAGAAACGCCGATTCTACAAGTAATTATGCATTGTTGCCGTTGTTGACGCTTCACCTACTGATCAAAGTGCAGGAGTAGCTGTGTGTCGACAAGCTCTACATCTTGGTTGTGCAAATTGCAGGCATGGGCCGAGCATCGTGGCAGCACAGCACTGCGGAATGCCAGAGGAAGCCACTGATTTCTGCTGAAGGAATCGGGCTGATAAAAACCTGCTATCTTTTGAGTTATCATCATGTTCGACCAGGACACGTGTTAAGCCACCACCGACCGAAGCGGCGCCAGACACTCGGCACTTCCGAGTGTGAGGAGAACACCGGTGGTGCCCAACCATTCCTGGAAGCAGTAGCAGCGGGTTGACAAGCACTGTCGACAAGCGCTAAGCCTCTGTTCTGCAAATGGCAGGTTTGTTGGAACCACTTTTCTGTAGGCTGCACCTTGTTGGCCCCCCCCCCCCGCCCGTTTATCCTACCAGTGCTGCTGCCCTTGCTGTAGTCCTGTTTTTATTGTTTACAGCGAAGCTGCCTTTGGGTGGGATCCGGGTTTTACGGCGTCCGCGCGGAGAATTTCCCTTAAAAAGTGATAATTAAACAGCCAACAACAAAAGAAAATGGATATTGCCGCTCGCTATGGAGCTCCGTTTAACGGCCACCCGTGCCTAAAATGGCGCTCCGTCGCAGCTATGTCTATTTAAATGCATGACATAGAGCGTGCCGATGAGGCGACCAAGGGGTAATGTTTGGCACCATTTCGGTCCACTGTACCTATGGGAAGGCCACACATGATCCGTGCGCCTGAAGAGCAGCCTATGTACGAGGAGTGAAAGCGAGAGCAGCTGCGGTAGAAAGACTGTCGACGTCGTGCCAACCAGTCGGCCCGAGAAGAGCGTGCCTGAAATATGGTACGTAATCAACGAGCAAGAGCCCATGACTCATATCGTGGCGCCGAGAATGCCGCAAATAGACGTCGACGCCACGAGGGCATACTGCCGGGATTCGATGACGCCCAAGCAAGGTTCCAGAAAGACTTTCTGGATTGCACCTTCGGATCAAGGTGCGGAGTATGTAATCGCCTATTTTTTCATAACGACCTCTTGTAAATCAATGGCGTACGGTCGACAAAGCGATGGCACAAGGCGGTGGATGTGCTCACGCCTTGCTTTCCTGGCGAGAACCTTGGGGAGTTTCGAGTTTGCAGCAGGTGCAAGGAGCTCCGTATAAAGGGTAACGTGCTTCGGTTCAGTAGAGCGCGTGTGAAGTCTCTTCTAAAGGTTGTGGTTCTACGTGACTCGAAGATGAAGGGTAGCGTGTACCCGCATGTGCCTGCGCATCTTCGGAAGCTGAAAGCCAATGGGTGCAGTTTGGCTGGTCAGAGTGGAATGGTTCATGAATTTCTTTTTTTTATTCTGCAAACATACCACTTTCTGCAGATAATCTATATCCTACTCGTAATGACAGTTGCGAAAAAGAGCTGGCAAGGGAAATATTCCATGTGCCACTTCGGTAACTGCTCTAGGATAGCAGAATCTACCTGAAATCAAAAAGAAAGCAAGACAGAAGGGTTGGCATTACCAACCATGTAAGACAGCGAAGTCGAGGAGCAGCCAAAGCAGCGAAACAAAAAGAAAAAAACTAGATGAAGACATTTAAACTGTGCTTCAATGTATAAAGGCAAAACTGGAAAGCGTCATGACACTAAAGGACACAGTGGAAAAAAACTGAGCTCTCAGTGGAAGTGATGTCAGATAAATGTGACGAAGTTCTAGCGCACGCGTGCAACCATGAGAAAGAAATACCTCAGCTAAAAAAACGTGTTGAATGCATTGAAACTCAATGCCGCTAAACTCAAGGAGCATACATAACTAAATATTTAAATGATCTTGAATGCAAAAACAGCAAAACGAATCTCGAATTCCATGACATACCCTCAGTGACAACGGGGATTTATTGTCAAAAGGTAATGCAGTAGTAGCGGAGTTTCAGACTCCAGAAGTAACTAAAAGTGATATTGTTGCTTTTCCCAGGCTTCCAGGGCTTACAGATACTATAGTAGGTATTATTGCACATGTTGCAAGACATGATTTGAAGGCTTAGTTTTTTAAGCAAAGAAATGCTGAACTCAACCAGTCAAACAAGCGCTGCTAGATTCCGGAAAACTTAACCAAACTAAAAGAAGTGTTGCTTCCGATAACGAAGAAATGCGCCAAAGTGCACGATTTAAAGTACGCCTAGCGTCTCAACGCCAAAGTTCTTCTCCACCAGAAGGAGGGAAGAACAGCATATCACATAAGATGCAAGAAGGACTGAACCAAGATTATATAGGCTTGTTAAGCATATTTTTCTTTATTGTGGCATAAAAACGTTTAAATGACGTCATCGGAGTTTAAAGTTGAGGTATGTGGACAAGAATACGCCAATTCATTGAAGCTGTTTCATTTCAACACCCAATCAGGAAAGAAACAAACCGCTTAGTTCGAAATGTTGTTCGGGCAAAGCTGGTTTCGCTTTTGACATCATCTTGCTTATAGAAATCTAGTACACAGAAGAAGATGATGCATCATGTTTCATCATCATAATAATAATCATCATCAGCATCGGCCTGGTTACGCCCACTGCAGGGCAAAGGCCTCTCCCATATTTCTCCAACAACCCCGGTCATGTACTAATTGTGGCCATCTTGTCCCTGGAAACTTCTTAATGTCATCCACCCACCTAACTTTCTGCCGACCCCTGCTGCACTTCCCTTCCCTTGGAATCAAGTCCGTAACCATTACTGACCATCGGTTATCTTCCCTCCTCATTACATGTCCTGCCCATGCGCATTTCTTTTTCTTGATTTCAATTAAGATGTCATTAACCCGCATTTGTTCCCTAACCCAATCTGCTCTTTTCCTAACCCTTAACGTTACACCCATCATTCTTCTTTCCATAGCTGGTTGCGTCGTCCTCAATTTAAGCAGAACTCTTTTCGTCAGCCTCCAGGTTTCTGCCCCATACGTGAGTACTGGTAAGACACAGCTGTTATACACTTTCCTTTTGAGGGATAGTGGCAACCTGCTGTTCATGATTTCAGAATGCCGGCCAAACGCACCTCAGCCCATTCTTATTCTGCTGGTTATTTCAGTCTCATGATCTGCATCCGTGGTCACTACCTGCCCTAAGTAGATGTATTCCCTTACTACTTCCAGTGCCTCGCTACCTATCATAAAGTGCTGTTCTCTTCCGAGACTGTTAAACATTAGTTTTCTGCAGATTAATTTTTAGACCCACCATTCTGCTTTTCCTCTCCAGATCAGTGATCATGCATTGCAATTGGTCCCCTGAATTACTAAGCAAGGCAATATCATCAGAGAATCGCAAGTAAGTTATTCTCCATTAACTCTTATCCCCAATTCTGTCCAATCCAGGTCTCTGAATACCTCCAGTAAGCACGCTGTGAATAGCATTGGAGAGATCGTATGTCCCTGCCTGACTCCATTCTTTATCTTTATTAGGATTTAGTTGCTTTCTTTATGGAGGACTAGGGTGGCTGTGGAGCCCCTATAAATATCTTTCAGTATTTTTACATACGGCTCGTCTACACCCTGGTTCCGTAATTCCTCCATGACTGCTGAGGTTTCGACTGAATGAAACGCTTTCTCGTAATCAATGAAAGCTATATATAACGGTTGGTTATATTCTGCACATTTCTCTATCACTTGATTGATAGTGTGAATGCGGTCTATTGTTGAGTAGCCTTTACGGAATCCTGCCTGGTCTTTTGGTTGACAGAAGTCTAAGGTGTTCCTGATTCTATTTGCGATTACCTTAGTAAATACTTTGTAGGCAACGGACAGTAAGGTGATCGGTCTATAATTTTTGATGTCTTTGGCGTCCCCTTTCTTATGGATTAGAATTATGTTAGCGTTTTTACAAGATTCCGGTACGCTCGAAGCCATGAGGCATTGTGTATACGGGGTGGCCAGTTTCTCTAGAACAATCTGCCCACCATCCTTCAAGAAATCTGCTGTTACCTGATCCTCCCCAGCTGCCTTCCCCCTTTGCATAGCTCTTAAGGCTTTCTTTACTTCTTCCGGCGTTACCTTCGGGATTTCGAATTCCTCTAGACTATTTTCTCTTCCATTATCGTCGTGGGTGCCACTGGTACTGTATAAATCTCTATAGAACTCCTCAGCCACTGGAACTATCTCATCCATATTAGTAATGATATTGCCGGTTTTGTCTCTTAACGCATACATCTGATTCTTGCCAATTCCTAGTTTCTTCTTCACTGCTTTTAGGCTTCCTCCGTTCCTGAGAGTATGTTCAATTATATCCACATTATATTTCCTTATGTCTGCTGTCTTACGCTTGTTGATTAACTTCGAAAGTTCTGCAAGTTTAATTCTAGCTGTAGGGTTAGAGGCTTACATACACTGGCGTTTCTTGATCAGATCTTTCGTCTCCTGCGATAGCTTACTGGTATCCTGTCTAACGCAGTTACCACTGACTTCTATTGCACACTCCTTAATGATGCCCATAAGATTGTAGTTCATTCATTCAACATTAAGGTCCTCTTCCTGAGTTAAAGCCGAATACCTGTTCTATAGCTTGATCAGGAAAACCTCTAGTTTCCCTCTTACCGCTAACTCATTGATTAGCTTCTGATGTACCAGTTTCTTCCGTTCCTTCCTCAAGTCTAGGCTAATACGAGTTCTTGCCATCCTATGTTCACTGCAGCGCACCTTGCCGAGCACGTCCACATCTTGTATGATGCCAGGGTTAGCACAGAGTATGAAGTCTATGTCATTTCTAGTCTCGCCATTTGGGTTCCTCTACGTCCACTTTCGACTATCCCGTTTGCGGAAGAAGGTAATCATTATCCGCATATTATTCTGTTTTGCAAATTCTACTAATAACTCTCCCCTGCTATTCCTAGAGCCTAGGCCATATTCCCCCACTGACTTGTCTCCAGCCTGCCTCTTGCCTACCTTGGCATTGAAGTCGCCCATCAGTATAGTGTATTTTGTTTTGACTTTACCCATTGCCGATTCCACGTCTTCATAGAAGCTTTCGACTTCCTGGTCATCATGACTAGATGTAGGGGCATAGACCTGTATAATCTTCATTTTGTACCTCTTTTTAAGTTTCACAACAAGACCTGCCACCCTCTCGTTAATGCTATATAATTCCTGTATGTTACCAGCTATATTCTTATTATTCAGGAATCCGACTCCTAGTTCTCGTCGCTCCGCTAAGCCCCGGTAGCACAGTACGTGCCCGCTTTTTAGCACTTTATATGTTTCTTTTGTCCTCCTAACCACACTGAGCCCTATTATATCCCAATTACTACTCTCTAATTCCTCCAATAACACTGCTAGACTCGCCTCAGTAGATAACGTTCTAACGTTAAACGTTGCCAGGTTCAATTTCCAATGGCGGCCTGTCCGGAGCCAGGGATTCTTAGCACCCTCTGCTGCGTCGCAGATCTGACCGCTGCTGTAGTCAGTTGCTTCGCGGCTGCTGGGGACTGAGGGCCGGGGTTTGATTGTTGTATTCATATTGGAGGTTGTGGCCAAGTACTGCACCAGGGTGCCCAATCCTGCTCTGGTGAGAGAGTGCGTTACCGGTTCTGGTCACCGGGGTCAGACCGCACTCCAGGCCTGTTTGTGCATATTTCTCAACACACAATTTTTTTCTTTTTTTTGGTAGAAAATTGCGCGGCACCGGGATTCGAACCACAGTCCTCTTGCACGCGAAGCGGATACTCTAGCGCCACGACAGGAGTTGTATGCCTCATTTACCCTACAGTAGTGCCTTCTTTGATCAGTCAAGGTGGACCAATCTGAGCTGGGTGAAACCGCACATAAGGCACTCAACTCGAGAAACCTGGTATTTATGACCTGTATGTTTGGCCATACATAATAGAGGCGTTTTTTTCTTTTCTTTTTTTAGGGGTCCCGTACAGTGATAAACTAAACGACAAGAAATATTAAAAACGGGGGAACAAAAAAAGAAGGAAAACAAAAAAGAAGGAAGAGAAAATGACATTTGAACTCGTGACCCTTGGATGTTGCCTGGAGAGATAGCTCAGTCGGTTGGTCCGTCAGGCCAAGGTTGCATTGAAGCACCATAGCTCCTGTCTAGAGCCTCATACTAACGTGGAAAGAAGCTTACCTTGTCCGCGATGGTCGATTCCGAGTCGTTGGAAGGCATATGCACGCGAAAAACTTCCGTAAAAAATTTAGGAACTTAAGAAAAAGTTTCGTTAACAACCTATAACATGGCAATCAGCACTCGAATACGACAAGAGGAATTATTGAAACATGGAAAATTTCCTTGAACTAAGTCTGGTTTGCGAGAGAAATGCTCCTAAGTAAGGAACATTTTAAAAGATGAGGAAATATAAGATATTCTCCGCGCTCGCAGAGAGGATGGCGTCAGCACGACACTACACCAGGCACCTTATTTTTACCCTCTTACAAAGACTGTTTCATAAAACGCACTGTCTAATGTGGAGGAGTCGTGTCAATAATGAAGAAACATCTTGTCTGTGACCAAGTGCCAAATTTTTCTGGTGAACATGAGTACTAGGAATTCCTTTGTCTGGTAGCGGACAAAATTTTAATGGGCGTAGAATATCGGTCTTCGAGTGGGTACGCTCAAAACTATTTTGTAATTGCTTGCTTCTTTGTTGACTATATGTGAAACTAAAATAATATATATGTGATCATCGGCGGAGATTATAACACCAATAAGCTTGGAGAGCTGCCCGCAAAACGGGAACGTGAACATCTAGTAAATGTTTATCGATGTATGAATTTGCTCCCATATCATCTTCGCAATTTTATATGTTTATAACCGAATTGCATGCATATAACTCTAAGGCCAGAAGAATGTAGACACATACAAAGGATCCCTTTCGTACATATATTTCTGCTTAGGGAAAGATTTGCGTAAAGCGAAAAACACACAGCAATATTTTCAAGGTTTTTAATTTAAGAGCATGGACATGTATAAAATACGAATTTCATACGCAGATTGAACTATTCTGCTGAACGAGACATTTTCTGAGTGTGCAATTAATACGTTTTTGAGTAAGCTTTATATATATAAATGTATATACTGGAGGTTTTACAAGAAAGTTTCTTTGAAGTCAAGAATTGTATATAAGCCATGGAATTCAAATGAACTCCTTAGAAAAATTGACCTTAGAGATAAACTGTATGCAAATTTCGGGGCCACACGCAACCAATACTATTAAAAACGTGTAAATTGTTTAGCAATAAATTAGCGCAGGAGATTAGAGCTGCATGAAATGAATACTTAGGCATTTTCTTTCAGACTTCTGCAGAAAACGACAATTCATGAAAAACTCGGTTCTAAATGGCCACACAAACGTCAGCTTCGTTATAAAGGTTTTGCGCAAAAATAGAGGTCTTAGCCCCTGGTTTATCAGACGAATTGCACAATTACTTTTATTAAACTTAAGGTAGAACGCGCGGTTGACGGGTACTAGGTCACATCAGAAAAAAAAAAACCAGGAATCCCTCTTTACTCCTGTAAAAAAAAGCCTGAGGCTGTTTCTGTGTGTCGAGGTCTAAATAGCAAAAGCAGCGATTCAGACGGTATAAAAATTCAACCGGTCATATATCTAATCTAAATATTTAAACCGTGCCTAACGCACATATTTAATCTGTGTGTACTGCAGAGAGTGTTTCCAAAACGATTGCAGTTTGATAGGGTCACCGTGCTCTATAAATAAAGAAGATAAGAATGACTGAAAACTACAGATCCATGCCTATCCTCCCTATTTTCTTTGAACGTCGGGAAAAGTAATTTCCACAATAAAAATCAACTTCCCTTTTAGGCGTCCGTAAACAATGGTCGACGGAACAGACTTTATTGTAGCAGAAAGAACTTATTTTAAACGCCTTTGAAGAAGAAGTTGCCTTGGGAGTTTTCGCAGACATCACAAAAGCGTTTGATTTCCTTAATCATTCCATTTTACTAAAAAATCGATACGTATGAGTCCATGCTAATGCAGTAGGTCTGTTAGCATCTTATTTAGGAAAGTGGCAACAGTATGTTTAGCTCAATGGTTTTTCTCTAGAGAAAAACAAACTAAAATCCAGAGTACCTCATGGAAATACCCTTGAACCACTTTTACTTATTACCTTCTTGAATCGCATTGTACGTATTAATGTGGGCAATAAATATACCTTGTATGTCTATGACACAACGATGCTATTTTTCGCTGCATCTCTGACCGATCTGACTTTAGTTGTTTATTTATTTATAGATGCTGCGATCTTTTACAAGATCTTAGGAGGTTGGGAGTATAGAAGTACATTCATACAGACAGACAGTACAAGCAATCATGCCGACGCTTAAATTCCACATGTCAAAAGGAAAATGTACGAAAAAACGAGCAAATAAGCTATGTGTGGTTGAATCATGAATGCAGGTGCGCCTGAAAACGGGATAAAGAATTTTGTGTAACGACTTCATCAGCAAGTTTATTACAATCAACTATTGTTTTTGTAAAATAAGAGTATTTGAAGCTGTTATTGTACGGTCTTACGTAATTTCTGCTAGGGAGTGTTTGTGACGAATATCATACCCAGTTAAAGGCCTTAAGCTGTGCGAGGTATCAAAATGGTGGTAGCCATTCATTAGCTGAAAAAAGAATTTGAAGCAAATTCAGGAGCAAATAGCTCAATATCGCGTTTGCATGAATGGTCAAGGGCTGGCGCATTAAAAATAAACACCGCCAAGACAAAAGCTACACTTTTCCGTCCAAAACGAGAAGAGATGCGGTTAAGCGAGAGGCCCGATTTTAATAGTGATATCACAAGACGCCAACAAACACAGACACCAACGAAAACATAGGGGAAATTACTTGTGCTTAATAAATGAAATAAAGAAACGACAAATTAAAGGAAATGAAAGTGGACGAACAAAAAACTTGCCCCAGGTGGGGAACGATCCCACTGCGAAGGATGCCAATCATTCCCACCCGCGGCAGGTTGTCTTTTCCGTTCGAGAAATAATAGCATATTTATATATACAGGTCTGTTAGGTGACTAAATATAGAAACTCACCGAGCATTCAAAATTCTTGGCGTTGTGTTCAATGGGAATTTAACACGGCATTATCACGTGGCACATGTTTCGAAGTTACCGATTTCATTTCATTTTTTCATTTATTATACCCCTCAGGGCCAATGACATTACAGAGGGGGAGTGGTAAATACAAAAAGACAAAGACAGTTGGTTACATGAGTGTTTAAATGGTACCTGTATATACAATATTAGCTAAGGCTTCACGGAACCGTTCATAATTAATAAGGCCTACAACTTCGGCGGGAAGATTGTTCCAGTCACGCGAGGTTCGCGGCAGGAATGATTGTGAAAAACTTTTGGTGTTGCATAACAAAATACCAACTTTGTACTGATGATCAATGCGACGGGATACATAAATTGGATGGGGGATGAGGTGATCTCGTAGAGTATGGTGATGGTACAACTTGTGGAAGAAGGCAATACGAGACACTTTTCTGCGAGATGCCAGCGATGGGAGGCAAAGATTAGATTTCATGTTAGTTACACTCGCTGTGCGGTTGTAGTTAGCAAGAATAAAACGTACAGAGTTATTTTGAACCATGTCGAGGTCAGTGATTAGGTTTTCATGAGCAGGGTCCCATACCGGAGTCGCGTATTCGAGTTTGGGTCGTATTAATGTTGTATATAACAAAAGTTTCAAATGACCCGCCGTGGTTGCTCAGTGGCTATGGTGTTGGGCTGCTGAGCACGAGGTCGCGGGATCGAATCCCGGCCATGGCGGCCGCATTTCGATGGGGGCGAAATGCGAAAACACCCGAGTGCTTAGATTTAGGTGCACGTTAAAGAACCCCAGGTGGTCAAAATTTCCGTAGTCCTCCACTACGGCGTGCCTCATAATCAGAAAGTGGTTTTGGCACGTAAAACCCCAAATATTATTATTATTAAAAGTTTCAAATTAGTAGGTAGGTTGAAAAAGGTGCGGCGTAGGTAGCCAAGCATGCGATTAGCGTTTTTGATTATGTTTTCAGTATGAAGAGACCAGTTTAGGTTAGAAGTGATGTAAACACCAAGATATTTATATGAAGAAACTGATTCCAACGACATGTTGTTAATGTAGTACGACGGTATTGTAGATGTTTTCCTAGAAACACGCATGACTTTGCATTTTTAATACTTAGCTCCATTAACCATTCATTGCACCAGTTCCCTATCGTGGTAAGGTCAGATTGAAGTAATTCAGTATCGTTAGCATTGGTAACTTCTCTGAAGATGACGCAATCATTAGCGAATAGATGGATATGGGAGTTGATAAGCGAGGGAAGATGAGTAATGTAAATTAGGAACAGTAGGGCTCCAAGGACGGAACCCTGTGGAACACCTGAACGGACCTCTGTAAAACCGGAGTTAATGCCGTTAGCACAAAAAATTGCGAGCGGTTGAGAAGAAAACATTCAATCCATTTCAAAAGGTTACCGTCTATGTTAAGTTGCTTTAGTTTATGAAGTAATAGTTTGTGACACACCTTGTCGAATGCTTTTGAAAAATCTAAGAATATACAATCAGCTAGTGATGATTTATCAAGAATATGGTGTAGTGCATGTGTAAATGATATCAATTGGGTTTCACAGGAGTAAGATTTCCGAAAACCGTGCTGTGCAGACGTAAAAAATGAGTTCAATTGAAGGAAATTAACCAGGTTAGTAAAAATAATATGTTCAAGCATTTTACAGCATGTACTGGTGAGAGAGACGGGACGATAATTATTAGGGGATGCTTTGCTGCCGGATTTATACACTGGAATCACTTTGCCTATTTTCCACTCATTAGGTAGCGCACAATGGTCAAGGGATTGCTGGAAAAGTTTGGATAGTAAATGGTAGAATAATATGAAGTGTTTTTCAAGAATTTCGAGTTAATACAGTCGTATATGGGAGCAGAATGAATGCTTAGTCCATCAATAAGCTTAACGACACCGGATGGAGCAACAATTATGGAGGGCATGGTAACATAGTTACGGTGCTGTGTACTTGGCATATGTGTGCCGGATGTGGCTGTGAAATTTTCTGAAAATGTATGATTTAGTATGGTGGCAAAAAGGTCAGAAGGAATTGGAACACCGGAAGAGTCTGTTAAGGCAAGGCTGTTGTCAGTCGAGGGAATAATTGCGCGCCAAAATTTTTTAACATTAGTGGTAAGCATTGGAGGGAGAACCTGTGATTCGAAGTGCTTTTTGGCGTCTTTGAGCGCTTGCACATATTTGTTTGACGCCGCAGTATACGATGCCAAGCGTTCAATTGTGGGTGAAAGCTTTGCAATGCGGTAGAGACGCTTCTTTTTATTTGATAAACGCTTAATGTAATTATTGTACCAGGGAGAGTTTGTGTGAGTTGTAATGGTGCGTTGAGGAATGTACTGTTCAGTTAGATGGTTGACGATAGCTGTGAACATGTTCCAATTAGTTTGTACATTACGGTGTTCAAAGCCATTAAGGAAAATGCCAATAAACGAAGATAGTGCATTATTTATGGCCTGATAATTTGCTCTGTAGTAGTCTCGTATTATTTTTTCTTCTTTTTAGTTTTCGGACGGTCTAGTTTAATATCGAACTGCAGAAGTAAGTGGTCGCTAATTCCTGGCAGGTACGTTACAGGCGATACTAAATCGAGTTGATTAGTGAAGACTAAGTCTAGTGTATTCGCCGTGGTAGCTGTTATTCTAGTTGCCTGAACGCAGATCTGCATGAGTGAGAATACTGAACACACATCCAAAAAATCACGAGCGTGAGGTGAGGGTGGGGATATTAAAGGGGGGTCGGTATTCCATGTGATGTTTGGTAAATTAAAATCACCAAGTAGGAACAGCGGTGATGAAGGAAAACTTGTTGCAACGGTGTTAACAGCGTCATAAAGTTCGTTACTAAAGCTTGGTGATGATGAAGGTGGACGGTAGCATACCCCTATTACAACTTTTTCATGATTAAGTGTTATTGCTGACCATACTAATTCTAGTTCAGTCTGCACGTGTATGCATGATGATGGTATATCATTGGAAATTGCGAGAGGCACACCGCCGCCTCTCTGCGTGCTACGATCACAGCGATAGAATGAGAAGCGGTGAGCATTGACGAAGATATCAGCGTCGCAGACACGCGCAGTGAGCCATGTTTCGGTTAGCGCGATTATTTTAGCAGAACATGTATCGATTGCTGATGTGAGTGAGTTGTACTTGTTAAGGACGCTTCTGATATTAGTCAAAAGAACCGATACTGAAGCCGAGGATGTCTGGCCACTACCCCTCACTCGTCCCCAGGAAGTATTAGCAGAGATAGTAGCAGAGGGCGAGCTGGCATGTGCGCTTTTCGTATCAGTGGAAATGACAGTGGCAGTGACGGGGTCGTACATGTAAGATTCCTTGTTCACAAGTAACTTGTTGTGGCGCAACTTATGGGTTGGGGATCCAGGTTGCATTTTCGCAAAGTCGAGCAACTTTTTTCGGGCTAGACGTGTTGCGACCGAGTAATCTTCACTAATGGTGACCTTACTTTCCTTCAGGCTGTTGCGTTTGGCGAGTATTAGGTCTTTAGTTTTGAAGTTCGAAAATTTTGCAATGATAGGGCGACATTTGTTAGGTGCGAATCTTCCTAAACGGTGTGCGCGTTCAATTTCATGAGGGGAAAGGGGGTCACTTAGGCACTCACTAAGGATAGAAGTCAACTTTTCCTCAGTCGCCTGCCAGGTTTCATCGGAATCTGGGATGCCATAGAAAATTAAATTGTTACGCCGTGACCGGTCGTCAAGATCATCCTGCCGTGATTGCAAAGTGGTGGCCAGTGCAGAAAGTTCGTCTGTTTGAGTGTGAATGGTGGCAATATCCTGGCTGAGTTCATCTAACCTTTTATAATTTTCCTCTAGCTCATCTAAACGGTTTTGAATCGCTGTGCTTTTGGTTTCAATTGATTTCTGTCCAGTTTTAATAGCTTTAACGTCAGCAGCCAATTCCGTTTGTGTTTTAGAACTATGCAGCGAACGGGTGTGTACGTCCTTTAGCAAGTGAAAAATAACTTTAATCTGTTCAGTGGGATCCAAAGGTAAAGATTCAATGTCTAAGAAAGCTTCCAAGCGGGTGGTGTTGGGCCCAGGGTTGCTCTGAACATCACCCGCGCGCAACAATAAAAGGATCATAGAGAAAAATTCACAACAAATTTCGCTCAACACTTGTGGACACGGGAACAGCAACAAGCAGACGTTATTGCTCTTCTTAGCATACAAGGGAAGGTTTGTACGCACCTGCATATCAAACGGAAAGCAGTTCAGCGCTCTGTCAAGGCTACTGTCCCCGTGTTCACTGAGGCAGCTGTTCCAGGGCCGGGTCCTTAAGTACTGGGCCGAGGATGGTGTTGCTGTCGATCCGAGGGATGTTTTAAGGTCGAGTTGTACCGGGCAGAATGAGTCGTCGAAGGGTGCGAAAGCAAGATGCGATGAAGGCACCTCGTCAATCGCGCGGGCGTAGCGATGATCCATGGTTACGGGTGACGGAAGCTGGCATATCAGGTCACATGACGGGGCCGATAGCCAGGGCATGAAGAATGCAAGCAGGGCCTGCATAGCAAACGGAAAGCAGTTCAGCGCTCTGTCAAGGCTACTATCCCCGTGTCCACTCGTAGGAGTGGACACGGGGACAGTAGTAATTGTCGTCGGACTTTCGTACATTATTAAACAGGTGCTGCCTGCGTATGTCAAGGTTGTTCTTTGCAATAGATCAGCTCATATCTCACCCCCGCAGGGGCGTCTGCGTGTGCAGGTGCTTTGTGTGTTGCGGCACAACGTACCCGAGCACACGAGGGTTGGACCCGCCCGCGTGTAGCCATGCGGGAGGGTCCTGGGAGTTGAGTGGGATCCTTGGAGTTGAGCCAATGCCGGTTGTTCGGACCTTTAAGGCCCCCCGGTGCAGGCAACACACATCTTTGGCCTCTGCTTCAGGTAGACGGCACCCCTGGGTTGAGCGACCCAGGAGAAATCGGCTGGTTGCCTTTTCCTGTCCCCCTCTCCGAACTTTTTCTTTCCTGTATACTTTCTCAGCTGTCATGTCTTCTCTTCTGTCACTTCTACATTGTCGTAGGCGGCTTGGGCTGACCTCAAGCACTCATCGCCACTGCCTTGGCGTTCTTTGGCCTCACTTGGCCCTGGCGCCAATAAACACTGCATATCATCATCATCATATTGTGCCACCCACTGTCATATTTGTTACGCACAATTAGTTTGGGGAAATACGAATGTCAGAAATGTGCGTAAAATTCTCACATTGCCAAAAAATCTGCGCCACATTATCGCAGTTTCTCGAGATCGCTGATCTCTGCGTTTGTTTGAAAACTTGGAAATTATGAAAGTTACTGAGATACATCCATACCGTCTGTGTTTACCCTATAAAAGGCAATATAAAAAGAAACAAACTATCTCTCAGCTTTAGCTTGTTTCTCCCAGAACTCGTTTTCATATAGTACACGTATCAAAGAAAGTTGTAATATAGAAACCTGCAGCGCGACCCTTGGACAGGAAATTATGGAAAGAAAAGTGCTAGAAATATTCAAACTTTGTCACCTACATGTTATACAGCTAGAATTGACATGCTCAGATTCTGATTTTAGCCCGCAAAGTCCGTTAATTTAGCTTCATTTACCTGAATATCCTTTAGCGTCATAACCTACCGCAACGATCTTGTTGGCGTATATGAACCATTCTTCGCATTACATCATCACTTTAGTCGTCTGTTGTTCCAGGCGTGAGCATTCTGGTGCAGAAGCATTCTGCTGAAGCACCACGGTTGACCGCTGACTGTCCCCGCGGTTATATTTACTGTCGCTGGGATGTTTAGAAGGGAGCCGGAGTTGCATATCGCTTTTTTGTTTTTTTAACATGCGCAGTCTACTTGCGCAACTATCGCATATCCTGAAACACTTCACCGTCACGCAGCCCATTCGGCGTGATGTTGGAACATTACAACTGTGAGAGGGCTTTCAAAAATGATGGCCATTAACCCCTCGCCCTTTGGCTTCCTTCGTCTGCGCGTACGGCCCATAGACTAACAACAATCTCACGCTGGCGTACTGGAAATTCACAAACGGCTCTTCCAGGAGCACACTACTGGCGCACTGCTTACACCCATGGTGGAAAATTCAATGTACTCCAGGCTCAGCCAAAAATGTACTTTATTTGCATATAAGTATAAAAACTGAAATTGATGAGTGCACTGGAAAGTGGGGAATGTCAGATTTTTCCCGCTGTCCTAAATTTCAAGCGTTATTCAATATAGGAGAAGAAAATTGTCTTTGTAGCGAAGACTCAGGTCCTTAGCGTTTGCTTACGGGATGCACCTGTGTCCGCGAACACGTTGTGCGAAATTGGAGCAATAACAGACTATGCGCATGTGCAAAATACTTTTCTCCTACTCTCAAGTATAAAGGCATGTAACTGCAGAAACCTCCATCATTTCAAAAGTATCCTATATTGTATCTTCAACCACGTGATAACTTCCCATAGTGCCACTTCTGTTGTATTCCCGCTTTACAAGGTATGTCTCCTAGCTCGTAACCAGCCGTAAATGAAGTACGTGTTTATCACAAGAGCGTAACCAACTTAGCATTGTTCACTGCCCGCTTGAGCAGCTTAAAGCATGTTTTTATTACTCCGAACTTCGGTGTATATATATATATATATATATATATATATATATATATATATATATATATATATATATATATATATATTAAAATTTTAAAGTATCGCTCTGATCGCTAAATTTGCAAACGAAATGTAGTAGGGCTTATTGACAAGCACGCAATTAACTTATTTCCACGATGTTAGCATGCCGTGTTTGGTGATGTAAATATATCCGCGTATGTATCTAATACAATTTCTCAAGTGTGACGGTATCAAAAATATCACCTTGTCTATTGATTGCTTGACTGATTATTGATATTTTCACCTATCCTTGATGATGCCATTGTTAGGTAAATCTTTTAAAAAAAAACTTCTATTTGCGATGGATTTTGACTGCAATTTGCATCCAGCAGCAGCCTTACTGCCGCAGTACCTCTTCTAATAATTGAAATAAGCCCAAACTGCGCTGAACTTATCCCAGCTGATTAAGGCGAGAACCTCATACATCATCGAGCATTCCATTGCATAACAAGTGATTGACGCATCCGTTCTTCAAACATCATCGCCGTGCTTGCTTAGTGAAGAACCACTAGCATTGGTTACACTTCAAGTGGCTGTCATTTGTCGGATTTCCGACAGCGGGTATTAAAGTACCAATCTCAAGTTATTGTTATGTCTGAACCTAATATGGATTCTTATTTACGTATTACTGGATATGTTCAGATGTGGTCTCGTAACGATCAAACCTCAAGCAAAGTGTTAGTTTGTATACGTCACGATCTGGTGCATTTCAGACATGACCTCCCATCGCACGCTACTAATGATTACGTATGCATTACCATAACACACAAATGTCGCACGGTTGCAGTGATTGGAGGATACATCCACCCAAGAGCGAGGATTGATTGCTCGCACCTACTGACTCTGCTGCAAGCACCGCAAGGTCCTCATATCGTTATTAGTGACTTTAGTGTGCACCATCCCTTGTGGGGTAGCACTTCGAAGAATTCTTGTTGTAGATATTTGGCCGACTTCATGTGTAGTCAGGGATTAAATGTGCCCAATGACGGGTCTCCTACATTTATTCGTGGCATGTCTTACAGCAGCTGTCTTGACCTAACGTTTGTATCAAGGAGTCTTTTGTCTTTAGAATGCTGGTCCACGGATCTAGAGAATTATGGTAGTTACCATTTCCACACTTACGTTCACTTTGGCTGGTTTCGCCGTTCAGCCTCGCGTTGCATTCGTCAAACAGACTGGATCTTATTTAATACCTCTGTCGACACCGCCTGCCAGAGTATGACATCTGTATCCGAAATAGAGGACATCATTGCCTCTACCCTGCAGGACAAAACCAGAGAAGTCAGCATACCGAGGCACAGATCATCGGTCGTCATACAATATGAAGCCCTTCGTGCAATCCGTCGGCGCGAGGAACGGCGATACAGAAGAAAAAAGTCACCATCAGGTCTTTCGAGCAGTCGCCGAGCTCAACAACATGTACTGTGACATCTGGAGAAGCTTGACAGACAGCGTTGGAGGACTTTCTGTGGATCCCTAGATCCAAGACAGCCTCTAATAAGATCTGGCGGGTCATACGAATTCTCCAGGCAACTCGACAACAAAGACACCCATTCCGTGCGGTGGCTCTACATCAACGCCGGACTGAATTGGAGGTAACAGAGGACTACTGTAAACTCATTGTGGACGCATCTAATGCAGTGACTCCATCCTGTGCCACCAATGCACCCCCGTCACCTGATGAGCGATTCGATGTACCATTTACGACGCAAGAGCTTGACGCTGCGATTTCGTTTTTACGACGCTCATCGGCACCAGGACCATACGGAATCACGTACGCTGCACTCTGCCATCTTGGCACAGATTCACGACGTGTTCTTCGATCTTTTTAAAATACGACATGGGAGACAGGAAATGTTACAGATAATTGGAAATGCAGTCGCGTTGTAGCGCTGCTTAAACCGGGGAAGCGCCCTAAGGAGCTTTCCTCCTACAGACCGATCGGCTTAGCCACTTGCGTCGGCAAAGTAATGGAAAGAATGGGCTTGTTAAAGCTGGAATGGTTTCTAGAGAGCAATAGTTGCTTTCCTGATTTTATGCACGGATTTAGAAGAAGCCGTTCTTTTATTGACGGTGGTATCGACTTGGTATCCACTGCTGAACAGGAAAGAAGTCGCCGCCGGTTAGTTAGAGCTGTTTTTCTGGATATTAAGGGTGCATACGACAATGTACTGCATTATGCAATCCTTGATGCACTGGAAGATTTAGGCGTCGGTGGCCGGCTACATGCATGGATTGTAAGCTACCTCAGTGGCCGCACGGTATATATGTCGACAAGTGATGGCGACACCGGACAGTACCATATACATCGAGGTGTTCTGCAAGAGCGAGTTCTCAGTGCAGCTCTTTTTGATTTTGCATTGATTGGCCTTGCGTATCAACTTCCTAGCACGGTGAAGATTAGCACATATGCGGAGGACATGTGCATATAGGCATCTGGAGCCACCCATCCCCAAATGCGGGCTAGGCTTCAACGTGCAGTGACAATCACAACTAAGTATCTGCGGCGTCAAGCCCTCCAACTCTCAACAGAAAAATGTTCCATGGTCACATTCACGCAAAAATAAATGACCAGGTATCCCATAATTGTTAGCGGAGTAGCGATACCTAAGGTTACACACCATAGATTCCTTGGCTTAATCACAGACCGCGGATTATCTTGGTCAAGAAATGTCACCGCACTCAAGTCAAAGCTGAAGAGTTTTGTTCACATCCTTCGCATCGTTGCAGGAACAAGATGGGACCCCTCGGAGTCGTCATTACTCCAATTGTACCAAGCACTATTCGAGGGTATGTACGGTGCAGTATGCCGGCGCTCTCAAGGGACTTAGCTGGATTCGCTCGCTGGAAAGCATTCAAGCTCAAGCACTGCGCACATGTTTGGGCCTCCCACGATGCACGTCAACCAATGGAACAATAGTGGAAGCTCGTGCTTGTCCTATTGCCTTATACTTGCCCTGCGAGCCTCTTCGAATGTACCTTCGTGTGTTGACCCGACGCAGGTACTATCCTCTGTCTTCGCTCTCTGCCAGCCACCCATGTTCCTGCTTTTCAAGAACTATATCGCGCCATCAGAATGTTCTGCCATCAAGATTTTTTCCCGCCTGTATTGCGAGAATACCCCCATGGGTTCTGCCTAAACCTGTTGTTGCATTGCAGATACCTGGAATTACTAAAAAGTCATCCATTGCATCTATTGGCCTCAGGCAACTCACCCTGTTGCTCATTTCTGCAGAGTACGGAGATACTGTACATGTGTACAGCGATGGCTCTGTCACACCATATGCCTCCACTGCAGCCTTCGTAATTCCTCACGTGATCATCACTCGGCGGTTTAAACTAGACCATAGCTCAACATCAGCTGCCGCAGAACTTGTTGCTATCCGGGAGGCACTTCGATTTCTCTCTGAGGAGCCTCCTCACGTATGGACGATATTCTGCGATTACAAGCCACTCCTTCAAACGATTGACTGTGTCCTCAGACGGGGCCCGTATTATTCCATGGCTATAAAAATGACAGAGCGTCTCGAACACGCAACTAGAAATGGCCACAATGTCACACTGTGGCGTGATCGTGAACAAACAGGCAGACGCAGAAGCGAAAAATGCTTTATATTATGCTTGTGAAGTACGCATTCCGTTTTCACAAACAGACACAAACGCCCTACTTCGTCGCGTAGTACGCAACGGTACGTTGGAACACTGGACCCAACCAGCTTGACGACACAAGCGATTGTATAAATAGGACCAAGAAACCAAATTTCGTATGCCTGACAAGTTCAAAAGAAGCCACACGAGCATGGCGGACCGAATTCGCCTTGGTGTCGCATTCACCAACCGGTATATACATACGATAAGTGCCAGTGATACTAACCCAAACTGTGGATACTGTGTGAGGTGCCAGAAACACTTGAACATATATTTTGCGTGTGTTTCGCGTATCGCAAGAACGACAGCAACTTGTCTCTTCCAGTGCAACGATCCATGAGGGACCGCTATCAGACGCGTTTCTTTCAGGTCCTTGGCCTAATGCAAACAGCCCAGCCCTGGTAACAAGTGCCGCTATAGCTTTACTCCAAGCCACCCGGCTGGACGCACGGCTTTAGAGATGCCACAACTCTGTGACTGTGTATACGCATCTCTTATACCATCATCATTCATCAGCCCTTTCCCTCCACGTCCCTTTTCCCCAGTGTACAGTAGCAGACCAGAGCAAGGTATAGCTCAGGCCGACCTCTCTGCCATTCTGTAAATAAATTTCTCTCTCTCTCTCTCTCTCTCTCATACCTCATCGCTGGATTTTTTTACACAAAACTGAAGAATGTTAGTATGTGGCGGTGTTTACACGCTAACAGAACTATTGAACGAATCAATCGAGTGAACAAAGTAATGAAAAAAGCGCTAAAGTCAAATAAAAATAGTAATACCTCTACTTTTCCAGTATTCTAGGAACACATTTGTAAATATTGTTACAAAGTGGTAGCCCGACGCTCAAAAGTATGTAAAACTATTGACATGTTAAAAAGTTACTGGTAAACCCGAGGGCTGGTAAGAAGCTCACAGCTCCAGTAGACAGTGTACCACTTTCTCTTCGTCTCCCTCTTTCGCCCATGGTCCTGTCCAGATGCACCGTAACATTATTTTAGTACATACCGCAAAATGCGACGGTACAGAACTAACTAAGTTGAAGTATCCTGTAAAGAGGTGATCCTTCTTTTCTAACAAGGCACTCAGTGTTATTTTTTATTAAGTGCTTAAAAACTGCAAACGTCCTTGTTGTAGAATGTATACCCTGCTCCACAGGCTTTCTTGAAACCATCTTTGCAGCGTTGTGGAACAGGGTCGAGGAATCCGAGTTCGACCCAAAGCATGCACTCTGAAAAAAAAAACGGCATTGTTTAAAGTTATTGTTGACTCTAGGTTGTACGGTACAGATAATGCATTGCACAAATTCGATAGTGTAGTCAGGGTTGAACACAGATAGACGTGGGGAAAAGCAAACTTTTTACAGACAATAAAAACAAGCTATTATGAAACGAAAATACAAAGCACAGTATAATCCATAAAGATCACAGTTTGCGCTCAGCCCTTTCAACTAAAACCAAACTTTGTAGCCTCTGCTGTAACACACGAAGTGACCAAGCATGACTGCTTATACTTTACTCAGGGAGCACCTTGCAGTCTCGCTCAACCTGCAAAGACTACCTATCGATAATGGTGGCGTGAATAAGGGAAATATAGAACGCATGAATTTAATGCTGCCTCCGAATTTATGAACGATCTTATATCTGATTTCTACTGCGCCTACATTTCTATTTTCTTTATGCCGCGTCAAAAGCTTGTAGCGTCTGCAATGCTTATATTGTAACGGAATAAGCTCATCATACTAAAACTGGCCTTCATACGTATCCGTGAGGAATGCTCTTGCGACGAACTAGTACATCCTTACAGTGTTGCTGATCACCGAGCGTCCTTGTATAGTGCTCTTAAAGATGTATGTGACAGTGTGCACGGTGTCCGCTGAGTTCGGTCGTTTTACTAGAGCAGCTTGCGAATCGTGTCAACGTGGCTTTTACTGTGTTAATACATTCATCTATTAGGGTGTACTTGGGCACTTCCGCTCAAGAACGCCAAGTGGTAGCAGAACGCTCTATGGACATTTTACTATGCTACCATCTCTCATAGCGCAGAAGAGCTTTCAGAATGGCGTCTTCAAACGACAGTGCTCCGCCTTCATGTTGATCGTAGGACATCTCTCGTATAATTACAAAGAAAAATTATTATATAATTACAAAGTATAATTACAAAGAAAAATGAAAATTTTGAGTCGATGGGTAGATTTCACTAAATTTGGTAGCCGAAACAAGCGTGCTGACAGAGTTAATCTAATGACTGATTACTACGGCCTAAAACATGGTTCTGAAAGACGGTTGAAAACGTAATATGGCGACCAAATGAATGCCTAAAATGTAAATGAGCGCACTCTCAACGTTCCTTCTCTTTATTCACCTAGGTATGCCCAGGTTGCACAGAATTCGTTTTCGCATATATTAGGAAGCTATAGGGACAGATAACTGAGAAATACTCAAATGTGGTCGAAGCCTACACCAAAACTTTGCGTGTTAAACAACGATATAAAATATGCCACAGATACAAGAAATGAGAGTTCTTGCGTCGAAGAGAACTGGACTGGATGTCATCAAAATATTCAAACTGCTCACATAAAAACATGCCTTTGTAACGTATCCACATATCTTAACCTTGCAGGGCTGGCAGCATTCTATTTTCCCTAGCAATAGATATAAAAAAAATTGCAAGTTTCACATTGACTCGCCTACTGACAATTCAGGCTTATTAGGTATGATGTGATAAAGACAAGTAATTTGATTAAGGCTATTGATTCCCTTTCAGTGTTTGTGGATTCGAACATTATTGTCTCGCCTGAAATTAGGCCGGGTAAGATAGAACTGGCAAACATGGAGTAACTTTCTTTTTGTTTCAGTAGTGGCGTCGTTATGCATTTATGAGTCAACAACTTATGCCAACAAGTCACGCTGTTATCAAAGTTCAGTGCGCTCAATGTTAAACAAACATTGTCGCATTTCGTACTGAGAGCAAGCTGTCGAGCCACAGGCAGAATAAAAATGGCGGAAGGTCTTACGTTCTGTGTCGCTGGTAGGAATTGTGCCCGCAAAGCAGGTCCTGTAGTCAGTGTAACGAAGTACTATAACAAGTGGATTGCTTATATCTGAAAGATCATTAAAAAGGTGGTTTAATTATGTACCTAAACTAGCCATGGTACAGGTTTGGGGCCTCTACGTTCGTACATTGGTTTATCTCTGCACTGCTTCTTTTGTAAAAACAGACGTTTGGACAAGGCAAACAGCTTTTACCCAGCCCTAAAGCAAGTTGTGTTATTGAAATACATTTTTGACGAAAACAACCCATTCATCATTATGAAATAAAGCCTCTGCAATGAATCAGATGCATTGATTTGTTTAATTACCATAGGGCACCCAACGGTTCACAAAGCGTGCCTAAACCCGTTCAAATAGAAACAAGTAAAGGTACAAGAGCAATGTTTATAAGCGCTTAGGGTGACACCAACTGACATATCGTAATTGTGGAATTTTCATCGGTTAAAATGCCTAAACAGGTCATACATGATTTCTCACGTTACATTCCGAAAAAGCGCGAAAGCAAGAATATTTAGCAGGGTAGCAGAGGGGCGACCGGTTCTGATATCAGAAAAAGAAAAACACTTCAACGAGCGCAGCCGCCAACGTTTATATATAGCACGCATTGACATAGACACATACATAAATAGCCATAAGAATTAACAGACAAAGAGAAAAAGTAGGGTACGTGTCGAAATTTTGCAAGGGTAGCGGCAGGAAATTTTCGGCAGAACCGATCTCACGAACACTAACATTCTTGATGCGTTTGTCGTTCAACCAATATCGTGACACGAAGGTTTGTCACCATTGAAGGAAGTGTGAGCCATTTGCTGCACCCACACCTATATTTCGCACTTTCCTATGATGACTTGGCGCCATCTAGCGCCGCAACCGTGAAGTCCGCGTGTCGCCTCTCAAATGCATGGTGAACCGGTGCATGCGAACGCTTAGAAACGCGTCATGCGACAAGGGGGTTCCTCTCTGTTTCTGGACATGCTGCAGCATATGGTGATGCTGCCGAAAAGTCCAAGCGTAGCCTCAGATACAAGAAGCATGGCACTACGCTACCAGCGAACGTTGAGATTTGCTCATTTGATTGCCGCACACTTTCTGGCACATACACAGTAAACCAAGTAGGCAAGAGGTTCATTGAAGAACGGCCCATAACACCATTCATTCATGACGCTCAAGCATTGGCAAGAAATACGTTCATTGAAAAGTTGCGAGCACCCAGTGCATTTACGGCGCACCCATGACGTAATTTGACTCTTATGAAACCTTATGACACGGTTGGCTCAGCTCAGCACACGTAAAGTTCAAGTGAACTTTTTTTAGTCAGCGTAGCTGGCCATGTTGCCAGACGCATATACCAAGTTTCCAATGTTGACATAAAAGAGGTTCATTGAAGACCAGGACAAACAAAGTGGCACCCAGTGCTCCAAGTCGGCTTCAAAGATTTCTTTTTCACATTGCTACCTACGCAGTACGGCATGTACAGCTACATATGATGGCGTGAAAGAGGTTCGTTGAAGAGCGGCACATGTGTACACATTGGAACATACTCATTGACCCAATCTGGCCGATGGTTGATTTAGAACTCTGTTCCATAACGAAGAGATATTTGTCCAGTAAAGCACAATAAGAACAACAGTTTTACTGACTGTCGTATGGGTGTGGTGTCTAAAATTCCCCTTAGCTGTGGCCAGTTCTACGTAGGCCAAACGGGACGGTGTATTAATCAGAGGCTAATGGAACATAAAAGGTCGGTAACCGGTGGATCGCCTTCTAATCTTTCGCTACGTTGCCGAGATTGTAACTGCACGCCAGAGTCAGATGAATGCGCGATATTGTACAGGCATAAGAATGAAGATACGCGTCTTATGGTAGAGGCATGGCATATCTATAATGGTGGAAGTGCGTGCGTGGGTCAGCCTTCGATTACTTTACTTAAGGAAGAGATTAAGTGTCTTAACAGTTATCTCTCACGTAGACCGGCACGTGTACCCGATTGACACGTGGTGTTACCATTCCTGAGCATGCGCAGATGAGTTTTGTGTGTTCTTTCTTTTTTCGCCTCAGTGCTCCCTTCAGTTGATAGTCGGCGTTTGTGTTGTCCACTTCTCTACTCTTATATCCTGTCTGTACGCCTCACTTGTATATTGCAGAAACTG
Source organism: Dermacentor variabilis (assembly GCF_050947875.1). Taxonomy (NCBI): domain Eukaryota; kingdom Metazoa; phylum Arthropoda; class Arachnida; order Ixodida; family Ixodidae; genus Dermacentor; species Dermacentor variabilis. The sequence continues at coordinate 48,983,853 of NC_134573.1, forward strand.
GTCTTTATAAAAGGTGAAATCAAGATAAAGTTTTCCCGACAGTACGTACGCTGAACACTTCGCAGTCAGTAATGTTTTATTTTCGGAACGGAAACTATTGCATGCAGGCCTTTTATTAGTATGCAGCGCAGCCTCAACAACGTTCGATTGCAACGCTGTATACCAGGGTAAGGTACCAATTCACTAATCTTTCATGCATAAACGTTCTCATAGTTCTTCGCACACCTTAATGGGGCTATCTGTCTATCCATGTGTGTATCCATCTATGTATGTAATCCTTTTGCCGCATATTTGGTTCACTGGGTAATCGGTGGTCGAATGTGTAGTGTGCGTCGGGCGGTTTTGCTTAGAAAACAGGATTCAATACCAAATATCGCACGAACTTGGGTCACACAGTATGAGGCAAGACGTACATACGTGCTGCTCTTCAACGAACCTCTGACCCTCTGAAATTGGTCCGTGTACATGCGGGGCTAGGTAGCTACCGCTGTTCGTGGAAACCCACACTGACTTGGAGCACTGGTTATGTTCTGCTTCAGCTGTGCTGCTCTGCAATGAAAGTCTTGGTGCCAACTTGGGTCTCCGGTTATGTGCGCTAGGCGTGTGCCGCTCTTCAATTACCCTATAATATGTCAACTTGTTTTAACATGTACGACGGGGTACCCAAAAGTAACTGGAATTATTTTTTAATAGCTATGTATTTATTTGTTTATTTATTAGAAAACCTTATCACCTTGAAGGTACTCTTCGTTACACTTAATATGTGTGTCCGATCTGTCATTGCATTCTTGAAAACATTTTCCAAGCTCGTCTGTTTAGATGACCTACTAGCTCCTCTCTCTATTTTTCCATCACATCTCCTACGTCATGAAATAGCAGTCCTGTCATGTCATGTCGAGGAAACAAAAAGAGTCTGATGGAGCGAGGTCACGTCAGTAAGCGGCGCTGGCACCGGACCTCGTCCCGAGTGACATGTTTTGTTTTCTCGGATGAACAATGACATGAAAGGACTCCTATTTCACGATGCCGGAGATTTGAGGGAAAGAAGGAGAGAGGAGCTACTAGGCCATCAAAACAAACGGTTCGAAAAATAACTGGAAAAGAAGACATCCACCCGTTCGTGACAATGGCTACAAAGGAAACCCATACGGGTACCTCGAAAGAAAAGCCTCAAAGTTGAAAAAAAAATTCGTCCTGGTCCGGGACTCGAACCCGGGACCACCGCCTTTCCGGGGCAGCCGCTCGTCTATATTAGCTAACCAGGCGGCTAGCAGATTGCAGAGCGACGTGAAGTTTGTCGACAACACGAAGCAATGGCAAGTGTTTGACGTAGTAGTTCTGTGGAAACCCGCAAGGTGGAGAGACGTAATGAATAAATGGAACATAAGGCATCCGCCCGCTTGTGGCAATTCCTACAATTGCTACAAATTGCCACCCTTTGTCGCCACCAAGGAATCTGGTCGCCAAGTTCTTATAACACAAGTTTAACCTGCTAACGATTGACGATGCCTTGCTAGTAAGAGGCGCTGACGCTGTCATTATTTTTTACAAGGCAACAATAGGGGATCGAAAGCTTTGTTGACTGATGGTTAACATGTATATTACTCTACTCCGCAAGACCAGCTGCTTCAGTACGTAGAATAATGTATTGAGACCTTTGGGTCGCATAAGTTCGAGAACACATCAGGTGTTCCGGTCAGCGGTATTCTTGAACTGCTGACGTTCTATTTAAAGTCAACGTTTTCTTCTTGGAATGAGCGAGATTCCATTAAAAAAAGTACTGTTTGCATCGCTTCATGCTTAGCAGCGGTCCTGAATGACATTTATCTCATACACAGGGGCACAACATCAAAACTTAGTTTTGATAAGTCTCTCGTTACTGAAGTTTTTATGTTCGTTGGCGATTTTTGAGTGGGTATGGATTGTTCGGGTACCAAATTTGAATAGGTCGGGCTTAAACTTCTGGGTAGGTTTAGAGAACACTTGCATCCACTGAAAGTTACGCAAGAGATAACTTCTCATTACGGTTTGAGATTTTTAGACCTAAAGCTATGCTTTTCGAGCAGTGATTTGTGCTGGTACTTTGATCGAAAATGTCGAAAAGATCTTTTGTCTTTTCACTAAACACACTGAAAAGTGGTGAAAATGGGTAACACTAATGGTGTCCTTATTAGTGCTATTAGGAAGTCTTGTCTCCACTCAATGCAACGAAGTTTCCTGGTTGAGGTCAGGTGCTAACATATTTAATATTTGTTTTAATATCTGTAATGATATATAATAAGGCTTTAATATCTCCTATACCAGAAAACGTCCTTCAGCAGTTGAAATGTGGTGCGCAAGCTCACCCACGACGCGCCAACACAAAGGAATTGCGCTGCTGTCGTCTTATTTACAGAACGTATCGCACAGGCTAAAGATGATTTCGCAGCGCACTGGCATGTTTTCTTTTAGCTCTGCAAAAGGCTATCCAAACATTGTAAGCTTGTGGATGTTCCAGCACCCAGCCGAGTTCAATGCCCTGTTAAACATAGAATGGGCTTTGTGCCCCGTGCCGCTAGCGTGGTTAACCTGAATCTGCTGTTCAGCGGGAAGAAATATATAGGACAAACAGACAGCTGCCTGAACGATCATTTAAGGGAGTATCACAACCAGGTGTACAACATGGTTCAAGAACAACTTGGAATTCACTGCCATGACCGTGGTTGTGTGCTCCTCTGCGAGCGTTGCAAAGCTCACAGCTGACGCACGAAATTATTGAAGCGGAACACATTAAATTGTTTGAAAGCTCTGTATTAGTCCTGGTCAATGGCGTTAACACAAAGGCAGATTACGCATCGCAATCACTTTTAAACCTTGCACAAGTGCAGTTTACACGTGCTTACACACGTGCAATTTAAACATGTGCAGATTACACATGTGCACATATGCCTCGCGCATTGTCAATACCTGGCAAGTGATGTATTCTTCCTAGTCATTGATATGAGAGGATTGACAGTCGCCCTTGTATTTGCGCATGCCTCCATGCAATATATACATGGTCTTCGTTTCGTAGATAAAGTTGTTGGAAGTCAGCGCTCTGTGTGTCTCTGTTCATTTATCCTTGTCCATCGCACTGCTCTTAATTTAACAGGAACTACCCGCATTCCCAAGTCCCTGCCCTTAATAGTTATTAGGAAAGTACCGAGCAGCCATCTAGCTACTGTACACACCTCATACGTAATTCGTTTCCACAATGGCAATTTGTTGGGCCGCCGCATTGATTCAATTCTAACTCATTACTGTTGGCAGTCATCGTCAGATGGGTTGCGCTGAAATTTTTATCATATATTCAAGGCTGATTTGACAAGTCGTTTTGCTGTCTATACACATTATACCGAACAGCACATGCAATTTACTTCGATATTTCAGTGTAACAAGCGTTCAATCGTCATAGAAAATTCGTAAACGTTAAAAAAAAACAATCGAACTAGTGTATGCTTGTTTGCGGTCTTTAGACATCCTTCTGCTTTTATCGAGCATCTAGATCAGAGGGTGTTCGATGTCGTTTCGCCCTCAAAAATTAAGATAGCCACACATAATATGGGCTATATATGAACTTGTCTTTTACAACGCTTCTTCCACCAGTTATTTCAGTGTCGGAGGTCCCTGCTTGCCTGCATCTGTTTTCCGCCCGTATTTACCTTTATATTTCGCATTCTGTTTGCTATCTGCTGTGCTCGTCGCGTGTAGGGTAATCATGCCCTGTGTGTTTTTTTTATTCAAGCGCATTTCGTCGCAAATAATTCTTGGAAGCTTATTGGCTATCTTGCTTAAGTGCTTTCTACTTCAGTCTGTGTCATACTCTGCTGGCCGTAATCATATTAACCGTACAAACAATTCTGGAGTGTTTTCGTGCCAAAACCATTACCAGGTTAAGAGGTGGGCTTTAGTGGTGCTCGGTGGAATAACTTTGAGAAACTTGGCTTCCTTACTGTGGATCCAATGCAGTACACAATTATTCTACCAGATCGAAAATGAACTGAATTGTATTTCGTTTAAACCCGACGAAAAATATCAATGTAGCCCCTTAAAAGTTTCGATTGCTCTAGCTTTAATGCGAGCCGTGCTCGTTCACTTTAGTGCAATTATTATTCATGCACATAAACAATTTCTTTTTTTAATTTCTTCCGAATTCGGCATTCCTTTCGGCATACAGCACTGTCTTATCTCTGTGTCGCCAATCACTTTTAGAGGTTGAACTCTCGCTTCTCTGATTCTGATGTGCTGTTTTATTATTTTGCTATTATAACGCCTAATTGATTCGTGTAAATAGTGCTGCGTAGCATATCACATTATAGTTCTTCGACTCTGGGACACACATTAATATACAGTCTACCAGCTTCACAACAAATGGATCTACAACAAAATGACCTGCATAAGGAAGGATAGATGATATCCTGGAGGGATTCCTACCTCTTCAATGTATTGTGGATGCCTCTACAGCGAAAATACCTATAACAGTTTCACTTGTACAACGAACGAATTTAGACGCCCCCAGCGGCTGAATTGTTGCTTTACAACAACACAGCACGACGAGATGCCTGCACTACGCTCCGCAGACGTCACTAAGCTACCTGAGCTATCAAGAAAAGCAGCGCTAGCGACAGATTTTGTGAGCGGGCAGATCTGAGCGTGTGTTAAGTTCTGCTGCACTGCTCCAAGGTAACTAGTGCGCTGCCTGTTCTAAAGCAGCAGCGGGTTGGACGACTAACGCCTGCGATGAATTTGATGACGATGCGATTACTTAATCCTCACTGACGACGCATGACGTATTAGAAGTCATGTGTGGCAGAAGTGACGCGAAGTTCAATTGCAAACCAAAAACTTTGACGCCAAGAAAGACGTTATCGCCAATCAGTGATCTGCAGCATGACCTAGCGGAGCTTCATTGTAGTCTGCCTCGAATCTCCGGCTCAGGGAGGTCTATTGCAGTAGCACATTCTGCCAGAGTAAATGCGCCCCATCCCTCGAAGAAAAAAAATTATTGTGCGAGCTGTTTCACTAAGTCACCGTTGAATTCATGTTAAATCATGGCTGTCTCTTGTAGAAATTGTTGGAAATACTTTATGTTGAGTAGTGTGGCGTGCTATCTTTAAACAGAATGATCTTTGTAACAAAGTATTTCGATTGTCCCAATCACTTCGTTAAATAGCGTTCGGTTATACTACATTTTTTTAACTGCAATGTACACGAAGAAACAATCGTGAAGGTGATCATCTCAAAAATTTATTGAGCAAAAGGGCTGCTGCTGTGTGGATTTTACCTTTGTCGATCACAAGAGTGGCCTTTGTTGGGTCGTCTGGAACTGCCACTGAATAATCATAGGTTAGGTATTCCCTGGAAGTACAATTCACATACCGACTGTTAATAAAACAAAAACCTATAGCAGGCGCATATGCACAGACGTACCGGCTTCAGCAAATAAGACAGTCAGTAGCTGCGCCAGTGTGCGCCGTTGTCTCAACTCTCCCATTTCTTTAATTTTTGGGGGGGCGGGGCAGTCTACGATTTGCTAATGAGTCTAACTGCCGCCAACTGATGCACATATCCAGAACACATTTAACATCTATTGTGACCGAGGTATGTGTCTCAGTTTTAAACAGGTGGCGACTTTGCAAGCTACCCGAATCGCATCCTTCCACAACTCAGTTACGCCCCCCTCGATTCAGAAACAGCAGCCGTCAATTCCTACTGGCATGTCATGTCGCAACCAAAGGACGACACCACCTTCTCAGTTGCCCAGCCACACTGTGCGTCACCACTGCGAATCCCTAAAATTTCTCGCTAGGTGGGCCCCAATCGCAGCCTTCCACAACTCAGTTATGCCCCCCTCGGTTCAGCAACAGCAGCCGTCAATTCCTACTGGCATGTCATGTCGCAACCAAAGGACGACACCATCTTCTCAGTTGCTCAGCCACACTGTCCGTCACCACTGCGAATCCCTAAAATTTTCGCTAGGTGGGCCCTGTGTTTCGCTTTGCCACACTTGCTAGAGTTCTCAGTAGAAATTGCGTGATCTCTAATAAGTCAAAGTTTAAAATTGTTACCGGCGTCCTGACTCCTTCGGAGACCTCCATCGTTCGCCACACCCTGTATCTGCAAAATTATCATCCTTATAACGCGCGGAAGACAGCGCTTCTTCGCTGCACAATGCAATTTGACATGCGCCGGATGCAACTTCTGGTACCCACACAAAAAATTCGTTAATAGAAAGAACTGAATAAAGGGAAAATCGGACATCCACCCGTTCGTAGCAATTGCTACAAAGAAAACCCATACGGGCTCCTCGAAAGAAAACGCCTCATAGTTTTTTTTCTTAAACTATGAGGCGTTTTATTTCGACGAACCCGTATGGGTTTCCTTTGTAGAAATTGCTACGAACGGGTGGATGTCCGATTTTCCCTTTATTCATTACTTCTCTCCACCTTGCGGGTTTCCGCAGAACTACTACGTCATAGAAATACTGGTCGAACAAGTCCCGACGCTAAAGAAAAGGTCGACCTACGCAGTCGTTCAAATCATTTCACGAACCTATGTTGAGCATATCAGTCTAGTCTCTCCTTTCTGCTCTTTTTATGGTAGCTATTCACCTATCGTATTCCACGCGCACTAAGGTCGAGTTCATCTTGTTTAGCGTCGACACTCGGTGTATCTTTCATGCTGCCACCGTTTGACACACTGCAATGTACCGCTGGCTTAGCTTTTCTTATTTCTATTTTGCGATAGAGCGAGGCGTAGGTGTTGCGCATATGAGTCCGGAGTGTTAAAAACATACGCCAAAGGCTCAGGCGCCGCATTCGCGTCGGCAGTGGCTTTCCCTGCTTTTTGAACCCCACTGTTCTCCGTCCCAGAGTCGGGCACTTTGCACTTTCTAATGGAGATCGTAGCAATTTTAGTATAAAGACCGCTAGACGGCTGCACGACTGCGCGTGACCGTTACACAGACACTCATTTCTATAGACTCAAAATAATATCTGAGCTAAAAATGCACTCACGATTACGTACTCTCTGATGCTAATTTTGAGCGCCGACCTCTATGTGTTTTCGTTTGGCGATATATTGCCTGGCACGGATAATCTGTCTCGTTCGGCACATCGCAAATGCAGCAAAGTGTGGAGCGATTGCCTCACTACTGCCGAGGCGCGGGCCTGATTCACAACACTCGTCGCAGACAGACCTCCCCTCATGCAGCCCTCTGTTTTCATAAATGGTATCAGTAGCGTCATTGGAGAATAGACTATGCGCGCTACTCTGGCGTTATATCGTAGCCATCATTGTCGCAGAGCCCGTCTTGCGTGGCACTACGCTTTCCTTCTCACGCTTTCACCATACACTCCTTCTCCACTCCTTCTCCACTCCGCTTATGGTTCTGCTGGACCCTCCTGCTCCGCTTTCGTCTTCGCGCTCACTTTTATATCACCGTCCTTCATTCCCCGCTGCGCTCCGCGTCATTCTTTCATCAGTCGCTGTGCTCGTTCGCCCGGTTACGAGAGACGCCAACGTTCGCTTGAGGAATGGGCGCCTAAGAGCTGCCCCCCCCCCAAATACTGTCATCCTAAAAGACGCCGCCATGTTGCTACCTCTCATTTCTGTAAAGGGGCCCTGAACCCGGTGTGTTTGATGGCCAAAAAACTTTGCTCCTGCTGACTGCATCGAAGGAATGTTTTGGGCAAAGTATTTCTGCAATAGTATAATTCACCTTCGAATGCATTTTTTTGACTTCCATAAAATGTGGTTGAGGGCCCCGCTATAGTGCTAGTGCTAGTCAAAATATGATGCAAAAGCGAGCATTCTTGCGTAGCACGTATGTATCAACAATGTGTCAAGTTCATTTAACATATTTTTTAAGGAAGATCCGATGGTTCTTTGTAAAATTTCTTTGTAAAATTTACGGTGCGTGAAAGGGTACGCTTAAGGACACCTGAACTGGATGACGTCACCATACCGAGGGAGGCTCATGATCGCGCGTGTGATTTCGTCTCCTCTGAATGCATCTCGTCATCAACGCTTGCGCTCCTGCCTTGCGTAGCAACATGGCGGCTCCCTTGTAGTACTCTATTTTAATGTATAGCTGTTATTAAAAGCCCACTCCCGCGGAACATGAACCCCGCGCACCATCAACCCAGAAGGCTGGCACGCGGATCGTTCATACTGCGCTAAAGACGCGATAAGAAGATCCTAGCCTGTTTCGTAGACGCGGCACAATACCCAACCAAGAAGGCCTTCGTTGCCCCCACGATCAATAAGCAACGTCAAGTCACAAACGCTCTCACAGTCAAGACCCAGAAGTCCGAGATAGCAGAACAGGTCACCATCGCACTCGCACTCACAGAGCCGACCACCACCCACGTCTACAGTGATTCACGCTCGGCCGTCAAAGCCTTTCAGAAAGGAGCAGTTTCAAGCCAAGCACTACAAATAATCAATAGATCCGCACCGCTGCAGCATCACACCATCTGCTGGTTACCAGCACACCTCAGAGAGATCGAGGACGCCCCTAGCAATCTCAATGAGATGGCTCACAGGAGCGCGCGAGATCTAACCCTCCGCGACGCCACCTATTCTGGTCGTGACCATCCCAGCGAGAATCGGGACCTTACCTCCACATACAACGAGATCACAAAGCACTTCTATCTAGACCCCAGAATATACAGCACATCTCACAGTAAGCTCACCAGGCCTCAAGCACTCACGTTCAGAATGCTTCAAACAAACAAGTACCCCACGCAGAACTGACTACATCACTATACATGCCTGACCTATACAAGACATCATATTGCGAAAATTGCCATAGCACACTCGACGTACATCAGTTGCTCTGGCCGTGTGGTCGGACCCACGCAAACAAGGATCAAGACCCCGCCAGGCTACAAGAAGCATTACGCAGCACGGACAAGGCGGAGCAGCTCTGGGCTGTCCAGCGAGCCCACGATGCGGCCAGGGAGTTACAACTCCCAGTCCCAACGTGGGAGTAGCCCGCTCTATGGGACCTTGCGCCCCGTAGCTCGCAGGACCTTTCATTAAAGTTATTCCGTCCATTCCATTAAAAGCTCTGCCTCTAGAGTTGTGTAGAATAAGTCTATTCTCACAACCTACCACTTCTAGGGTTATTTATACTCATTTTGTTATATCCTTATTTGGAGAATATTATTACGTGTTTTTGACATGGAGATGTATCATTTCATATCATTGGCATGTTCATACACGTAGAAGTTACTAAAGTGACCATTCTTGCTCGGAAACAAGATAAAGAGGTCTCAGATACGCCAGATCCATGTGAAGTCGGCTAAAAAGACCTTGTCTTCGAAAACCGACTCAGCTACTACGTCGCATGCCCTCCTTTCTTGGCAATGACTCCCAAACACTACACCCCACCACTTGACCATGATGTGGTGCACCACGGAGGACGTTTCATGTCAAGACTGAGTGTCAAAAAGCACCAACGGATTTCTCCATTATAAGATCACCCCAAGCAAAGTATGCGTAGTAGGAGGCGATCCACCATTGCTCCGAGCTTCTTGTCTGGCTCGTGCTGATTCGGCGAGAACGAGCATTGACGGCAGCCATTGGAGCTTTAGACTAAGAGCTCCAAGCACTTAAGCCTTTTAAATTTAGGGTAAAGATTCTCTTTTCTTCTTCTGCTTCAGCCGACACCAGCATTTTCCGAGAACTGTTTCTTCTGCGCCTGCCTCACCAGGTGCACATGGTTTTCAGAGTACCTGGAAGGGTTACCTGAGAAGGTGGATAAAAATATGGAAGTTCATATTTCAAGCTTCATTGCCGCCGAGTGTTTCCTCCCGTTTCCTCCGCCACGTTGTCTCCAAATGACCATCCGGAGCCTATTTCTAAGTCCAGTGCAAACTTCGTGCGCCAAAACCGACAAGCTGACAACAGATATGACTTAACTCGTCCTTCCTCCGATTGTCAAGTTAGGTGCGGGACTATGGTGTTTCCCCTGCACCTCCTGGCTTTTCTACCATATACTGGTTCCACACTCGTCACGAATCAGGCGTCCACCTATGCCAACCGCTTTGTGTGTTTGCTGAAAGATGGCCGGGCCATGCCCTGAGGACACCGCGTCATTAGGGCTCAATGTCTAACCGTCTATTCCACGAGGCTGACTGCTCAAGTTGGTTTTGCTGCGTTTATTTCTTTATCAGTGCTAAATGACTGTTACGGGCTTAATATTAATATTCTAAGAAAACTTTATTTACCCTTCGAAGTCAAGTTTCTTTTTCCGGATTACAACACAGTTCCTCCTGGTTTTATTCACGTGCTGATTCATGCTACATGACATCTTGCTTCTTGATTCCTTTTGTGGTCCTTACAGTATTTGCGAAAACCTAATAAATTACTTCGCCTACGATACTCCAGGCGGACGGACATGCAACGTTGATGATGGCCCTGACTGCGCATCCGGTACTCAGTCCCGGCCAATTTCTTGTTTTTGTTTTCTTTTATTCCTCCAGCGGAAATACTGTTGCGCAAAGGACGAGTCAGTAACAGGAGGAACTATTTACATGTTATATATACAACAGTGGTTGCAGCGCTGACCGGTTAGATTCACAGCGCGAGCCCAGTTCGTTCTTCCTCCTCTTTTATAGAGGAATGGCACCCACGTAATGTCTCGTGACCTCGAGCGTACCAGAATTTTGGAAGAACGCCAACATAATCCTAATCCATAAGAAAGGGGATGCAAAAACTTGAAAAATTATAGACCGATCAGCTTACTGTTCGTTGCGACAAACTATTTAGTAACGTAATCGCAAATAGAATCAGGAACACCTTCAACATCCGTCAAGCAAAGGACCAGGCCGGATTCCGTAAAGGCTACTCAACAATAGACCATATTCACACTATCAATCAGGTGGTAGAGAAATGTGCGCAATATAGCCAACCCTTATATATAGCTTTCATTGATTCCGAGAAAGCATTTGATCCTGTCGAAACCTCAGCAGTCATTGAGGCATTACGGAATCAGGGTCTAGAGAAGCCGTTTTTAATAATGCTGAAAGATACCTATAGCGGCTCCACAACCACCGTAGTCCTACATAAAGAAAGCAATAAAATCGCAATAAAATGCGTCAGGCAGGAAGATACGATCTCTCCAATGCTATTCACAGTATGTTTACAGGAGGTGTTCAGTGACCTGGCTTGGGAAGAATTGGGGATAAGAGTTAATGAAGAACACATTAATAACTTGCGGTTCGCTGATGACATTACCTTTTTTAGTAACTGAGGGGGCCAATTGCAATGGATGCTCACTGACCTGGAGAGGCAAAGCAGAACAGTGGGTGTAAAAATTAATCTGCAGAAGACTAAAGTAATGTTTAACAGTCTCGGAAGAAAAAAGCAATTTACGATAGGTAGCGAGGCACTGGAAGTCGTAAGGGAATACATCTAGTTAGGGCAGGAAGTTACGGCGGATTCGGCTCATGAGACTGAAATAATCAGAAGAATAAGAATGGGCTGGGGGGCGCTTGGCAGGCATTTTCAGATTATGAAGAGCAGGTTGCCATTATCCCTCAAGAGCAAAGTGTATAATAGCTGTGTCTTGCCAGTACTCACCTACGGGGCAGAAACCTAGAGGCTTACGGAAAGGGTTCTACTTAAATTAAGGACGACGCCACGAGCTATGCAAAGAAGAATCATGGGTGTAACGTTAAGGGATAAGAAAAGAGCAGATTTTATGAGGGAACAAACGTGGCTTAATGATATCTCAGTTGAAATGAAGAAAAAGAAATGGGCATGTGCAGGACATGTAATGAGGAGAGAAGATAACCGATGGTCATTAACGGTTACAGAATAGATTCCAAAGGAAGGGAATCGTAGCAGGGGCCGGCAGAAAGTTAGGTGGGTGGATGAGATTAAGAAGTTTGTAGGGACTACATGGCCACAATTAGTAGATGACCGAGAGAAGCATGGGAGAGGCCTTTGCCCTGCAGTGGGCGTAACCATGCTGAGGATGATGATTATGGCGCCCACGCGTCCCGTTCAAACAATCAAATATCATACGCGTGTAGCATAATCCGCCGGTGGCAGAAGCGACGTCCCGGCGCGTCTAAATATCGACACTGGGAGGCTGATACTGTTTCAGGATAGAGATAACTTTAATAACGTGCCGGCAAACGACGGTTTAACTCGTCGTGACGCTCGCCAAGCGTCAACCCGGAGTTATACCCTAATCTACACTACCCCAGTTGGGCCCGTTTGTAGTGGGTCATGAGGTTTGTGCTTTTCAAGCGCACCCTTCAGTCGTGTAACGTGAACGATACCACTGGACTGGGAAGCAGATGGGGTCTCAGTGGTGATTCGTAGGTCACGGAACTGACGGCACGAGGCACTTGGTATGGGCCTGTGTAACGAGACAGTAGTTTTTCTGACATGCCGACCTGACGCGACGGAGACCATAGAAGCACAAAAAGCCAGGCGGGAATTGCACGCCTCGGTGTCGCCGGCCGTACAAACACTCTTGACTCTCTTGGGATTTCTGAAGGCGGTCACGTGCAATTTCCCTTGCGTGGGTACAGCAAGCGATGGCATCATGTGCATATTCACTGGCCGGTGCCGCGTGAGCAGGGAGGGTCGTTTCGAGAGGCGGTGCTGGTTCTCGTCCGAACAGAAGGGAAAATGCAAAAGAACTGGCGGTGTCGTGGCGCGAGGAATTATAAGCAAATGTGAGAAACAGTAAAACGAGGTATGAGTCAGTGTGGCCTGAAGAGACATATTTCGCGAGCATGTTTTTGAGAGTCCGATTGAGACGCTCCGTGAGGTCACTTGTTTGCGGATGGTATGAAGTGTGGACAGCTTGTGCCTCGTGGCACAGGACTGCAGGATGTCCGCGATACCTTTTGATAGGAATCTCCGGCCACGGTCTGTGAGTCGTCACGAAGCTCCATGTAATAAAATTACGTCGAGTAGAAGAAAATAGGTGACATATGTGGCGCAGCTTGTAAAAAGCGTTCGGGTGATGGCACAGCGCGTGGCGTAATCCGTGGCCACCGCGATCCACCTGTTCCCAGAGGTAGAAAGCGGAAAGGGCCAAGTAATCCCAAACCAACCTGAAAGAATGGTTGCGGAGGAATGTCGAGCCGTTGAAGGTACCCAGCAGGAGCGTCGATGGCGTCTTGCATCGCTGGCATTTCTCACACGCAGCTACATATCTTCGGACGGAGCGGGCAAGCCCCCTGGCCAAAAGAAGCGTCGGCGGATCTGATCGCAGGTATGTGACAAAACTAGGTGACCGGCAGTGGTGAGGTCGTGAAGTTCGTGGAGAACAGCCGAGCGGAGGTGTTTAGGGATCACAAGGAGTAATGCAGGCCGTCTGGGTGAACGTTGTGGCGGTAGAATACGCCTTCTTGAAGTGTGCATGAGTGAAGGGAAATTTCGGCAAGTGGCGATTCCAGGGGGTCAATGATAATATGCAAGGACGGGTCATGGCGCTGCTCGTCGGCGACATGGAGCAGTGGAAAAACAGAGCGAATATATGCGTCGGTGTCAGTATCAGATGTAGAGGTCGCGTCTTCTACTGGGTAGCGAGAGAGGTAATCTGCGACCTGGTGTTGGCGTGCCGACTTGTGAGTCACTGTGTAGGGATATTCTTGTAGTCGCAGGGCCCAACAACCGAGCCGGCCGGTAGGATCCTTGAGTGACAAAAGCCAACGGAGCGCTTCATGGTCTGTGATTAATACGAAGGGCTTGCCATAGTAGTATGGGTGGAACTTCGAAACAGTGCAAACGAGAGCAAGACCTTCGCGCTCGGTAATCAAATAGTTACCTCTGCAGCTGTCAGGAGCCGGCTAGCATAGGCTATAACGCGGTCGTGTCCGTGTTGGCGTACCGATAAGACGGCGCCGATCCCATAGGCAGTGGCATCGGTTCAGACATATATGGGTGAGGACGGGCCAAAGTGGGGCCAATACCGGTGGACTGGTGAGAATCGTGACAAGCCGTACAAATGCGGCAGCATGAGGGGAACCCCACGTGAAAGGCACATCTTCACAAGTTGAGTGAGTGGTCTAGCGATTGCTGTGACATCTTTCACGAACCGTGGGAAATAAGAATACCGCCCCACAAAACTCCCGACGTCTTTGACAGAATGAGGTACAGGAAAAGCCGTTACTGCTCGAACCTTGTCCAGGTCGGGTTGTACTCCGGAAGCATCGACGAGATGGCGTAGCACTGTAATCTGCGGGCGCCCGAATTGACACTTCGATGAGTTTAACTGGAGCCCAGCCTTCCGGAAGACTTCAAGGATAGCTCAAGGTGCGTCTCAAATGTAGGAGAAAACACAAGAACATCGTCGCGGTAACAAAGGCAAGTTGACCATTTGAAACCTTGAAGCAGAGAGTGCATCATCCGTTCGAACGTCGCGGGGGCATTGCATAAACCGAACGGCATAACCTTGAATTGGTAGAGGCCATCTGGAGTGACGAAATCGGCCTTTTCTTGGTCTTGCTCATCGACGGAAATCTGCGAATAACCATATCGAAGGTCGATGGACGAAAAGTATTTGGCACCGTGAAGACAATCAAGAGCATCGTTGGTTCGTGGTAAAGGGTAAAGGTCCTTTTTTAGTAATTCGGTTGAGGCGGCGCTAATCAACACAGGAACACCACGAGCCATCTTCATTTTTGACGAGCACGACCGGTGACGCCCAAGGACTTGGCGAGGGCTCAACAATACCTCTGGAGAGCATCTTGTTTACTTCCTGCTGAATAACTTGCCGCTCAGCCGGGGACACGTGATATGGTCGGCGGTGAATGGGAACTGCATCACCAGTGTTTATTCGATGCTAAATGAGGGACGTCTGAACAAGAGGTAGATTGTCAGTGTCAAATATGTCGCGGTAAGAAAGCAAAAGTCTGCATAGGCGGCTATTTGGTGAGGTGCAAGGTCCGGAGCGACCATGGGACGTAATGGGCCGTCGAGGTTCAAGGAATCCTTCAGGTAATCAGGAGGATCTGGAGACGCGTCGGCTGTAAAAGCAGTGACGTGGTCGTCTGTCACTGACCGGTGCGTGACCACTGCTATGCCTTCAGTTAACACTTGCTTCATCAAGCCAAAATTGATAACGGGGAGACACATGCGATTAGCGGCAAGGGTTAAGACGGAGTGTAGCACAGAGATGTAGCGCGCAGGAGGACATCACGAATAGGTGCGATGAAAGGCGCCATCAGGCACAGTTGCCGTTGAGGCCAATTCGACGAAGGTTAGGGCTTTAGGAGGTAAGTGAACAAACGCTATAGTGCGGAGGGTTTTCGGCTGTTCGGGGAGAACGTCTGAAAGAAGGGGAAGCTCGAGGCACAGCGTACCAGTGGAACAGACGATGAGGGCAGAATGTGCCGTCCAAAAGTCGAGACCGAAGATGAGGTCATGAGGGCAACTGGTCAGCACCGTGAACAGGAACTCGACAGCCAGCAATTCCTATGCGAGCAGTGCACACACCCCTGACGGCAACAGTGGCGCCATTGGCGACGCATACGGCTCGAGTGATGGCAGGCGTAAGAACTTTTTTGTGGTGACGACATAGGTTAGCGCTCATTATGGACACTTGGGCTCCAGTATAAATTAATGACGTCAACGTAACACCATCTACGTCTACTTCAATTAGGTTTGTGTTTGTGAGGAGTGTCAATGGAGGATTTGGACAGGACGAACGTGATGCAGCACCACCTCCAAGAGCTGCATGGCGTAGTTTTCCGTCCGGGATGGTCCATAATTCGTCGGCAACGAATAGCGGCATGGCTGGGGTGACGGGGTCCGACGGCGCTGAGGTGACGGCGAGCGAACAGGAAGACTAACATCTACGGATACGTCCGAGGTAGGAGGCATACGGCGAGGCGAGTAATGGCGCGGGTGGGCATATGGGTGAGGAGACGGGGAAAGGGAGCTCGAATACGACGACGTCCAGGAAGTGTGGCTACGGCGAGCGCGTGGCCAATGCTCTGGCAACTCAATCAAATGGTCTTGTCGTCCGGAGTTCTTCATTCGGCAGGGTTGCGGTATCTGGGATGTGAATACAGATCGCCGTGTATCTGGAGTCGGAAGACACAACAGGCAGCAGCAAAACCTAAGGTTGCAAATTCTCGCCATACAACTGCCTTAGTGGGGGAGATTGCGGGGGCTGGTTAGTCAATGAGGGGTTCAAGGGAACGTGAATGGAACGGAGCAGGACTTGTAGCCTCGAGTTCGCGGTGAACAATACGTGTGATTGGTTGCAGAATCATCGCTCAGCCCTTTCGTGTCTTCCTCACTAGGGATTGGGTTTTGTAGTGGGTGCTGCACAGTTTAGGTTTGCCGGCTGCAGTGCAAAAGACGAACATAATGGGCACGCGCAGCGCATGCCAATCTCTTGATCATCAAGCTTTGCGGCGACGACCCACAATATATGAGCGACTGGATTTTATGTGAACAGATGTACAGGTTCCTGACAAACTTCATAATGGTTCGTGAATGAGTACGTCGCTGCATTTCTTGCAAGGCAGTTAGCACTGTTGTGCGAAACGAATACAATTATAGATACCGGCAAAAAAAATAACTCAAATTATCGCATACTCTTTCTTTGGCACTTTTAATCAGCAAAATAACGACAAATTGCCAAGTTAGATAGGGTTCAGAAACAAGTAAAAGAAAAAATACAGATCGCTTGATATTGTCTTACTCTTGGGTCCCGTTGAGGCCTTTAAGGTGCACCATATATGTTGCTGTCTCTTCTGACATGTTCAAGGCGACTCTGAGAGCCGTCGCGCACATGAGTGAAGAATCGTACGTGGAGTCATACACAATGGCTGTGTGAGGTAGGGCATCTATCATCTGAAAAAAAAAGAACAGTAAGAATTCTGATAAGACTCGTCATCTTTCGTTTTCTCTCAGTAATATTCCTTATACAATTTTTTGCGACCTTCTAGACCTATGGTTTTCTCATATGGTAGGAAACATCCAAAACAGTCCTTGGTGTCGCGTTTTGTCACCGGAAGAGGGCATATATTGTTCCGCGAACGAAGGATTGAGACTGGAGACTATTTACAAAGTATATGGACAAGGGGTAACTGCAGCGCTGGCCAGTTCAGCCGACAGCTCGAGAGCCGGAGAGCGTTCGTCGTCTTCGTCGTGGTGCCCGCGTGCATCGGCCATAAGAAGCAGTCAATATACACGTATCGTTACCCCCGGCTGCAGAAGCACCTTTCCGGGGCGTCTAAATATCGGGGATAACGGGCGAGTAATATGGCTTGAGGCGTGCGACATGCACAACGTCACTGGAATTTGGGGCAGATGAGGCACTGGTACTGACTGGGCCAATTTCCTAGGTAACTGGAGTCACGGCCCGCAGCACTCGACATGGGCCTGTGTACCGAGACAGGAGTTTTTTCTGACAGGCAAAAGTGACGAATCGCGGATCACAGGAGTACCAGAGATCCAGGCGAAAAGTATACATCTATTTGTTGGCGATCCTACAAGCGCCATTGCTTCTCTTGAGAAGTTAGGAGGCGCGTGCGGGAAAATTCGCGTGCTTGGAATGCCCTAGTGATGGCGTCAAGTGCATACTCGCTGGTCTCTGCTGCGGCGGATGGAAAGGATGCGTCCAGTGGCAATGTACGTTCTCGGCCGAGCAGCAGAAAGAACGGGGAATAAGCGGCAGTATCGTGACGCGAAGAATTACGTGCAAAAGTGACATAGGGTAGGGCAAGGTCCCAATCAGTATAGTCGGACGAGACCTACTTTGCAAGTATGTCTTTTCGGGTGCGATTCAGACGCTCAGTGAGCCCATTGGCCTGTGGATGGTAAGACGAGTCAGCTTTTGCTTGGTGGAGCAGGATTGCAGGACGCGGGCGATGACTTGAGAAAGAAATGTCCAACTACCGTCACTGAGGAATTGGCGGGGATCACCATGTTACGGAATCACGTCGTAGTTAAAGAAAATCGGCGACACCTGTGGTTCCACTTGTTGGAAGGGCTCTGGTGATGGCGGAATATGTGTCGTAATCTGTCGCCACAGCGACACACTTGTTGCCAGACTTGGACAGAGGGGACGGGCCAAGTAAGTCCAGGGCAACGCGAAGGAAAGGCTCCGAAGGGATGTCGAGCGGTTGAAGACACCCAGCAGGGAGCGTCGATGGTGTTTTCCGGCACTGGCATTTTCCGAATTTCGGAACACACCGCAACGTATCTCCGGGCAGAGCGGGCCAGTCTGGCCAAGAGAAGCGTCGGCGAATCCGGTTGTAGGGGCGGGAGACGCCAAAGTGACCTGTCGTTCGTAAATAGTAAAGTTTGATGGAGAACAGCTGACCGGAGGTGTTTGTTAATGACGAGGAGTAGGGCAGGACCATCGGGGCGTACATTTTGGCGGTATAATGCACCATCGCGGAGAACAAACAGGTGAAGGAACGAATCAGAAGGCGAAGATTCCAAGACATCAATGATAGCGCGTAAAGTGGCATCACGACATTGCTCGTCGGCAGCGTGTAGCAGCTGAGAAACGACGAAAACACAAGCGCCTCTATAGAGTTCAGGGTCGGCGAGTGGTTCGTCCGCTGCATAACGTGACAGTCTGCGTCTTGATGTCCCCGGCCCAACTTGTACACTACTGCAGACGAATATTCTTGCAGCCGCAGAGCCCAGCGACCAAGCCGTCTGGTAGGATCCTTGAGTGAGGAAAGCCAGCAGAGGTCCGTGATTACAGAGAAGTGCATGCCATACAAGTATGGGCGGAATTCGGAAACCGCCCAGAGCAGCGCCAGTCATTCACGATCTGTAATCGAATAGTTGCACTCCGCTGCTGTGAGGAGGCGGCTAGAGTATGCGATAACGCGATCTTGACCCTGTTGGCGCTCCAATACCGAGACCACTGGCATCGGTACGCACCTCTGTAGGAGAGGACAGGTCAAAGTGGGGCCAGCAGAGGTGGCGCGGTCAGAATGTTGGTGAGGTGGGCAAACACGGAAGTTTTAGCGGGACCCCACATAAACGGCACGTCCTTCTTCAGAAAATCAGTAAGAGGTCGGGAAATTGCGGCGAAGTCTTTAACGAAGAGTCGGAAGTAGGAGCAGAGATCTAGAAAAGTTCGGACGTCTTTGAAAGATAGAGGTGCAGGAAAAAACGTGACAGCAAGAATTTTCTCCGGGTCTGGTTGAATACCGGAGGTGTCGACGAGGTGGCCCAGTACTGTAATCTGCCGACGACCGAAGTGACAACTCGAGACATTGAGTCGAAGCCCAGCCTCGCGGAAGAATGGAAGAACAGCTCGAGATGCGCTCAAGATGCGCTCAAGATGTGTCTCAAATATAGGCCAAAATATGAGAACATCATCTAGGCAGCAGAGCCATGTTGACCATTTGAACCCTTGTAGTAAACAGTCCGTCATACGTTCGAACCAGGCTGGGGCGTTGCATTGACCGAATGGCAAAACTTTGGATTGCGATAGACCATCAGAAGTTATGAACGCGGTCTTCTCTTGGTCTTTTTCATCTGCAGGAATCTGCCGATAACCAGACCGCAGGTCTAGTGATGAAAAGTAGCTGGCACCGTGGAGACAATGGAGGGCCTTGTCAATGCAAGGCAAGGGGTAGGTGTATTTCTAGATAAAGCGGTTTAAATGATAATCTACGCAGAAATGCCATGTGCCATCTTTCTTTTTAACAAGCACCACCGGCGACGCCCAAGGGATCGACGAAGGTACAACAATGCCTTTGGCAAGCATCTTGTTCACTTCATCTTGAATAACCTTAAACTCTATATGACCGGTGATGAATAGGACTGTCATCACGAGTATTTATGTGATGCTTAACAATTGAAATCTGGTCCATTGGCGATTGCTGGGGTCGAAGATGTCGTGGTAGGAAACCAAAATGCGATAAGGAGCTGCTGCTTGTTCAGGCAATAGGTCCACAGAAATCGTGAGAAAAAAATGTCGCGTCACAGCAAATGGCATCCTGTGGACATGGTGAAGAATCTGAGCAGACGACTACGGAAAACGTTGTGACGTGCTCATTTCCGATAGCACGGAGCGATGCAACCGATATGCCTTTGGGTAGAAGTTCCTTTGTCAGGCCGAAATTGATGACAGGGAGGCATGTCCGGTTATCGGCGACGGTGACAACGGAGTGGGGCACAGTGATATTGCGCATAAAAAGGACATCAGGAGCAGCGGTGGCAATGTAATCACAATCGAGCTCAGGAAAACATAGCAAATCGACGAAATTCAAGGCTTTAGGCGGCAGGCGGACGAAGGCGGTAGTACTAAAGTTGTTCGGCAGTTTGGCACGAATATGCGCGAGTAGAGGAAGTTCGAGGCAAAGGGTACCGGCAGAACAGTCGATCATAGCTGAACGCGCCGTTAGAAAGTCGAGTCTGAGGATTAGACCATAGGGACGATTGGTCAGCACTGTAATAAGAACAGGAACGTGGCGTTCATGGCTATATTGCGCTCAGTTTTACACAGACGATAACAGTGAAGGACAGGACGTGGCGGACGTAGCGCAACGTCCTACGTCCATCCTTGCGCTACGTCCGTCCACGTCCTGTCCTTCACTTAATATCGTTTGTGTAAAACTGCGCGCAATATAACCATGAACGTTCATAAACTAGCCCCCTTCATTGCTTTACTAAAAGGAACGTGGCGGTCGGCGATACTTATACGGGAAGTACACATTCCAGTGACGTCAAGAGTGTTGCCATCGGCCACGCGTACGGCTTGAGTAGTAGGAGGCGTGAGAACCTTCCGCAGTCGATGACGAAGCTTACAACTCATTGTGGACACCTGCGCTCCAGTATCGATTAACGCCGTCGACGTGAACATCAAGTTAGTTCTGGTTCGTTGGGAGCGTCGATGGATGCTTTCGACACGACTAAGATAATGCAGCACTGCCTCCAGGAGCTGCATGGTCTAGTTCTCCGTCTGGGAGGGGTCCATAATTGGTCGGCGACGTATAGCAGCGTGGTTGAGGTGAGGGGAACCGACGGTGCTGAGGTGACGGCGAGCAAGCAGGATGACTGACATCGACGAATACGTCAGAGGTAGGAGGCATACGGCGAGCCGATTAACTGCGCAGGTCGGTATTGGGCGAGGAGATGGGTAAAAAAAGCTTGAATACGGTGACGTCCAGGAGCTGCGGCAGTGGCAAGCGAGGTGGGCAATGCGGAGGCAATGGAAGCAAATGGGCTTGTCGTCCGCAGTTCTCCACTCGGTAGGGTTGCGGTATCTGGGAGGGGAATACAGATCGTCGTGAGGCGTAGCAGTCAGCACCGATCAGGCGTCAGGTCGGGAGACGGAACAGGCAGCAGGAAAACTTAGGTTTGCGAATTCTTACCGCACAACTGCTTGAATAAGAGAGATCACTGGGGCTGGTTGGTCGGTTGCGGGGTCAGGTGGGCGTGGATGGAACGACTCAGGACTTGTAGCCTCGAGCTCGCGGCGAACAATGCGTGTGACGTGCTCGTTTAAGGATGGTGAAGCGGTAAGGCCGGCGCAAGACAACGTCGCAGTCGTGTTAAGGCGGAACCGCATGGCGCGATTTCAGGCGCGATTGACGCGCGGATGGTGGGACGCGCGCGTCATTTCGAGGCGTGCCCAGCATGATCCGTGACGAAATCGCGCCGCATCGTGATGCTGCTCGGAGTAGAAAAAACGCCTCGCGCGGCGTGTCCACCAGTCAGAGTTCAGGTAAGTCACGTGGCATTTGGTCACGTGGCATTTTTTTTGCCACCAGATGGCCCTGCTCTCTGCGCTCCTCGACGGACCTCCTTGGAGCAATTTTTTTTGTCGGCAAAACTGGCGCGCGCATTAGAGAATACGTGCTACCGTGATTTCGTTCGCGCATCGTGTTGGTTAGCGAATCGTTTTCACCTAAAATGGACAAAGCAACTTTCAACCAGGCCCTAATAAATGAAGTGGAGAAGCGTCGCGCCTCATCGCTAATGCTGGCAAGACAATTTGCTAATAATATTACCAGTGCATGGTAGTCGCTCTCTTGTCAACCATGCAGGCCGCACCCACATATACCTCCTGACCCGCATTTCTTTCTTGCTTCAGTATCAGCATCCCCCTTAAAAACAGCAATCGCCTCTTCTGCTCGGTAGTAAGCGGCCGACACTACTTTTTATATATGAAGTTGTAAACACGCAGCGGCCTCTCAGGATGCGGAAGGTACATAGTCGCAGTTTCGCACACAATATTGCTGCTTGAAATTAAGCTTGATAAATACACTTCGGAAAAAATGTCGCTGTCTAATTACACTAAGATTATTTTTATTGTAGTATTCTGTAAGTTTAAGGGCATATTATATATAACAGAGGTAACAGAGACAATGCATGTCGTTGAGAGTTATGTTGTCTGGCAACCCGTAAAACGCGGCGCGAAAGCGCCGCTCCTTTTTCTCGTACGGGTGCTCGCGCGTCGGCGGCAATGCGGGCGTTTGTTGAGCGTCGCGTTTTTCGCTCGCAAAAAACGCGCCATTCGGTTCCAGCTTTAGGGAGCCGAGAGAACTGTGGAATGACGCGGCGGCTTTTGGCGAGTTCAAAGTGTGGCATTGATTGACAATGACGTCGGGGGTGGACACATCGTTGAAAACTAACAAGTTGAACGTGTTGTCCACGACCCCTTTGAGTGCGGTGCCGACTTTATCGACCTTGCCCATTTTTGGTCAACTTTCCGGCAAAGAGCAAGCCCGTGTTGTATGTACGAGACATACAATTCAGCAGAAGACTCAAATCGGGTAGCAAGCTCTTTTCTAGCACCCAGCTGCAGACCGGTGGTATATCCAAGGAGGTCGCTGAGCTTCTACTTGAAAGCATCCCAGCTAGAGATCTTGTCTTGGCGTGTGCGTTACAAGACAGGCGGAGTGCCGCCCAAGTAGAATAGCACTTTCGCTAGCATAATGGTAGGGTCCCAGCGATTGTTTCAGCTAACACGCTCATACAGGCTGAGACAGTCCTCAACGTCAACATTACTTTGGCCGGAGAATATGAAAGGATCGCGGGAATTTGTAACCCTAACGTACGTTGTGTCGGGGTCGCAGGGAGATGAGGTGTCGTCATTGGGAGCCATGGCGGAAAGCCGGACGTTGCGGCCGCTGCGGAGCTCTGTGGCGAATACGGGGAACGGCACCCTCCACCAAATATTATATTGTTCTGCGAACGAAGAATTGAGACGGGGGGCTATATACAAAATATATTTAGAAGGGGTAACTGCAGCGCTGGCCAGTTCAGCCGACAGCTCGAGAGCCAGAGAGCGTTCGTCGTCTTCGTCGGGGCGCCCGCGTGCATCGGCCACTAGAAACACGCAATATGCATGTATAAATATTCGATAAACTGTAACGTTTTCTCTCCGAGAAATGTCTGTCTGTTATCTCTGTGCTCTTATGGTATTCTCAGACAGACGGCACTTTCTCCTTTTCGTGAAGCATTCAACTCCAGGATTTTCACAGAAATTATTTGACGAGTGCTTTGCCGGAAGGACGGCCAAATAGGGCTGCTTTATAGCCACTATATATGTAGTCAAATTAATGTTTTAGGCGTATATTGCTCATAAGACGTTAAGTCTTGTCGTGAACGATCTAGAAATCTTCTAACGCCAAATATTATGAGCTCCAGAAATAATGTGTGACTTTACTTGGGCTACACAAGCGACTTATCCGAAAAGTGTTTCCCGGCCTTTGATTTCTAAATAAATGCTGCAACAGAAAACCCGCAAGCCCTTCAAGTTAGTTTAATGCAAAACTCCAATTTTATACCGATCTCTAGCAATTGAGCAGTGCACACAATGTGACCGTTAGTTTAATGCAAAACTCCAATTTTATACCGATCTCTAGCAATTGAGCAGTGCACACAATGCGACATATTTTGATCGGTTTCTGAGATTGGAGAAATACTCCAACTTTGTTGACCAAGAAAATTGTTCTAAGTTTTCGCAATAAATCATTAGTCCAGTGTCTTCGCTTACAGATGCCGTTTCAGAGCACAACTGCAGATGTTGCAACGTTGTGAATAACTTTTACCACATATTCTGAGAGATTTCAAGCTTTGTGAAATTGTCATTTTAAGTAAGGCCGATTGGTCAATACATAGACTATAGAGCTGTCGCAGATATAAGATTGATGAAAAGACAGGTATGTTGGAGTCTGCCAGCACTTTGTCAATTTTAGCAACGTAACTCATAATATTCTTGAACAAAGCAGGGATGTTCTGGCCAGAGAAATTTCGGAGGCATACTTTATCAACAGAACAGGAAGCAGGTGTATTTTCATGCTCCTGCTTCCCGTTTCTTTGTTCTTCATTCGTGTGAAAGAAAGGGGCAGCTGCGTACGTCAAGCTGCTCTGTGTCGTAGCTTTTATTTGGCCGCTCCCTCCTTGTAGTAAAAAAAATTAATCTCAATTTAGTTGAATTGAACTGTGATACCCCATATTATAAACTTCACTCCCCCATAACATTGAACGCTAATATTCCACAAGGCCAACAGCCATCGGGCCCGACTCTTTATGTCCACAATATCATAATTCAATCTTACAATATATTCAATAACAACTACATTTTTCGGAACATGCATGGTTGTAAATGCAAGCGGTTAACAAGGAACGCTTAAAACACTGCTGCCTGAAAGAATGGGCGAAGACGTATTTGTTTGTACCTCCTCCGTCATGTTCTTCTCTTCATTGACATTGAGCTGTATGCTTCACAAAAAAGTTGAAGGTCATAACTTTGGCGGAGAAATAACGCACGTATTATTTCCGCTTTGCGGTGACTGCCCTTACTAGGAGCCTAATTTTATTTGCCTTGTACATGAAGCAGCTCATGCCTGGTTTTGGTTTTCTCGTGGCAATAGGCATGACTTGTGAAAACAGCAAAAAATTTAGAAAAAATACCATATGGTTAATTTATTTCAAGCAAAATATCTCGAGACCCAATTCTTTTCTAACAGAAAAGGGCACGAAAAACGGGGACAAAAAGGTAGCGCCAACTGACTCACAACTAAGTGGCCGATCTGGAAAAACTGATCAAAATAGCGCTGCGAGAATGAAATGAACTGCGAAATATTTGGTATTGCTAGCCCAGCCTGCAGGCGAACCTTTCCGAGCACCATCCCACGTTCTTACAAAGAGATGTCAAAACCAAGAAGCTTTCTTCTTGCAATACAGCTATTCTTCCTCGAAAGAAGCTGCAAAGTCGTCTCGCGATCGGCTCCATTTGAGACGTTTTCAGCGAAAGAAACTGCAGCGGCAACGTCGTAGTAGGCGGTGCAGGGACTTGATGGCAAGGTTTCATTTAAGTATGGTTCGCAAGCTCGAAAGAATAGTTTATCTGCAGATTTTATGGGAGTTTGCAGCATTACAAATACCGTAATTATTGAAGTTTTTAAAAAGACGCGATATGAAAGCCAAGCAATGATCAATTCTATGTAAAATATGCTTATAATGTAAAGTCAGCAAATAAAGATTTGACATTTGTAGCCGAAGAGCCAGTTAGATTGCCGAAATTTGGCAACCCGCTGTCCAATCATGCGACCATGTCTGGTGAAGAAGAATGACGCCCTTGTGGCCAGCATCCATAATTTCGAAAGGTTCGTTAAAACTCTTGGCTCCAGGAGCATTGATCACGCATTTGTTTCGACCTATCGGGGCGGAATTTGGGCATGACGCAACGTACATGCCCATTCATCCACTAATGCAGCGGAGGGGGCAAACCGTCCAGATGTCTTTGATCTTATTTGCACCTTTGAAAGTCAGTTTCGTTTATAAATTATTATTGAGGTGGTCTTTGGTTCTGATAATCACATGACAATATTTTTTTAGGAAATGGGTCGCTTTATGGTTCCCATTATAGAGATTTGGTAAGTAAGCACAGGCCAGGAAACGAAGGACGAAGATCTACTTGTTTAGGTCTGCGCAGCCATGTTTCTCCCTTGATTGACAGCGCGGCCTGTGTTTGACAGGGAACTGTAAGGTCATAGTCTATCGGAAACATCAAAAACCTGCTTTTCCGCATTGCGGTGTCCGCCCTTTATGCAGCTTTGATAGTTTCATTCGCCTTTAACATGAATCAGCTTATGCCATGTTGAGGCTTTCTCACTAATAGGTATGTACTTTTATGCGAAATGCTGTAGATTGTTTTCAGCCTACCTTGACATTTTAAGGAGGGAAGTGACTAGGTGCGTACAAGAGTGCTAGAAATGTGGCGAGAGTAGATGAAAGGACAGTGTGCCTGGTCAAAGCGCACTACCAAAGCGTGCAATGCCTTCACAAAGCCTCTCACCTCCGCCACTGCAATGCTGGACCACCGGTGGCATATGAAAAAGGATCGCGGACATCTCGCTAAAGTATAGAGCTCTTATCACGGCAGCAGAGCGTAAGGCCTGAGCATAACTAAGATTGTTCCTATATAAAACACGTTGGATTTCTTTTAAAAGCTTGGACGCGGTGCCTGCTACAGAGAAGCATTAATGGCTTCAGCCGCAACGTACAACACGGTGCACTTCAAGACGTCCTCAGCTTTCACATTTTCAGAAACTAGAATAAAGGTTTCATGCAAAGCTCTTCATGTCCTAAGCGAAGTGAGCCCATTGCTCAAAGGACAGTCACTAGAAGCCATGGTGTATCGGTTATTCAGTCATCAGTAGTAGACTGGTGTTTATTTGCACAGCCACAAAGCTTTTTAGGCTATCGTTCAATGCTATAGATTACAGCAGATGACAGCTTCCTCGCAAACCCCTTATAAACAAGATGACATTGAGATTAGCATTTGCTCCGCGTTTGCGTTTAAAATGATCTTGCGGCCTAATCACCATAATGTTGTAAACCTGAAAAAGATTCCAAGTGAGGTCATTCAGGAGTGGCGACTCTTTAGTTTATAATTTAAATAGTAAGTAACACTACCTTAGCAATAATAACAAAATATAAAGTAGATGAAAATCCCTAGCATGAAGGAACCGTATGTCATAGTATACTCAATGCTATTCTATTTCATTCGAGCATATTAGAGGCCCCTATCTGTTAGCCGTGTAACGGGCGGCGTTATATATATTCGTATATGAAACCACAAACATGCTCCAAAAGCATTCAAGCACATAATAGAGATAATAAAGAAACTGCCTTGCGCATCCACACATAATTCGTTTCTGAGTGCGTTTATTCCTAGACATTGCACTTAGAATTTCAACTGCCTGAAAATAAATTACTTACACTAAAATGTTTCCTGCCAATGCTGATCGCATGACCTCAATTTCATGCAAACTTTAGCCCGCGGCCGCGATTGCTTGTTTCAAGCGCCCTATGAGAACTTGCGTATAACATTTCCGTAATCTCATAATAAACCCACGTGTACAGTAGAAACATTGCTATGCCATGAGACATAACGCACCCAACCACTTCCCCCCCCCCCCAGAAAAAAAAATACGAAGCTAGCTAAATTTTCCGTTATTCCATGAATGCGGGCAAATCACGAATGTAAAGGCGAGCTTGCTCGCACGCAGCCAGAGAGCAGGGACACTACGTCGGCAAAAACTTAAAGAAAGTTTATTCGGTGAGCTTGGGCCCGAAAACAAGCGAGCGAACAACTCCACGACAGCGATAGTAGCCAGCGCGTACGTCGTTGGTCGGACTGAGCCAGCTCAAGCAGTGGTCCCTGTTTAATGCGAAAGCATTATACATCCCAATACGTGAAAATCCAGCGTTGTAGTTGGGGGTGTGACCGAATGGTGGTAACGAACACTGCCTATAACAAAGAGTAAAACGACTTCAAAAATACTCAAACTGGCATCAAATTTGTCACGTAGATTCCTCTAAACAAAATAAAGTGATACCTTTGAACAGAATATCATGCAAATTTCGGCTTGAGCGGGAATCCGACCGGCGTCTCCGAGGTGCGAGACAAGAAAGCTTCCCTGACACAATGGCGGCTCCATGGTTGTGATTGACTAAATTTGTACCTAGTGAGTGAGTCATCGCGCACGTCATGTCACAGCTAGCTAAACATGTGGCTTAGTGCGCGCGTTGGATGGATGCACGGATGTTATGAACGCACCCTTTGGAACGGGGTGGCTGGTGGCGCCGCCAAGCTCTTGCTATTATACTGCCTAATATCCTACCTAGGTTAAAAAAGAAAAAAAAGAAAAGGAAAAAGAGACCTATGAACGACCAAAAACAAATTTTCTGAACCCCTATTGCGAACTTTGCTTTTGTACGCCTCCGTTTTTTGTCGTTTTCCTACATTTCTTCAACCAATCTTCCAATCTTCTCTTACTAATCTATTGCGGACATGTTTCCTTTTCCACTGCTCTCGCTGAGCCCAAGGGCTTCAAGGAGGCCAGTGGTGCCTAAATCGAGTGCTGGGCAGACATCGTCACATTCTATTAAAACATGCTCTATCGTTCCCCTAGCTTTACCGCCGCAAGCACATGCTTCTTCTTCCTTCTTATATGTCGCTTTATAGGTGCATGTTCAAAGACATCCCGATCTCACTTCCAAAAGTAATGAGTTTCCTTTGAGTTATCATAAATTCTTACTTTCCTGGTTTCATTTTTTCCTCTTAAGTGGTTGCTCATGGCAGGTTTTTTTTCTATTGATGAGATTATTTCAGCATCTCTGACTTTCCACTTGACGTTTTTTGTTGCTGTGTTGCCCACCCTACAGGCCGCATACTTGTTCGCAAGCTTCGTCGTTCTTTTCCTCCACAATGAATCAATATTTTTCCTGTACAGATACCTCAACCCTTTCCCAGCACATTTACTTTCTTCGATATTCCTCAGTTGTTCTTCATAATCAATTTTAGTGCGAGTTTCCGTCACTTCAAAACAAATCCAGGCCATATTCATTTACAGGCCCTATTGAAAACAAGTCCACACACAGCTTCATTTGTAGTCTTCCCGCGAGTTCCCAATGCGAGGCGCCCCATTGACTTTTGGCTCCCATCCAGTCCTGATTGTACCCTTGATTTAAAGCAAACAACCGCGTTCCCTAAAGTAAGTCCTGGACCCATTACACATTTCCACATACCCCAGAGCAACTCGTACCTATTGTATCCCCATAGCGCTCTGTGCATCATTATGTGTGCATTTCTCTCCCCCTTCACTGTTATTGCTTTTTCCTGTGTTTCTATATATCTGATGTGTTCGTTTATCCGTATACCAAGGTATTTACATTCTCTTACCCGAGGTATTTCCTTACCCTGTATTGCCACTGTCTGTTGACTGATTCCATTGAATACCATAACACCTGATTTTCTAACGCACAATTTCCAACCTTGATAGTTGCCTTCCTGTCCACAGATAATAGCCAGACGTTGCAAATGCCTTTGCTTGTTAGCTACAAGCACAATGTCGTCCGCATAAAATAAGCCTAGAAGCTGCTGCTCTACTACTACACCCACTTGTTTGTATGTGAGATTAAACCTTATATAGCTTCCTTCTAGCGCCCTCTCCATCCTCACCATGTACATCATAAACAGCAGCGGGAATAAAGGGCAACCCTGTCTCAGTACTTTGTCGATATCAACTTTCTTCTCTCTCCTCATCCCTTCCCATTCAACGCAAATGGTATTTTCATGGTAAACCACTCTCAAAAGCTATAGCTTTCCACTTCCAGAATATCCCACAACATGTTGCGGTTTACGTTGTGATTCGCTCCTGTAATGTCTAAAAGGTCACATATATCGGTGTGCTTTATACTCTTGATATTTCAATATACTGAGTAAGAACAAATAAGTTATCAAAATTTCTGCCTATTCTGAAGTCATTCTGAAATTCTCCCAAAATGACATTATTCTCTGCGCATGCTTGCAGCTTTAATTTGATTGCCTGCACTACTAGCCTATATATTTCCGATGTAATGGTCAACGGTCTGCATGAGTGAATTCCATCTTTATTCTCCTTACCTTTATAAATTAAATTTAATTTTTCGCTGTCTGGTATTCGGCTATCTTTTAAGCTTTTTTCCACAGCTTTCACCAGAGCTTCCTTACTTTTTGGTCCTAGTTCATTAATCAGCGTAACGAACCTCGTCTACCCCTGTGGCTGTGCGCTTAGCAATTTTCTCTTCGGCTTTCTTCCACTTGAAATTTCTCAGCACTAGCTCCACTTCCATCTGGTTCTATGTCATGCTCTTTTTCTTCAAGTGCAACCTCGTCATTGCCTTGGAAAGATTCGGCTATTATTTTTCGGATGTAGTTTATTGCCGCTTTCCCTTCCAATTTGTTTCCATCTTCGTCTAGGATATGTTGTTATATCGTTGTTGGCCTCATGCCTAATAATTTTATCTCGTTCCGAAATAATCTAGGTGCGGCCTTCTTTTTCTCACGTATTTCTGGCAATCAACGTTAACTTTTACCCTTTATCTTTGCTTGCACCACTATTTGAACCATAGACTTTTTTTCCGGTACAATTCCCATTTACTGGCTACGTCATCCGGCGGCAAGTGCGCCTTTTTTGCATGCGTGCTGTTTCGGGATGCTTTCTGTCATTCGGCGACTGCTTCTCGTATCTCCCTGTTCCACCAACTTTTCGGTTTCTTTTTTACTTTGCAACGAACATCTTGTTTCTCTTTCCGTATTTCTGTCGCTGTTACACTTAGAAGCTCACTATATTCCCACTCTTGGCTATTTGCCAAGTTTTTCGTTTACTCTAGTGACTACATTTGTCATTTGTTCCGCGTTCGAATTTGGATTGGCCATCTTGCACTACTTCATCTCTTTTCCAACTACATATCCCATCTTCGAAATGATGCGTTTGTGGGAACTCCCTATGTTGCTATACCATTCCTCATCAATGACAATTTCTCTCAACTTATCATGAATTCTGTCATCAGACAGTAATCAATGGTGCATTGCCGATTTCCCACTTCCCACGTGATCTTCCCTTCGCAGTTAGGCCCTGTATTCACGATAAGGAGGTTACGTTGCTCACATTGACTTCCCGTCGTTCTCGGTTTTGTGGGCGAGCTCCTCCACTGGAAGAGCTGGCGCCACCGTCAGCGTGACGTGGCATGTGGGATCACGAGGACTCAGCGGCCGCATTGTCTGTTTCCGAAAGGCCGAAGCGAGCTGAAAACGAAAGTTTAAAGTGCTACCTGCGCGGCGGTTCCGATTAAGTGGGGAGGCTTTCCCGCCTTGGCTGTCTCCTTGACAACACTTGAAATCATTATCATATGTAGTGGCTGCCATTGGAGGCGTGCAGCCTGGTAGGCTAATGCTCGATCCCGCACTGCCGGACCTACCCAACGGAGCCCGTTGTCAGCCTTATTCACACGTAGCCGCAGGACAAGAAGCTCCGTGAAGCTTGGTTCATGAAACTTAGAACCGGCAAAAAGCCATCGGCTACAAATCGGGTATGCAGCAAGCACAGACACGAGGAATATTTCTGGTACGGCGCGGGGACTGCGATGTTCGCTGAGTAGCGGAAAACGCGCACTGAGGCTTTAGCCTGCACTCCCTGCCCGGCTAATGTCACGACAGCTTGGTCTATGAACTGGTTGATGTTAGACACTGGCAAGTTCACTGTAATGGGAAGGGAGTGGTTGGAAGCACATTAAAGACATGGCATATGGTCATGTTTGTGTTATGAATTAAGGCACTGAATTACAAAAACGAAGCAGTGCGAAATCGCCCTCTGACTTCACACAGTGCAACGCCACTTTATAAGTAATATTGAAACGTCCAAGAATATAGACGGCAAAAATAACTATTCAATCGTCGCGTCGGCACATCACAGCCGCCGTAGACGTCGAAATCCCTTGTTAAAACGAATTTGTGTTTGAACAGCTCTGATGGCGTCCACGCTACAATGGTTGCAAATACAATAATGCTATTTACTATAATAATGCAGAGCACGTGCCTTCTAGCAAAAACCGATACGCACAGAATCTAAATCCTCAAAAATGTTGCAAAGTAATTCTCACCGACCATGTAAATTTAATCAATGCCGCACAGATTTAAGGTATGAAACGTTTTTGCACGGGTTCTACCACGCAGCCACGCTCTAACTTTTCTACCAACACACACACACAGTAAAACCAATAATAGCTATTAATCTTGCCTTTTCCAAGGTGCCATTTAAAGGCTACAAAGGCTTCACGTCTCACCCGGTTGCCTGTGTTGAAGTACGTGGCGTGGAAGGACGCTCTTACTACCCTGCAAAACCAAATGCACACGAAACATACCCGAGCACGCGAAAGAAAGTGGGATAAAAAAGAAAGAAAAAAGTAAAACACCCAACTATATTATAAAGGCTAAAAAATCAGCAAATCAAAAACAGAAGAAAGCTCAAAGCATCCACAATAACGTATGATTTCGCCAACAACATGGAGGCCTGAAAAGCACATCCATCGCCACTGTCTTGTTGGCCATGTGACGGCGCAGCCAGTGGTAGAAGGTGGCGCCACATCATGAGTGAGCATGTAAAAAAAATAGGAATGATTACCGATTGAATGTTGCTGAGGGCTACTTTGAGTTATGAACCCTTCGCTAGCAAGCGAACGCGTTTATTTTGCTTTACCGAGGCACAGTCAAAACGCCGGCGGGAGCTTGTATAGACATAGAATGCGCACGGAAAAAATAACTGGCTTTCTCATATTCTAGGGTAGATGTAAGTATGAAATCACTACCGGAAAAGCAGATTGCTCGGAGATGATACCAGCCACAATCGTGGTATGTGGTATGTCATGTGGTACGTCACAGCGTACCACATGACATAACACCACGCCGTACTGCGCACTGGTCCATAAAGACGAAGTAGTTTCGTGTCACAAACAGAACCTCATTGCAGGTATTTTCTCCGTGAAATGGTCCGTGGGGCGCCGAACGCGCGGCGGAACTTTCGGACCAATGGCGTTGAAGAGAGCGCGCAGCGTCAACAGATGACAATCGAGCTTATAGGGCCGTGTATCTGCATTTTGAACGTCGCGTTTGGAAATTACAGATAAAAGGGCATAACTATGCATTCAAACCAACCGTCTGGCGCTACAAAAGCTCTCCTTTCTTTGGGAGTCGGATCCATGGGAATTTGCCAATATCCGGATTGCAAGTAACCAAGGAAAAATAAGACACCGAATGTAAGTAACCGATAACGTCATCGATGCCAGGAAGTGGGCAGACGTCTTTCTCGGTTATGGAGTTGAGACATCGATAGTCAACGCAGAACCTCCATGGCTTATACTTTTTCTTAACGAAGATAACAGGCGCAGCCCAGTAACTCAGCGATTCTTGAATAACGCCGGTGGATAGCATTTCGCAACTTGTTCCGAAATGACTTTGTGCTCCAATGCGGCAACTCGGTAAGGCGTCTGTCGGAGAGGATGCGCAGATCTGGTGTCAAGCTTGTGACGAGTGCGTGAGCGCAGTACTTGGGTGCCGTGCGCCTTCTGTGCAAAATCAAGTACTTAAGCGCTTCTGGCCAACAGTGGAACTAAGGCTCTGCGCTTCCCCGAGGGAAGGGACTTGCTGATCATTTTTCAGTACTCTGATTCTGTGAGAGACATAAACCTTAGTGCACCAATTTAGGGCTCCAATGCAGATGCCACATTCCTTCTGAAACAGAGCAGCGCGAACACCCTCAGCGAGCAGAACTGGCTCGGCTGTATAGTTCACCACCCATAAGTGCGCTTTTTCGCCAGTAAATGATACGAGGCACCGAGGCACAAATATGTTTTTCTTCACACTAGGCAAAGGCAACGGCTCATTCACAAATCTTAGATGAACCTGTACTTGCGTTGGTTGTCAAAGCATTAACTAGCACGCTAGACGTGGACAAAGCAGGAAGAACAGAATGTTTTGCTGCAACGAAGTGGTCGCTTCGACTGAGGCGCCTGCTGGGCGAGAGCCGGCCACAGAAAGTCGCCTGCTCCGCAGTGCACAGTTGCACGACTATTGCCAAAAGCTGCAAATTCTCCCTTGAAGGTGTTGCCAGCGACACAAACAATCACGTTGCATATACCGACTGGGCACTGCCCGAAATCTAGTAGGTTTGTCCCAATAAAACGTAACTGTATGGAGAAGTCGTTCTTCAAAAACTAAACTCATCGCAGGGACGTCTTCAACAAGCACATAAACCTTGTTTTGCAGCATCTAAACTGGTGGAGGACTAGTTGTGTAGAATGCGGTGCGTCCACCGACCTCACCTTCATTTGTCTCGCAGGCTAGTTTCCCAGTGGCGGAGATGAAAGCCGAGGTGGTGGCCGTGGAGATGGTGACCGTCGCTGGCGAGTAGTAGGCGGTGCCAGGCTTGCGTAGAACATCCATTGAGTCCCTACGGATGTTCTTCCGGTACACGTACTGCGAGGAAGTTGGCTGCGAAGGCCAGTAGGTGTAATCGGGCTGTTGGCCTTTCCGGGGGAATGTCGCACATTGCTCAGGGAAATCCCGTTTGTCGGCGACGCCGCATAGGGCATAACCGGGCGATGTGTCCACGAACACTGCACTGGTACCACTAGGGGCGTTCGCGCGGCCTACTAAACGTCGCGGTACTCTTAGTGTACTCGGCACACTCTCCGCCACTCTGGGACGAAAGGAGGCGATAGGCTGTTGCAGCTGTAACTCTCACGGGCTGCATGAGGCGGCTCGACCTTGGCGGCCATTGCTAGTGGAGCCCTCAGTTGGAGTAGCTGCGTTCGTCGAACTATTCAGCATTCATAGTTGTGCATGGTATATCCCACTGTGTTTCTCTAGCTTGCACAGGAACAAAAAACTTCCAACATAGTTCCTCGCGTACAATGACACGAATAGTGGAGGAAAGGTCAGCAGGTAGTGAATGAGGGAATCCTTCAACGGTGGCTACCATCGGGACGTTGGCCAGACGTCAAAACTTCGGAGCGATGCGAAGTGTTCAAGGGACCTCCGTGGTTCGACAGTGATTAATCATGTTACTCAATTATTGCAGACTCTCCTTGCCCATGAGTTGCGTTCCTAACTAGAAGGGCAACAGAAATGACATAATCTATGTGAGACGGGTGACGTCCGCCATTTTATTCCAACTTCTTCCTTCTCACCTCTCCCCTAGCCCATTTCTTCGTCTTCTTTCATGCGTCCAGCGCAGACCGCTTCACTCTTCGGGATTTCTTTTAATTAGACCGCCTGGGGTAATATTTGAATATGTTTCCGACAGCGGCGCACTCTGTCTGGCTCGAGGCTCCGGCGTACCAGACATTCTTCAATATTCCATGCTGGCATGCAGTCTTAACTTGCACTGGTCCGCAAAATTTTGAATTCGAAGGCACAGCTCCTTTCCTTACAAGGACATAGTCTCCAGGCTGTATGTCCGGTATCTCGCTACTGTGCCTTTTATCAAAATTTTGCTTCGTGCGGCGCTTGTAGACCTCCTGTTCTTTGACAGTTTTCCTTACTTGCGCGAGTTTGAGGTTCTCTAGGAGGCCTAGGTCACGATATGCAGGAAGTATTGGCGCTGTATCCGAAGTTGCAAAATGAGGGCTGCAGTCTAAACCAGTGGTGTAAGATCTGTTGTGATGTTTCGCAGCGGCCTCGAGACAGCACTTCCAACCACCGGCAAAGTCTGGATAAATCTTCAGATACTGTTTGATGTCTCGTATGGCACGTTTCGCTAGGCCGTTTGCTGCCGGGTCGTATAGAGAAGATTACTTTATCATTATGCCGTACTCCTGTGCCCACTTTGACAATTTGGCACTCCGGAAAGCCGGCCCGTTGTCGCAGACGAGCGTCTTTGTGTGTTTGAAACATTCAGCTTTGAGGAGATCTATTACGCTGTTTGCGTCTTCTTTGCCAGCTTTAGCCGCAATCGTCCTTGTGCTCCTATTTAAGGAGAGCAAGAAAGCTTGCGTTCGCTTGACTCCTTCCCCCTTCTTTTTGAGCTCCGCGAAGTCCAAATGAATTACTTCGAATGGGATGCTTGAATATTCATGGTTTGTCATAACGTCTGTCGATTGCTTGAATTTAACTTTGCTCACCTGGCAGAGGTGGCATGTGCTTTTGTAATGGCTGATGTCGTTTTTCATGCCCGGCCATGTGGATCTCATGAGCATTTTCTTATAAGTGCACCAGAAGCCATCATGTCCACCAGACCAAGGGGTGTCGTGGTATAGAAGAAGAATCCTTGGAATCATAGTTGGTGGTACGTGATACCTTCTACTGATAAACTGGAGCTCTTCTGTACCTTCCCATAGCTTAATATGATTGATTGCCTCTGGATTCTTGCTTGATTCCTTTACAAGGGATCTTGATAGTGTGTCAGCGTCACTGAGGAGTGGGCCAGGACGGTGCGAAATTACAAAATCAAATTGTTGCAGATAGTTCACCCATCTAGCAATGCAGCCTCTTGGCTGGGCCATGCTCAGACGTTGAGTCAGGGCTTGATGGTCAGTGAAAAGTATGAATTTGGCACCTTCCAGGTAAGTACGAAAGGTCTGCTCAGCTTTTAAAGCGGCCAGAGCTTCCTTTTTTGTGGTAGAGTAATTGATTTCGGCGGGTTTCAGGGTAAAGCTGTAGTACCCCCCAACGTAGTGTTTGGTTTGATCAGCTTGTTTGAAGGGCTTCTGGTATAAAACTGCACCGGTAGCATAATGTGATGCGTCTGTGTTCAGCGCGAAAGGCAGAGAAAAATTCGGTATTCGCAAGATGAGGTCCGACGATATTAGTTTTACAAGCTCATAACAGACAGCTTCGCACTTCTCGTCCCATTGAAAAGGCACGTCTTTCTGAGTTAAACGTGTGAGGCACCTTGTCCTCAGTGCATAGTCTTTGAATAACGCCCGGAAGTGTCCTGGAAGGCCAAGAAAAACGCGCAGGCTGTACACATCATAAGGCTTTAACAGCTTGGAGATTCTCTCTACCGATTCTCGCTTAGTGCTTTTAGTGTTTCCATCAAACACCCTGCCAAAATATACTATGGTATCTTGAAAGAACGCCCTTTTCTTGAATTTGACTTTGAGTTGGGCAAGACTGAGGGCATGAAGAACTTTTGAAAGATGACTATGGTGTTCTTCCTTTGTCTTTGTCTGAGTAGATGATGATGTCGTCGATGTACACATTGCAAAATATGCCCAGGTTAGGTTTCACAATGTCCATCGTAATCTGCTCAAACCGCGCAGGAGAGTTTTTCCAACGAAATGGTAGGCGGTTGTACTCAAACAAGTCAAATGGGGTTATGAACGCGGTGTACTTGTTCGTTTCATCACTTAGTGGAATCTGCCAAAAGCCCTTGCAGAGGTCTATTCATGAAAAATAATGGCAACCACCAGGTTCGTCAATGATGTCGTCGATTCTCGGCATTAGATAAGGTATCAATTCAGTTTGACGATTGAAAGCTCGGTAGTCTGTGCAGAGGTAGAATGTCCGTCTTCTTTTGGTGCAATAGTTAAAGGAGAAGCAAATGGGGATACAGAAGGCTAGGTGATACCTGCGTCTAACATTTCTTGCAACTCCTTTTTCAGCCACACCTTTTTATCTCTGGACATTATATAGGGGGATCTACGAACCACTGTTTTATGTGCGTGTTCAAAAGAGACGACATGTGATTTGATTGCTGGAGGGTAGCTACCCATGCATGTAAGCTCTGGGTAATTAGTCTTGATGTCTTCCTGTTGAAAAATTAGCCTTGATACACTAGGTTCTTCACCAGGATCTTCTGTTCTTATCGTGTCTTCGGCCATTACCTTGTAATCCCGCAAGAGGTTTATCTTAAGTTCTTTGATGTCTGGACGGGAGAAAAGAAAATTGTAGGTGACATTGGGGATTGCCAATACGTCACTGGTAATAGCATGTTTTTGAAATTCAATAGCCAGGGTTACCCATTCCCTGCGCATGGTCACTGACCCATCGTAGGCTTGGACAGGCAATGTTCTACCAGTGCGCAGACGACTGGCATCCATTCGAGTTTTGTTGAGAATTGATACCGAAGCTCCACTGTCCACGAGAGCCTTCAGTTCAATGCCATCTATCTTAATGGGCGCGTACAATAAGATTGACGGCCCCAAATACACTTTCTCACTGAAGCTCTTTTTCTGGGGCTCGCGATGCATGGTAGACATATTATGTGGAAGTAGGTTGCCGTGAACTGCGGTAATTGGTTCTTCACCATCACCACAGTCATGATTTACGCTTCCCAGGGATTTGTTTATGAAGCTGCCTTAACATTCAGTTGAAGCCAACGACTCTAGATGCTCACTCAGCTTACGAGAATCGAGTTGCTCTGTTCTACCACCTGGCTGTCTTCTCGATGTTATTCTTGGCACTGAGGTCTGTAGAAAGTTCTGAATGTCATCAAATGTTCTTGGACGTTTGAGCTGGACATTACTACGGATCTCGATACAAAACCCTTGCGCTATCACTACAAGCTACAACAGCAGAAGGCGACAGCTTCAGTTCTGCATAATACTATAGGCGACGCTTATCAAGCAGAGAGCCACCTGTACAACTGAACCGTAGTGCCGCATCCCATCTTTCTCCTGCGTTGCCTTCGAAAGCCGCTAAAAAGTTGCTCTTCCACAGTTCCCAACATGTTGTTCCATGATCCATGAGTTGCGCGCCATACCATTTTCTGGCTATACCACCCAAATCTTTGTGTCGTCGGAGTGCCACTTATTCTTGTCACAGGCATACGAAAAACCACAGCCAGTAGTGTGCACTTTGCGAGTTTCCTTCAAGAACATCTGGTTCAACAATGCCTCGTGCTGATTGCTCTCGACTAAGCGCTTGGACGAAAGTTCTCATTATTTCGATCTGTTGTATAATGTGCCTTTGCAGTTCCATAACACTCAAGTCTAGGCTTACCTTCCCGGTAGGCGTTTTCTCTTTGAGGGTGCCACGTCGTATGGGTTCCAGAACGAGTTCGCTCAGTGTCTGCAGTTGTAGATTCACTGTCCCCGATCCTGTTTGCACGAGGGCTTGGCGGGTGATTGCAGCTTGTTGCAGCGCCACATTGATCAGTGCGGTAGAGCTAACTTCGAGAGGAAGGTCCGTCGCTGGCTTACCGTGCACTTGGTATCGGGTGAACACGACCGACTCCGATGACGCCTGGTCGACGCAAAACGTCGCCTGCATCGCTGGTCTTCGAAAACTGTCGGCTGCGCAAAAATGTAGCGTTCCTAACTAGAACGGCAACAGAAATGACATAATATAAGTGAGACGGGTGTCGACCGCCATTTCATTCCAACTTCTTCCTTCTCACCTCTCCCCTAGCCCGTTTCTGCGTCTTCTTTCATGCGTCCAGCGCAGACCGCTTCAATCATGTTACTCAATTATTGCAGACTCTCCTTGCCGATGAGTAAGTGATAAACAACTTCGGCAATACCTTTGAGAATATTGTCGCTACGAGAGTGTACTGCGGGCCCATTTTGTTTCGTGAATGTTCTGGGTACGTGGATGCGGGGGAAATCGTTGGGCGGGAATGACCTCAACGGCGCTTCGGGCATGTGCTCCCGCCCCGTACGTGGCGCCATACCTGACTGTCATTTCGCGCACGTGTGGCGCGCTGTTCTCACGCTCGGCTGTGTCGGGAACTGGGGGGGGGCAGAGATTGATGAGTTATGGGCAAGTTAATCGTGTGCGCAGGCTGTTTTTGCGCTATTTTTGGCCTAATAAACTCTAGCCCTTATGTGATCCTGTTGGCCTACCTAATTTGTCAGAGTAGGCCATTGGTGGAGAAGCCTGCGCCTCCAGCGAGTCCGCGGGTCTCTTCAAGGCTGTAGAAACTCATTTTAGTAAGAGTCGGAGTCGTATCAAGGGAGGAAGGAGACAGCAGTACACGGCGCAACTTCACCACGGAAAACCAGGCAAGTCAGGCAGGCCGTCGACGACGGGAATGACATCGTTTTGCATGTAAATATGTTTATATTGTAAACCTAAAGTAAACGCCGAGTTAATAAGCCTAGCTATTCAAATGATACCGCTAGTCGTCTTCGTTCCTGCGCATCTGCACTTGCCCCTGCCGGATCTCATCCCGCTTCATCGTCGTCTCCCTGGTGCGCTGATGCGTCAGAACCCTGCGACGACATGGATGAGTGGCTCAACCACTATCAGTGAGTGAACCGACCCAATGGTTGGAATGCCGCTAGCCGCCAGTTGTCGAATGCTGTGTCTAACAGCTGCCTCACTTAAATACAATAAGGTCCACCTTGTCTTCTTCCACCATGTGGGTGTACACTGACTTGCACAACTTCAGTATCTCTTCAATGTACGTTCTGCAAGTCTCCCCAGTCACTTCAGCCCCCTGCGACAACTTACGTTTCTTCTTAGTGGCTGGGCCTCCGAAGCAGTTCTTCATTTGCTCCACAAATAGTTCCCATGTTGCCAAAGTGTCTTCATGGTTCTAAAACCATAACAACGCAGTAAAGTGAAGGAACAACCGCAGGTTACACAACTGGCTAGCGGCATTCCAACCATTGGATCGGCTCACCCACTGATAGCGGCTGAGCCACTCATCCACATCGTCGCCGGGTTTCCGCGTGAAGGTTTCCGACTCCCTGCAGTGGTACATAGATACCCTCGGGGACGGTTCGTGGATGTCCCCGTTCGAGCTCATTTCTTGAGGTAGTGGTTTAAAGCCCGCCAGTCGACGGCTGCGGCGAATCTTGTACTCATGGGCTTATGGGCTCTTGTACTCACGGTATTCTTCAGCTAGCACTAGGCAGTAGCTGGCTTACTCCACACCTTCCAACACAATTGTGACGATGGTTCGCGTTTGTTTGCAAGATGAAGAATGCAAAGGTATCGCTCATCGAGTGCAGTTCTCGGCACTCTGCGCGAGCCATCTGGGCTTCGTTTTCCTTTTTATGCAAGCTCTGCATGCACCTTTCAATATTAAACTGGTGTAATGAACATAGTATGGCTCTAGACGCACAAAGGCTGTGTTTACCTTTGCGTAACTGCTGCGAAAAGACCTCTTGATCTTACGTATTGCCTTGGCTCAACGCCACTACAACAGATGACCGACTACAAATATTTGGCTTAACAATAACCAATGACCTGCCATGGAGCCGACATTTGACAACATACGTTCTGCCGCCTTTCGTGGGTTGCGCTTTCTAAAACACAAGCTTTGAAATTCTCCATCCAACATTAAGAGGAAGCTTTAGCTCAATTGCTCCTATCTAAATACATGTAAAAGGAGAATTCGTCTTTCTCGGCAACCACGGCACCAAATTTGACGAGGTTTGTTGCATTTAAAAGACAAACTTAAAATCTAGTGACTGTTGGTTTCGAATTTTTGAGTTAGATTGTCAATTTTTTGTTAAAAATTGGCAAAAAGTCGAAAATTTTCAAAAAATGAAACTATCAAGTTTACAACTCTGTAACTTAACCGCTGAAAATTATAATACAATTCTATGAATTGCATCTAATAGTACATCTAAAGCGGACAAAATTGATATGTTACACATGAATATCAAAAAATTTAATAATAAAGAAATAACTTTTGCAACACCATTGTAACCAACGTAACAAATTTACGTAAGATGTAAAATGACATATTGAATATTTCCGCTTCGAATCATCTAATGGATGCCGTTTACAGAACCGCGATGTCGGTTCTTGATGCACAGCTATGAATTTATAAACTGCGTGCTTCTATTTTTTTCAAACGGTCAAATATTTGAAAATTGTTTTAAGAAAATTCAAACCCTAAATCGAAATTCCGCTTGCAGCAGTCACTAGAATTTAACTTTCTCTTTCAAATGCGACAAATTTCATCAAAATAGGTCCAGGGGTAATCTCATAACAACGTTCTTGCGTTTTACATGTATTTGAATAGGCCGCGTCGGAGTTGGGCCCGAGCTAAAGCTTCCTCTTAAGCTGCTCAGTTACATTAGCTTAATTAGACCCAAACTAGAGTATTCTTGTGTTGTATGGGACCCCCTCACTAAATCTAACGTAAAAATTTGAAGCTCTAAAAGCGAACGTTATTAGGTTTGTTTATTCTAAAAATCAAACTACAGACTTACCGTCTGAACGCATAGCTGCTAACTACACTGAAAATCTTGAAGTACGACGAAAAAGAAACCGCCTCAACTTTCTTTACCTACTTCTTGATCATAAGTTAGCCTTTGACCTGCATACATATTCCTCTCCTTTGTCCAATAGACATATGCGACGTAATCAAGCCCATTCTTAGCCCCGTGTTTTGCTGAAACTAATGTTTTTCAGTTTTCCTTTTCCCGCGTACTGTATTAGAATGGAACCGTCTGACTGGCCTTAGCCAATTTTCTGTCACTTAGACCTTTATATGTACTGTTAATTGGTGTTATGTTTCAATTTTGTGTATTATTCTCCCATGTTATCTTTTGTGTTGTTTTTCTTGCATCTTGCACGTGTCCTGCTTTCACCGATTTTTGGTCTGCAGTATGAAATAAATAATCATAAAAAAATAAGAGCGCGGGATTCACACGTCTACTTGTTTATCTTTTTTTTTTCGGATATTGCCTTGCACCCACTAACAACTTAGTGTTACTGCATGCCTCAAGACGCGCATGCATGATTCGAACTTACTGGAATATTATCAATGGTTCTATGCGTTGTCTTTTGTCACCGAAGCTTGTGCAATATGATTTTAGATCCAACACGAACTATGTAGTACTTTCTGGAAGACACCCAGGCACCAGCAAATTCTCTGGAACGTTTGATGGCTCGTCCTTAAAAGCCAACGCCCACGACAGGCAGATCAAATTTTCGACGATCGCCGACTGTGCTTGCCGCTATGGTTGTTCTGTTAGTGTAGCCTGTTTTTTGAGGACACAAGGTCACCTAATAAAACGATAGTTTCGTCGCTCACAGTTTTATTCCTTTCGTCACCGTCATTAGTATGCAAGCAGACCCGACGAGTGGATCATCTGACGCTCGGGGCCTCTTGGTAAGCGCTAAAAGCTTTTCTCTTTTTTATATTTACACACAAGTGTTAAGCGCTCTTCAAATTTAGCAAAAAATTTATCGTGTACCTAGGCACGCTCAAGTCCGCGTGCATGCGTAAGATGCGGGAAACAAGAGGCTAGGGCAACCGAGAATTGACACTATGTCGTGCAACCTATACCGATCAGTAAAAATCCGCAAAGAGCTGACAAATTGCCTAGCCGCCTCCGGCATTATCTTACTGAGCTATGTCTGTGTCTATGTCTAGCTAGGTTGGGGCAGTGGGAAGTTCAAATCCGCCGTCTATTGCTTCATTTGTTTACCGATGGTGTATGTGCGTACGACATCCTCCAGTGCACTACATCTGCAAGCTAAGAGTGGCGCCTGACACCGGCGAGAGATGCCGAGAGTGAGTGGGGCTATACTAATCCAGGTACAAGCAAATTAGGAAGGCCCAATCAGCTTTAACAAGGGCACTCCCTCACCAGAACAGGAATTGGCCTCCCTGGTATAGTATTCGGCCACAACTTCCCTAATGAAATGATCTTGTCAATGAAATGGCCCTCAGTCCCCAGTGGCTTCGGAGCACCTGACCAAGGCGGTGGTCACACTTGCAACGCGACAGAGGGTGCTCAGAATATCTGGGTCCGGACAGGCCACCAATGAAAACTGACCCTTGCAACGTTTAACATCCGAACCCTCTCGAGTGAGGCAAGCGTAGCAGGACTCTTCGAAGAAACATCAGACATTATTTGGGATATTATCGGCTTTAGTGGAATTAGAAGACCTGTTGAGGCTTACACATTGCTGAATAACGTCCATGTCCTCTGCCATAGATGACTCCCGGATAATAAGTAATACGGGGTAGGATCCCTAATCCATAAAGACATAGCGGGCTACATTGACGAATTCTGCAGCATCAGCGAGAGGGTAGTAGTAGTTGTAATCAAACTCAATAAAAGGTACACATTAAAGATAGTACAAACCTACGCTCCAACGTCCAGTCACGACGACGAGAAAGTAGATCAGTTTTAGGAAGATGTTAAATTAACGATTAGAAAAGTGCAAAGGCGGTATACAGTAGTAATGACGGACTTCAATGCAAAAGAGGGGGAAAGGCAGGTGGGTGAACAGTCAAGTGGCATCTACGGTATCGATTCTAGAGACGCTAGAGGTGAGATGCTGGTACAATTCGGAGACAGGAATAAGCTGAGAATAATGAACACTTTTGTCAAGAAACGTAGCAACTTAAGATGAACCTGGAAAAGCCTTAATGGTGAAACAAGAAATGAAAATGATTTCGTACTTTCTGCCGATGTTCAAATAATAGG
Source organism: Dermacentor variabilis (assembly GCF_050947875.1). Classification (NCBI taxonomy): domain Eukaryota; kingdom Metazoa; phylum Arthropoda; class Arachnida; order Ixodida; family Ixodidae; genus Dermacentor; species Dermacentor variabilis. Next base: position 49,028,007 of record NC_134573.1, read on the forward strand.
TAGGGTAAAATGTAGTTATCGTAGGTTAGTGAGGGCCAGGACCCACCTCAATTTAAACACAGAAAGAATACAATTCGTCAAGAACGAACAGGTCAACTTAGAGGCAGTAAGGGTAAAAGCATACAAATTTAGGCTGGTACTTGCAAACAACTATGCAGCCTTACAACAGAGAGATGATGATGGTGACACAGAGGTAATGAATGAAACCGTAACGAGGCTGGCTTCATAGGCAGCAATCGAAGTGGGAGGAAAGGCCCAACGGCAACCAGTAGGCAAGCTCTCCCAAGTAACAAAGGACCTAATAAAGAAAGGACAAAGAGTGAAAGTGTCCAACTCAAGAGATAACGTAGAATTCGCGCAACCATCTAAACTGATAAACAAGAGAAAAAGAAGAGACCTTCAAAACTATAACGCGAGCAAGACTAAAGAAGCCGTAATAAACAGACGCAGACTAAAATCACTGAGAAAAAAAACTTCGCATAAGACAAACTAAGATGTATGCACTGAAATATAACCAGGGTAATATTATCAGAAATCTCAAAGATATAGTAGAAGCAATGTACGAATTCTGTGCTGACCTGTACACTACGCAGAGGATTCAGGATAACTGAATTAGAAACAGAAAACAACCGGATACAGAAACTCTTTCTATAACTAGTGATGGCGTCCGAAGGGCCTTGCCAGACATGTAACGAGGAAGAGCGGCAGAAGAGGATGGAATAACAGTCGGTTTAATCAAACATGGGGGAGACATAATGCTAGGAAAACTGGTGGCTCTCTATACGAAGAGTCTATCGACTGCAAGGGTCCCAGAAAACTGGAAGAATGCAAACATTATACTAATCCACAAAAAGGGCTACGCTAAAGAACTGAAAAATTATGAGCCCATTACCTTGCTCCCAGTGTTCTATAAAATATTTGCCAAAATAATCTCCAATAGAATAAGGACAACACTGGAATTCAGTCAACCAAGTTTGCAGGCTGCCTTCAGGAAGGGTTACTTTACAATAAATCACATCCATGTAGTTGTTGCCATATCACGCTGTCATCCTGATAGCGCGCCGACTGCTAACACGTGATGCCTACGTCACCCATTCCCAAGTGTACGTATATCGCTCCCTCCCATGAATAAAGCGCTTTTCGTTACCGGATCGACAGCCTGCCGACATGGCGGCAGCGGTGCCTAGTTGAGATATCGACGACACCGCCCCCGCCTACGACGCTGCCAGTTCCATCGACTCTACTGCCGGCGCCGAAACCCCTGGGTACGTCAGACGACGCCTGGCTTGGTTGGAGAACATGGAAGAGTGAGTTCGAATGTTTGCCACTGGTACTCAATTGGCCAAGCAGCCAACCGATGTGCAGGCAGCAACATTTCTCGTAAGCATAGGCGAAGAAGGCAGGAAAGCATTCAGCACTTACAAGTTTGAGGCGGACGAGGACAGAAATGACGTCATAGTTTTGATCAAGAAATTCTTGGACTACTACAAGCCAGCAAACAACTTAACCCTCCACGAATTCCGCTTTGGTTCAAGGGACAAGAAAGAAGGCGAACCATTTAATGACTGGTTGATCGAATTGAAAATTTTAGCCAAGAACTGTGAATTTGGACTTCTAGAAGACCGCATGCTACGCAGCCGTATCGTTCTAGGTGTCCAAGACAAGCGTTTGCAGCAGAAACTGTTAGCGGAAAACCCTTCTTACCGAAAAAACAGTAGAAATTTGCCGCATTGAAGAGCAAGGATAGCAGCACTTCCGAGAGACAAGCGCAGCAACGGGCGGAGCGCACACTACGATAGTGAACTCGGTTGCGACAGAAAGGAAGTCGTGCATTAGGTGCGGCTACGAGATGCATCGTGATAGAAAGTGTCCAACAAGAGGAAAGAATTGCAGGAAGTGCGGCGCACAGAACCATTTTGCCTAGGGTTGCAAATCAGTCGTCAAGCCATCAGCCGTCAAGCGCCAGCCGTCAAGGAAAAGAGCTGCGGGAGGTACGGGCCAAAACACACGATTTTTTTTCTTGCAGGACTAGCGATAAACTGGCTTGAAGTTGATAAATGGACAGCAACAGTTTACATTGAAGGCCAACCTTTCACGTGCACACTGAACACAGGAGAAAACTGTTGCGTTATCTCCAAAAAACGAGCTGGAAAGATCACCTGCTAAGCCAAAGGAAGCCTGCAAGGTGGCTCTAACAGCGTTCTTTGGTCACAATGCTACGGCACAAGCAAAAATCAAGCTTCTGCTTTATGCAAGCAACAAAAAATGCGAAGAACAATTTTTCGTCGCCGAGCATGATGTTCCAGTCACGCTCAGCGGGGCAGTCGCAGAACGCGTGGGGTTTATATACCGCGTACCGAAAGTTGCCAGTGAAGAACTATATTCCCCAGCCCAACATTTCGCAGGTGTTTTCAGTGGGCTAGGACAACTGAAAGGCGTGGAGTACTCGATGAAGCTGAAACCCGGCAGCGCGGGAACCATCGTGCCTGCCAAGAAGGTCCCTGTGCAAGAAGAAACCGAGCAGTTTCAAGTGAATGTGCTTGACTATGTTTCAGCGTCTGAACACCGCTTGAAAACCTTGCGGAATGCTACAAACGAGGATCCGGCACTTATCATCGTTCGTGAATACGTAGAGACCGCGTGGCCGAACCACAAGCACAGAGTCCCAGAGCCGGGAAGGCCATAGTGGACCTACAGCCGAGAAGTTCACGCACAAGATGGGCTAGTCTTCCGAAGCAACAAGGCAATTATACCGAAATTGAAACGGGCAGAGATCATGCAGCTCCTTCACATGGCGCATGCTGGGGAAGATAAGATGAAAACGAGGGCCAGCAGTGTAATGTTTTGGCCAAATATGTCCGCAAATATTAAACAGTTTTGCAAGACCGGCAAGGTATGGCAAGTGCACCAGCTGCGAAACCAGAAAATGCCCCTTTTGAGCCGTCATATTCCGACCCTGCCATGGGAGTCCGTAGGTGTGGATTTGCTTCACTATGGCGGTCGGGAGTTCGCCGTCATGATTGACTTCTATTTCATTTTCTTCGAAGTCCGAGAGCTTCGCCACACCGCGTCTAATGCGATCAAGGCTTAGCGTGCAGAAGTTTTTTTGGTGCATGGGCTGCCGCAGAAGCTGTATAGTGACAATGGGCCCCCCTTCAGTAGCTCAGATTTCAGAGCTTTCTTTAAAAAATCTAGACATTGTACCTGCCACGTCAAGTCCATATCACCCACGTTCTAATGGCATCACGGAAAGAGCTGCTCAAGAGGCGAAGAAGCTGCTCAAGAAACGCACGTTTCGCACACCAGATTTTGAAATTGCTCTGCTTGAGTGGCGTAATACCCCCAGGGACCCGGTTCTGAAGTCTCCTGTGCAGAGGCTCATGAGGCGGCAGACTCGGACCCTCCTTCCGGTACCAACAATTCACCTGGAGCCCGAGGCCACACCCAGCAAGGATGTCCACGACCGTCTCCAGGCGGTCCGGCGTTGGCAAAAGATCCACTACGACCGCATCGCCAGGAACCTTTTCCCGCTAACGCCGGGACAACGCGTAACGACGCACGACGCTCTCCAGAGAACCTGGTCTCCAGCTATTGTTCTAAGGCCAGCCGCAACGCCAAGATCTACGATTGTGAAGGCCGAAGACGGCCGTGAAATCCGTCGCACAAGAGATCACCTGCGGTAGGCAGCACCTCAACCGGAGCCAGAATCAACCTCGCTGGGGCCTTCAGAAGACGACCTCCAGCATGGACAACCGCAGTTAAGCAGGAGCACAAGATTGCGTCGGGAACCCTGTCGATACCCGTTGCCAGATGAAACTTCCAGACCTTCTAATCCTTAAAGGGGAGATGTGGCCATATCGCGCTGTCATCCTGATAGCGCCCCGACTGCTAACACGTGACGTCTACGTCACCAGTTCTCAAGTGTACTTATAGCGCTCTCTCCCATGAATAAAGCGCTTTTCGTTTCCGGATCAACGGCCTGCCAACAGTCATTAACAAGGTTATCGAGCAATCCGCAGAGTGCAATAAACCTCTCTATATGGCTTGTTTAGATTGCGTAAAAGCATTTGATTCCGTAGAGATACCAGCAGTCATAGATGCATTGCATAACCAAGGTATACATACCGCTCACGCAAATACACCAGATAATTTATACAGAGATTTCAAAGCCACCTTAATTCTGCACATGAAAAGTAGGAAGATACCTATAAAGGGGTCATACAAGGAGGCACAGTCTCTCCTATGCTGTGCACTGCGTGCTTAGAAGAAGCATTCAAGCTATTAAACTGGGATGGCTTAGGAGTAAAGATCGACGGCGAATACCTCAACAACGTTCGGTTTGCCGATGACATTGTTTTATTTAGCAACAATGCAGACGAGTTACAACAAATGATTGAGGACCTTAACAGGGACAGTGTAAGAGTGGGACTCAAGGTTAATATGCAGAAGACAAAGATAATGATAAATAACCTGGCAAAGGAACAAGAGTTTAAGATCACAAGTCAGCCTTTATAGTCTGTGAAAGAGTACATTTACCTAGGTCAACTAATTGCAAGGAACCCGGACCATGAGGAGGAAATTCACAGAAGAATAAAAATAGGTTGGATTGCATACGGCAGACATCGTGAGCTCCTGAATGGGAGCTTACCATTACCATTGAAAAGAAAAGAATACAGTCAGTGCATTTTACCGGTGCTGACATAAGGCGCAGACACTTGGAGGCTGACAAAGAAGCTTGAGAACAAGTTAAGGATCGCGGAAAGAGCAATGGAACGAAGAATGCTATACATAACGTCAAAAGACAGAAAGACAGTAGTTTGGATCAGAGAGCAAACGGACATAGACGATATTCTAGTAGACATTAAGAGAAAGAAATGGCACAGAGCAGGTAATGTGATGCGCAGACTGTATAACCGTTGGACCATTAGGTTAACAGAATGGGTACCAAGAGAAGGGAAGCGCAGTAGAGGACGGTGGAATACTAGATGGAGTGACGAAATTAGGAAATTTGCGGGTGCTCTGGAATCGGTTGGCGTAGGGCAGGGGTATTTGGAGATCGCAGGGAGAGGCCTTCGTCCTGCAGCGGACATGAATAGGCTGGTGGGGATGATGATTTGTTCGTGACAATATATTAGGATAAATGAGGAAATTAATTACCCTAACTTTTATAAAGTACGGTCGGCACATTTTTTATCGGATAAGAAGCACACAAATGTTAATTCAACATATTGAAAGACTTTAGCCTACTTAATTATTCAGTAACTTCATACGATAATGGAATAACAAACTGTGGCAAAGACGGGGCATTAGACCTAAGCCTACGTGCACATGCATCCATAACTTCTGTTTTAAACAGGTAGTAAAAAAATTGTAACCATAGATCATAAATAACAACAGCCGATGTTACTAGCTTTAATTACATTGTAGTAAAACATGAAGAATCTGCGCAACCCATGTGGATCCAAGTTTTAAATTATGTTCAAGCCCTTCCTTAAGAAATTTTTGCGTAGCTCGGTTTCTTCTCGCACTTCGCATAAGCTACAATATGCCTTCGTTTCCTTCGAACTGTGGCAATTTCATTTTTTGCAAAACAGTGCGGAGTATATTACGAATTAGGTAAAACACATTCGCAAGTAGGTCCGGTACAAACATAGGCAAAATATATTAAAAAATTAAGTATGAGGTGTTATGTGCCAAAACCACAATCGAATCATGAGGCACGCGTAGTGGGGGACTCCGGAAGCTTGAACCAGTCTGGTTTCATTAATGTGCACCTAAATCGAAATACACGGGTGCTTTCGCATTTCGCCCTATCCAGCAAAGGTCGTAATAAAGAAGTAAACTCTACATTTTTCATACAGATCTGCCGCAACATGCAGCCCGCCTCCCTCCACCAAATATAAACAACGCGCCTCACTTGGTTCACCGTAGACACCGGGGAAACGTAATTCGTGAACGCCGAACGCATGAAAATCAGTGGAAACTTGCATTCAGAAATTTCTTCCAAAGCTCACGATTAGGCTACAGACGTCTCTACACAATATCCACGAAATGTGAACGCCCGCCAAGTAGCCTTCCTTTAGTACACGAATAAACTTCGCGGCTGACGGACGTATAATGCTTTAGAGTGCATCTGAATAATCGAAATTTCTACGAAGTGCAATTATAACAAACGCCCGTCAAATTGTACTAATTGGTCGCATGTAATATTCCTCCAATTCCATCAAAATGTAAAATTTTTGCAACGTTGTCTTTTTTTTTACCTTCGGAAAACTTCTTATGCGACTAGTAAAATGCGCTTTGGATTTTGAAACTACTTTCTACAATTATTGCAAATGGACTGCAAAGTTTCAACTTCGATTCTGTATAGCAAACAGCATGCGCCCCATTTTAAATAACCATAGACGAGGTACGTTTTTTGCTGTACCAACAAAACCGATGAAACGTACTACGCGTCTTCCACAACGCGTGAAAATGTAAGATTGATTTCTTTTAAAACACCACATAACATAGTCTACACGACCAAGTTCGCTTGAAACAAAAGTGCTGCCACCTTTTGTTGTCCAAAGGAAGCGTTGGTGCTTCGAGAGCGTTTCACTGGCAGGAAACTAGAGTTTATAAATGTTACATTAGTTTCTTCCCGAGAAATATCGTCGCGGGTGAAGAAAACGAACACCGGCCAAAATCAACGACTTTGCTCACACAGCTGAAATGTGTCCTGTTCTGTTTGAGCGCTCGCCTTCCTAGCAAAGAGGCTAACGTAGAAGAAAGAATCAACAGAAGAAAGCTGTGACTAAATAAACGATATGCGCCTGATAGGTCACATGCATGCCAGAAAAAGAAGCCCACGCACAATTGACGTAGTGGATGGTTGTAGAGTGACGTGCTCAAAAAAGTGGAGACTTTAAGCTTCGCCTTCAAGAGAACGCTTTATCTCGGGTCGAACTCCGATGCCACCTATTCAAATACATGTAAAACGTAAAAACGCCTGACAAACTGACAAACTCCTGACAAACTCCTAGACCGATATTAACTAAACTTGGTGCGTTTGAGAGACAAAGTGCAATTCTAATAAACGAGAGGAAAGGGGGTTAACCGAGGGGCCCGATTTTTATTAGTCGTATCATAAGAAGCCAACAAACACTGACACCAAGGACAACATATGGGAAATCACTTGTGCTTAATAATCGAAATAGTGAAATCATAAATCAATGAGCACAAAAGTAGATAAAAAAAACAACTTGCCGCAGGTGGGGAACGATTCCACAACCTTCTCAATTCACGTGCGACGATTTACCAATTGTGCTACCGCGGCGCCGTTTCCCCGCCCCTTTCTTGGTTATTCTTGTTTTGTTGTAGAACCCTGGGAGTGTTAAGCAGCGCCACCACCCAAGGACCGTGGCGGCGGACGTGGAACATCCTCTTTGTCCCAGGCGTCACGACAACGTGATCTTTTTGGGTGAAGGCGACCGGTCAATAAACCCACACATGGTACCTGAAGGCATGAATGTTGGCGGATTCGAGACCCTCGTTATGTAATAAATGAGAAGAAAGGGGGTTAACCAAGGGGCCCGAATTTTATTATTCATATCATAAGAAGCCAACCAACGCTGACACCAAGGACAATATATGGGGAATTACTTGTGCTTTATAAACAAAAGAGTGAAATGATAAATGAATGGAAATGAAAGTGGATGAAAAAAAAACGTGCCGTAGATGGGGAACGCTCCCACAACCTTCGCATTTCGCGTGCGCTGCTCTACCGATTGAGCTACCGCGGCGCCGTTTCCCCGCCCACTTCCTTGGGTGTTTGTTTACTTGTAGAACCCTGGGAGTATTAGCCAGCGCCACCATTCACAGACCTTGGCGGTGGACGTGGAACAGTCTTTCTGCCGCAGGCGTCACAAGAACGTGATCTCCCCTATGTTGTCCTTGGTTGGAGTGTTTGTTGGCATCTTATGATATGACTCATAAAAATGGGGCCTCTCAGCTAGCCACCTTTATTCTTGCTTATTACATAATGAGGGCATCGAATCTGGCAACATTGATGCCTTCAGGTAGCATGTTGGGTTTATTTACCGGTTGCCTTTACTTAAAGAGATCACGTTCTCGTGACGCCTGCGGCAGAAAGCATCGCACACGAAATGCGAAGGTTGTGGCATGGTTCCCCACCTGCGGCAAGTTGTTTTTTCATCCACTTTTTTTCCATTAATTTATCGTTTCTTAATTTCGTTTATTAGGGGCAAGTTATTGCCCCTATGTTGTCCTTGGTGTAAGTATTTCTTGGCTTATGAAAGTGCAATTCTGGTGACTCTTGGAAGCGGGATTTCGTTTTAGGGCCTGGAATTTCTTTAAAAAAAGTTTAAAAATTCGCAAGTTAAAAACATAGATGCAGGAAGTTTATAAATGAATAGCTCTTCATGTAGAACAGACATCACGGTTCTGTAAACGGCACCCATCAGCAGCAGAAGCTTGATGTGGGCGAGTTGGTTTTGCATACTGGAAGAAAAGAGCACTACGAAAACGCGGACTAAAACAGGAACATGTACGACGGACAAGGCTTGTCCGTCGTACATGTTCCTGTTTTAGCCCGCGTCTTCGCAGCGCTCTTTTCTTCAGGCATCCATCAGAGAATTGAAAGCGTAGCAATTGATTTGTCAATTTATATCTTACGTGAATTCGTTACGTTGTGCACCAGGGTTCTGCATAAGCTGCACTGCCATGTTGCTGAATTTTTCAGATTCATGTTTAACATACCACTTCATTCCGCTTTTGATGTACTATCACATGCCATTCACAGAATTGTGACGTCATGGGCGCTATAACGTAAAATTGTTCCAAACTTTTATATTCCAATTCAGCAATCAGCCCTCCGCGAATGGTGAAAAACTTTTTGGACAACCCCCACTTTAGCTGTCTGTCACGCTACTTGACAAAAACCGCAATAGCTCCCCATCTCAAATGACATGTACACAATGATTATGCAAGATTGAACTGAAGAAAAGAAAAATAGTTATTTCTAATTCGACAATGTCGATGCATATTTGCATATCGACATTGTCAAGTTCTTATCTTTTTTGATGGTCATATTGCACCGGGTAAAAACTATTGTAAAACTTTTTGGACCACCCCCACTTTACCTGTCTGTCACGCTACTTGACAAAAACCGCAATAGCTCCCCATCTCATATGACATGTACATGCTGATTATGCAAGATTGAACTGAAGAAAGAAAAATAGTTATTTCTAATTTGACGCCTTTTCACTTTTAGCCCTCGACTATTGATCAAACGTTTTCGGGCTGCACCCACTTCATCCGGATGCATATTTACATATCGACATTGTCAAGTTCTTATCTTTTTTGATGGTCATATTGCACCGGGTAAAGACTATTGAAAAACTTTTTGGACCACCCCCACATTACCTGTCTGTCACGCTACTTGACAAAAACCGCAATAGCTCCCCATCTCATATGACATGTACACACTGATTATGCAAGATTGAACTGAAGAAAAGAAAAATAGTTATTTCTAATTCGACGCCTTTTCACTGTTAGCCCTCGACTATTGAGCAAACATTTTCGGGCTGCACCCACTTCATCCGCCTCTCACGCGACGTCACCAAACCGCAAAAAGTAATCGCGTCAAAGTGACCAGTAAGCGTTAAAGGTGCCAGTGCCTGAACAAAACTGCATTCTTTTCTGAATAGCTGCAGGCTGCCCCGTTCTGGAAGGAATAGTAAGATGGCGGCCGCCGTTTGCTCAGGCACTGGCTACTTGCACCTGCGAGAGAGCATGGGTTCATTTGCGTATAATAAAGCTTTTTTACGTGGCCGTGTAATGTTTTGGAGCACCTTCGGCACGTTTACGACCCCGTTCTGCCAACTCTTCTTTGCTGGAGGTCCGTTTTAGCGTCATCCGCAAGCTTCCGTTGCATGTCGCGCGATTTCCGACCAGCCACGGCAAGGGAAAGCGGATCAGCAGTCGCCGACACCACCCTCTTCATTCGGTTATCCATTTTCAGTGCAGTGGCTCGGCCCCGTCGAATCCCTCTCCACCTGAGCGTGCTCCTCGCCACTTGTCAACCAATTAGATCAGACAAGCCGCTCAGTGTAGGCAATGCTATTCATTTTTCAAGCAAACAATTGTGACCTCCTTTAAACGAGGAGACCGTTTGATTGGCCTGTTCAGACAACCTGCGGGTGACCGTCCGATGCTTGTGTCGGTGGTTACGCAAATTTGACATCGAGAGAATGGAATAAAACGTACTGGAATAGTTTTACGTCATAGAGCCCCATTTTTTTCTTGCTTAGTTAGAGTCGTAAACTTGATAGATCTGTTCTCTGAGAATTTGTTATTTTTGCTAATTTTTAATGACAAATTGAAGACCTGCATCAATAAGTCGAAACCAACAGTCAATATATTTTAAGTTTTTTTTTTCACTTGTAAATGCAACAAAACACGTCAAATTTGGTGCAATGGTTACCGAGAAAAACGAATTGTTCTTTTACATGTATTCAGATAGGAGACCCCGAGCTAAGGTTTCCTCTTAAGGATGTAACGCGATTGCATTGAATGTCTCCGCAGAGGCTGCAGCTTGTGTAGCCGTAATGTCTACGGGGCAACGCTGGTGGCGAACGCTGTGCCCGAAGGCGAGCTCTCTGGTAGAAACGCGGCCTCTTCCGTGAGCCAATTCCGGAGGTAGTGCACAGCCCCGCCAAAAAAAAGTTACATCGTTTTCAAGTTTCTCGTGTTGTTTCGCACTTTTGTTATTTGAGTCTGAAAATATTTAAAATAAAACGCATGCGCTGCCGCTGATTATTGACATTTCTTTATGCAGTGTTATTCCGAAAATGCCGAGGACTAGGTTTCTCAAGAATATAAGACAAGGCTTGAGCAGCTTACGTGGTCGATTGGTCTGGCAATATAACCCGTACATGCCGTATGTGATATAGGAAAATGTTACATCTACATATACCTAAATATATACGGAAATTTCTGCTCACGGAAAATACGCCAATGACGACGCTGCATTTTCTGTGACACGGGGCTATCGCCTTACAGTTAAAAGAATGTCACTCAGGAGATGAGTCACAGCCTGAGAAGTAACAGTAGTACGCTATATATCTAAATGATTTTCTGCACCCTGAGCAGACGTGAGATGGCATGTCTACACTCTCAAGCAGAGCACTTGCTCTCAAAATGTCCTGTTTTGTTGCTGCAGTTCGGTCACTTTTTTATGTGTGTGATAATGCACTAATGTTGCGTGTAACTTTTCTAAGGGAAGATTCGCTTTACAGTGTCAATGCTGTGCGCAGTCAAGAAGCCTGCTCAGATCATCATACAGAATATGTATTACACTCTGGAGATGGAAAGGGATGCGTCTGTAAAATTGAGCAATTTTAACGGGCGAAATAGACTACATGTAGAATGGTCACATTCGATTATTCCGTGTTTTACAACTAATGGAATCCCAAACGTTAAACGATGTCATGTATTGTCACTCTCATTATTTACACAATACTACAGGCAGCAATGCTGCCCAAGCAGGAGAGGGTTTACAAAAGATGCTTCTTCAACAGTTTTTCAAATGAAACATAAGATGTGCATTCAACAACACGTTCCGGTGTGTGATTCCATTCTTCGCTCGTAAGTGGAAAAATATTCTTGAAAGATTCTAGTGCAGGCAAAGTATGACTGGACTACTTTAGAATGAAAAATACGCGATCGCCTGTGTGGAGCATGAGTAATATATGTGGCATTTGCTAAATCTGTTTGGTTATGAAACAGCGAGTAAAAATATTTCAGCCAGGCGATTTTACGGCGCACGTGGAGCGGATCCAGTCCAAGTTGGCCTAACATGCCAGGAATTGATGATGATGTTTTGTAATCGGAGCAGATAAACCGTGCAGCCAGACGCTCAATTCGTGCAGTTTATCAATTTCCTTATTAATGAACAGGTCCCATACATGAAAGCAAACTCTAAGATCGGCTGAACTTCACTGCGAAAGCCAGTTTGAGACCTCCTTCATTGCTATGTTTATTTACGACATGGGCAATAGACACTCGTGCATAGAACGGCCTTCTAATATCTTGTGGCATAAACGTACTGTTATTCTCAAATAAAGGTATGCAGAGATCCAAAATTACTCACTTTCCAAAAGAAATATTCTTCGCTACTGAGAGCGCCTTCAACGAAAGACAGACACACGGCTGCGGCCAAAGCACATTTCCAATCTACAATCCGTGCCATTGCGAGCAAGATTGCAAAAAGCATGCGCGAGCATGACATGCCTACCTTGCTTTTATTGCCGAGAGAGAAGTAATATTGTCTAGCATATCAGCCAAAGTCAGGCCCGTCTATTGTGGCTTGAAAATTGCAGCAAAAAAGCAGAGAAATATGTTACAACAGCGAAATCACACGAGCAATCGCACCATTTCATTATGTCAGTAACTTGTTTCTTTTTCATTGTGGCTCTCCAGCTTCATCATTGCACCGTAGTTCTTTATTATGGCTCTGCATGCCCAACTGTGCGATGCCGTGATGTAGAGAAAGAGCTCCCCTTGTCAAGGTACTAAGGTTTTAGTGAACGCCTTTCTTTATTTCCCGTAAAAGAAAATAAAGAAAATTGAATTGAAAGTTTTGTAACAAGAATGTTCATACAGTATTCGGAACAAAACAGTAACCAAAGGTCGACAATACCACACCTGCAGTGGTAAAAGTGTTAAAAAAGTTTGCATCACCGTCTTACATGAGTGTTTCCCAAGATTGTACGCGTCTGATGCGTGCAAAGCATGCGGACACAGAGCAACAATACGACACGTGCTTTGATAACGTGCGATCGGTTGTATATTAAAAACAATGAAAACGACGAGAATTGTAATGTGTTTGACGCTGACCGCACGCAATAGGTGCGGGAAAGGCTGCCAACGTTTACACTTCGCAGTTTGAGTAAATATGATGTGCTGCTATTGTAGATTTACTGGATGCATATTTGCATATCGACATTGTCAAGTTCTTATCTTTTTTGATGGTAATATTGCACCGGGTAAAGACTATTATAAAGAAATCGCTTGGCTCAAGACCTACGTAAAGCGTGCATGTATCGAAAGTTTCTACAGTATTGTTGCGGATTCTACATCGAATGAATTAAAATGAGGTTCTGTGCTCGACGGGAATGGTTGTACACATTTCCAAACTTACTGGCAAGTAAAACTCATGCATGAGTAGCCCTAGCAATGTACGCGGAGGTGACATTCTGACAACACATGTTCACCGCTATTTTGGCACTTGCTTTTCTAGCATAAGTTTGCCAGTTGAAGTTGCGTGGGTGTTACATGGCGCGCTTTCGATCGTTGCTGGTGCCTCTGCGCAAGCTGGAGGAAGGAGTCAGAAGTGGTAGAGAATTTGCAAAGAATGCCTTGCAATTCCCACGCGTGTGAGCAATTCGGTTCGCTTCACCTATTCATAGAGGCTACTAACTGGCGCTAGGAAGCACTGACCGATCTATAAAAATGACCACAACAGCGAGGTAACACCAACGGACACAGCAGGTTCAAAGACGCGCATGATACCGCTTCGCTGCCAACTGACCAGGCGGCTAAATGCCGATTCGGCCAGCATTACCGTCTGCGGTGCAGTTGTGAGCTTCGCTTTCCAGCAAGGAGGATGTTTTAAGCGCATGTGATCACGCTCTGCGAACAGAGTCTCGAGCGGCGAGTTCAGTCAGAAGTGCAAGTTTGGCTCCATAAGAGAGTCAATACAGTAATTCTAAACACTGCTAGAGGCTGCTGGACAGCGCTTACGTGGACGGAGAAAAAAAGAGTTAAATGGTGACCTGCTTCCAGCTGGCGTGGCACTCTTTGAAAGCTCAAGTAGAGACAATTCCAGTCGTTTGCAGTTACCCACAATGGTGCAGCTATATGACGCGTGCGCCTTCAGTGTATCCCAATGCGGACCATGTTACGACCCTAAACAGCGAGAAGCGGTGCTACTTACCAGAGAGGCTGACCGAAGCTCGTCGTGTCACGACCAAGACGGATCCTCTTTAATGCGCCGTCGTGAAATATGCACGCACCCAGAATTATCACATGATTTTCTGAGAGCTGTGTAAAGGAAATGAAAGCATTGCACTTATCTCAGCGCGCGTCAGTGGCACAGGCGCGTACAGTGCTCATCAAGATGACGTCACTCTACTGAGGCACCCTAACCCCTGCGCTAGCGCTCGCTCCCATCGCGCAAATGCACGTTTAGCGCAACACGTCTCAGCTAGCGCTAATTGTGCAGGCTTTTGTCTTTTGTCTTGTAATATTCTCAGAGCAATTAGCTTCACTGTTTTCGCGCAGTACTTCTGTAATTGATATGTCCTTCGGAGAGGTCGCAGAAAAACTCTTAATTGCGCCGCAACAGTCTCAACTTCTAAAAAATTCTACGTTTTACGAGCAATAATTTTTGACAAAAGAAGCACAATTAAGAAATACTTTTGAGAAACACAAGGCCTCTAACGCCTTGTATCCGTCTTCGCGACACTGCGACACTGTTGTATAGCATGTCAACTCTTGGCTTAACCTGCACTGGCGGCCATTCATTTAAATGTCATCAGGGAGTAGCGTGTAACGCCTGTGCTCCGTCACCCGGAAGTACCAACAATCATAACCCGTTGTTTCAATTGGTAAAACGCTACATAACAGTGGCATATACTACAAGAACCCTCAATTTATGGAACTTATGAACGAAATGGTTAACTTCTTTGAAGAAAGATGGCTACGCGCCGTTGTTGTTCAGTGGCTATGGTGTTGGGCTGCTGAGCACGAGCTCGCGGGATTGAATCCCGGCCACGGCGGCCGCATTTCGTTAGAGGCTAAATGAGAAAACACCCATGTACTTAGATTTAGGTGCACGTGAAAGAATCCCAGGTGGTCTAAATCTTCGGAGTCTTCCACTACGGCGCGCCTCATATTCAGAAAGTGGTTTTGGCATGTAAAACCCCATAATTTAAAGAAAAAAGGCTGTGCAGCATTTCCCTCTGATTAACACTGATAAAGTGCTCTACCTCGTTGTAACACAGTGTCTGTAAGAGGTCTAATTGGCCCATAAACCCAAAACAATGTCCATGATAGGTGGCTAGCACAGGTCCTTGTGAGTTTTTTTTCGCCTAAACCAGGTCAATCACGCAAATGTTTTAACGGCACGAATGAACAAGCTGCATATTACTCGCTTAGGCTATCAAAAATTATCTTAGGGAATAAATTCTCTTTTATTTATTGATAATTTGTTCTGAGAAAGCGCTAAAATAAATGAGTACTTTGTTCTTAGTCACCTGAAAATTTGGCGATCTTCACAAATGAAAGTTCGGCTATTATCCCTGTATTGATTTTGTGTATAAACGTGCAGCAGTTTCAGTGTTTCTAAAGAAAAAGCATTTTCCGAATTGATGCTGATGAATTTGGTGTTTTGTGGCGCAAGGGCTAAGTATGAGCAACTAGCGCCAGGCCACAGGCAATGAGTCGACAATTGAGTCATTAATTTTGTAATTGGTCGTGATATGGATGTAGAAGAGCCTAAAGAAACACTGGCTGTGAAGTCCATGAAATGTATATGTCATAATATTGCGGCATTTCCCAATGAAGTGTACTCTAACACACAAGAAATACATTGAGAAGGGAGGAGAAAACAAACTACAGTATATAAATGAAAATTAAAAAAAAACACTACTGCTCTTCAAGGGCACTTCAAACGCAAAGGCCTGCAAGCATATGCGTTTAAATGCGATCCTATGGCAGCAGCAGCCCATTTCCACAGGTTGCACAACGAATGTCTAGTGCTTATGACTTTGAATAGAACCAAATCATTTATAATGTTTACAACTTTATGGCTATGGAAAAATGGCCCTAGTCTAAGGAACATTGCCGGCTAACGAGGAATATGCTCTCTGTAAGATGAAGGGAAGTACTTTCTGCGCGAAATTTCTACTTCCTGACATTGAAGCATGACATGAACGGTGAGCCTCTCACCACGTCAGCCACATGTTTGAGGCTCATCAGCAGTCATCAGATAATTGTGAGTACCATACGCATGCCCTACTCATCGACAGATAGAGACATCAATGGGTCGCGTTTTCATTGTGGAGGTACAAATGCCTAAGTCTGGTTGTATTACGCGGAGGTTATTTTCTGTTTCGGCATCCCACAAGCGTTGTCAATGGTTATTCAGTTTCTTACGTAAAAAATATCTGAGATCTTCGGCAGAGACAGCCACGGTAGAAATAACAGGTTGCGATGCCAATGATGTACCATTTCACCGGCAAGCATATTACACTCTATTTGTCTATTCCCAGGAACCCAGTATACTATCACATGCCGATGAGATGAATAAATAGTGCACGATGGGAATCATCATCATCATCAGCCTGGTTACGCTTACTGCAGGGCAAAGGCCTCTCCCATACTTCACCACCTACCCCGGTCATGTACTAATTGTGGCCATGTCGTCCCTGCAAACGTCTTAATCTCATCCACCCACATAACTTTCTGCCGCCCCCTGCTACGCTTCCCTTCCCTTGCAATCCGGTGCGTAACCCTTAATTACCATCGGTTATCTTCCCTCCTCATTATATGTCCTGCCCACGCCCTCATTTCTTTTTCCTGATTTCACCTAAGATGTCATTAATTCGAGTTTGTTCCCTCACACAATCTGCTCTTTTCTTATTCCTTAACCTTACACCTATCAGTATTCTTTCCATAGCTCGTTGCGTCATCCTCAATTTAAGTAGAACCCTTCTCGTAAGCCTCCAGGTTTCTTCCCCGTACGTGAGTACTGGTAAGACACAGCTGTTATACACTTTTCTCTTGAGTTATAATGGCAACCTGCTGTTCATGATCTGAGAATGGCGGCCAAACGCACCCCAGCCTGTTCTTATCCTTCTGATTATTTCAGTCTCATGATCCGGATCCGTGGTCACTACCTGCCCTAAGTAGATGTATTCCCTTACCACTCCCAGTGCCTCGCTACTTATTATTAACTTCTGTTCTCTTCCGAGATTTTTAAACATTAATTTAGTTTTCTGCAGATTAATGTTTAGTACCACCCTTCTGCTTTACCTCTCCAGGTAAGTGAGCATGCATTGCAATCGGTCTCCTGAGTTACTAAGCAAGGCAGTATTATCAGTGAATCGCAAGTTACTAAGGTATTCTCCATTAAGTCTTATCCCCAATTCTTCCTAATCCAGTTCTCTGAATACCTCTTGTAAACATGCTGTCAATAGCATTGGAGAGATCGTATATCCCTGCCTGACGCCTTTCCTTATTGGGATTTAGTTGCTTTCTTTATGGAGGACTACGGTGGCTGTGGAGCCGCTATATATATCTTTCAATATTTTTACATACGGCTCATCTACACCATGATTCGGTAATGCTTTTATGACTGCTGAGGTTTCGACTGAATCGAACGCTTTCTCGTAATCATTGAAAGCTATATATAAGCGTTAGTTATATTCTGCACATTTCTCTATCACCTGATTGATAGTGTGAATATGGTCTATTGTTGAGTACCCTTTACGGCATCCTGCCTGGGCCTTTGGTTGACAGAAGTCTAAGGTGTTCCTGATTCTATTTGCGATTACCTTAGTAAATACTTTGTAGGCAACGGACAGTAAGCTGATCTGTCTATAATTTTTCAAATCTTTCGCGTCCCCTTTCTTATGGATTTGAATTATGTTAGTGTTCTTCCAAGATTCCGGTACGCTCGAAGTCATGAGGTATTGCGTATACAGGGTGCCCAGTTTTTCTAGCAGAATCTGCGCACCATCATTCAACAAATCTGCTGTTACCTGATCCTCCCTAGGTGCCTTCCCCCTTTGCATAGCTCCCAAGGCTTTCTTTACTTCTTCCGGCGTTACTTGTGGGATTTCAAGTTCCTCTACACTATTCTCTCTTCCATTATCATCGTGGGTGCCAGTGGTACTGTAGAAATCTCTATAGAACTCCTCAGCCGCATGAACTATCTCATCCATATTACTAATGCTATTCCCGGCTTTGTCTCTTAGCGCATATATCTGATTCTTGCCTATTCCTAGTTTCTTATTCACTGCTTTTAAGCTTCCTTCATTTCTGAGAGCATGTTCAATTATATCCATATTATACTTCCTTATGTCAGCTGTCTTACGCTTGTTGATTAACTTCGAAAGTTCTGCCAGTACTATTCTAGCTGTAGGGTTAGAGGATTCCATACATTGGCGTTTCTTGATCAGATCTTTCGTCTCCTGCGATAGCTTACTGGTATCCTGTCTAACTGAGTTACCACCTACTTATGTTGCACACTACTTAATGATGCCCATAAGATTGTCGTTCATTGTTTCAACACTAAGGTCCTCTTCCTGAGTTAAATCCGAATACCGGTTCTGTAGCTTGATCCGGAATTTCTCTATTTTCTCCCTTACCGCTAACGATGGGAATAAAGCTCAGTAAAAACAAGATTGTTCTGCGTTTTTAAAGAGGGTAAATCCTTTACAACAGTTAAAGAGTCTTCGAATGGTTTTACTGTCTGTAGTTTGTATTTCTTGATTTCACTGCACCAACATGTTTTAACGCATACAGCACTCTATAGGTTTCTGGTGTAAAAATACCTGTCTGAAGGTGCGAAACGCCGGACTTGAAGAAAGGCGGACAGAAATCTGTGTACTATACGCCAGCAGGTGACTTTGACGCATGCGTGTAAAATTCGGGGCAAAAATTCTTTTACTGAAGTTCTAAAAATTGCCTGTGAATTTGTGGGTGTGGAGCGTGTTTCGGAACCTCGATAAACGACGTGTCACATTCAACCACCCACCACTGCCACGCAGGTTGTAGCTTTGCTTGTGGCATTAGATAATGTTCGAGCAATGGGACCTCCTTTCATTACTTAGGTTTTTTTAGCCGCAGTGAGATGGGCTCTCTTGCGCTTGGTCAATTACACAACAGTGTGGCAGTTGTAGTGCTGTTTACTATCGTGTAATGGAGGTGTTAGGGGTTGGAATGTATTTCCAGAAAATAGGTGAATCTTCAGTTTCATCGCCACAAATTAAGAGACCATTCGTAAGATTTCAGGTAATAACATTATGCAGGACTTGTTCTGGAGACGCCTGTGGCAAATAGGATGCCGTAATGATTAATCGTACACAGCATCTTCAACACCGTTGGCGCCGCAGAGTGATACACCGCGGTGCCGTAATCTAAGTGTGATCGTATTAGAATCTTGTACAGGTTGAATAAGCCCTTTCTTTCGCTGCCCCACGTTGTGTGTTGGCGTATTTCGGGAGTGTTCATTGTTTGAGGCATTAAACTTTGAGATACCAAATGTGGGGAAGGAAGGATAGTTCATTGTCAGTTACCACACCTAAGAACTTGCGCTCCGCATTTAGAGGTAAGCGCTTTCCATTGATTTCGATAGTGAGCTCTGTCACGAGGGCGCTCTTCCTCGCAAATTCGAGAAAGGAGCTTTTTGAGGATATAACTTAATACAATTTTTGTTAGCCCATTTGAACACATTGTTAATGCAAACCTGAAGGTGTTGTTCGCACACTGAGGTTACATGACTGAAATTCAGTTTACACATCATCGAAACATGTGGGATAACACAGTCTGTGGCACGGATGAACACAGAGTTCATTTTAATAATAAAAGAGATACAGCTAACTACGCCCCTCTGCGGCACCCAGTTTCAATAATAAAAGACCTGTACAAAGCGTTACCAGTCGGAACACGAAATGTGTGGTTTTTTAAGTAACTTTCAGCAAAGTCTAACGTGTTTCCTCGGATACTAATTCCCGACAGATCCAGCAGAATTCCATGGCCTCACATGGTTTCGCATAGATTCTTAATGTACCAAAAGCGACAAAAATTGCTGTTGATGCGCAAATTCATCACCAATAATAACCGCAGCACTTACGAGGTAGTGTGCTGGCGACAGCCCTTCTCTGAAACCCCATTGCTGTGGGTCCAGCAAATTATTCGATTCGAGAAATTGCAACATACAGCAACTATTCTTATTTTCAAACCGCTTACATAGAGCGGCGTAACTAGGTCGTCTGGTAACCGGGACCCATAGGTAATCTGTCACCTCCCCACTTCCCGGGTTTTGTCAGGAATGCCAGGATATCGAAAATATCCGGGGATGGAGGGGGGAGCAGATGTGCTGCAGTGATAACTCGTGATAAGCGCACTTCCAGATCTGCTCTCATCATCATCAGGCTATTTTATGTCCACTGCAGGAAGAAGGTCTTTCCCTGCGATCTCCAATTAGCCCTGTCGCGCAAACTGATTCCAACAAGCGCCCGCGAATTTCCTAATTTCATCGCTCCACCTAGTCTTCTGCCGTCCTGGACTGCGTTTCCATTCTCTTGGTGTCTATTCTACAACCCTAATGGTCCAACGGTTGTCAAACCTGTTTATTACATGACCTGCCCAGCTCCATGTTTTCTCCTAATGTCAATTCGAATATCGGCTATACCCGTTTGCTCCCTGAACCAAACTGCACTCTTTCTGTCTCTTAACGCTATGCCTAGGAATCTTCCTTCCATCGCTCTTTTCGCGCTCCTTAACTTGTTTTCAAGCTTCTTTGTCATTCTCCAAGTCTCTGCCCCATATGTCAGCACTGGTAAAATGCACTGATTGTACACCTTCCATTTGAATGATAACGGTAAGCTTCCAGTTGGGAGCAGAGAACGTCTGCCGTATGCTATACAAACCACTTTTATTGTTCTATGAATTTGCTTCTCATGATCAGGGTTCCCTGTGATTATTTCACATAGGTAAACGTACTCCTTCACAGACTCCAAAGGCTGACTGGCGATAATGAACTCTTGTTTCCTGGCCCGGCTAGTCATCATTATCTTTGTCTTCTGAATATTTATCTTCAACCCCAATCTCACGCTCTCTCTGTTACGGTCCTCAATCATTTGTTGTAATTTGTCTGCATTGTTGCTGAATAGAACAATGTCATCGGCAAACCGAAGGTTGCTGAGATATTCGCCGTCGATCCTTACTCCTAAGCTTTCCAAATTTAATGGCTTGAATACTTCTTCCAAACACGCAGTGAATAACATTGGAGAGATTGTGTCTCCCTGTCTGACCCCTTTCATTACAGGTATCTTGCTGCTTTCCTTTCGTAGAATTAAGGTAGCTGTGGAGCCTCCGTAGATATTTTCCAAGGTATTTACGTGAGCGCTCTGTACACCTTACATAAGTAGTGCCTCTATGACTGCTGGTATCTCTACTAAGTAAAATGCCATTTCGTAATCTATGAAAGCCATACAGAGACTCTTATTGTACTCTGCGGAGTTCTCCATAACCTGAATAATGACATGGATGTGATGCCAGTTCGTGATATATGAAAGCCATATAGAGACTCTTATTGTACTCGGCGGATCTCTCCATAACCTGAATAATGACTTGGATGTGATCCATAGTAGAGTATCCCTTCCTGAAGCCAGCCTGTTCCCTTGGTTGACTGAAGTCCAATGTTTTCCATCTTCTATTAGAATATATTTTGATAAATATTTTATATACCACTTGGATGGCAGTAAGCTAATGAGCATATAATGTTTATATTCCTTAACGTCTCCCTTTTTGTGAATTAGTGTAACATTTGCATTCTTGCAGTTTCTGGGACCCTTGCAGTCGATAGACACTTTGTATGAAGAGCCGCCAGTTTTCCAAGCATTATGCCCCCTCCATCTTTGATTAACTCGACTGTTATTCCATCTTCTCCTGCCGCTCTTCCTCGTTACATGTCTGGCAAGGCCCTTCGGACCTCTTCGCTAGTTATAGAAAGAGTTTCTCTGTCCGGTTCACTGCTGTTTCTCATTGAGGTATCCTGACTCCTCTGCGTACTCTACAGGACAGCAGAGAATTCGTCCGTTGCTTCTACTATATCTTCGAGATTGCTGATGATATTACCCTGTTTATATTTCAGCGCATACATCTTAGTTTGTCTTATGCCAAGTTTGTTTTCTCACTGATTTTAAGCTGCGTCTGTTTATTGCAGCTTCTTTAGTCTTGCTCACGTTATAGTTTCGAAGGTCACTTATTTTCGTCTTGTTTATCAGTTTTGACAGTTTCGCGTATTCTATCTCATCTATTGATTCGGACACTTTCAATCTTTGTCACTTTTTGTTAGGTTCTTAGTTCCTTGGGAGAGCTTGCCTACTGGTTCCATTGTTGCTTTGCCTCCCACTTCAATTGCTGCCTCTGAAGCCAGCCTAGTTACGGTTTCATTCATTACCTCTATGTTATTTTCATCTCTTTGTTCTACGGCTGCATATTTGTTTGCGAGTAACAGCCTGAATTTGTCTGCTCTTACCCTTACTGCCTCTAGGAGATCTTGTTTCCTCTTGACCAATTTTATTCTTTCTGTCTTCAAATTGGGGTGAATCCTAGCCCTCACTAACCCATGATCACAGCACTTTGCCCTGCCTAACACTTCTACATCGCGCACTGTGCTGAGATCGGCAAAAAGTATAGAATATTCTTCAGTTCTTGTTTCACCATTAGGCCTTTTCCACGTCCACCTTCTGTTGCTGCACTTCCTGAAAAAGATGTTAATTGTTCGGAGCTTATATTTTCAGCGATTTTTTACAGCATCTCTTATATACATTTCCTAGAATGAAAGCCGCAGTTGCCAATTGCTTGTTCACCAGACTTCTTATTGCCCACTTTGCACTTGAGTCGCCCATTGCTCTAATATACAGAGCTTGTACTTTTCTCAGCGCTAATTCAACATCTTCATAAAACTGATGAATTTAATCATGGTCATGTCAGGAGGTTTGAGCGTAGGTTTGTACTACCTTTACTCCGTTTCTCTTATTAGGTTTTATTACTACTGATACCCTTTCAATAATGCTGGAGAATTCGTCAATGTTGCCCGTTCTGTCCTTATGGATTAGGAATCCTACCCCGTATTGCATCTTATCTGGGAGGCCTCTATAGAAGAGGTCATGTCCGTTGCGCAGCAATGTGTAAGCCTCACCATGTCTTCTAATCTCACAAAGGTCGATGATATTTTAAACAATGTCTGATAGTTCCTCAAAGAGTCTTGCTAAGCTAGCCTCACTCGACAGAGTTCGGCAATGAAAGGATGACAGGGTCAATTTCCATCGGCGGCCTGCCCGGATCCAGAAATTCTTAGCCCCCTTTGCTGCGTTTACGATAATTGTAAGATATTCCACGATAAGTGTTCAATAAAATTTATTCCCAAAGATTTTTGTTACTTCACCTGCTTGATAAGGAAGCTGCTAAATTTTACTTGTTTTATGCTCACAATATTTTATTCAGTGCCCTAAACATAATACAGGTGGTTTTACTAGCGTTTAGATGGAGTTTTTTGGTCATCAACCAGTCAGATAACAAGGATGTATATTCATTTACACACTGCTGCGATTCAGTTGTGTTATTGGCTGTACAGGACATATTTGTATCATCTGCATATATCGCCATCTTTCGGGAACCTAGTAAATGTGTAATATCATTCGCGTAAATTAGAAATACTAACAGACCCAACTGTGAACATTGCGGGACACCTTGCTTTAGTGTACGCGTGTCAGATGGAGTAGTTCCCAGCTGAACATACCATTTTATATTATGTATGCAAATGTTTATCAAATATAGAGCAACTCCTCGCACTTCGTACCCTTGCAAATTTTTCATTTAGAATAAATAGGTCGACTGGATCAAATGCCCTTCTCTGATCCGAAAAAAGGCATTACGTTAACTTCCTCTGTTCGATGTTTGTAATTATTCCCCAAACCAGACAGTAAGTTAACTGTCTCTGTTCGATGTGTGTAATTATTTGATCTTTAAATCCCGTAGAGCTTGCTCTGTTGACTATTTTTGAAAGCAGTATTGACACTGCGCGATTATATTTTGTTTCGTACAAAAATTAAGGCATGCACAGATAGGACTTCGAAAATCTTTTGAACATACAGTGAGAACTGACCATCGAGATCCTCGTTATATAACGAATCCAGCAACATTGATGCCTTCAGGTAGCATGCGTGGGTTTATTTGCCGGTTGCCTTAACCCAAAACGATCAAGTTCTCGTGATGCCTGCGGTAGAAGCAATGTTGCACATCCGCCGCCAAGGTTTCTGAATAGTGGCGCTGGCTAACACTCCCACGGTTCTAGTACGAAACATTATAACCCAAGAAAGTGGATGGGGAAACGGCCCCACGGTCGCTCAATTGCTAGAGCATCGGACTCCTAATGCGAAGGTTGTGGGATGGTTCCCCACATGCAGCAAGTTGTTTTTCTTTTCATTCACTTTCATTTCCATTTATTTATCGTTTCTTTGTTTCATTTATTAGGCAGAAATAATTTCCCCTATGCTGTCCTAGGTATCGTTGTTTGCTGGCTTCTTAGTTCGTGACTGATAGAAATCAGGCCCCTCTGGTAACCTTTTTTCTTCTCTTTCCTTTTTTACTGTAATTTTCAAACAACAGTGGAATCGCCTGACGTTGACTGATATGCTAGACAATGTTACTCGACTCTCGACCAAAAAAAAATAGCAAGGTGGGCCCGTCATGCTGGCGCATGCTTTTTCCAGGCTTGCTCGCAATGTGACAGATTCCAGCTGGGAAACGTACTGTGGCCGGAGCGGTGTGTCTATCTCTGGTTGAATGCGCTTTTAGTCTCTAAGAATATTTGTTTTGGAAGTGAGTAATTTAGATCTCTGCATAATTTTACTTGAGAATAAGAATAACATTATCCCAGAGAATATTAGAAGGCCGTTCGATGCATGTGTGTCCCTTGCCCGAACTGTAAATAAACAAAGCAAGCGATAAGGTCTCGAGCTGATTCTCGCAGTGAAGTTCAGCTGATATCAATTAAGAGGCTGACAATACATTACATCGTACAACGTTTTGCATTCCACTAATCGTAAAACACCTGAGAATCGAATGTCACCATTGTATATGTAGTTTATTTCGCCTGTTAAAATTGCTCCATTTTAATGACGCATCCCTTTTCATCTTCAGAGTATAACACATCTTCTTGTTAAGATCTGAGCGTGCTGCTTACCGCATATTGCACTTACACTTCAAATTTAATCTTCGTTTAGAAATCTTGCATATTACATTAGCGCTTTATCACAAAAAAGTAAGCAAATTACAGCTACAAAACTGGACAATATCCTCGCAAGTGCTGTCCTTGAGAGTGCACAAATGGCATTATACGTCTACTCAGAGCTACAGGCAAATCATTTAGCGATAAAGCAGCTACTTTTGTAATTACGATGGCTGACAGGATTCCTCTCATGTCTGCAGCGGCGAGCAGAAGAGACATTATTTTTCTGGACTATGCATGAGTTCATATGCCCCGCCATGTCCCTGTCTATCCGTCGCAAAAGCGAGAAATTCAACTACGGTTAATAAACGCAATGGAGGGATGTGCACGGCATGGAAAACAACGCGACATGCTTGTCTGAATAAAACGATCTAATTTTTGTTTCCTTTGCTTGTGTATTGTTCAGCTGTCTACATTTTTACAATGACGTTGTTGTTGGAAATATACGGCGCAACCTTAGTGGCTATTTTTCTGTAGCCTTTCCTCAAATTCTTCTAGCCCAAGTTGTTCACTCCGTGTGTTCTTTTAGTTCACACATCTAAAAAATTTATCCGAAACACAAAGCACTCTTGGCACTGTTGATCTGGACTGGGTCCAAACAGGAACGTTGCTACGCGACCAACGGCAATATTCCGGACTCCCATGATGTAGTTTCACTAATTAACTTCCCCATACAAATATACTAAGGGGGGGGGGGTTGCATTAGGGATCGTGCCTCCTTCGCCCCTCAAGCGCCATGATCCTAACTTGTACTTGTAAGTCTGTACACGACAGCTTGAAAGCTGTGTCATCACGACTATGCAGTTTCAGGCATCATCTGTAATGTGCTTCATTGACGTTCACCGTTTAATTCACCGTTGCCCAGCAGCGAATGAACTGTATTGCGTCAAAACCAGAGAAGATGGTGAGCAAGTGAGCACGCTCCTCCTCGAGGCTGTTAAGCTTCTCCGAATTACGCTGGCGTTCCCGGTCAATTCTAGCATTTCAGAGAGATCTTCCTCGTGCCTCCCCAGAGCGAAGACTTGTGTTCCATAATGGGACGAGCTAGACTCAACCATACCGCCTTTGTAGCACCACCCCAAAGAGCTTGCTCGCTAAGTGGACTTAGCTCTTGTTGCCAACGACTATATGAAACGAAATCATGTCGGAAAAAATTCTTGTATATTCCAACTATGTATAATATATATAAATTGATTATTGTGATTTAGAAATAACTGTTCAAGAAGAAGCATGAGATACGTGGTTTTAGCGAGCTGTATCTCAGTTGTGACCATATTTAGAAGAAACTACTGCATTTACTGAATTGCGGCTTGCTCTGTAGCTTTATGACATATTTATCTATTTCCTAGACGCAGCAAGATAATGTTGAATTTTTACTTTTTGGATAATTTGCTTTTGAAGATTGCCAAATATCGCAAATTCTGTTGTGAACAGCCCGGCAACTACACACTCAAGGAAGCTAAATTTTGGAAAAATTAGAGTTCAGGGAATTTCCATTTCAGATGCAAAATTTCAATTATGTATCTTTATTAGCTTTCCTAATAATGCGACCGAAATTAGCCAATATTTAGAATTCTGGTCCTACTTTTGCCCATTTTTGCGGGAGGGTACTAAAGGTACGAAGCTGCCGTTTCAGATGAGACAATTAGAAGCCTGAATTGAAAATCAGAACGCATACTTTTCCAATAAAGCAAGAGAAAACGCTGTAGGGGACGCGTGAATTTTACTATTTTTTCCCCTGGTAAAATCGATAAAGTCGACGCATTCTTCAAAACGTACCACAATCTAAGGAGTCATACCTCAAACATAAGCAGCTATGGTCATTTGTTATTGTAATATGGTATAATCACAGCGACAAACTGCAAAGAGAGGAACAAATTCAGGCCATTTTTGCACCCTCATGCAAAATTTTCACCTAGCGCCATCTACACGACAGTCACAAAAGTGCTGGACCGGGAAGGTCACAGTTCCTCCGAATGTGGCGGGTCAAAACATTTTACCTCAGGAACGAACGCTTTAGACTTTTCCGCTGAAGGATTCCTGGGGCAAAATCTTGTAATGGTTCCGAAAGGAAAACGGTTCCCTTGCCCTCACGAGATTGGTCAGAATTGTGGTTGCGTCAGCGGCAGTCAGAGACAGCGCTGCGATCTATAACGCGGCCTAAAACGTGTGCTCATCACCACTGGTCGGTCGCGTACGTTGCCTCGAGGTAGAAAACAAGCGCGTTGGCACCAACGTACGATGACTCATTTCGTTTACCGGGTACACCCATCCTAGGTAATGAAGCAGACGACGGCTTGTACACAGCAGACGACGTAGTCTAAACCATGGAATTGCATAAGAAAGCTAAAGGGGCTACAAATCCACCCTTTGCCCTTAGTGGGCGACACAGAGAATACCTTGGAAGACCAGGCCAACGCTCTGTGCGAACACTTCGAACATGTATCAAGCTCCGCACATTACACAAAATCCTTCCTCAAATGCAAACAATTAGCTTAACTTAGGGCACTGGGTCGTAAATGCCGTCCGGATGAACCATTCAACCGTCCTTTTAATATTGCCGAGCTTAAAGTTGCATTGAGCACATGTAGAAGCTCTGCACCGGGAGCTGATAGAATCATGTACGACATGATTAAAAAATTGCACTAACACACACAAATGACAGTTCTGGCAATTTTCAACTCTCTGTGCTGTCGAATACCTCCCATCCTCACAAAGGGAAGCTATCGTTATTGCCGTCTTGAAGCTGCGCAAGGACCCTTCCTTGGCAGCAAGTTATCGCTCGATAGCTCTTATAAGTTGTCTGTGTAAGCTATTTGAAAAAAGGTTTAATTGCAGACTCATACATTTCCTTGAACAGAACAATATGCTTCATCCCTATCAACGTGGCTTCAGAGAATGGCGGTCCATGACTGATCATCTTATGCGCTTTGAAGGAAATATCCGCGAAGCATTTGCAGAGAAACAGTTCTTATCGATATTCTTTGATATGTAGAAGGCGTATGACACAACATGGCGTGGCGATACGGGATCTTGCGAGACTTGTCGGTAATGGCATTGGTGGAAATATGTTAAACATACTAGAAGGTATTTGTCCAAACGTACTTTCTGCGTAAAGATCGGGAATGTACTGTCGCGACATTTTATACAAGAAACTGGTGTAGCCCAAGGAGGCGTGCTTAGCTGCACGCTCTTTATCGTGAAGATGAGCATGCTTCGTGCTACATTATCGCCGGCATTTTTTAATATGTTTACGTACATGATATACAAATAGGTTTTAAATCCTTCAACCTTGCAGTGCGCGAGAGGCAAGTACAACAAAACTTGAACAAAGTGTTCGAATGGGCGGACGAAAATGGATTTAAAGTGAACCCGTACCAGAGCACTTGGGTGCTTTTCGCGAGAAACAAAGGGCTCATTGAAGATCCCTATATCGAAATGTATGGTCAGCAAATACCTGTGCACAAAGAGCACAAGTTCTTAGGCATCATACTTGGTTCTAAACAAACTTTTATTCCACACATAAATTATCTCAAGGTGAAATGCTTAATGTCGTGTCACTAGCCCAGCGACACGGAGGCTACACCACCGCCGGTTGCATGCCGATAACAACCTTTACTCCGGTGAACGCAAATTATATACAAGAGCACTGCGGCGCCATCTGTCGCATGTGACCTGCATCACGTTGGCAGTGTCATCTGTTGCGAAGGCACGACGCTACATCTAGCCCACCCTCAACAAGAGAACGCATGTTATATGCATACAACCAAAAAGCCACCCCTTTTTGTGGCAGCTAAGTAAATAATTGCGCTCACAAATTCATAGTAATGTCACTGGTAATGCCACAGGCTATGGATGGCTTGTTCATTCATGTACCTGTTCCCATGCCAATTGTGCTACTTCAAGTATGATATGGTTATGACAATCCCTGTGCTTTTGAGTAACTGTCATTCTTTCAGACCAAGGAGTGCAGCCACGCATGCTAGTATGATGTGCCAAAAAAGCTTTCTCTGTCATTGCCCACATTATATGCATGTTCGCAGAACCTCTCATGAAGGCATCCGGCAGTCTGCCCCATGTGACAAGCGCCGCACGAAAGAGAAATTTCGTACACAACCTTTTATGCGGAGCCACCATGCCAAATTTTACGCTTGACCTTGCAGATGCCTTTCTGATTGCCCTATCAGAAGAAGAGCTAAAGTTTTTCTGGAAGACACATGAACGGCCCACATTTGTGACGCAACCTTACATTTTTTTGCATCTCGATTTCCTGCGTTGTTCATTTTTTGCCCAATCGTCTGCTTTTCTTGTTTCTATCTTCAGAAGTTAATGTTTTTCAGATAGCTCTTTCACTTCCTTGTGTTAATTGGGCACATTGAATATTAACACCTCAGTTGACAGTCGGCACTTCTATGTACTCGTTTACCTTTGTGCAGTACACTACCTATAAGAAATGCAACCAGCAGTTAAAGAAGCTTTACTGAACGCATCATTCTAGCACCCTTGCCCACTCATTAACTTAAGACTCATGGCAAGGAAACCGCGGAAGATATTGCTCCATTGAAGCATGACATTAGTTATGACTGAGTGTTCACCTTTCTGTAGCTTTCATGACTGTTTTTTGCGAAGAAAGAGGAATGGAAGTAGAAGAAATGCTGCTGGTGGTAACCGAACCTACAAATTTGACGTGACACATGCAGCGCTGTACCAATTCATCTAGTCATGACTGTCTTTCCATCCCGGCAACCAAACCCCCAAATTTCACATGACACACGCAGCACTGTACGAATTCAGCTAGCCACAACTCTCTTTCCGTCCAATTCATTTGGTATTTGTGCACACGCATTAAATGTAGCGCTGGGAGTGTTAGGGTTCGTGTTGTTAGCCAGAATAAAAAATGGGCTCAGGGCTGCAATGTCGACATTACCATCGAATATATAAATTTCGAGGTCAGAAAATGAGTGAACTGTAATTTAGGACTAGTCAACAATGTATCAGTATTAAAACCATTTCCTACCAACAATGCCATATACACTGCTGAAAGCTAAAAAGGCACTAGACAATTTGGACATTGCTCACTTCCCCAATGCAAAGCTTTAGGAAAACACTTTTTCCCCTCGGTTATCGAGAGTTTTCAAGGGGAACTACGCAGTAACTAAGTTATAATCATGAATTAAACAGCAAAAACTTGTTTTGATTATAGACACCTCCCACTTGCCTTAGTGACGTAACAGCATGAGAATGGAGGGCAATACCCTTTCCAATTAATATTCTGCTTAATATTCATATTGCAATACAAGGTTGGGAAAAATGCGTGACCGGACACAATTGAGAGATTTATTGTGGAATGAATTCTCATTAAGTACATTCGATCCCAACTTTATTTAGACCTGAAATAGGTCGGCAAACTGATGCATGAGTCGACTCACTCAGACTGATCTTGAAAGTGAGTCTCAGCGAGTACGACTGAGTCGAATTTCAGTGAGTCTTAGCTCCAATGAACCCGGCTGAGTAGAATTCTGGCGAGTGTGAGTGAGTTCTCATTATTTTGCCGACTTATGCATCCAGGAAATTGTTGTGACTTACATTGTCTGAGATGACAAATTGCAGGTAATCCATTAAATTTTCTCTCCAAGATTGTCAGGCATCTCCTGCTTTGACATTTAAGAGGTGTGGAGCAATGTCAATAGGCATCGGAGGCAGTGTGTACGTTGACAATTCCTTGTACTGACATTTGACGCATTCTTCCCATGTTCTACTGCACTACCAGAGAGCCTTGAAAAGAGAAGTATTCATTGAAATCAATAACAAAATCCTGAGCTAGAAAAATGATAGATATAGTATCACAGACTATCACTCCACATGTGCCAAATTTACCAACTATAGTTAGTGACGAGCTTAGAATAGAGGAACGGCTCTTCATAAATATGGGCACATTTGCAATGGTAAATGGAGCCCATTGTGTTCAGGGATAATGATGTACAAACAGCAAAAATCACTGACTGAGACAACCGACTCATTACAGCATTAAGGGGTTGTTAAAACCAAAATTGGAGAGAAATTTTACCGCCCTCTATACAAATACCTACTTGCCAACACACCATGACCCCTCTCCCTCCTTTATCAGTCGTACCACACGCAATAAAGGCGCATTACTGGTCCTTTCACACACGTGGGTACCCTGAGCAAAAAGCTCCCCCAGCAAGGTTAAAAAAGCAACCACAGTGATGCACCTGCAAACATTCCTTCTGAGGAAAACTTGTTTCTAGCTACATGTCTTCAGAAGTATTGCTTTGTTAAGCACAAAAACTGGGCCATAAAGTGCCAAGTCCAGACTAGAATTAAGTCTTGGGAACAGAAACAGAAACAAAGATCAGAACAGAGAAATATACTAGAACAATCTGGTTCTCGAATACACAAATTAGAGTGCTTGTATTTATCCAAACATTATTAACTCCCTATCGCATTTCTGGTGGCTAAAGAATGAATATTTCAATGAATGTATATTTTTCAGATAACTTCTTCGTGCCTTTGCTTATAAGTTTCTTTTTGTGAAACATGGCCATTATTTCAAACAGGAAGACAACTTTTTTCTCAGAATTACATAAACCTTAGCTACTGAGATAGATGCAAATGTCAAGGTTGTGTAAGACTTTGAAAGGTGACATGGAAAGATTGAGGAGTCACGAACATGATTGTGCTTCTTAAGCTCATCATATAGCATCAGTAATATTTGGGCTCTCTAGACTACACAAATTTTTTTACAAATGTATTGCTGCTTCTTTTACGTTTTCATAGATGCAGCTCAATTGTCATATCTATTAGTAGCAGAGCATTCCAATAATTAACAAGGACACTGGCCTTGCCACAAAAGTGGAACTTGGGCTTCACAGTTACATAAAAATATCAGGGGGATTTTTTTAATTTCTACTTAGTGGAATTGCCCAAATGGCATGCATTTATTTGTTTACTAAATTCCCATGAACTTATTCCCCAAAGTTAAGAAGCAACCAAGGGCAGAAAAAAGCTGCAGGACAGGAATGAGTGTCACTTGCTACTACTTTATTGAAAGCAAACAGGATCATATTTATAGCTGAGCGAGCACATGTGCGCACCTATGTTTGCATACAATAATCAAACAAGTTTGCATTATTATTCAGTAATACAGTGCAGATAAGGTTGTTCAGTTCTGTTCAAGTCACTGATGTGTCGCTGACATAGACGTCACGTTTCATGTTGATGAAACAGGCCTCCGATAATTCCCTTGCCAAATAATCCTTGCTCTTACCACGAATGCGGATATGGAAAAGATATGGCTCACACATGCGGGAATAGCAGTGCATAGGCAAATGTGCATTTATCTTATTCTTGGCAGACAGCTCATGTGCCTTTGCAAAACCGTTAATGGAATGGATCAAAAGAACGCGGTATTAGCCTCCTGTGACCGAGACGGTGAACTTCACCCATTTCACCAAGATAGTTGAATATGTATTTAACAGCGATGTATATTAAAGAATTTCTATTTAAGGTGAGCGAGATGTGCTGGCTGAATTCTTGGTAGGCCGAGTTCAACGTCTGCCGTTTAAACCAGCCATTCAGCGTTTTTACTTTCCAGATCCACGTTGATTTCACACTAATATCAAAAGAAATATAATTTTTGGCTCGTTCAAGATGCATTTTTTTAGAGTAAACCCATGAAACTGCTCGCCACATGGATAGTGTGTCGCAAGGAGTCTGACGATTCTCGCGGCACCCTGCCTTTGTGATCACGGTCATCAGCATCTTATCGTCTCATGAGAGACAGAGTTATTCTTAAGAGGAAGATGCGCTAATTTCACCAACCCTTTAGTGAGGACGACTCAGTGCACCGTGATGGAACGAAATATTATTCATCGAGGGAATGAGCGAGTGATTCATTAGCCGTTCTCGTCGCTTGTTGTGTCCCGCAAACAACGTCACACTTAACCTACAACGAACTGCGGTCGAAGAAGGGAATAGCCTTGAAGGCAGCGTTCCGACAAGGGTTGTTTTCCTTGGCCATGACAGATGCCCAGTTGTCGAAGCGTTGGCTCAGACGACGTTCCCATGTTCGACTAATGTTGCTTAGTTGAAGCCTTGATATTCCTGTGAATATCTCCATTATTTGAGTTACGTATAGCAGCGTCTCCTTTCTTTCTTACCCCTGTTCCACTTCGCTCTATGTGTTAACTTGAATCCTGAGTTCTTTGTTTAGAGGGCCGCTTACCAGGTCTGGCTATTTTGAGCTGACAAGCGCAATGCATACATTGCGCGCTAACGATCGTGTCTGCTAAATATTAAATCGCTACGTGCTGCGAAAAGAGCCGAAATATCAACAAAACGTTGTTGGCCCTGCGCCTTGCGGGCACCGCGATCCCAGCCGTAGAGTGACGTCAATTGGGTAAGTGCACTACGTACTACGTCGCCGTGCTCTGACGTCACGCTCAATAACACGTGGCCTCAATAGTTATTCCAGGCAACATCAGTTATTTGTTTAATTGGTTGTTTCAGTGGACGAATGAAAGTTTAAATGTATAATAAAACATACTAATCGAATGTGTGCGTGTTCTTGCTTTACTTCGTAGCATAGCAAGATAGCTGGTCTGGTCCCACCTCGTAATGCAGTCGCGCGTGCAGAGAGTAAAATTACGTAACATACTGCAGCCTTTCAGCTGGAGATCGTGCTCTGCGATTCGCTTGTGTCTGCGTCAATGTTTGTATAGCACGGTCCTCTACCGCTGCTCACGTGTTCTCGTGTACAGCGCCCAAAATCGTGCTCTGCACGAAACGAGACAACCGCAACATCTCGCGAGTGCGAGCGTGAGCAGAAGTACACAGGGTGGCAAAAAATCGAGAAAAAAAAGAACGCGCGTCATGTGACGTCTGCGTAACGCATTCGTCAGGTCCGGCATGGGTGAATGCAGTGGAGTAATTTCGTTTGTGGAGACTACACGGGGACAACTGAAAAGAGTGTCTGTGTTGGAGGTGACACTCGCCCGCCTAAATCGTGAGTATTCGGCACTGAAATATTTATATCTCAGTTATCAATGAACCACTTTGAAAACTTATTGCGGTAGAACGCTCCACACAGGGTACATCCGACTTCCAGTGTATAACCAGGATTTGCTATGTGGCTCGATGAGGGCCCATTCAAACGTCTAAGTAGCACCTCGTAACTACTTCAAACCTTCCTCATTGACTTTTCCAGGCGAAATTCCTTCGTTTCTAAAGTAACTTCCATTGCCTCCCCTCAGTTAAGGTCAATATTTACTAAGTTCCAGGTGTCGTAAAAGTATTTTAACCATCGGTGATCATGACCGGACTGAGCTGTATACCGTGTAGTAAAGTTGCAGTAGCGGACACATCTTTCCCGTGGGCTTAGAGCGTGTCCGCGCTCAAATCACAGACTATGCTCGATGCAGCATAGTCCCAATTATGCCAAGTGTGTGCAAACGGCGTTCTATCGCGACATTGCGCTATATCCGGCCGCTTCCGCACTGGGTTGCAGCAGAGTTAATTCATATGCCGCAATTCTAGTTTATATAATCACATACTAGCTTACAAATGCTTCTAGGTTACAGTTACTTAGGGCAGATGGCGCGTCTTTTGTTATTGAATTAAATAGTCCACCGAGCCTGAGGGGTTAAGCATTCACTAGCATTTTTTGAAACAGTAGATGCTAAATGCGCAAACGGGACTTGCGTAGATTATTTAGGCTGCTTAGCCGACACAACTTACGCGAATGTTGTGTATAAGAATTGTGCACTTAACTAATATCAATTATTTATTTATGTTTATCATTTGTGTTGTCATTTCGAAAGCAAACATTCATAGCCAGCAGCAAAACTAAAAAAAAAACAGAAATAGCTCATGCCAAAGGCGTGCAACTAGGACAGCTGACAATGTCAGCTTTGGTCCAGCACATTGGTGGGCTGCTTCGATTTATGCTTGATTGCGCAATGGCTGCATCTGCTAGCACCTGCTGGCCTCAGGAACTGCTATGGCGAGCGCGAGGATCCAATCAATGCAGCATGTAGCGGCGCACGCACTGACAAACGTTGTTCAGGGGCTACCGACCGTTATCAATGTTGCCACCGCATCCACGGAGTACATGACCCACGCGTGCTAAAAGGAAAGTTCCATTACATGACTAAGACGAATGGTCGAACATATGAGAAAATGAGCCTTTTTAATATGAGGAGCATTCGCGTGCGCTTCAACATAATCATCTTATACTTCAAATTTCACTTTTTGGGGATTTGTGTGTGTAAATTTGTGCGTGCGTGCGCGCAAGTAAACTGAATTGAATTCTGAGATTTTCACCGGCACAAACCGGATTTTATTATGAGGAACTTCGTAATCGGGGGACTGCGGCATAATTTTGACCACCAGGTGACCTTTAACATGCCCCAAATGCACGGGGAACGGCTTCTTTGCATTTCGCCTCCATGAAAATGCGGCCGCCGCGGCTGGGTTTCATCCCGCGACCTGGTGCTTAGCAGCGCAATACCATAGCACCTAAGCCACCGCGGTGGCTTGTAGTACGTGCGTGCGTGCGTACGTTTGTGTGCGCGTATGTTTGCTCTTGCGTTCGTTTAAGAATTCTAAGAAGATATGCCAGAGTTGATAGGCGGAAATGTTTTCAATTCAGCTTTGCTGTGACCACATAGTGCTCATTGATGGTCATGCGTTGCCGATGTGACAATCGCTGAAGAAATACTCGAAGTACGAGCTCCTGCGGCCAGCCGTAGCCATTTGCTGTGCGTCCACTCAAGCGGTTTAGACGTTGAAGTAATAAATGTGCCTAATAA
The DNA here is from genome assembly GCF_050947875.1 of Dermacentor variabilis. Classification (NCBI taxonomy): domain Eukaryota; kingdom Metazoa; phylum Arthropoda; class Arachnida; order Ixodida; family Ixodidae; genus Dermacentor; species Dermacentor variabilis. The sequence goes on from NC_134573.1 coordinate 49,063,926, forward strand.
TCCTGCCTCCAAGTGGTGCACTCCAAAGTCCTGGTTCTAGCAGTGCAGCCCGTACCGGTCGTGCGCTCTCAGTCTGAGCTGACTCCTTCACGCGGGTGGAGTTGATTCAAATAACCACATGAATGAGCAAACAGAAAGCAAATCCTACACGTGCGTAAAAATATAACCTCAGTCAGGTAAAACAGAAACAGACGAGCGAAGAACATTTATTCCTCGATTAAGTGTTCGTAGAAGAGTAAAACACTTAATCACACTGCATTCAGACTGCCGGATAGCGCCTCTCATCGTTCAGGTGTCGATCGTCGAGCGAGGCCCACAAGTTTTTTCTACCGACAGCCACTTCCTTCTCCATACATATTCTCGTTGCTTATTTCATGGTGGTGTCATTTGAGAGGCCTCTTCGTAACAATTTCTAGTTGCTTGACCACATATACTAATTGTTATATGACATCAGGCGCACAAGATTAGTTGTCCTTGCGTACAATTGTACAAGGTGTTAGTGCGAATAACATCCTGCCTGCTTAGCCCGTATTTCATTAAGACATCCGTGAGCCTGTCGGCATTGTTTGCCAGGATGGAGGGGAGACCATAACGACGGGAAAAACAATCCCAGCCATACAGCATAACCGAGTCGTAGTCGAATCCTTTCAGCAAGCGGATCTCACTAGGCGGCACCTTCTTGAAGTTTGGCAGGAACTCTGCGAGGCAAAGGAAGTCCGGAAATTAATTGGGCAACAAAGTAAAGCGCCTGCCAAAGGACGCGGTTTCGAGCTCACTTGAAAAACGTTTCTAATATACAAATGAATCCACGTTCCTTTAATAATATCTTTGGATACTAGCAATGCCGCGATATTAACACGAAATATCGCGAAACACCCCGACTTAGTAGAAGTGTGCCTCAGTTTATTTTTCCTTTTCCTAAAGTTGCAGCCTAAAGGAAAAAAAAGTTTTTTCTGTTTCAGTGAATGGACAATAGGGCCAAAGAGATACAAGACATAAGAACAGACCGGACAAATATCATGACTGTCCTGTGAGTCTTCCTTTCTGTTCTTATTTCCTCTACGTGTTTTGGTTCAAGCGTGTCGGCCATGTCGCCAGAGATATTTTCCTGAATGGCGCAACGAGAACTCCTAAGACGCGATATTTTGTTTCTTTGCAATTTTGGTATAATTTTGCACTGCCCTTCTTCATAACATCCTACCATGGTGTGCACGTTGTTAAATAAAAACGAGTTTATCTAAATCATGAATATTTATGTTTTTAACCCATTTTTCTCGCTGCTTTTCATCTCTTTATTTTCTCCTATTTCCTTTTTTTATTTCTCCACCAATACATTGTAGTTGGAATCGGTATATTATCCATAGACGTTTATGAAGAACTACTACAGCTTCTCGGCGTTGTTTCCGAAAGGCAGCATTTTTTTCTCATTTACGTACTTTACCAGTGACTTTCGCAGAGCACTAGCAGTGCTATTCGGCCCTTTTTATCATTTTTTGACGTTTGTATATTAAAATTAGGTACTTACGTGCCGTTCAATTGGGTGTTCATTTTTTCTGATACTAAAGCACTTTTTTTCGTTATTTTCTATATTACCTAACGGCGAGGTGACGAATCACAATTACGGAGCACCACTTCTGCAATTCATCAGCCAACATCATCAACGAACAATAATTTGAGATCATCATGACAATTCTCGTCAAAGAAGCTGAGGAGTCAAGATCAGGGCATTGAGGCCACAAATAAATCTTTTTTTTTGGTTTCTCTTCATTTTTTCTCTCTCTCTCTTACTCTTGTAGCAGCTAATGGAAATAAATGATGGAATGACAATAGCCTTGATGTATTCCACCACACAGACGTATGTGCATACGTGGAACACATTCGTGCAATAAACTCTCTCATGTTGCAATACTACGTCCTATACTGCAACGGTGATGAGTGCTTAATATCCAGTGTCACTCGGATTTCTTACACTCCTTCACAAGTGTGTACGATCATTCCCAACTGTGAGAAAAAGTGGTTCTGTCAAAACATTAGAGCACGCACAAGGTTCTCTGTACTATATGTTGCATTGTAAGCAGAAAATAAATCTCGTGAAGTCGCATGCTAAGAAACCGGCATATCACATCGCTACGCATATTCCTTTGTTTAATATTGAAGGTACAGAAAAGCAATGCTTGCTTTCACTTGGCTCTTTAGCTTAATATACCGTGTATATCTATAAGGAATCTTCGTGCCGCTATACATATTATCTCGTCTCTGTATTTTTCTGTGTCATTCGTCCAGTCTCGCACGTTCAATAGTTTTTAGCACTGCTATTTGTGTTTGCTAAGTTTACTCATGCGTTCCCTTATGCTAGCCATCCACACCAGTCTTTCATTAAAAGCAACGCGTTCACGGTACCAGACATGGTCTTCTGGAAACCTGACCTCTCTTGCAACGTTTCTGCGGGGCCAACTTGAGGTCGAAGCTGTATTGTTTCCCTAGCCCTGCATCTACCATAACTGCAACCGCAAGGTGAATTAATTTATTTGTCTGTTCAATTACCTCACAAGCTCCTAAAGGAGCATTGCGCTCAAGGAGGATACGCGGAAGCCGCCGTCTTCAACAGACCTGAGAAGACCAAGAAGATTGCGGACAAGGCAACCCAAATGACGGCTCCAGCGTCCCCCATCGTGCAGCAGCAGCCCAGGGAACCACCGAAATTCCGCGGTTCCACATTTGAGGACCCGGAATGCTGACTGGAAACGTATGAGAGGGTCGCTACCTTTAACAGCTGGGCAAGCGACGACAAACTGCGACATGTCTATTTCGCATTGGAGCACGCTGCCAGGAAATGGTTCGAGAATCGAGAAGCCACCTTGACTACATGGGACCTGTTCTGAAGCTGCTTCCTGCAAACATTTACAAGCGTCGTGCGAAAAGAGCGAGCCCAAGCTCTACTGGAGACCAGAGCGCCGCTGCCGAATGAGACGATCGCGATCTTCACAGAGGAAATGAGCCGTCTGTTCCGCCACGCCGACCCGGAAATGTCCGAGGAGAAGAAAGTCCGCCTAGTGATGCGTGGTGAAAAGGAGGAACGTTTCGCCGGAATGGTAAGAAGCCCACCGAAGACCGTCGACGAGTTTCTTCGTGAGGCGACGAGCATCGAAAAGCCACTGGAATTGCAGAACCGGCAATTCGACTGACGCACCAAGCAAACAAGCTACGCCGGAGTTCAATCAATGGCCACCGACGACCTGCGCGAGACCATCCGGGCAGTCGTACGAGAGGAGCTTCAAAGAATCTTCCCTTCATCGTAACCTCGAGTGGCCTCAATCGCCGAAATTGTAAAAGACGAAGACCAGCAATCGCTCGGAGTTACCGAAGTACAACCACAATCATCGCAGCCCCAGCCAGAAGCGATGACCTACGCCGCCGTCGCCCGCCCTCAAGGTCCCCCTCCACTACTGCGCCTGGGCCCTATACCGCCGCAAGACCGTCGACCACCGCCGCCGCCGCCAGCACGCCCACCCGTCGGCTAGTGCAGCTACCCGAGGAAGACAGACGTTTGGCGCGCTCCTGGCCACCGCCCGCTCTGCTACCACTGCGGGGAAGCCGGCCATGTGTACCGCCGACGCCCATACCGCGACCTGAGATCGAGAGGGTTCGCCGTCAACGCACCTTGCCCTCGGGAAGGTGAACGCCCTCGTGACATCGCCGACTACCTCACCGCTACTCAGTGGAGCCCTCGACGGCCGTCCCGGTGGCCGTCACCAGGCCGCTACCTGTTGCCGCAGCGCCACCCATACACTGGCCCAGCACGGGGCCGGTCAGCGAGTCCATATCCGGAAAACTAAAAGCAGCAACTGGTGGAGGTACGGTTGCTGTTCGTCGAACTGACGAAGATCCTCCGCCGCCACCGAAGACGCCGAAGAAAGCATCTCGACGACCTAATAACGACACGCCGCCATCCCGACGAAGTCAGGAAGCCAAGAATACGACGACGAAAGACAACCTGACGTTGGCACATACCAGCCACAGGTCAATGCAACACAGCCATGATCCGACGCCAAGACCTAACTGCAATGCCAGACAAAGAACCACCGACCTCGACGTGCTTCTCGAAGGCCACGCAGTCACCACCTTAGTCGATACAGGGGCCGATTACTCTGTCATGAGTGGACACATCGCCCCACAGTTGATGAAAGTTAATACTGCATAGCAAGGCCCTCAAATTCGGAGCGCTGGAGGACACCTCATAACCCCGACTGGAATCTGCACGGCGAGAACAACCATTCATGACCGGACTGACCCTGCCAACTTCGTTATCCTCCAACAGTGCTCACGAGACGTCATTCTCGGTATGGACTTCCTGGACTAACACGGCGCAATCCTCGACCTGAAGTCGAAGTGAATAACGCTGTGGGAAGATAAAGCGATACCGCCAGAGAGCCCTCGTAGTCGCCATGCCTTGAATGTGCTCGAAGATCAAGTGGGCATCCCGCCTCGTTGCAGCATTGTTATTTAGGTTGGCTCCGAAACACCCGTTGTCATAGAAGGCGTCATCGAAGGCGACCAATGTCTACTGCTAGACCGTGAAATTTGCGTCGCAAGAGGAATCGCTCGACTACATGGAAGGAAAACTGAAGTGTTGCTGACAAATTTCAGCCAGGAGTTCAAGAACATCAACAAGGGCACGACGATCGCGTACGTCGAGGAAATTCTGGAAACCAGCAATGCGTTTGTCCTCTCGGACTCCGCTGCATCTATCCCAACGACCATTTTTCCAGAACCAGACTACGACATTATTCCAAATCTCCCGGTGATTAAGCAACAGCAGCTCAGAAGTCTCCTCCAACGATACAAGGGCTGCTTTTCGACGTCATCGAGCATTCGACAAACACCAGTCGCCAAGCATCGCATAATCACCGGGGAGTGCGCTCGACCACTCCGCCAGAGCCCTTACCGAGTTTCGACGCGAGAACGTGAAGCTACAAGAGAACAATTCGACTAAATGCTGCGCGACGACATTATCCAGCCGTCGAAAAGCCCGTGGGCATCCCCTGTTGCCCTGGTGGAGAAAGAGGACGGAACCCTTCGTTTCTGCGTCGATTACCGTCGTCTGAACAAGATCACGAAGAAGGATGTATGCCCCTTCCCACGAATAGACGACGCATTGGATCGGCTCTGCAACGCTAAATACATCTCGTCGATGGACCTCAAGTCTGGCTATTCGCAAATAGAAGTCGACGGAAGAGATCGCAAAAAGACCGCCTTCATACCCCAGACGGCCTCTACGACTTCAAGGTTATGTAATTTGGACTGTGCTCGGCACCTGAAACGTTCCAGTGCGTGGTGGACACATTTTCAGCAGGATTGAAATGGCATACCCATCTCGTTTACTTGGATGACGTCGTTGCCTTCGCCGGAAATTTCGACTATCACCTTAGGCGGCTTGCAACAGTACTAAAGGCCATCAAGTCATCAGGGCTCACTCTGAAGCCAGAAAAGTGCCCCTTCAATTACGATGAGCTTCTGTTCCTAGGCCACATCATCAGCAAGTCTGGAGTCCACAACGACCCTCAGAAAAGAGCTGCCATCGCAAAGTTCCCGCAGCCCATCGACAAGAAGACAGTGCGTAGATTTCTTGGCATGTGTGCCTACTACGGGCGATTTGTCAGGGACTTTTCACGCATCGCTGAGCCGCCGACACAGCTAACTAAATGTGACGTCGAGTTTAGGTCGGAAACACCGCACGCCGACGCATTTCAAGAACTCAAACGACGCATGCAGTCGTCGCCCATTCTTGCGCACTTCGATGAGCACACCGATACCGAAATCCACACTGACCCCTGTAGCCTAGGCCTCGGTGCCGTCCTAGTCCAGAGAAAAGATGGACATGAACGCATGATAGCTTACCCTAGCCGGTCTTTTTCAAAAGCGGAAGACAATTATTCTACAGCCGAAAAGGAATGCCCAGCCATTGTTTGGGCTACAGCGAAATTTCGCCCTTACCCATATGACAGGCCATTCAAAGTAGTCAGCGACCATCACGCGTTCTGTGGGCTACCTAACTTAAAGGACCCTTCAGGACGGCTGGCACGGTGGAGCCTCAAACTGCAAGAATACGACATCACTGTAACATACAAGTCGGGACGAAAAAACTCAGATGCCGATTGCCTATCGCGCGCCCACATTGGCCCACCGCCGCAAGATGACGAAGATGACGACGCCTTCCTTGGCATAATAAGCGCGGAAGACTTCGAGAAACAGCAACGAGGAGATCCGGAGCTAAAATCCCTAGTCGAGTATTTGGAAGTGCACACCGACGTTGTCCCGAGGGCATTTAAGCGTGTATTATCTTCGTTCACGCTTTAAAACAACCTACTCGTGAAGAAGAACTTCTCACCAGTCTCTGCCAACTACCTTCTTGTTGTTCAGTCGGCGCTGCGTCCAGAAGTACTGCACGCCCTACATGACGATCCGACCGCTGGGCACCTCGGTTTCTGCCGGACGCTGTCGAGGATACACGAAAGGTATTACTGGCCACACCTAACCACCGACGTCGCCCGTTACGTCAAGACAAGCCGAGAGTGTCATCGACGCAAGACACCACCGACAAGGCCAGCGGGATTACTACAGCCGATCAAGCCGCCTTACCGATCTTTTCAGCAGATCGGGATAGACTTGTTGGGACCGTTTCCGACATCAACTTCCGGAAATAAGTGGATCGTCGTGGCGACAGACTATCTCACCCGCTTCGCTGAAACTGAAGCTCTACCGAAAGGCAGTGCAGCCGAAGTGGTGAAATTTTTCGTCGAGAACATCCTGCTGCGACGTGGTGCTCCAGAAGCCCTCATCACCGACAGAGGAACGGCTTTTACAGCAGATATCACGCAAGCCATTCTGCAAAAGAGCCAGACAAGTCACAGGAGGACAACTGCCTACCATCCGCAGACGAATGGTCTCACGGAGTGCCTGAACAAGACCCTCGGCGACATGCTAGCAGTGTACGTCGACGTCGAGCACATGACGTGGCATGCGGTCCTGCCGTACGTAACATTCGCATACAACACGGCGATGCAAGAAACAACAAAGATCACGCCATTTAAGCTGGTTTATGGCAGGAACCTGATGATGGCGCTCGATGCCATGGTGGCACACATCACTTACGAGGAAAATCTTGACGTCGCTACCTATCTCCAGTGCGCCGAAGAAGCCCGACAGCTAGCCCGCCTGCGGATCGAGAGCCAGCACAGGACCGACAGCCGACACTACAACTTCCGACGACGCTTCGTCGAGTACCAGCCCGGCGACCGTGTTTGGGTATGGACCCCGATACGCCGACGAGGACTCAGTGAGAAGCTACTGCGATGCTATTTCGGACCCTACAAGGTTATCCGACGTATGGGCGCACTGGACAATGAGGTCGTGTCAGACGGCATTTCGCATTCACAGCGGCACTGCGCACGATCTCAAGTAGTCCACGTGGTGCGCCATAAACCCTTTTACGAACACTGAAGAACTTCCTTCTTTTGTTGTTTTCTTTGCTAAGAGTGCTTGTGTTTATTACTTTCGTTTGTTTGCAGCATCGGGTCGATGCTTTTTAAGGGGCGTTAATTACACGTGTACTTGTCCTTAACGGGCGACCACGTTTCGCCGCCTAACAAATGTTATTGCACAGCGCGGGACGCGCCTGCATGTATCTGACGTTTGTGGAAAGTTATCGGTGCTTCTATCCGCTGTCAGTTGTCGCCGAACCTTATGTTATTTGATTTCATCGCCTGACGCGAATGGTGTAGAACTTTGTGGAATGCACGCGGGTCCCAATGATTAGTCTGGAACATCCGACCATTGATGTATAAAAGCCAACGCGCTTGACCCGTTGATCAGATTTCCAACGATCGCCGACCGTGTTCGCCGCTATCATTGTGCTATAAGTGCAGCCTGTCTTGTGGACACAAGTTCGCCCAATAAAATTTAGTTTTGTCGTTCACAGTATTGCTACTGTGTTCTTCAACGTAGCCACCACGTGACAATATGTTACAAACATTTTTCTATTGAATGGAAGCTGTCGTCAAAAGGAAGCTCCACTGTTGCATAATTCATTTAATCCTTTCCACGTCTTTGTACCAGCGCCTATGTATCGCACTCCTTCTTGCAAATGGAGTTTGTAATAACATCTTGCTCTCGGCGTCGCAAGACGAGCAACGAGTGCTGGTGATCACGCTGACGCCTGCTGTAGTCTTAGACCATAAATTGTAATGCCTATATGCACGGCCTAAATTTCTCTATCGTGCGGTTAACAGAAACAAAAAGGAAACGTTCTTTACCTCAAGTTTTCCTCCAGATAATTTTATTGAATGTCCTTTTGTCTTTATTTTTTCACCGAATGCTAGCTTCTTAGTGTGGCTGGGAAATGAAATATTACGTTTGAAGTGAGACGTGCTTATTATGTGTTCTACAAAATTTGTTGTACACGACGGGTCGTGAGAGCAGCAGAGTTTAAGATGGTAAAGGAAAAGCAGTGGTCAAGAAAGTTTACAATCAAGGGCAGGACAATTCATAGTGTGAATGAACTACCCGGAGTCGTCAGAAAGAAAGTGATAGAAACAAAGACCGTAAATTGGTTTCAAATGGCGGAAACAAGAAAGACTGGAAATTTACAAATGTGGCCAAAATAAATCAATGGGAATGTCTGTACGATAACACAACGGGCCGTGCATCGCTATGTGAGGTTCGAGCTGTCTGGTGATGACGAAAACATACTGCCGCAACCATTCGTAACAAGGTCAGGCATGCATCTGCTGCAGCAAAAGTAAGGAAACTAATTATCACATCGCAACTGACTGCCAAGATATTCATTCAGCAAAGAACATACAGAATATGGACGCTTTAGAAGCCCCGGGATTCAAAACGTTAAATCTTGAGCAGTCTCAATAGGTATGAGTTTAAGTACTGTGGGCGGGGGGGGGGGGGGGGGGGGGGTGCAGGAATAAGATTGATAGAACCGGAGCCGTTACAGGCATATGCTCTAGAGATAGAGGTACAAATTAAGAGAGAAATATTAAATGAGATAGGAAGAATGCTTGGCCGCTTGGCTTGTATAAAATACCTGATTATAGCTTAAGCAGGCTCGTGACTATTTGTCACCGCAGCGTTTTCAATAGAAACAATAATAATCATCATAATAATTACCATCACAGCCATCATCGTAATCCGGTTTCTTGCTTCTACTTCTGTTCCTTGCATTAACGCCAGCTTTCTTCTCCGTGCAGTTATATCCTCACGTTTGAGCCCACTTATGCAAAGATATGTAAATGTTGTACTCGGATCCGAACCAAGAAGGTACAAGTAGCATGCATGCTTCTTGCTGCGCCATCTGGCTATTGAGAAATCGAAACGTTTATGGGCAACCGGCACTAAAATTCCGCTAGCCCGTAGTAGCACCATACAACACACAGCCTAGAAAGTACAGGAAACAGTTTTCAACTGCACATGCCGCGATTTCGCGTCAATAAATTGACCACTTATCTTGAGGCACATTTGTGAAACTTCGGATCTGACTGGGCAACGGCCTGCTACGGCATACGGTAACATGTGTGAGTGGCAAGAATAACGAATGAACAATATAGACGGAATGCCGTTTACTCATCGCTGCGCCTTGGTCGATGAGTATAGGTGAATCACTACTAAAGTTCATGTTATAGGTTCAGTTTTGAAAATAGCAAAGAGTCACGGCAAGCGTATTTTGTTTGCTTTATTTCAAGAAGGATCTACTTAAAGAAAAATGAAATGCCGAGTGACATCGGCGCTTACCCTTCCCCGGACACTAGGTGGACGTAGTCTGTCTGGTTGGCCCGTTTAACAAAGCGTACACACGTCTTCTTCTCGATCCAGTTCATGGCATTGCTGATCAGGTTGGCATTAAACTCCGTGCTTGTGAAAGGAGGGAGAGTATGCTCGTGGCGGCTTATAACTAAGAATTGGTTTCACACGGCTTTATGCGGGTTTGTGTGCATCAGGTGGGGATATTACGCATGTACCCAAGGCGAAGACACGATTGCCTAGGTAAACCATCTCACTGTTCTATTGTACATTATTTGCATACGTAGATCGACAAACATTAAAGGAACTTTCCTATGCAGCGTAAAAATTAACGGGGTCAATGAGGATAGTAATGCGTTAACGTGAATTTACACCTTGTCGACTCTATTGTACGTTCCCGTCTTGTGCGGAGTGATGAGAAATGTACTGACTAAAGGTTTGAAATCAATGCTTGCGTGGTCCTTTTGCGGAGTGTGTCGGACATATCGGACGACCATATGCCGTCTGCTTTCCCGATTCTGGAAAGGGGGTCTCTGGGCAGGGCCGCGAGCATGGCCTAATGGCAGGTAATGTACTTTACGGAATATATGGAAGACTGGTTAAAGACCATGTTGATGCGCGCGCTTAGCTCGGTGGAGATGGACCCACTAATATCGAAAAAGGTCGACGCTTTCATCGAGCTCTTGAACGAACATGCGGTGCTTCTTGATGTCCTGTTTGAACGACGGCTGCACGTCTTCATGTCGTAGCCTCCGCATTTATCGGTCGGTTCTCTCTTAAACGATCACTCGTGGGAAGCGCGGCGCCCATTGTTACTTTGAACTATACAGCACATAGAGCACAAACGCAGCCACTAACGCGCCTCTCGGAATGCGCGACACGTTTCCACACTTGCCCATAAATGCAGGGCATACTTGCTGTTGCAGCGTGTATCAGGAATCTAGGGTCTATTTTCTAAACTTCTCGTACGCTAGATTGCGCATAAACCCCTGCGTGAGCAGCAACGTCTAAGCATAGACGAACCGATATTCCCTTCAGATGCGTTGAAACACTTGCTCTCCGGATACGCGTATCATGGAGAATACGTCCGGCGCGGTTGGAAATTTCTACTTCTCCGCTTCCGAACGCGTCAAACCACAAATTGATCTTCTAATCACTATAGCCCGTTCCATATATAGCAGTCAACGCTGTGGAAGCTACGGAAGAAGTTCGGTCCAGAGAGAATGAATGCGTAACTTTATTTGACAGGATTAAAACCCAACAGCACCTGCCGGGGTGGGAGGCGTTGGACAGATCTACTCGCGGTAGAGCTCGACCACCTCTATGGCACAGCGCAAGTGGTCATCCTGTAGGCGAGGCTCGGAGCTGCCAAGGGTAGCCCCCCCTCCCAAGCTCCAAAATCTTAAGTTGTGGGACACGACGGTGGGGTGGGAATTCTAGAAGTATGCCGTTGTAGTTATCATAAAGGGCAGCGCAACGATAGCAGCCGGAAACGAGAAATCAGTCGGGGTTTAACTTATACAGGAGTGCCGGAGTTCTGGAGTGCTGATGATGATGCCGAGGTGATTGCTTGCGTCTGCAGTTGCCCCCATAGGATTTCCAATTTTCTCGAGCGGGGACGAATGAGAGCGGGTCAAATGCGCCGAGATGATGTTGACATATGTCGTCGTATGTAATTACCCTATCACGCCAGGCGCTGGCCTCAGCCAGCCCTTGTGTTGTCTGCGCCTGTTTCGTGAAACATCGGGCACAGGCATGGGCGGCTTCGCTGTCTGTCAGGCCCTTGTGCGCAGGAGCCCAAATGAGTGTGACGTCTGATTGAACTGTGATTTTGCGTGTGATGATTCCAGCCAGCCCGTCGATAAACCCAGCGTCATAGTCGTACATGGATGGTTTAGAATCGCTGATGACAGTGGTGGCTGAGGGAATAGGGAAAGCCAGCGCTATGGCTACTTCTTCTGCCTGCTGTGTGCCAAGAGTGCATATAGAGGCCGCAGCCACGAGCTGGCCTTGTGGAGTAAATGTCGTGAGCGCGAATTTATGGGGGTGTGAGGGGCATTATGCGGCGTCTACATATAATGTACCGGGTAGTTTGTTGTCATGGCGGTGTAGCGCTCACACCCGAACCACTGTCCGCATATGGTTATACAGGTTGTGCATGTTCCGGGGAAGCGGTGCTACACACAGTTTGGCTCGGACCTCACTCCGCAGACGAAGTTTGTTTGCAAGTAGGAAGCTAGGGTTAGAGACAAGGCTGCCAAGTATGTATATTTCGTTAGTGGATTTTGCGAGTCGACAATACTGTGCATTCAGGTAGGCTTCAATCAACTCTGAGACCGTGTTTGTGCTCCACGGGCAAGAAATCGTTCCGTGGACGTTATCATGGTTAGACGGAGGCCGAATTTATCAGCATTGTGAATGTGTGAATTGATCTCCTCGTCCTCCCCTTTAGTGAGAGTGAAGTAATGCACAGTATATCTAATGTGAGTAATGAAGTAGGGTTGAACAAATTGGAGAAGCTCTAGCTCTCGCAAGCCCCTTCTCTGTATGGTCAGACCTAACATCCGAATTTTATCAACGGAAAGAATGGCAGTGGCATCTAATGTGACATAAATTGAGGACATATGTTTTTCGGCTAGTTTGTGTGCGGTGAAAAGATGGAGCTCTGATTGTCTTCAAGCGCACGCCAGCTTGAGCTGCTGTGTGCATTCGTTGACCCGGTCCGTGGCTTTCAGCAGGAGTACCTGCAGCGCAGCGTCCGAACCACCAGCCCTGATTCATATGGTAATGTCGTCCGCGTATAAGGCGAAGGAGATACTTCAGATTGCCTGAAGTTAGCGCGCGATGTTTAGCATCGTACAGTTAAAGATGAAGGGGGATAGCACCAACACTTTGGGCGTTCCAAAGCAGTCCAGGTTGAATTCCAAGGAGTGCTCTGCACTCATGCAAATGGTGGCCGTTCTATCTGTGAGAAAATTGGAGATGTACTTAAAGGTACATTCTCCAATGACTAGACTATTAGGTTCCTTCAATATGGCTGCATGGCTTACGTTATTGTAGGCCCCACGAGGGTCAAGTCAGTTGGTGTCGAGACCTGCCAGCTGTTTAAAGATATCCTTCTCAAGTGGGAGCATGACTTCCAGGGTAGATAAACGGTTACGAAAACCAATCATTTCGGTTAGAAAGATCCCTGTTTCATCTACGTATACCGTCAGTAGGTTGAGGATAACGTCGTACATAGCACGTCATACGTCATACCTAGCAAGTTGCATAGGCATGATGTAAGGGAGATGGGGCGTGAGTTATTGGGGTGCATTAGTTTGCCTGGTTTTGGAATAAAGATGAGCTTGGCGTCACGCCATTGCTTCGGGAGGGCTCCAGTCTCCAAGCATGCGGTAAAGTATCTTGTGAGCACAGCAAGCGCTTGTCTATCGCAGTTACGGAACATTTTATTAGATAGCTTATACAGCCCCGATGCCGAAGTAGCTTTGAGGTTGGCCATAGAGTGTGCTACCTCAGCTTCGTAATCGGGGCGTCCAGATCTGGGTTGCGAGATGGTATGTAATTTACGTGGCGTGCTTTTGTCTTTGAGGGGAGGTGCTTATCGTGTAACTCTTGGAAACAGCTTGCAAGATCATCTTTTCGCTCGTGCATTCATTCATTGATCTGATAACCATACACAGTTATGGATTAATTCGGATCAACAAGGTGCCTCAATAGACGCCACGTTCACCTATTGCTCAGTCACCCACTTATCCTTTCACATATTTGTCCCCATTGCTGTCTAGCCAGTTGCTCAGCATAGTGCTGGATTTCCAGGTCAAGCTTCGCTACCTGGCGCCGCAGCTTCCTATTATAGCGTTGTCCTCTCCACCTTGGTAAGAGCGGGCTCTTCGCCGTCCACACGTGCAGGTGTTTCGCGTCAATTTCCTGCATCTGTGCCTCCTCCGGTAGGGTAGTGGTATATTAGAGCGCGTCTTCCATTACTGCTGAACCCATCGTTCTATGTCAAGAATGTTGGCTGAAAGCTGCCCTCCCCTGTATTCTCGGAATTCTGTGTCTCTGATACTCAGTTGACTGTTACGAAATAATTTTTCTTAGAAGCTAAGGGAAGCTTGAACAACTTAATCATCCCTACCTAGATTCTCGCCTAATTGCAGCCAATCTACAGTTTTGGCGTGACGGCAGGCCATAAGGTGAGGTGTCCTATACATGGCGACACTATTATCTAGTCTCGTCGTTGTATCTATGTTATTATGTACGGTAAGGTGCGAGTCTTGATGAGTTCCCACATTTTCCTAACCTTGGAGAGCTGTTTGTGTAGACCGAAGTTGGATGCGGCGCTTTGAAATCAGTCACGATAATTAAAGCGTGGTGGCCACCTTGTTTGTGGACGGAATAAAACAATGTCGAATTTGTTTTTTGTCCTTTGGTTTGCTATAAACATTGAGAACCGATATGGCAGGAAATTTTTAACATTGTGGGAGAATTTAATAAAAGTCGTGTTCTATGTCAACCTCGGCAAATTTGGTGTGTGTAACTGTGAGGTGATGTCAAAGGATTGCCGTGTACGACCCTGCAGCGGATCGATGCGATTGGTGAGTATTATAATCTGCTAGTTTTACTGGACAGTACACTTCTTGTAATGCTATTACTGGTGGTAGGGCTGGGCTATTGCCTACACTGCGTGGGAAATTAGCATGTTTTTGGACTTCTGGCATTTCCTTTACCAGACAATGAAATCTTTTTTATTAGTACTGGACAATATACTGTGCTGGAATGAGGGGGATGATCGTAGCAAGCTTGCTTTTGAGTTAATAAATTTTGCTCTCAATATTGATTATGCGAGTCTCGAAGTGTGTATAGCGCGCATCTAGGGCTTGAAATCTGATCAGTTTTCGTTTCTAGAGTTGTGATTTTGTCGTTCAGGACCATGTAGGCGTCGGTGTCTAAACGCATTTCAGATTCATCGGAGCTCCTGCGCTTGGCGGGTGGAGGTCCTCCCGTATTTGGAGTGGGAGGTGCCACCACTGGATTCCTCTGTATGTTGTTAGAAACTTCTTGCCCTCTAATGTATTGCACGTGCTACGGATAGGGGAGTTAAGCGATTTGATTTGAGCTTCAATCTGCGCTACTTTGAATCTTAACATTGTGCTTTCTGGAGCAAGCAAGAACGATTGATTGGCGTTTGTCAGGTTTGGAGGGGAACTGGGAAGTTAGGACGCGGGAGAAGCCACTCCATCCCAGCTCACCTGGCTTTGCGGGTGGGCTGATAGCGCCTGTGTCGCGTGTCATGTGCCCGCGTTATCGCGCGCTCTCACCCTGATGTCTGAAACGTTGTCTGTCCGTGACGTCACTTGTCACATGAGTGCTTGTTATATAGTTATGCTGCTTGCGTGAAATAAGGGTTGTTGTTATCGTGGCGAGATCGGAGCCAGGCTCAGTTCCTTCCTGCCCGCTGCCCGGCTGCGCTCGGCGCCCGGCTAGGGCGGAAACACCACAGGGGGGGGGGACCTCATGGTGAGATCGATTGTGACCGTACTGCCGGCTAGTGTTATTTCCCTTCAGGGGCGTCGAGGGCTTCTGGTTTGAATGCTTATTTTCAAATGTATTTTCCTTTGGAGGAGGAGGGGTCCTCTTGGGCATGTAGCACTGACGACACAGCGCCTAACTCGTGATGTGTTCTGTCGCAGGTACCACATATTTAGGGTTGCAGATGTGGTTCGCGTCGGGGCTAACCTCTAAACTCTTCTCACAAGTTGGTACACACAGGGCCGGGCACACATCCGGTCGGTGTCAAATTTACTTGGTCTTGACACAAGCTTCTACCTTCTGTCGAAAAGGGGTGCAGTTGACGTAGACAGATACCTTCTTCCCGAGGAAAGTCAGTAATATTGTTTTTGCATGTCCTATTCGGAGGGCGTAGAGCACCGGTGGTTCCGGGTTAGCTTGCCCAAGATGGGGCAAGATTTCGGCTTTCTTAATGTCGACGGGTAAGACGAAAATGGCTTCAGAGGAGCCTTGTGGATAGGTGTGGTGCACCAGCACTTTGTGAGTCTTGCCAGCGATGGTTAGGCTTTTGACGCAAAGGTAGGCGTCAGTGCTGTTCATGCTGGTAGAGGTGATCAATAAAGTGTTATTTAGTGTAATTACCTGTGCGCTGTCGATGTCTTCTGCAAGTCGGGCACCCGCTTTCTTCAGGCTGTTCAGGTAGATCAGGTGACATTTCGAGTAGTGTACGCCCCCTGGTATTCTTACGACGACGGTGTAGGAATCATCCGGCGGCAGTGGCTTCCTGGGACACGCCCTCTTCCCAGGTCGTCTCGGCTGCAAAGATAAAGCAATTGCGGAGGAGGCCTTGTCGGCGCAGAATATCCGTTGTTTGCTCCAGCGTGCCATCTCCTCCACCGTGAGCTTGTCTCCTTCAACTTCAATCCCAGCTGGCATCGCCTCCTTGGTGTAGTGCGCAGCCGCCGACGTGGTGGAGCCGCCGGCGGGGCTCAAGGTCGGTGACGCAGAAAGTGGTGATTAAAGGAATTTCGATTCCTGCGAATGGTCGGGTTTCTTGCTCAGCCGGTGTCGATCAGCGTTTAAAATGCCCTTTCCCAAAATGGAAGGTCGAACACCACATCGACCAGGATAAGAACTAACTTTGGCAGAGCTCGAGAGAGAGGCGTCCGCTCCATGCGAACGCCGAGCAATGTCTTCGTTGGAGAAAAGTTATCACTCCGCGCTTTCCGTCCACTTTTCGCTAACGGGGAGGCTCCTCGCGTCGAGTTGCAAATAAAGAACACGAAAAGCAGAGCAAAAATAAAAAAGATCTAAAACAACCCATTAGGAGCCGTATACCACAGTGTCTTTCTTTCTAAAGAATAAATATTGTCTCATCGAATACTGAGCCTATATAAAAAACACTTGCCAACAATTGCGGTTATAAAACGTCCGTCTACATCCTAGTACGAACGTAGCCAGTGCAAGGAGTCCCTCAAGCTACCACACCGTTGACTGCTATGTATGAACTGAGTATAGCTTAAGCATTGCTTTCTCCTAATCTCTGGCACATTTTTCACGAATATTAACGACCATCTAGCCACACTGATTTTCATTGAAACATCATGGCCGAACTCTGAAATTGATTGAATGCCATGGACCCTTAGTCGACAAAATAACACAAGAGCCTTATCGTCGTACAGCGTAATGAATGCTGAGGCAGATTAGTAATGCGTTTATCCGAGTATTGCTTCCCAGAATGTCTAAAGATGGCGGTTTTAACATTTTCAAAGATCTGTCTATCAAATTCATCACGTCCGTACAAAGCTGACAGCAGAAAAACAGGCAAATATGAATCCGTTATTAAAAGTTTCGGATAAACCAAAATAAAATTGCCTGTTCAGAAATTATAATTCTGCCAAAGGTACTAGCACAATGCACGAGTTCAAAACGTGGATACAAGCTTCACAACTAACTGAAGAAGCATAAAATAGCAATTACAATAACATCTTCGCGTGAGGTGAAAATTGATTGAATATGGATTCTTTTAAACCAGTTTCTAAATCGAGTAAATCATGCGCGATTCCATGCAGATTACTCCAGAACATCAAATAACGATGTCATCCCCGACATTACACTAGCGAACATTTTCTGAATAGATGTGATATAGATGACTACTCAGATAACTGTGAATACGTCAAGAACCACATTTGTTGCACCAACTTTCTTTACTCTATTGCTACCAATGAAGGGATAGATGTGCAGAGCAACTCAATGAATAGTTCCGCATGCAAACCGGACGATACACAAATACTGCAAGCATAACACGCCCTCATATTTATCGCGCCTGCTCTATCATTTATTTTTAATCTTGGCTTAGAGAACGCAGCCTTCGCTTGTCACAAGCAGGTTGCCTAAGTTCTTTCTATATTCCAACAAGGAAATAAAAATTGGCTTGGCAATTGTCGCCCTCTTTCTAGACTCGCTGTTGTCTGTAAAGGAAAAAAATATTCTGTCTATACTCCAGGCTTTTTGCTGTTAAACACGGCATTTTCACTAATACGCACCTCTCGCAGAACTAGCACTACTAAAGCGAAAAGAATTCATTGAAAAAATAAATTGAAACTAACAGGTTGATTTCAGTTTTCTGGTCAACTTCACCGAAGCCTGCTGTACTATTTTGCAGAAAATTACTTTTCTAATCTTATGCTCTTATGGCTTGCGATAGCACACACACACACAACTATATCTATCGAATAAGGATTCCCTCAGGGAAGTACTTTTGGGTAGCTTCTATTTAGAATATACATACCTAAATACACAACATATATGTATACATATCCATACATACATACATACATACATACATACATACATACATACATACATACATACATACATACATACATACATACATACATACATACATACATACACATATGTATGGGCATGTATGTATGCATGTATGTAAATTAAAACATACGCAGAAATGCAGTGGCACCATATAGGGAACACCGACTTAACAAAACCTTCCCTCATGCAATTTTGCATTAAGATAAACGGAACTGGAACGTACATTGTGACGGAATTAGGAAGTCAAACGCACTTTGTGACAGAGTTAGGAAGTGGGCCGAAATTGCGCGTGCTGCTGAGGCGATGCGGCTTTCTCGACTGGACGTCCCTGGGTTCACGGCGTTCGTCGCACATAGTGAAGAACGGTCTCACTCGTGTCATCCTTAATCGCTGATACACCACTTACTCAAGCAAACGCCACGCCATCTATATTTTAACATTGCGTTTCATCTGTTCTACTTTTTCTTGTAACTGGACTAGCAGTTATTATGCAAAAGTTCAAATGTAAATTTTATATAATGAAAAAGTAATATCGTTTCTCAATATTGAAACATATCTTAGTGCCTTAAAATCTCGATACTGATGTCGCTGCATCAGCATGCTAAACGTGGCTAAGACTTTATCTCATGCACAGGGGCTCGCGGAACTCACCAAGTGTCGAATCCGTGGTGTACGATATGACTCTTTCAGGCCACAGTCTCGTACCGTTAGAGGTTGCAGATCGCTGCGCATATTAGATAGTTTCATACGGCCTCGAACAGCCTATTTATCACTGGTATCGAAGATCTCAATATAGGCGTTCAAATTCCCCGATTTCTCAGTGAAAAGAAATTCAGTATCTATGTAGCAATAACTAAGTACACCAAGTTGCCATACATAAAGTTACAAAGCATTTACACCATGTACAGCCTACAAAGTGGCTCCCCTTTTATTTTTAAAGTGAAGCTGTCTATTGGGGAGGGGTTAAGATCCCGGGATTAAAAATTAAATTATGCGGTTTTACATGCCATAACCAATTTCTGATTATCAGGCACGCCGTAGTGGGGGACTTCGGAAATTTCGACCGCCTGGGGTTCTTTGACATGCACCCAAATCTATGTACACGGTTGTTTCCGCATTTCGGCCACATTGAAATGCAGCCGCCGTGGCAGGGATTCGATCCCGCGACCTCGTGCTTAGCAGCCCATAGGATCCCGGGATTTATCCGTGGCGTAACGTCGACGGAGAACTGTCATCATCAATAGTTTATACCCCCGTGTAGCAGTGGCTACAAGCACTCAGCAGAGTGAAGCGACTGATGCATATAATCTTTTAAATCACTCATACTAACCATACTAATCAAGGGGTAGACTGGACAAAGCACAAGTGAGCTGGGCAAGCATGGTCACCGGTACTGCTACTCAATCGCCTAAAGCTAAGGGGTGCGCCCAAGAACAGGAAATGACGCAGATAAGAAGCATGTTAGAACAGATTACATGAGAGAATGCAACGCTTAAAGGTGAGATCAAGCAGCTTAATGCAGGAAGCATGAAGCCACAGCAACAAAGAAATAATAGCAACACACACGCCACCAGTATGACGCCGACGCCTAGTCAAGCTCTAACACCCGTTCTCACAAGAGCGAACAGGGAAACACTACCACAACAAAGGAGCGCGCAAGAAACCGTTGAGGAAAAAACTGCCTTTGCAATCAGGGAGGTTATGGGAAGGTTTAAAGAGCTGTTCGATGGGTTACAGCTACAAATTACAAATATGCATGTAGATATTAAACAACGATTCGATGGATTCGAGAATAGAGCAGCCTCACTAGAAAGAACACCAAAGGATATTAGGCCAGCCGGTGCAAGGTCGCTTAAAAGGAACCTTTATAGCAGACCGAATGTGGCAGAAAATAGCAAGGCCACCGGGGAAGAACAGACAAATCAATATGGCGCCGCATAACCAATACGCGATTTGGCAATGGAACCGGCGCGAGTATCGTAGGAAGCGAGGAAAGCTGCAGAAGCTCGTAACAAATAAGGAGACGCCAGGCATGATCGCCCTGCAGGAGACCGGAGGGATGGCAAAATTATCGAGGTATAAATCTTACAGTACTTCGGGCGACAAGATAACTGTCACGACGCTGATACACGGATACTTCTCAGCTTTCGGGCACGATACCGGCATGCGGGGCATAGACCACATGCTGGTTGAAATAATCCTCTCCCTTAAAGAAGAGGGAAGTCTATCTACTCTTAATATATACAGTCCACCGCGACTAGAGGCCAAATTCGGTCCACTCTCCGCAAAGCGTTGAGCGTAGCGCACAAACAGCCGTATGTCATGGTAGGCAATTTTATCGCGCCACATGCGGCTTGGGGATACAGCATAGAGAAGATTAAGGGCAGAATCCTATGGGCGGCTGCTTAGAACGAAGGACTAGCGCTCATAACTGACCCTAAGGCACCAACCAGAATAGGAAACAGCGTAACCAACGACACGACACCAGATCTCACATTAGCGAAGAATGTAGCGGCTTCTCAATAGACAAACATGCAGGAAAGCTTAGGTAGTGCCCACTACATCGTCGGCAAACGGTACAAGCAGAACCAAGAAAAAAGAGGGGTATACAAAACTAAAACTTGTAGAATAGGACTCTTTTCGAAAAATCCAACAAACACATGCGGAAGGCCCTCTAGCGGAAACCGAGAAATGGGCAGAGAAACAACAAGAAAGCGTTAAACAAGCTAGCAAAATTGTTCCAGAGGAGGCAGGAATATAGGAGATAAATAGCAGATTTATGCACATGTGGGAAGCGAAAGTTAGTATGCTGATATGATGGAAAAAGCAAAAACATGATCGGAAATTAAGGAATAGCGGAATAAGCAAGGAAATCGCGATATATGGAAATAGGGTAACCCGACAGAAGTAGTAATCCACGTGGAATTTGAAGGAAAGGCAGATGAAAATTTTCAGGACCTGGAACATTCTCCGATGCCTCTTGGACCCAGAGAGTACACATGTGATACAAAGACGCAACCTACAGAAAGTTATGCACAGCTACGACGGTACAGAAGAAGAGCTCTTTCGAGAGCTCCCAAAGATGTACGTTGGAGATGCGGATAAAGAACGACTCCCGTATTACCTACGTAGTGAGAATCCTGATCTCGATACCCGCATTACGGAGGCAGAAGTCAGATATGAAGTAACCAGGTTCAACCCTAAATCTGCAGTAGGACCTGATGGGATAAGCAAAAAAAAACAATCAGGAACCTCGACAATGTATCCATCCGAGCTCTCACGGACTACATGAATAACTACTGGTAGCAAGGAGGCATTTCAAGTCAATGGAAATCAACACACCCGCCCCTAATAAAATCATTTCATACCGAAGCTTGGAAAGAAACCATAACTGAAGAACTTAAGGCTCATATCGCGAACGTCCTGCCTCGGTAAACTCATGGAACATGTGGTTCTCAGACGCCTCAAGAGATACATGGATGATGGAGGACTTCACCCACATACCATGGTTGGATATTGACCCAAGTTATCGACGCAGGATATTATGTTCAAACTAAAACATCACATCATAGATGCGCGTGAGAAAACTCTATTCATGAATGCGTTACTACTTCTCGATCTAACTAAGGCCTTTGACACTGTCAGGGACAAGGCAACACTACAAAATCTCCAAGAGTTAGATCTAGGACGTAAAACATACGCGTGCATCAAAGACTTCTTGACGGATCGTACGGCGAAAATTTCAAATGGAGAAACCAAATCGGAGGCCATCACACTAGGTAATAGTGGCACCCCACAGGACGACAGAAAGCTGAGCTAGTTGGTAAAGATTCATTATGCAAAAAAGAAGTCAGGCGTGCAGACAGGACACAAGAGTAGAGAGCAGAGGCGTTCGTGTTGTCCACTTCTCTACTCTTGTGTCCGGTCTGCACGCCTCACTTCTTTTTTGCATAACGCACGCCACAGGGTTCAGTCCTATCTCCCTTTCTGCTCAACGTGCCAATGATAGGTCTTTCTGCGAGACCCGTAAAGGTAGAAGGTCTCGGACACAGCATATATGAGTATGAAAACAGCCGCTGCATGGCGGCTGAAAGCGATGGACATGTGGAAGAGATTCTCCAAACAGCAGTAAACACGGTAGAAGACTACATCAGAGAAAAGGGACTGATATGGTTCCTCAGAAAATCAGAACTTCGGTTAAATAGACCCACATGCAAGGACCTAAAAAGCATAAAGGAAAGGCCGGGCACTGTGGTCAGCGTAGAAGTGACCAGGATACATATAGGGAAGAGCCTGAGAATACTGGAACTCCGGATATGCGGTAACGGCCATAATAGCGACACCATTCGACTACTTGAGAATATAGTGTTCAACAAACAATAGGACCAATTGAGCAGATATTCAGTGGGCACTATGGCATAAAAGAGCACGATCTCATGCGATTAATAGAAACATTCGTAACCAGTCGTGTTCTATATGTGGTCCCTTAATTCAAGCTCTACGCTTCGCAGAAAGCCAAGATAGAATGCAGAATTAGAAGGCCGTATGAGCAAGCATTGGTACTTCCGGCAAATAGGTCAAACGAGAAGTTCCTTGCGCTCGGCGTGCACAACATACTAGACGAATTTATTGATGCCCAGAGAGTAGCGCAGTATGAAAGCCTTACACAGAGTTAGACGGGGAGACACATTTTAGACGACATAGGAATAACCTACAACGCACAGCACGGTCTTCGGAGAGATATCCCAAGGAAAGTGAGCGAACATCTCTCAATACCCCCGTCCCCAGAAACATGAACCTGGAGTTTCGCCAAGATAGAAGAACCGCAAGAGCGAGAGCTCTCCACAAAATTATCCGTAGTGCCAGAGACGTGGTCTATGTGAACGCGGTGGAGTACGCAAATAGACACAGTGTGTTGATAGCTGGTACGAGTCTAAAGGGTGAGTCCACAGTTATTTGCTCTATAAAAACAAGAAAAGCGGAGGTGGCGGAGGAGGTTGCCTTAAACGGGTAAATCGCAACTCCAGCAAATATTACGACACCTAGCAGCAGTACGGAGAAACGCCATACATAGGTCCAGCCACCGTGTGTGCCGTAGAGGCTGCTTTCACGGACTGAAAAATGGAGCTGCTAGCAAAAAAAAAAAACGAACGGCCAAGCAGTTCTGCTGTGTTCCTCAGTGCGTGTCAGTGAAATGGAAAGACAGCGATATTTCCTTTAACGCATTTGCCTCCGACTCGAAAGACCGAAGCAAAAGAACCAGGTGGATCGCTAACCTCCGCATCGGCAAGACTCTGATGCTGACAATGACTGTTTGCTCACGGCATTTTGCATGGGATAATTTCTATTTACCAGGTGAGACACTATTGTGAACTTGTGAACTCGAACCTAATACATGACCATTGTGCATGGCCATTATACATGTCGCTGCGGCACCTTATGTAAACACGTTTAACATTGCGAGGACTTGCGATTGGGCTGTACATTATTTGCTGCATACGTTAGCTGCAACGCGAAATTCGAGCACAGGAGAGGTTCGACCTGTCAACGTAATTTCTCTGAAGAACGTCACCTCTGCACTCGTTCATCACATTGGCTGTAATTAGAACTCATGTTTGACGTTTCACAGCGGGTTCTTCGACGAACGTCTCCTCTGCACTCGTTGACTACACTTGTCTGTAACTCGGGAGGCTTTTGATGCCAAGCACGTCTCGCGCAACTTATACGGGCGTCAGACATTCAAATGTTTACCAATGATGTACCAGCAAGTTCGGGAAGTGTTGAGTGTAAACGTGGTACGTATGTGGCACGCTAAAGCGCAATAAATATCATGCGTGGCGCAGATGAACTTGCAGCACAGGCGCACTGCACACGGGCACTTCCCAGCGCGACTGATTACGAATTTGTCTCTTGCACTTGGGAATATCCGTCGCACTCAAAAGTGCCCATATGGCATCGGTATTTCGCACCGACGGTGAGCCTGTCACGTTCATTGCAGAAGTTTGCCACTTACGCGACAGCCACACGTCAATTTTACACCCGTTTGCTAGTTGCGAGGGAAATTTACGGCGTCCGCCCTCTACTGACGTGTCCCATATATGTGTGTGCAGTATCAGTACCTAAACTAGCATTATCTGGATTATTAAATCACCCCCAAGTCAGTGGCAAAAATAGCTTGGTCATGTGGTGGTGCTTCCACCTGGGTACTTTGTGTTATGAGCAGCTTGCAACGACATTTTGCAGATGCTACATTCGGTGTACAACGTTGCATAACCATGCACACTCGTACCTGTGCTTCATTTCCTTGCAAATGCTTTTAGATAAATATGGCGACCTTGTTTCTTAAGTAAAAAGATAAAAATTCTGGGTGCAGCACATATTGAGACAAAATAACGCGTAAAAATTCGTTTATTTTACCAGATGCTGCAAGTCAAAGACGGGCGCTGAAAAAAAATGCAATACCAACTAAAAACCTGGCAAGGACGTCATGTTATGATCAGAATAACGATGCTAGTATGAAAGAGCTTTCACTGGCAAGACTTCGCTGACGTGCGTATTGGTCAGCCAGAGTAAGTTAATTTGACTGCATAGTGCAACACTTATATGCTTATGGTACCTACACCATGGCTACAAGCATGCAATAAATAGTGTCAACACTTTTTAATGGATTACTGAATGAATCAAACAAAGAAACTGAAGCCTCCCCTTTAGAATCAAAGTCGTTGCCCCATGCACCTGTCAGCACGACCACTATGGTAAATTGGCTGCATGAAGCTTCTGCACAGATTGCTTAACCACTAGTTCCTCGGGATTAAACAATGTCTGACATTGCAAGACGATCTGCCATCCCCTGAAAGCAATAGCATGGACTATATAAGTGACAAATAAAATATGGTAATTTCTTGCTGTATATGGGGGGGGGGGGGGTGTATGTGTTGTGGTAGCGGTCTTTACCAAGACGGCGGCATGCTTTCTGGATTTACTTCGCGAAAGCGTTGGGGCGAGTGATGGGTGCAAATTATCTGATGCACAAACCCTGGGTTTCCAACTTCCAACAATGAATTTAACACATTGATGTGCATCATTTGAATGGCAAAAAGAAGCTGCATCTCGCATCAGTTATGTCAGACATTATAACTCTTGCTTTTGTTTTGGGACAGGAATGTGCTTGCCAACCTGGCCCCTGGATATTAATGGCAGAGTACTCACGAGAAGCAAAAGATATGGCAAATTTCCTCCTAGAAATGGCTTCAGGAACAAAGCTTACAAAAAGCAAGGCTAAGTGATATCGGCTTCTTCTCCACAGTAGTTTGCGGACACGATAAGTAGTAGCCAAGTAAATATGTTCAGTCGATGTTCCGAATGCTCTTGTGACGTGCTGTAGAAAAAATTCATCCACTTTCAGGACGGCACTAGTTTTGTTCAAAAGAAAAAATTGCATCGACATTGGTGAAATTGAAGCATAATGTTTCCACTGCATTCTTGAGTCACCTGTTTAACTATTTTCTAACTACATGTAGCAACATAGTTGCAGAGACTGTTCAGTTGATGTCTGAACTTTTAAAAGCAACTGTGGCTGTGCCACCAAAAAATGTTGTTGAACATTTGCCTGTCTGTTTTAAACACTTCAGTAACGTGCGTGCCATTGTAGATTGCACCGAACTTCCTATTTGCCAGCCGAACGGTTTGCGATGTGCATTACAGACCTACTCCTTCTACAAGAGAGGTTTCACTGTTAAGTATATGGTTACTGTGACACCAAGTTGTCTTATTGCCCATATATTCCAAGGATTTGGAGGCCGCACCTCAGACAAGGCCGTTTTTTGCGAAGCTGCCTCATCAAGCAACTAGACCCGATATCAGATACCATAATGGTGGACCATGGCTTTCTTATCAATGACATTTCTGCGGACAACTTAATTGAGTTAATCAGGCCTCCATTCAGAAAACAAAATCAGATGTCAAAGGGCGATGCACTTAGAGCACAAAAGATCGATTCAGCAAGAGTTCATGTAGACCTTGCTATGCAGCAAATGAAAATATTCAAAGTGCTGTCAACAAGAATCCCATCGAGCACAGTTATAATAGCTGCAGGCTTCACAAACCTCTCATCACCGATTTTAGCAACACATCGATTTTTGTAAGTCTTGTAACAATACATTTTCCAAACGCAGTACGTGCATCGTAAAATTGGTTCGTGCTTTCCATGCAAGGAAGTTTTAAAAACTTTACTGGAGTGCAAGTGCCACGCGCCGCGTCTTTTGAAGGCATTCAGCCCTCGCTTCTCTGCGTGCTTTGTGTAGGTTGGGATCCATGCTCCTGGGTATGGGTTCTACTTTTAGTGTGTTGCGATACTCGTCTGGAATTGTTTAGGTCCTCTGTCCTCTGGTTTTGCTTTCCTCTCCGAACTGTCCGGAGCTCGAACTTCTCAGTGGAGCACACTAGCCCTCTTGCTCTGACGTAGTCTTCTACGCAAGTGGCTGCCTCTTGTGACTTCTCTTTCTCTGTGAGCGAGCCTCTGTTAACCGAGATGGTGATGTCGTTGGCATACATGGCATGGTGCATGCCGTCGACTTCGTTTAACTGTTTTGCCAAGCCAATCATGGCTATGTTGAAAAACGTGGGGGAGATGACCGACCCTTGAGGCATCCCTTTGTTTGGAGTAAGGAACTTCTCTGATCGGAGCTCTCCCAGGCCAATCGTTCCCGTTCTGTTTGAAACGAAGGCTTTGACGTAGCCGTAGACTCTCCTCCCGCAGTTCAGGTCCTTCATACCCGTGAGGATAGCCTCGCGGCTTACATTGTCAAAAGCCCTTTTGATATCCAATGTCATTATTAAATTATCCCTGCTCCTGGGGACGTTCCCGAGTACTTTTTCTGATTTGAAGCAGTACGTCTTGAGTCGATAATTTTGCTCAAAAGCCGAACATGCGTTGGGGATGCAGTTCGTCATCCTCCATGTACTGTTGTAGTCGCAGCGTCACCACTCGTTCGTACAGTTTTCCCAGGCACGATGTGAGCGAGATCGGTAGGAAGTTCTCAAATTGCAGTTACTTGCCCGGTTTAGGAATCATAACTACCTCCGCATGCTTCCACTCCTCCAGGATGGCCTCCGCTTCCCAGTGTTTGTTGAGAAAGTCGGTTAATTCTGCGACTAACGAATCACTGCGGTTGCAGATGAATGCGTTATTGATCTTGTCTGCACCCGCGGCCGTGTTTCTGGTTCTGTTTCGAATCGCTGAGTAGACCTCTTCTCGCGTGATGGGTCTGTCCAGGTTATCGTTTCCTCTACCCCGGTAGCGCTATGCGTAAGCTGCTGGGTTTGTGTCCATGAAACACTTAACGCGTGCTTTCTCCGGGAATTCCGAATCTGGTCGCTCGAACTGGTGGATGAACGGGTAGATCGCTTTATTGTTTTCCGCCCTGATCTTGGTCGGGTCTATGAGACCCTTGAGGATATGCCACGTCCTATCTGTGCTCAAAGCTCCATTGAGGGAGTCGCTGAATTGCGGCCCATTTTGCCTTGCCAATTGCGTCACGTACTCCTCTGTTTTCGCTCTGACTACTGCGATCTGAAGCTTTAGCTTCTTGTTCTATTTTCGTTTCTCCCACCTCTTGGTGAGCTCGCGTCTAGCTTCACACAGCTTGTTCAGCCTGGGATTTATCTCGAGTGTCTGCGTCTTTCGCACGATGTCGTTGGTGTACTTGCGTTGTTTTGTATTGAGCATGTTTCCCCTCTCTTATATCGACTGGATGCCGTTCTCGGCGAGATTCCCATCGCATGCCTCTCCAAAAGCGCTCCAGTCCGTAACTTTTGCCGATACCAGCTGACGTTTAGCCTGTCCGAGGTTACTTGCGGCTTGAGTATGTAGTGGCCACCACCCAGGTTCTGTAACAGGTTCTCCCACACTGCTTGTTCCGCTCCTCGTATGAACGTGCGGTTGGGCAGGTGTCGGTACTAATGCTGTTTCCAATTCTGGTTGGAGTGTCTGGTTCTGTGAGGAGGTTGCACTCGGTGTTCTCTGCTGCCTCCGCTAGCGTTTTGCCTTTTGGGTTTGCTGTTTGGCATCCCCAGCTTTTGTCCATGGCGATAAAGTCTCCTAGGGAGATTAGCGTGTTGTCTTTCGCTAGTTTGCGTGCGCCGTGGAAATGCTCGTAAAATTTTGCTTTCCTTTGTTTCGGGAGGCTGTGTGCATTTACAATAAAGATACTGCCCCTCTTTCTTTTCTTCTTCGGTATAATTTCTACTATCACGTGCTCTACGCTTCAGAAACGTCAGGTCGGTATGACAGAATTGTATCTATGGAGTACGATGATTCACGTCCATAGAGAATAAAGAAAGGGGAGAAACCAAGGGTAGCTTGGGCCGCTGAGTTATAAGTGTAAGTCATGAGTGGAAGCACCCGGTTCCAATTCGTGGGATCGTCGGGCTCGTACATCACCAGCATGTCGGCAAGGGTACGATTGAAACGTTCCGTGATGCCCTTAGTTTAAGGATGATGGGCTGAGCTCGCGCGATGTAGAATCTCATATTCCTTTAAAAGGGCTTCGATGACGTTTGAGAGAAACACCTGGCCACGGTCGCTTAGTAATTCACGTGGTGGAGCATGTGGTACAATGACATGAGGAACAAAGAAGTAAGCAACGTCTTTCACTGTGGCAGTAAGCAGCACCGATGTTTCAGCATGCCATGTCAAGTGGTCAACGGCAGAACCATTGTAATGTGGTGACGCGTTCCATCGCCCTAGGGGCACTTAGAAATGCGGTCGTTTGCTCTTGCCACCACTCGATGTCCAGCAGCCTCTCCAATCAAGTCCAGCGGATTAAATCAAGTGGCTATCCTGAACAACCGCTGTCATCTTTGGCGGAAGTTTTATTCCAAGAGGCTCGTTCCCCCAAGAAACAGCGCGAAGCGGGTGATGTCTTAACCAAGACTGTTGCGATCCCGTATATACATGGTGTATCCCATCGCATCAAGAAAGTCGCAAGCCGGGCTGGTATAAAGGTCGTGTTCACTGCGCCTAACAAGTAGGGAAGGATGTGCAAAAAAATAAACGAAAGCCGCGGAACACCTGGACCGTGCAATAAGCAACATGTCGCCAAGCCTGTGGATTGCCGTACCAATGTGGTGTATTCCATTCCCACCTCTTGCGGCTGCACTTACATCGGGCAAACAGGACGCTGTATCAATGAACGTTTGCGTGAGCATGCGCACTGTATCAAGATTAAGATTGGCATTAATATGGCTGTTCACTGTGCCAAGTGTGGCTGTTCTCTACTCCTTGACGACACACGTGTGTTGAAAAGGTACAGCAATCACATGGCCAGAGAAATCTTTGAGGCATAGTAAAGTTTCGTTCGTTCTCTGTCCTCGCTTCACCGCTGGAACTTGAAGCTTCTCGGACGATGATCGGCAGTTGTTGATCAAACGCAGACAGGAAGCGATGCAGATCAGATGTACAAGAAATATTTATACGTAAACTTTTCTATATACAAGGCAGGCAAAACAAATACATTACAAACTTGAACAACTGAGAAACAAAGTCTCACTCTTCGACCGTCTCAATGACTGTTAGAGCCCAGACTCGTTTTAACGTACATAGTACGGAGGCTCACTGATCTATCAGCAATCCTGATTTCAGCCACGTCTAACGTACATGGTACGGAGCCTCACTGATCTATCAGTAATCCTGATTTCAGCCAAGTCTGAGGTACAGCATGTCGTCCCGATTTTTATAGCACAATTACACAAAGAAAAAAAGGCGGTAGGGCCGTTGGCCCGTCCCACAGGTTCAGTTGCCAATCAGAGTCAACCATTTGTTAAGCCACAACCCACAGGGATAACTTACTCTTGAAAATAAACATATTGGAAAACAAAGCTCTTTTCCTTCTTCCCTAAAACTCCGATGCCCTCTCATTTCTTCGTAGTTAGTGACGGGCTCAGCAAAACACGCCAGGCCCAAACAAGTTATCGCTAGGCCGCCTCAAATCCCAAGGGCGTCTCTGGGCCGCAACTGTCTCGGAAGCAGGGGCATCGATACCACGTAGTGCGGCCGTACCCAAAGTTTGTCCGCGTGGGAGACTGATGGCCCTCCTTGTCCTTCAAACTTATTGTCTACAAGACAAAGTTCTCCAAGTGCGTGTTTCCAAGACGCCGTCGTCCGAATGCACTCTTTACATGTGCAACGCATTCCTACAGCGTGCAATGTAAGCTGGCCTTCGACACCGAGCAGGCAGTCGCACCCAACAACAAGGCTGGCGATTGCGTTCCGGACGCGTAGAAGATTAGGTCCATGCTCACTGCATGCGGCACGGGGTCAGAGTTGCTAAGCCCTTCTTGACCTCGGCGGCGCCTCCAATTAGTCAGGTACTCGGGCGCCAGACTCACAATACCGTGTACAGTGGTCGTTTCAAGGCTGGTCTGTGTGGACTCGTGAGACCGTCGGCGGACTGCCAACACCGTGCGCACAATACGACTACCCGGAATCGGCACTCGCCCTCCTGGCGCCTGCCGCGACGCGTCACCCGTCGCGCGGTCCGTGACCCCACATAACACAGAAATGGTTGCCCCGCTGACATGGGGGGGGCGGGGAAATGCACCCCCTCTCTATACACACAGCACGTGGCCGATTCGTGACACTTAAGAACACGAACAATCAGAGCGACCTTACACGTCCCCCCTAAAGAGTATACTGGGCTCACAATGTGCCCAGCTATACTACAAGAGCCAAAGGGCGCTGTATCCTAGAATTCAGGCTCTGAAAGTTCCGTCAAAGAAAATTGACATACGCTGCCCAACACGGGTGCTGCGGAGTCCGTAAGGAACAGGAAAATGAACTGAAAGGACCACGAAAAAAAAACTTTTCTCACAGCGATAAAAGAAAAGGGCGAAAGCTCAACACATTCATGGCAGTGAGCATGCAAAAGAAACGCTCATGTATGCACAGGAACACTCCAACGCACTGTACGGCACAACAGCAGCAAAGTAACATATGCAGGTTATATACATAGTATGTCCACAGTCTTATAACCCTCACACACATGGACAACAACAGCCACAGAAAGTTCCACGCACACATCCTTCGGGTGAACGGGAACATTCACGCCTGTCCCAGCTGGCATGGCTGTTTCTGTCTATCCTTTGTTTTCTGCTCTTTACTCGATTGGCTCCCATGAACGGTTTGAGAACCTTGACAATGCATCAGCATTGGCGTTACATGTTCCTTTCCGGTGACGCACCGTTACATTGTAGCTCTGTAGTGAAAGTGCCCATCTTGCTAACTTGGCCCCCTGCGGGGTGCTGGTTGTCAAATATGGCAATGGGTTATGATCAGAGACAACATTCACCACTGCTCCGAAAAGCCAGTAGTCAAATTTCTTGAGTGCCCAAATAATAGCAAAGGCTTCTCTCTCTATAGTCGACCAGCGCGCCTGTGTCGGGATAAAGCGATGGTTAGCAAGAGCGATCGGCTTTTCTTTTCCGTCCGCTGACATTTGAGCTAAACAGGCACCAGCCACCGTCGCCGACGCATCAGTGAATAGCCGGTACGGCTGATGAGGCTCAGGAGTGTTCATGGCGACAGCCAGACAGAGAGTTAACTTTTGACTTTCGAACGCGCACTGTGCATCTTCCAACCATGGAATTGAATTAGCAACCCCTCGCCTTGTCAAAGCTGTAAGCGGGCTCCCCGCATCGGCGTAGTTCTCTCTCAGAGTTGACGGCACCGCAATTTCACCCGTCCAAGTTTGCTGCAACATTGATAGGGACCCATTTGGGTTTCTACCGTACAATGGCCTGAACGGCGCCACCCCGGTGGTATCATGCGGCACTTCGTGATACGCCCACAGAACAAATGGGATCAGCTTGTCCCACTTTCTTCGGTCCCGTTCCATTACATGATACAACATATTTTTGAGGACTCTGTTCCATCTCTCAACCACTCCGTTGCTCTCAGGGTGTTCGGCAGTGGAGAACCTAGGTGCACAGCCCAGTTTTTCTAACATTAAATGTGTCAGTAGAGATTTAAAGTTAGTTCCTTGGTCTGAACAGATCGTTTCCGGCACTCCAGTACGACTGAAAATTTCCAGTAAAGCCTCGCATGTGGCCCTCGCTGTCAGGGATCGGAGCGGCACTGCCTCATTGCGTCTTTCTTCTGGTAGGACCAGTTGTCTGACTTTGACTCCCACTAGGGAATCCCAATGGCACAAAAGTACGTCTGACACGAACTTGTCAGCTTTGCCATTTCTAGCATTATTCCAGGCCTTTTCCAGGCTTTCATCGGCCAGCTGAGCAGCTCGAAATTCCTCCCGCTGACTGGGCACCTCATTGACATCTTGTATCAAACTGTTCCCTTGCAATTTAGGGATTTCATCTGTCGTTTCCTCGCAACTTAGACCGCAGTCTGGCTCGGTATTATCGACCATTTCAACTGATCGAACCCCAACGGAATTGGCTACCCACGGAATATTTTCTCCTCCAAACTCCTCTTTTTCGTGCGCCTGTAGTAGTTCCCAATCTTCCTTTGACAGCAGGCAGTCAACCCCGTTTGCAAGTTCGTCTGTAACCGCGCACACCAGATCGATCCTCTGCGGTTGTATCACAGCCCCCGGGTGATGCTTGCCTACGGGCAGCGTAGCTAGGTTAGCTCGAATGGTGTTTCCGAATGCCGACTCGAGTCTTACTGTTCGTGATGGCTCCTGTAACACGACGGGCAACATACATTTACGGACCACCGTTATCTCACTACCTGTGTCCAACACAGCTACTGTTGCTATACCCCCGCACATGATAGGGATAAGGTCCAGCTTTGACCTCCCTGAACTAGCATTTTGAGCTAACACTTGCACTCTAGCGCTTAGCACCCTTTCTTGCTCTGGTGGAGGTTCTTCACTTACTACAGCAACCTTCTGTACCCTTTGTTTTTGCACAGTCGGCGCCTTCCCCTGCTGTTCTTTATTTGAAGCTTTTGGGCAGTCTCTGGCTAGGTGACCCTGTACATGACCCATGTGGCATTTTAAATGTGTCCTGTGCGGGCTAGCTAGTTTTACGTGCTGCAGCAGTGATGCTGTTGCGGCTGGCTTAGTTGCTCGTCCTTTCCCTTTAGCTTGCTCGAAAGTCTCGAGCACTTTCGCCACCTCCACTGGCTTAAACCAATCTTCGCCCTCCCGCAAAAGAACATATTCAAGGGCTTCTGAGCTTAGACTGGCTTTCATACGGTCAGCGACCATAAGCTCCGTCATTGCTTCTTTGGTGTTTGCATTTCGAGATTGAAGGTAATAGGCCAAATAAGTTCTCCCGCGAGACGCGAACTGAGCCCAAGTTTCCTCCTTTCGTTTAGATGCCTTTTCAAACCTCTCCAAGTATTTAGCTGGCGTGAGCTTAAGTTCATCTAATACTGCCTTCTTTACAGTCTCATAATCTGTGCATTCCTCGTCATTGAGGCCACGCAACAGATAACGAACCCGCTCGGCCAGCGCAGGCATGATCAAATGTACACGGCTATGTGCTGGTACTTGAAAAGATGCAAACAACTTTTCGACCTCATCAAACCATATCGGAACGTCAGCGTCACACGGCAACCGGTATGCCTTAAGCACTTTAGCACATTGTGCTATTCCATCCGTGATGGCACCGCGCCGATCGCTTCCTTCCGACACCGAACGCGGCCTGCCCGACTGCTCAAGCTCCACTCTCCGTAGAGCAATGCGTTCGCACTCTAGCTGTAGGCGCACCTTTTCCAACTC
The DNA here is from genome assembly GCF_050947875.1 of Dermacentor variabilis. Classification (NCBI taxonomy): domain Eukaryota; kingdom Metazoa; phylum Arthropoda; class Arachnida; order Ixodida; family Ixodidae; genus Dermacentor; species Dermacentor variabilis. The sequence continues at coordinate 49,097,819 of NC_134573.1, forward strand.
CAGCTCCAGGCGTCTCACCGCCATGGCTTCTGGATCCGTCGTGCTCGGAGCCTGCGCAGCGCCTTGCGCCTCACTATCCATTTCAGTATCCGACGTCTCAGACTCGGTCTCTCCGACGCGTTGCAGCTCCTGCCGTCTCTGACCCTCTGTTTGTTCAGATGCAGTATCGATGTTTACGTTAGCCTCAATCACATTTGCTGTTCTGCGCGTGAACACCATTAACTTCACTGAACAACAGCCATGCCAAACTAGACAAAACGCAAGGAATCCCGCTCACCCGTTGCTGCTGGGGGCGCCGCCTGACGTCCTTGTCCAGATGAATTGCAACCCTTGCGGAATTGGCTGGTGGCCCTCTGATGCCTTGCGCCTGGCTCGCTGCTCGTTGTGGGGCTTGCCGATCCTGTCGTGCTGCGCCAGTAAAGTTTCGTTCGTTCTCTGTCCTCGCTTCACCGCTGGAACGTGAAGCTTCTAGGACGATGATCGGCAGTTGTTGATCAAACGCAGGCAGGAAGTGATGAGATCAGATGTACAAGAAATATTTATAGGTAAACTTTTCTATATACATGGCAGGTAAAACAAATACATTACAAACTTGAACAATTGAGAAACAAAGTCTCACTCTTCGACTGTCTCAATGACTGTTAGAGCCCAGACTCCTTTTAACGCACATAGTACGGAGGCTCACTGATCTATCAGCAATCCTGATTTCAGCCAAGTCTGAGGGACAGCATGTCGTCCCAATTTTTATAGCACAATTACACAAAGAAAAAAAGGCGGTAGGGCCGTTGGCCCGTCCCACAGGTTCAGTTGCCAATCAGAGTCAACCGTTTGTTAAGCCACAAACCACAGGGATGGGCTTACTCTTCAAAATAAACATATTGGAAAACAAAGCTCTTTTCCTTCTTCCCTAAAGCTCCGATGCCCTCTCATTTCTTCGTAGTTAGTGACGGGCTCAGCAAAACACGCCAGGCCCGAACAAGTTATCGCTAGGCCGCCTCAAATCCCAAGGGTGTCTCTGGGCCGCAACTGTCTCGGAAGCAGGGGCATCGATACCACGTAGTGCGGCCGTACTCAAAGTTTGTCCGCGTGGGAGACTGATGGCCCTCCTTGTCCTTCAAACTTATTGTCTACAAGACAAAGTTCTCCAAGTGCGTGTTTCCAAGACGCCGTCGTCCGAATGCACTCTTTACGTGTGCACCGCATTCCTACAGCGTGCACTGTAAGCTGGCCTTCGACACCGAGCAGGCAGTCGCACCCAACAACAAGGCTGGCGATTGCGTTCCGGACGCGTAGAAGATTAGGTCCATGCTCACTGCATGCGGCACGGGGTCAGAGTTGCTAAGCCCTTCTTGACCTCGGCGGCGCCTCCAATTAGTCAGGTACTCGGGCGCCAGACCCACAATACCGTGTACAGCGGTCCCTTTCAAGGCTGGTCTGTGTGGACTCGTGAGACCGTGGGCGGACTGCCAACACCGTGCGCACAATACCGACTTCCCGGAATCGGCACTCGCCCTCCTGGCGCCTGCCGCGACGCGTCACCCAACACCGCGCGGTCCGTGACCCCACATAACACGGAAATGGTTGCCCCACTGACATGGGGGGGGGGAAATGCACCCCCTCTCTATACACACAGCACGTGGCCGATTCGTGACACTTAAGAACACGAACAATCAGAGCGACCTTACAGGCATCTTCAATGTGTCCGTTAATAGCAACCTGTGTTAGGTCTCCTTCCATAGCACTTTGCGATAAAGAACTTAAGTTCCTTAGAAGTTAAGCAGTTTGGCCGTGTCCACCATGTTATGGTTTCTTTTATATTGTTTATTGTTTTTGACGCATGCGCAGCAGTAGTTGACCGACGATGACTCGCCTTCCCCTCCCCTTCTTTCACTCTTTATGCCTGTTGCAAATTGTATATATTTGCGCAGGTTCCAATAAAGGTGTTGTTGGCAGTCAGCGCTCGTCCTGTGTCCTCCCTTGTCCGTGTATTTTGGCGCTGTTTTAAATATGAATGATCCGTACCAACTAGCTCGCACCCAAACCATTCTGGGTAGCAATACATGCCGCGCCAGGAGTACCGCAGGCGAAAATTGTAGCACGTTTTGATTGGACCAGCGTGACTGCATTGAGGGCCGTCGTAGTAAACGCGGTACATGTCCGAGAGCGGATGACTAGGCATAACAAGGAGCCACTTGTGGCCGTTGTTTAACTAATTGCGGCGGTACAACAAGTCTTCGCGAACGGCAACGCGTGGAGCTTGGCGACGAAGGGCGCGGGAGGGTGATTCAGGTGAAGATCGAGATATATGGTCAAGTAGCGAAGCAATCCAGGAATATTTGCGCTTTTCAGCCGGTATGTAGGTGATAGTAAGGGATGACCAATCGCAGGTAGCAGCTATTTAGTAGACATGTTCAGAAGGCAGTGCCGAACGGGACAGGGCGTGAGCGTCCGAGTGTTTTTTTTTTTTTTTGCTGAGCGATAAATGACACAAACATCATATTCTTTAAGGCATGCAGTGGGATCTTCCAACGACGATAACCAACACAGAGCATGGCGGTCGGTGACAACGTCAAAATGGCGACCGTACAGGTATGTACGAAATTTACCGATTCCGCAAACAATGGCCAAGCTTTCCTTTTCCGTTACGGAGCAATTGGACTCTGACTTTGTTAGTGTACAGCTGGCATATGCCACAACATACTTGTCAATTCCATGCTTGCGCTGAGCAAATACGGCACCAAGTCCGGTACCACTAGCGTCCTGATGTATTTCAGTAGGTGCAGTATGGTCAAAGTGAAGCCGTAGTGCAGGGGAGTGAAGAGTCAGCGAAGCGTTGTATATGACTCATCACACTCAGAATCGCAAGTCGAGAGGTCAGTGGTGCCGGCAAGAAGCTGCGCCAAGGGGCCGATAATGGAGGAGAAATTGTGGATGAAACACCTGAAAGACGCGCACAAGCTGAAGAAGCTAGGGAGCTCCTTTAGAAGCCAGGGCCTACGGTAGTCGGCAACCACACGAAGCTTCGCCGGATCCCGTAACAAGGACCCTATAACGTAAAACTATTCTAATATGTTTTTATTCCGATCGCCTGACGTCAAATTTGCGTAACCGCCGACGAAAGTATCGGGTGGTTACCCGCAGGGTTGTCTGAACAGACCAATCAAACGCTCTCCTCGTTTATAGCTGGTCTTTATGTTTGATTGAAAAGCGAATAACATTGCCTACACTGAGCGGCTTGTCTTATCTAATTGGCAGACAAGAGGCGAGCCGCGCGCTCAAGTGGAGAGGGTTTCGATGACGCCGAGCCACTGCTGTGAAAATTGATAACTGGATGAAGAGGGTGCTGCCGGCGTCTGCGATTCGTGCGCTTTAGCTTAACTTGAGGTGGCTCGTCGACAATCGCGGCGGTATGCAACGGAAGCTTAAGAATCACGCTAAAACGGATCCTCAGCAAACAACAGTTGGCAGAACGAGGTCGTGAATGTGCCGAAAGTGCTCGAAAACGTTACATGGCCACGCAAAAAGTTTTATTACACGCAAATAAACCGATCCGAGGTGTGAAATAAACCGAGGTGTGAGTAGCCAGCGCCTGAGCGATCGGCGGCAGCCATCTTTTATTCCTTTTGGAATGGGGCAGCCTACGGCTATGCACAAGAAAATTCAGTTTTGTTTAGCTTATTAATGCATTTTTAACACGTACACGTCACTTTGAAGCGGTGAGTTTTTGCGGTTTTATGACGTCGAGTGACAGGCAGGTGAAATGGGTGCAGCCCGAAAACTTTTGACCAATAGCCGAGGGCTAATGGTGAAATGGCGCCCAATCACAAGTAGCTATTTTCTTTTGTTCGGTCAAATCATGCATAATCAGTGTGCGCGTCATATCAGATGAGAAGCCATCGTGGTTTTTGTGACGTCGCGTGACAGACACGTGAAGTAGCTTCGGTCGAAAAAAGATTTTCACCAATCGCAGGGAGCTGATTGGAGAATTGAAATAGAAAATTTTAGAACGGTTTTACGCTATAACGGCCATTTCTTCTTTCCAGACTACGTGGCCTAAGATGGTAAGTTTATGGGTGCCAAATTACATTTTTTCAAGTTCAGCTCTAATCCGGCGGCAGTCATACACTCGGGAACTTGTTCAAGGCGAGTGATGTGAGAGGAAAATCTGCAAAAATACTACTATATCGTCTAAGTAGCACATAGGCGTCTGCCATTTCAATCCTCTGAGAATAGATTCGATCATCTTTTCGAAAGTTGCAGGCGCGTGGCAAAGACCGAAAGGCATCGCATTAAGTTCATACAAACCGTCACACTTGACAAAACCCGTTTTTCGGCAGTCGGATTCAGCCACGGGAACTTGCCAGTAGCCGGAGCGCAGATCCAGAGATGAGAAATATTCGGCTCCTTGAAGGCAATCCAGGGCGTCGTCAAAATGTGGTAGCGGATAGACATCCTTGCGTGTAATGTTGCTTAGTCGGCGGTAATGAAATCTTGTTCAATGTGCGTTAGGAAAACGGCCACTAACATAAAGCAGCCGCAGCCTGAAAAAGCTACAGAGCGGGACACACGCGAACGGGAACTTGTCCTCCGTGCTGGCACAGAACTGGAGCCTACCTAGCTCGAGAACTGACAGGCCAAACAGGTGACATGCAAATACTGGGAATGGAGGGAGCCCGAACGACCAGCTTTAACGAGATCCCCAAACACTATGCATTGAAAAGGGCCCATTTCGCCCTGGCACGCTCCTCGCTAAGTACACGGCAAGCGACGGCATGGCGCCTCTTGCAAACAGATAAATATTCGAACTCGGTGGCCTACCAGCCCTACTACCCGGACCTTTACACGGATAGATGTAAATTCTGTCAAGAAAGGGCGGACCTGCAACATATGTTTGGGGATTGTCCTCTGACACCCACACAGAATAAAACACACAACACCAGGGAGCAGTGGGAGACGGCGTTGCTCAGCTGTGCACCGGATAAGCAGCTTACGGCAATCAAGGATGCTGAAGATGCCGCCGGGCCCCAAGGGCTAGAGGCCGCCACCTAGGCAGACAGGCATAAGTCTGAAATCTGCTGTCCTCATATATAGTTTATTCTTCCTCCTCACTAATGCAACACACAGAACAGCGTACGTTTAACTAAAGGACAAAGTGAAACCAAACATCTGAACCACGTATTTGATGATAAGGTGCTCTTGCGCCTACATGCAATGAGAAGTACGTAGCGCTCTCCACATACATTTCCCGGTAAAGAGTACCGTTGTGCCGGACGCGGCCGTGACGGCAGCTTGACTGTACCATACAAAGCAGGTAGTGACCTAATTAAATTTTCGTGCGTTGAAGAAGAACCTGTCTAGCAAGTGATTCGTTTTGTTGAAGTTGAAGTTGGAGTTGAAGTTTATTCATATGAAAAAACATAGGTACATAAATGTAATATACAGACGAGGGTCCCAAAGTAATCATACTGAAAACGGGACCCTCGGTTAGTAACTACAACAGAATTGTAACATAGTTGGCAGCGTAACAGTGGATAGTATAATAATAAATTAGTTGCAAGAAAAGCAAATGATAACGAAAAAAAAGAAGAAAGAAGAAAGAAAAAATCAAACAAACTATGCTCTAATCGATATAGTGTAACAGAAATAACAACGGGAGTGACAAAATTTATACAATTGTTAAAGGCAAAAAGCGAAAAAGAAAGTACGAACAAAGAGAACGAAAAAATGTGGCGCAATGTGAACACTGCAAAAAAAGGAAAAAAAAAGAGTGGGTGATACTTATCAGCTAGCTGACTATGAAAACACAGATATTTATTAGGAAAAATTATCAGAGGTTAGCAAAAAATCTTTTAGCGAAGCTTTGAAACGTTGAAATGTAGGTAGTATTTTAAGCGAAGCAGGCAAACGATTCCAAAGTGTAATGGTAGCGAATGTAGATGTTTTTTTACCATAGTTAGTACGAACTGATGGTAACAGAAAATTATAATTAGAAGCGAACCTAGTAGGGTTTGTATTTCTAAGGGAGCTGTTTTGAATATATTGAAAGGTCAGCTGGGAATCAAGCAATTTATAAAACATTATTGCTAAATTGTAGTTGAATAATCTTTTTATACATAAAATTTTGTACTGCTCAAGCAGGCCGATGGCATTAGAGCGCGGTGAACTGTGGGTGATGATACGTATTGCTCGATTTTGTATATGCTGAACTGAAGACAGATGACATAGATATGTATTACCCCAAACGATTAATCCGTAGTTAATGTGTGAATGAATGAATGCAAAGTAGAGTGCAAGCAAAGCAGAAGGAGAAAAATAGTGTCGTGCCTTGATAAGTGCACGGATACCAAAAGCGCACTTCAGCTTGACGTGATTGATGTGCAGGTGAAACTTCAGATGGCTGTCTAGGATAACCCCTAGAAATGAAACGGAGTCGCTAATGGGAATAGAATGATTGCCTAAGGTTAATGAAGGAGGAATAATAAGTGATTTTTGGTGCGAATGAAATACTAAAAATTTCGTTTTAGATGGATTAATGACTAGATCGTTGTCATTACACCAATTCATTAGGTGGTCAAGAGTTTTATTTAGTTTGATTTCTAGAGAAGAGACACACTTATCAGCTATAGATATAGTTGTATCGTCAGCATATAGAACATAATGACTTAAGTCAGTGACGTCTGGCATATCATTAATATAAAGAGAAAAAAGCACAGGCCCCAGTATTGAGCCTTGTGGTACCCCTTGGTTAAGTTTTTTAGAACTGGAAAAAGTTTCACACGCATGAACAATAAATTCCCTATCAGACAAATAACTTTTTAAGAAGGCCAGGGCAGGGCCAGTTATTCCATATGCTTCCAGTTTGCGAAATAAAATTATGTGATTAATAGTATCAAATGCCTTAGTAAGGTCTAAGAAAACTGAACCAATGAATTCATTATTGTCAAGACTATTCTTAATAAAATCAGTTAAGCAAAGTAGAGCTAAGTTGGTGGAGCTTCCAGACCGAAAACCGAACTGGCAGGATTTAGTTATATGGAATTTATCCAAGTACTTGCTTAATCTCATCAAAAATAATTTTTCAATTATTTTACTTAGGGAAGAAAGAATCGAGATAGGACGGTAATTTGAAATTAATTCTTTACTACCTTTTTTAAAAACTGGGATAACCTTCGCACGCTTTAGCAATGGCGGAAATACACCAGATTTAAAGATCAGGTTAATTACTACACTCAAGGGTTCACATATGGCACCAGCGACTAGCTTTAGGTGGCGCACTGCAATACCATCTAATCCTGGACTTGGGTTACGAAGATTACGTATAATAGAAAGCACTTCATGCGGCGTGACAGGATGAAGGAAAAATGAGTGGCGCATGCGTTCTATTTTAGGCTGAAAAGTTGTTAGTTTGTTTCCCTCGGGCAAGGCGAAATGATCAGAAAAAGCGTTTGCTATCTGAGAAGGCTGACAAAAAGTAAGATTGTCGCGTACAATTTTGGAGATAAACTTAGGCGATTCATTGTTGAAAAAGTCATTCAGCAACTGCCATTGTTTTTTAGGGTTGTTTTTATTCTGCAAGAATGCTGTTTCATAGTAAAGCCTTTTGGCTTCTCTGAGAGTCCTGTTAAGAACGTTGCAGTATATTTTGTACCGATTTCTCAGAGAACAGTTAAATGGTTGTCTTTTAGTCTTCCTATACAAATTATCTTTTTTGCGCAAACTCTTCAGCAGACCATCAGGCATCCAGGGATTATTGGGGCGTTTAAATCTATTTTTACAGCGCACAGTTCGAGAGCAAGTACTGATAGCTTTAGTGAATAAATTGCAGAAGAAATTAAGAGCTTCTATAGGGTCTTCAATAAAATTCATATCTGACCAGTCCGTGGAACTAATGGTAGAAATTAATTTATCTGTGTCAAGTACTGTAGCGAAGTAAGAGGTGGCAATGTTGGCTAAACGTGTTTCGAAGATTGCAAAAACCGGAAAGTGATCAGTGAGGTCAGTGTTGAGAACGCCCGCCGAAATGGGTACGTCTAGGTTTGTTAAAACATGATCAATTAGTGAATGAGAACCCTCACCAACGCATCTTGTAGGTGATTTAATGAGGGATTCAAGGCCGTAGCCACTGAAGCAGTCAGTGTAGGCTGTATACAAGCTAGAATTAACATCCAGCAAGTTGATGTTTATATCTCCCACAATCATTACACTCTTATTTTCTGATAGTAGTTTGCTAAGTGCGTTATCAAGAGCATAGATGAAATCTGAAACGTTAGAACCTGGTGACCTATAAACACAACCGAGAACAAACCTTTTAGTGCTACATGCCTCGATGGGCTCGTTAGTTTCCACCCATACCGTTTCGCAGCAATCGACGTGAAAGTTTAAATCATTTCGGCGAGTGTAGCTGATGCGCGGAGAAACAAAGATGGCAGCCCCACCATGCCTACTGTTTAAACGGTGACAGTATTCAGGACTATAAGACTGAAACCCATACATGTTACCATCATCGCTAGAAAGCCACGTTTCGGAAACACAAATGAAAGAGAAATTATGATCAAGCGAAGATAGAAAATTATTTATCCCCTCGTGATTCTTTCGTAGACTGCGTGCGTTAAAATGAATCAGTGAAGGATTAGTGTGAAAGTTCTATGAGAAGGCCACGTGTAGTGAAGACTCCTGAAGAACAGCGTGCGTACGAGGCGCAGCAAATTTCTCTTCTCTCTGGCCCACTCTTTGTGGCTGCTCAAAGTAGCGGCGCAAACCAAGTCGCAGGCCGGCAAAACGTCTCAGGCTAATGCTTAGGTGAATTTCCACGGGAATAATTTCAGCTGATGTCGCAGTTGGTAATCGTTCTACATCTCGTTTAGAGCTCCACGGCCCAACCACCTTCCCAGCGTGGGTTGGAGAATATTACTTATGTAATATACGTGCATGTTTATTTTGTGTCTCGCCATAAAAGAAACTTGGAGCAGCCAATCAATGGAATGAATATTTAACGGACGCGAAATAATAATGACGAACGTCCTGGTACGGCTGCTTACTAATTGTTCTAAGAAATAGGCTCACGCCAGTCTCCTGAGGTATTCCCGTGAGGATGTCTCCTTCGTAGAACCCATCTTACATGGAAAGAACCCCTGCGTGCAAAAATCATGTCAATAATAAACCGTTTTATGGCAACAGAATCGCCATCGTTTCAAACACATCTATCATGATTAGCATGCAACTTTTTATAAGTGAGCCAATTTCTTTCCTTCATAAAAAGAACTTTTCTGACGACAGGCTAGGGCAGCCTCTTACTCTGCAAGTAAAGGTTGCACCACTAACTGCCTCAGATATCCACAGGCTTTTTGGAGGATAATCTTTGTACAACGTTTTAGACCAATATTCAGGTAAGCTTCCAAAAACAAATGTATGTACGGCTTGTTGACGGAACTGAATATGAATCTGATCCTGGAGTCTCTTCGTCTCCGTCATCAGAAAAATATTCCATGAATAGAAGGGAAACGTGCTTATGTCCTTTGAAATTACGCATGCCTGATACACCCCAGTATTCGTTTCAATAAGGGGCGAAACAAGTGTTAAAACGACATGATTTATGATAAGGCGCATTCCAACGATGTGAAGCACGTAGTTTTCACCGCATGCGTTTACGAGTAGAGATTACGGTTGCGTGAGCTGCAGTTCCCAGTAAGCGTAAACTGGACCTTAGTGAGTGAGGTCACTAAGCCTTTATGTGTAAAAGAAGAACACGCCTTGAAATTGGTTTCATCTTTGTTGTGATAGCTCTGTGGTAAGGCATGCATAGTTAGAACTCCCGAAGAGCAGCGTAAACATGATCAGCGGCGTCGGAAACCGCGACGTCAATATGCGGAAGAACGTCGTGATCAGGCGAGGCTGGACGCGTTGTTCCCACCAAAATCAAACCACGCTCAGTTAGGACGCCTATCACAGTGTACCTATTAGTTAGGCAAAGCACATTCAATTGTCTTTTTGTCCATAATTTCATATCGTGTATTTTTGCATTGTTCAACGCAATGTCACATTGGCCTATCCGATCAGGTGATACCATGGCTTAGCTGGCCGACAGCCTTTACAGCTTGGATTCGAGCGCAATTTTTTTTAATCCTAGAATGGTTCATACCCATAACGGAAAAAGAATAACGCAGTAGCAGCCACGAAAGCTTCCATATGCATCACTGGGTAACAAAATTCTCACAGATGAGAGAATCTCTGATTCGGTAAGCTGAGTGAACACGACGTGGCCAAGAAGCACCAAATCACCCCACGAGTAACAGACATGCTGGATGCTTTGGCAGCGCTTGACTGGGTGCCATCAAACCATTTCACGATACGTCCGGACCTGATTTCTACGATTGCGTTTGCCCTTTATATTGACCTTAAGCAGATTCAAATTAAGCGCCGACCCATCAACCCTACAACACATGTTTAACTTATTTTTATCTGCAATGAATTATCTGCGGATAATTTTAATGCGATAGAAATTATATGGACAGTCCAGGTGCATCAGAGTCGCCGGCGTCGCGGTGATGTTTTGTATACAGTCCAAGGGCTAAAACATTGTGGCCTCAAATCCTGTACTGTAGGGGCGAGTGAAAGTGTGCGAGTGGGAGCCGAGGATGGTGGCTCGATCTCGCGCGCGCAATAGAGGAAGGCGGTTAGGCAGCGCAACGCATCGTCTTTCGTCCCGCGTAAGGCTTTGTGGGGGCCGTTCAGGTCCGGCGATGGCGACGTATGGCGTGGCTGACCATATCCTCGCACGTCTTATGTTGAACGCGATCAGCGATGGGTTAAAACTCCAGGAGCGCCGATAGCTGATAGCATCGTGCACACTGTGTTCTCGCCGCTTCATCATCATCAGCCTCGTTAGGCCCGCTGCAGGGCAAAGGCCGCTCCCATACTTCTCGAACTACCCCGGTCATATACTAATTCTGGCCAAGTTGTCCACGCAAACTTCTTAATCTCATCCGCCCAACTATTTTTCTGCCGCCCCCTGCTACGCTTCCTTTCCCTTGGAATCCAGTCCGCAACCTTTAATGACCATCGGTTATCTTTCCTCCTATTTACATGTCCCGCCCATGCGCCCCCCCCCCATTTCGTTTTCTTGATTATAACTAAGATGTCTATAACTAGCGTTTGTGCCCTCACCCAACCTGCTCTTTTATTATTCCTTAACGTTACACCCATCATTCTTTCGATAGTTCGTTGCGTCGTCCTCAATTTGAGTAAAACCCTTTTTTAAGCCTCCAGGTTTCTGCCCCGTACGTTAGTACTGGTAAGACACAGCCGTTATACACTTTTCTCTTGAGGGATAATGGGAACCTGCTATTCATGATCTGAGAATGTGTGCCAAACGCACCCCAGCCCATTCTTATTCTTCTGCTTATTCCAGTCTCATGATACAGATCCGCCGTCACTACCTGCCCTAAGTAGATGAATTCCCTTTCTACTTCCAGTGCCTCGCTACCTATTGTAAATTGCTGTTCTCTTCCGAGACTGTTAAACATTAGTTTAGTGCAGATTAATTTTTAGACCCACTCTCCTGCTTTGCCTCTGCAGGTCAGTGAGCATCCATTGCAATTCCCTGATTCACCCTGATTCCGTAATGCTTCCATGACTGCTGAGGTTTCGACTGAATCAAACCCTTTCTGGTAATCAATGAAAGCTATATCTAGGGTGAGTAATGCAGAAAGTTGGGCTAGTTAGTGATCGATCAACATACCTTGCTGGTGAAGCAGCGCACGGACAAGGACACAGAGAAGACACACAAGACGCAGCAAGTGTCGTCTTGGGTGTCTTTTATGTGGCCGCGTCAGCGCGCTGCTTCACCAGCAAGGTATGATGATATATGTAAAGGTTGGTTATATTCCGCACATTTCTCTATGACCTGATTGATAGTGTGAATATGGTCTATTGTTGAGTAGTCTTTAGGGAATCCTGCCTGGCCTTTGGTTGACAGAAGTGTAAGGTGTTCCTGATTGTATTTGCGATTCTCACCGCTTATTTCACGTTGAAGAGAGAGGCAGCACGAACGTCAAGTCGCTCACTGCTGCTGCCGCTCTTCCTCACGCCAGAAGCCACGTTTGAAATGAGATGCGTTCCCGTTTTCCTGTGCACGCGTGACACCATGCTCGTTAATTAGTCACTGAGCGAATGTTTAAAGTCGATGCGGCCGTTAAAACTACTTTTCTTACTTCGTATATCTATCTAATTATTTGTTATTGCAATCGATGGCCGGGACTGTGACTGTTTAACTTTACGAGCACTATAAATCAAAGGTTGCAAAAAGAGGCTGGCGCTGGTAGAGGTTGGTTTCGTCGTAATGCTTGCTAATCTAAAAAGAATTTGGAAATAAACGAAATTAGATGAGGTTTCATGATAGCATTAAGTGTCCAGCAGTCTGTAGAAAAAATGTGAAACGTTGAAACGTGGTTGAACAAGAGCATGACGAGTAGTTCTCGTTCACGTGGCTGGTCTTGAGGTTGCGCTGGGCTCGGGTGATGAACGCCCTTTTGCGAGAAGGAAGCCTGTGTTGAAGGCAAAGGCAGGCTTTTCCTACGCGAGGGGCAACATCGCGGAAACAGTCTCGGCAAGGGCAGGTCATTCTGGGATTTCAATGCCGCAGTTCTGGTGTTGGAAGTAGAAGGAGAGGCTATGCACCGAGATCTCCCATTTTGTAAATAATGTTACGTAGGAAGACACCGACGAAAAGCTATTTACATGTATATTTACAAGGCAATACGCCGCAGTTAGCCAAGAGGCAACAGCCCGCGCTAGCTTCCAATCGTCGTCGTCGTCTTCTTACTGCTCGGCTCTTCGTCATTGGAAATACTATCCCGTAATACAACCCCCGGCGGCAAAAGCGCCGTCCCGGAGCGACTAAAGGCCGGACTCTGAAGCAATGTAGTAGCCTTTTAGCCTACTGACGTGCACGACATCACTAGATGCCAGAGTAGATGACAAGGTTGAGCTCACAGGAGCCATTTCGTACGTCACAGGCGTCACCTGGCGCAGCCCGCGGTAGGGCCCTGTGTATCGCGAAAGGAGCTTTTCTGAAAGTCCGACGTGACGAGAGGGCGACCACCGGAGCATGAGTGCACCAGGCGAAAACTGTACGTCACGGTGGCGGGCGTTGTACAGACGCTGCTGTGTGGTTTGCGAGTCCGTCAGTCGAGCACGGGCAAGCTGGCATGCATGGTCGGCGAGGGCGATGGCGTCGCGCGCATACTCGGTTGTTGAGGCCGCAGCAGGAGGAAGTACCGTGTCAAGGGGCAAGGTCGGTTCGCGACCGTAGAGTAGATAAAATGGAGGAAATCCGGCGGTGTCGTGCCGGGAAGAATTATAAGCAAATGTCACGTAAGGAAGGGCAACGTCCTAGTCGTGGTGGTCCTCCGAAACGTACTTGGAGAGCATGTCGGCAAGAGTACGGTTTAACCGCTCTGTCAGGCCATTGGCTTGAGGGTGGTATGAGGTAGTCAGCTTGTGATGAATAGAGCAGGAACGCATAATGTCGGCGATAACTTTCGAGAGGAAGTTACGACCACGGTCAGTAAGCAGCTGTCGCGGGGCGCCATGCACTAAGATAATGTCACGCAAAAGAAAGTCCGCGAGGTCAGTGGCGCAACTGGTAGAGAGAGCCCGCGTGATAGCGTATCGGGTGGCGTAATCAGTTGCGACGGCTACCCATTTGTTCCCAGAGGATAACGTGGGAAAGGGACCGAGGAGGTCTAATCCAACACGAAAGAACGGTTCCACAGGGACGGTGATCGGCTGGAGATGACCAGAAGGTAGCACCTGAGGTGTTTTCCGACGCTGGCAGGGATCACAGGGAGCAGCATAGCGTCGGACGGCGCGAGCGAGACCAGGCCAATAGACGCGGCGGCGGACGCGGTCGTACGTGTGGGTTACCCCAAGATGTCCTGCAGTGGGTGCGTCATGCATCTCAAAGAGCACAGTCTGTCGTAGATGTTTTGCCACGACAAGAAGAAGATCAGGGCCATCAAGGAGGAAGGTCCTTCGGTACAGAACGCCGCCCTGGAGGACATAGCGGCGAATGGATGCGTCGGTAAGTTTAGAGCGCAGACGCTCGATGAGTGCTCGCAGCGATAGGTCTCGGTACTGCTCAACGGCGATGTTAGAGAAGGCAGACACAGAGAAAATGCCGTTGGCGCTACTACTGTCGGCGTCGTGAGGCTCGTCTACCGGGTAGCGAGACAGGCAGTCAGCGTCTTTGTGTATTCGGCCAGATTTGTAGGTGACAGAACGAATATTCTTGGAGGCGTAAGGCCCAGCGACCAAGTGTTGTTGTAGAATCTTTCAATGAGCAGAGCCAACAAAGCGCGTGATGGTCTGTGATAACGGAAAAGGGTCGGCCATATAAGTATGGGCAGAACTTCGCAACCGCCCAAACTAGGGCCAGACACTCACGTTCAGTGATGGAATAGTTGCGCTCCGCGGGAGAGAGGAGCCTGCTGGCGTAAGCGATAACACGGTCATGGCCACGCTGGCGTTGTGCCATTACTGCGCCAATTCCGTGACCGCTGGCATCAGTACGGACTTCGGTTGGCGCAGAAGGATCGAAATGGGCCAGAACGGGAGGCGTTGTGAGAAGGTCGATTAGAAGCGAGAATGCAGAGGCCTCGTTATCGCCCCACTGGAAAGGGGCGTCTTTTTTCAAAAGCTCGGTTAGTGGTCGTGCTATGGCCACGAAATTTCCCACGAAACGAAGTACGAGAAAAAAGAAAAAAAGTACGAGAAAAGGCCGATGAAGCTGCGCACATCCTTGACACACTTCGGAACAGGGAAGTGCGTAAGAGCATGGATCTTGCCTCGGTCCGGTTGCACTCCGTTCGCATCAACGAGATGTCCAAGGACGGTAATCTGGCGACGGCCGAATTGGCACTTCGATGCATTGAGTTGCAGACCGGCTCGCCGAAAAACTTCCAGGAATGCTGAGAGGCGCTCGAGGTGCGTAGCGAATGTTGGGGAGAATAGTATAACGTCGTCCAAGTAGCACAGGCACGTGGACAATTTGAAACCGTGAAGAAGGCAGTCCATCATGCGTTCAAAAGTGGCAGGAGCGTTACATAGGCCGAACGGCATCACCTTGAATTGATAAAGACCGTCGGCTGTTACAAAGGCAGTGTTCTCGCGGTGAAGATTGTCCACGGCAATCTGCCAGTAGCCGGAGCGAAGGTCAATACAGGAGAAATGGCGAGCACCGTGGAGGCAGTCAAGGGCGTCATCAATCCGAGGTAGGGGATACACGTCCTTTTTGGTTACCCTGTTAAGGTGCCGATAATCCACGCAAAAGCGCCATGAGCCATCCTTCTTTTTTACCAGCACAACAGGTGACGCCCATGGACTACATAACGGTTCAATAATGTTCTTGGCAAGCATTTTGCGAACTTCGGTGTGAATAACTTGACGCTCAGCCGGTGATACTCGATACGGACGGCGAAGAATAGGAGGGGCATCGCCGGTATCAATGCGATGTTTAACAGCTGTTGTTTGGGCCAAAGGACGATCGTTAAAGTCAAAAATATCTTGGTAGGAAATCAGAACGCGGTAGAGCGCACGAGCGTGCTCGGACGGCATGTCGGGTGCAATCATTTTCTGTAAGTTGGCGATGGTACAAGTTGCCGACTGCGACGATTCTCGCGGCACTCTGGCTTTGTGATCACGGTCATCGGCATCCTATCGTCTCATGAGCGACAGTGAGTGATTCTGAACCAACCCTTCGGTGAGCACGACTCGGTGCCCCGTGATGGAACGAAGAATTACTGATCGCGTGAATGATCGAGTGATTCATTAGCAGTTCTCGCCGCTTGTTTTGTTGTACCAACAAAGTCCATTTTGAGCTGTCAAGAGCAGTGCATACAACGCCCTAACGATCGTGTCTGCTAAATATTAAATCGCTAGGTGCCGCGGAAGGAGCCGAAATATCAACCACAACACCGTTCACCCTTCTCCTCCTCGGGCGTCGCACTCCGTAGAGGGACGTCAATTGGACAAGTACACTACTTACGTCGCCATGCTTTGTCGTCACTCTCAGTGACACGTGCCCTCGATAATTATTCCCGGCAGCATCAGTTATTTGTTTTATCAGTCGTTTCAATAGACGAATAAAGCTTAAATTAATAAAAAAACATACAAACTGAATTTGTGCATGTTTTTGTTTACTTCGTAGCGTAGCAAGATAGATGGTTTGTCTCCTCATTCCCGCGTAATGCAGTCGCACGCGCACAGGGCATAGTTACGCAATTTTCTGCAATATTGCAGCGCGAGATCCTGCTCTGCGATCCACTTGTGTCTGCCTCAATGTTTGTGTAGCACGTTCCTGTACCGCTGGTCACGTGTTTTCGTACATGGCACCCAAAATCGTACTCTGCACGAAATGAGACAACCGCAACATCTCGCGAGCGAGACGGTAAGCAGACGCGCAGCAGACGGCAAAAAAGCGAGAAAAAAAAAAGAAGGCGGGTCATGTGTCGTCTGCGTAACGCGTTCGTCAGCTCCGGCATGGGTGAATTCAGTGGAGGAATCTCGTTTGTGGAGACTACGCGGAGACAACCAAAGAGAGTGTCTATGTTGGAGGTGACACTCGCCCCCCTGAATCGTGGGTTATTGGCCAATTTGAAAAGCAATTTGAAAGCTTCTTGCGGTAGTGCGATCCCTACAGGGTACATTATGACTTCAAGTGTATAAGCGGAATTTGCTATATCGCCCGATGACGGCCCATTTAAACGCCAAGGAAGGACCTCATAACTGCTTCCAAACCTTCCTCATTGCCTTTTTCCGAAAAAATTCCGTTGTTTCTAAAGTAACTCCCATTGCCTCCCGTCCGTTATCATCAATATTTACTAAGTACTAAGACCCACGCGTGCTAAAAGGAAAGATCCGTTACATGACTAAGACGAATGGTCGAACATATGAGAAAAATGAGCCTTTTTAATACGGAAAGCATTCGTGTACGCTTCAAAATAATCATTTTAAACTTCAGATTTTAAGTTTTGAAGGTTTGCGTTGGTTGTATTTGCGTACGTATATATTTGTGTATGTAAATTGGTGCGTGCGTGCGCGCGTGTGAATTAGATTGAATTCTGTGATTTTCAGTGGCACAACCCCGATTTTATTATCAGAAACTTCGTAATTGGGGTACTCCGGAATAATTTTGAGCACCAAGTGATATTTTACATGCCCCAAATGCATGGGCACGCCCTGCTTGCATTTCGCCTCCATCGAAATGCGGCCGCCGCTGCTGGGATTTCATCCCGCGATCCCGTGCTTAGCAGCGCAATACCACATCAGCTAATTATGTTTGCTCCTGCGTTCTATTAACAATCCTAAGAAGATATGCCAGAGTTGTCGGTGGAAATGCTTTAAATTCAGCTTTGCTGTGGCAGCACAGCGTTCATCGATGGTCATGCGTTGCCGATATGAAAAGCACTCAAAAATGCTCGAAATACGAGCTTCTGAGGTCAACCGTAGCCATTTGCTGTGCAACCACTTAAGCAGTTGAGATGTTGAAGCACTAAATGTGCCTAATAATCCTACTTCCAAGTGGTGCACTTCACAGTCCTGGTTCCAGCAGTGTAGCCCGTACTTGTCGCGTATTCTCACTCTGAGCTGATTCCCTCACGTAGGTAGATTTGATTGAAATAAATTCATGCATGGGCAAAGAGAAAGCAAATCTTACACGTGCCTAAAAATATAACCTCAGTCATGTAAAACAGAAACAGACCAGTGAAGAACATTTATTCCTCGAGGAAGTGTTTGTAGAAGAGTAAAACACTTAATCCCCCTGTAGTCGGACTATTGGGTAGCGCCTCTTATCGTTCAGGTGCCGATCGTAGAGCGAGGCACACAAGTACTGCAGCTTTTTTCTACCGACAGCCACTTCCTTCTTTATACATATTCCCATTTATTCATGTGGCGTCTTTTTAAAGGCATGTTCGTAACAATTCCTGGCTCCTTTGACGACATATACTAGTGCTTAAACGACATCCGGCGCACAAAATTCAGTTATCCTTGAGTACAATTGTACAGGGTGTTAATGCGAATAACATCCTGCCTGCTTAGCCCGTCTTTGTTATAGACATCGGTGAGCCTGTCGCCATTCTTTGCCAGCATGGAGGGGAGGCCGGAACGCCGGGAAAAAGAATCCGAGCCATACAGCATAACCGAGTCGAAGTCGAATCCTGTCAGCAAGCGGATGTTACTAGGCGGCACCTTCTTGAAGTTTGGCAGGAACGCTGCGAGGTAAAGGAAATCCGGAAATTAGTTTGGCAACGAAGAAAAGCGCCTGCCAAAGGACGCGGTTTCGAGCTCACTTGAAAAATGTTTCAAATATAACGATGAATGCACGTTTCTTTATTATAATTTCTTATTCTAGCACTGTCGTCTTATTAAAACAATATATCACAAAACACCCTGACTTAGATTTGTGACGCAGTTTTCTTTTTCCTTTTCCCAATGTTCTAGCAAAAAAACAAAAAGAAAAGTCTTTTCATTTCGGTAAATGGATGACAGGACCGAACAGATATATGTACAAGACATAAGAACAGACCGGACAAGTGTCATGACTGTCCTGTGAGTCGTTCTGTCGGTCATTTCCTCTACGTCTTTCCGTTCACGCGTTTTGGCCATGTCGCCAGAAATATTTTGCAAAATGACGCAACAAGAACTCCTAGGCAACGATATTTTTTCTTTCCAATTTTGTTATAATTTCGCTCTGCCCGCCATCATAACACCCTAGTGTGGTGTGAACGTTCTTTAATGAGAAAATGAGTCGAGGTAAATTATGCATTTGATTTATATCTTTTAACCTGTTTGTCTTGCTGGTTTTCATCTCTTTTCTTCCTCTTTCTTTTTTATTTCTTTACCATTGCATTTTTGTTGGAATCAGTACATTATCTATAGACGTTTACCTGGAACCACTACTGCTTCTGGGTGTTCTTTTCAAAAAACAGCATCTTTTTTTCTCATTTATGTACTTTACCAGTGCCTTGCACAGATCACTGACTGCGCTATTCGGCTCTTTCTTTCTTTTTGCGGCGCTTGTGTAATAAAATTTGGTACTTACGTGCCGTTCAATCCATTATCTTTTTCTTTTTTTCGCTCTTTTCTATATTACCTAAGAGTGAGGTGACGAATCACTATTACGGAGCACCAACTTTTTAAATCATGAGCCAACATAATCAATGAACATTGATTTGAGATAATCATGGTAATTCTCTTTAAAGAAGGCTAAAGATTCAAGATAAGGACATTGAGACCACAAATAAACGTTTCTTTTGTTTCTCTTTTTTTCCTTCTCTCTCTCTCTCGTACTGTCCCAGCTGCTAATGGAAATAAGTTATGAAATGACAATAACCTTTATGTACTCCACCACATAGAGATATGTGCGCACATTGAACTCATTCGTGCAATAAACTGTTTTATGTTGTAACACTACCTCCTACACAACAAATGTGATAAGGGCCTAATATCCAGTGTCGCTCACATTTCTTACACTCCTTCATAAAGGCGTACGATCGCTCTCAACTGTGAGGATGAAGTGGTTCGGCCAAAACGTTAAAGCCCACACAAAGTTCTCTATACCATGTGTTGCGTTGTAAGCAGACAAGAAATCGCGTGCTGTCGCATGCCAAGAAATCGGCGTACATATCGCCTACGCATTTTCCTTTGTTTATTATTGAGGGTGCGGAAAAGCAACGCCTGTTTTCAGTCAGCGCTTTAGTTGATTAGACCGCCAATATCTATAATCTCCCTGCCTGCCGCTATACATACTATCTGTTGTCCTTGTATCTTTTCGCGGTCGTTCGTCCAGTTTCTCGATGCCAATAGTTTTCAGCACTGCTATTTGTGCTTGCTGAGTTTACTCAGACGTTCGCCGCTGCTAGCCATCGACACTATTCTTTCAATAAAACAACACGTTCACTGCACCAGACATGGTTTTCTGCAAACCTGACCTCTCCTACAAAGTTTCTGTGGGGTCAACTAGAGATCGAAGCTATATTGTTTCCCTAGTGTTGCATCTATCATACCTTCGTCCACAAGGTAGTTTTATTTATTTATTTATTTATTCAGTTACCTCACCGGCTCCTAAAGGAGCATTGCGCTAGAGAAGCAGACGCGGTAATAAGTAAAAGCAAATTGCAAGGAAATTATACAATGTTAGCGGCTAAATATGCATGAACAAGCCTCCACAAATGTAAATAACGCAATACTTAAAGCAAAAATTTTATACTACATGGCTAGAGATAATTCACGTGGACAGTAGGTTTAGTTACGAAGAATAACAGAAATAATCTGTTTAAGCGTGCTCTGAATAGAAGTTCATGAATGTAAACTATGTCATTAGGTAAATTATTTCAATGCTAAACAGTGCGTCTGCACGCGTATGAATTGAAAGCAGTGGTGCGCACTAAGATTGAAAAAAAAGAAAGCCATGGGGTTTTGCGTGCCAAGACCACTTTCTGATTATGAGGCACGCCGTAGTGGAAGACTCCGGAAATTTTGACCACCTGGGGTTCTTTAACGTGCACCTCAACCTAAGTACACAGGTGTTTTCGCATTTCACCCCCATAGAAATGCGGCCACCGTGGCCGGGATTCGGTCCCGCGACCTGCGTGCTCAGCAGCCGAACACCATACCACTGAGCTACCACGGCGGGTTCGCACAAGGGTACGTTGGAAACGGATGTGATTATGTAGAGGTTGAGGTGGAGGATTGAGCAACAGGGGTAACGGGCGCGTACTATGGATTATTTTGTGAAATAGGCAAAGAACTGCTGCGGTTATTTGAGATTCAAGAGATGAGAGGGATTGAAAGGACAAATTTACCCACGCTGGAGTTGCAGGCATAATACCTTACAATGAAGCGTGCGGCGTGGTTTTGAACTAACGCGAATATCGCCATTAGGTACCAATGACAAGGTAGGGGGCCGCAAATTCATGTTGAGGCCTCACAAATCTCTGATAGGCAATTTGTATCGTTAAGGCACGAGTACCACGAGGGTTGAGGTTAAGGTAACCGAGCTTACCTGAAGTTTAGTCGCTAATTTTTTGATGTGGGCATACGATGATAGGTAAGCTGGGATGAGACTCCCGAGGCCCTTGTATGTGTTGGTGTGTATAACGGGGTTCCTAAACAGTAAGTTATTGATAGCGGAAAATTTCGTTTTGCGGCTGAGTACCATCACTTTGCATTTATCAATGTTTATGCTCATTTGCCATGAAGCGCACCGAGTCGCGATACGGTCAAAGTCTCGTAGAAAAGCGATGTGATGGGATGGGTAGAGGATTTTACGATTGATCAAGCAGTCGTGTAAGAACAAGCGAATAGATCCCGTTACTCGGATGCCAGATCGTTTATATAGATCAGAAGCACTCATGAGCCGAGTTTTATCCTTTAGGTAACCCGATGTTGCATCGCTAATAGTGGAAAGGTAGTTATCTACGGCGGTGAATTGCTTGCGCAATCACAAAAAAAATCTTATCCAAAATGTACTGTTAGAGAAACTACATTCAAGCATGAAATGTTAGCTGCGAGACAGCAACGAGTAACGCGTTTGAAATCCTTAGTGAAATGAATGAAAATGGAATTGGTCGGTGGGTGCGTAACCATGGGCGCTATAACGTAAAACTTTTCCAAACTTTTCTATTGCAATTCTGCTATCAGCCCTCCACGATTGCTCAAAAACTTTTTTCCACCACCCTCACTTCACCTGTCTGTCACGCGACGTCACGAAAACCGCGATAGCTCCCCATCTGATATGATGTGTACACACTGATTATGCATGATTTGACTGAAAAAAGAAAAACAGTTATTTCTCATTCGACCCTTTTCGCCATTAGCCCTCGGCTATTGAATAAAGGGAAAAAATGCGACATCCACCCGTTCGTAGCAATTGCTACAAAGGAAACCCATACGGATTCCTCGAAAGAAAAGCCTCATAGTTGAAGAAAAATTCATCCTGGCCCGGGACTCGAACCCGGGACCACCGCCTTTCCGGGGCAGCTGCTCCACCATCTGAGCTTCTTACTTCATTACTTCTCTCCATCTTGCGGGTTTCCGCAGAACTACTACGTCAAGCCCTCGGCTATTGGTAAAAAGATTTCGGGCTGCACCCACTTCACCTGCCCGTCACGCGACGTCACCAAACCACACAAAATCACCGCGTCAAAGTGACGTGTACGCGATAAAGATGCATTATTATGCCGAACAAAAGTGAATTTTCTTCGGAATAGCCGCAGGCTGCCCCGTTCCGAAAGCTATAAAAGATGGTTGCCGCCGACCACTGAGACGCTGGCTACTCGTACCTGCCGGAGAGCATGGGTGTATTTGCGTATAATAAAGCTTCTTGCGTGGCCGTGTAACGCTTTCGAGCACTTTCCGCACGGTTACCACCTCATTCTGCCAACTCTTCTTTGCTGCGGGTCAGATTTAGCGTCATTCTTAAGCTTCGGTTGCATGCCGCCGCGATTTTCGACCAGCCACCACAAGCTAAGTAAGGGAAAGCCGACCAATCGCAGACGCCGGCACCACCCTCTTCATCCGGTTATCGAATTTCAGTGCACTGGCTCTGCCCCCGCGCATCCCTCTCCACTTGAGCGTTCTTGTCGCCTCCTGTCAGCCAATTAGATACGACAAGCCGCTCAGTGTAGGTAATGTTATTCATTTTTCAAGCAAACAAAAGTGACCTCCTAAGGACGAGGAGAGTGTTTGATTGGTCTGTACAGACAACCCTGTGGGTGACTGTCCGGTGCTTGCGTCGGTGGTTACGCAAATTTGACGTCAGGACAATGGAATAGAAACATATTGGAATAGTTTTACGTTATAGGGCCACATGTTTAGAAAAATATGTGTCGAGAATTCCCCTAGGTGTGCTTCACATGATATTTCTTTTCTGGAAACATGCTGATGTTCGAAGAAGAAATTGGTAGCTTCTAAGTGCTGTGCTACACTTTAAAAGGATCTGTTCTAGTAGCATACCGGGAACACATGTTTGTGATATTGGGTTGTAATTGTTAACAGCGCTCTTATTACAGGATATAAAAACGTCATATCTTTACCGACCTTCCAGTCATGCGGAACTTCCCCTGTAGAGAGGGGCTGTTGGAACAAGCGAGGAAGAACTGTGGTAGAGGGTACAATTATATATTTTAAGATTTTTGACTTTATGCAGTCCATGCAGGAAGGAATTGAAACCTTCAGGTTGTTACT
The DNA here is from genome assembly GCF_050947875.1 of Dermacentor variabilis. Classification (NCBI taxonomy): domain Eukaryota; kingdom Metazoa; phylum Arthropoda; class Arachnida; order Ixodida; family Ixodidae; genus Dermacentor; species Dermacentor variabilis. The sequence goes on from NC_134573.1 coordinate 49,121,063, forward strand.
AATTCCAGCGATACAAGTGGTTGTTATAATAATAGGCGCCTTGTATGGCTACTCGAGCTCGAAGAATGTTCGCATTTGCAAATGGTGTTTTTTGTAAGAACGGCCATGAAGCAATTGCTAGAAACAGATGCAGAAAGATCTCGCACATCGGAAAGCTAGAAATTTTAATCAGTGGGGAAATATTGGAATGTTCGGCTGGAGAGATGGCTTTCGAAAATTCTTTTTTGGTTATTTTGAAGCAGAGATAACAGGTTGCTATTTTCCTTACCCTTAGCATTACATAGAGCAATGCTGTAGGCTTTACCACAAGTTTTGTTTGCTCCAAGATTTAGGTGCGTCCCTAAATTTGGCTGTCCTACAGAAGGGTTTTACTGAACCATGGTTTTGATGCGTTTACGCAAAAATTAAACCTATGGTATATGCGCATGTGCTAGTTCCAGTAACTTTTCTTTGTATAGGCGGCAATTGTAGTTTGCTGTTTGCTCAGAAGTTGCCAAGAATCACATGAAGCTTTCCAAGCCAATAATAGTGTTGACGTCCGCTGTTCTGTAATCGAATACTTGTTTTGTTTTCGGGTGTCGCAAGCGTGAAGCTGCATGAACTGCGAGTTCTAACAACCGTTAGTCGCTGAACCCATCTGTAAAAGTGATAATGTTAACCGTCGAGGTGAGGGCGTTAGAAGATCCAAAGTGTTACAAAAAGAGCTGGTTGGTGGGTTAATAGCACAAACTAAAACTCAAGTGTTAGTTAAACAAACTTGCAATACACATGTGATTTACTTCGCAAGTTCTGCTTGTCAATATCCTGAAAGTTAATCGCCACTAAGATAATGTGGGCTTTGATATAATGGGATCAAATACGGTTAATGCTATCGGGAAATTCGTATATAAAACTGGAGGAGCTATCGGGTTGTCTGTGGCGTATGTTGTGAATTGAATTCGATTGGGGCGATGATATACAAAGTGACATAATTTCGGGACTCGAAGGCGTGATCATAAGAAATAACATTTTCTTTATGGCCGGGAATAAATTACCCACCTCCTCTACTGTCGTCCCTATCTTTGCGATAGATATTGTAATCGTCAGACTCGAATAGGAATTCGTCATCCGTAATTTCAGAGCTGAGGAAACTTTGCGAATGCGCCAATATGTCGCACTTGCATCCATCTGAGTATGACGAAACTTCAATGGCTTTTCGAAGAATGGTACGAATGCTAGTGAATGATATGAATAGGCCGCCGCTATGATATTGGGTTCTTGTTGAGATAGCAAGTATATGGATACTCAAGGCACATTTCTGCCGTCAGCCTTTCAGTTCATGTTGCCTACAAAGTCCAATGATGATAACGCCATCGCCGCGCGCCCTACGCTGTATGTGCGAGTGAAAGCGTACGAGAGGACAGTATGATCGCGGTCCAAATTCGCTCCCGCTAAAGGCAAGAATGCGGGAGCAAGCGCGCCTTCTTCCGTCGCGCGAGACTCTGCACCTGCGCCTGGGGCGGCTTAGCACCGTCGCGCGGCCATAGCTTTAGAGCGATCTGCATTGGTAACAGAGTCCAGGGGCGTCCACAGTTCGTAGCTTTGTGCGTGCTGTGTGCTGTCGGCGTTCAGTTTGCGTTGAAGCGATAGACAGCACGAAGGTCCCTTCACTCGCTGCTGGTGCCGCGCTTGCTCAGGCCAGCGCTTTGACAGCGAGCGTCCGTGGTCATCAAGTGTGATGTTTTCATGTATGCTGCGCACGCTGACAATTTAGCTAGCTAGGGAACGCTTACAAAATTACACTGCCGATAAAAGTTTTATCCTTATTTGTAATAGCTGTCTCGTAATTATCTATCGGAATCGATGCTTTACTTTTGAGGCGAAACTAAGACCTCTTTCTTAGATACGCGTGCTGCTAGGCTACGTCTTTCCCATCGGTGTGAGGGAATTAGAGAGGAGGACGCTGCGCCGTATGTGTAGACAAGGTTAATAATTATAAGTCTATCGGTGGTTAGACTAAATAGCGCACCAGTAGTTTATGCGAAGTCAATAAATTTACATCGAGCCTTACGGATTTGCAAAGAAAATTCCTCAGGCAAAGCAACATATACTGTTTTTTAACTTGTAGCCTTTATCTATTACAGGCTGCTTGTCCTTCAAAAATGCGAACTTGACGATGGCTGGTTTATTCTTCTCACTGCTCTACTGACCGAAGCGATGCGCGTTGTCTGCTTGAGCTGGATCAGTGGTGAGGCCAAGGTGATGGTTGCATATGTCAATGACTTTTGAGCCTGACGCTGACCATGATTTACGTTTTTCGTCAGGTATTGCAAAAAAGAGCAAGTTGGTGCGGTAGAGTCTGGTTTCTGCGTCTTCACAGCGCGATTCCATTGACTTTAGCTGTGTGGAAATTCAGTGAGGAATGTTCAGTGATTTGGGCGATCCATTTGTGACGGAACCTTTCAGTGACACAATATCGACATCAACATTACGAAGCATACTCAACGATAGGTTTAGCTAGACATCCTTTATGGCATGCCAGTCATTACGAATATCGTTAAGGCCGGATTCAATACGTTGCATAGTTTCGAGCACGTTATCCTGCACGTGACTCTTGGCTTACACTCGACGTCAACGCATAGAAGTAGGCGCGGCAGACATATGAATAAATACATTTTTCCAGCGCCTCCCTAACGGGAGCAGCTCCCACTGGGGAACGGCACCGCAAAAAAAAAAAAAAAGAATCCATAACATCCCACAATGTAAATGCGTGGTATAAGGCTCGTTTCAAAGTTAAGCCAGAATATGCGCTCACCCTTAATAATATTTTCTGGGAAGATGTCGATGTAGTCGTCCCTGTCGGGTCTCGAGTGCTCGTGGAAGAAGCCCGCCGCGTGCAGGAGCTCGTGCGTCACTGTGCCGTTGAAAAGGCAGCCGCGGCCCAAGGACAATGGTTGCTCACCGCCATTGCGGCCGACGTACGAGTAGCACCTGTGCAAGGTGCTCCACATTTACAGAGAGGCAGGTGGCGACGCTAAGCAGGACATAAACTTCAGCGCTTAAAACGGTTGACGATTTGGTCGAGGATAAGACTGCGTACACGCACCTGTATTCTACTACAGAGTAACCCCAGCAGGCTAAGGCTGGTGATTGCGTCACCGCTAATACCGACGTAGTAAAAAGGCACACAGTTGGCCCACGCGTCAATGTGACTTGAAGTAAGCGGCTGACGTCGAAGAAGTTTCTGCGACTACACTAGAGAGTTTTGAGCCCGCATGTATTCGTATCCATGTTTAGAGATACTGGAACGCCAAAAAAGAGAACGCACGCTGCAACGCTGGTGCGCTGGTGGTGGTACCCCTCGGCGCGTTTGCAAACCATAATATCTTACAAACATTTTTCTTTTGCATGGAAGCTCTCGTCAAAAGGAAGCACCACTGTTGCATAAATTGATTTTAATGCTTTCCGCGTCTTTATACCAGCGGCTGTATATCGCAATCTTCATTGGAATAACAGTTTGTAACGACATCTTTTTCTCGGCGTCACAACACGGGCAACGAGCGCTGGTGATCACGCTAACACCTGCTGTAGTCTTAGACCATAAATTGTATAGCGTATGGACGGCTCAAATTTCTCTACCATAGTGTTAATAAGAAAGAAACCTTTACCTCAAGTATTTCTCCAGATTATTTTATTTATTGTTCTTTGGTCAATTTTTTCACCTAATGCTGGTTTCTCAGTGTGGCTCGCAAATGAAATAATACGTTTGAAGTGAAACGTGTTTTTTATGTGTTGTACAAAATGCGTCTTCGATCAATTACACGACGGGTCCTGAGAGCCGCAGAGTTTAAGATGTTAAAATAAAAGTAGTGGTCAAGAAAGTTTACAACCAAGTGCAGGGCAATTCGTAGTGTGAATAAACTACCCGGAGTCATCAAAAAGAAAGTGATGAAAAACAACTGCAGTAAATTGGCTTCAAATGACGGAAACAACAAAGACTGGAAATTTACAAATAAGGCAAGAAAGAAAGTAGCAGGGTATATCTGTACGATAGCACAAAGGGCAGTGCATCGCTACAAGAGGTTTGAGCTGTCTGCTGATGACAAAACATCATCATCATCGTCATCATCAGCCTAGTTACGCCCACTGCAGGGCAAAGGCCTCTCCCATACTTCTCTAACTACCCCGGCCATGTACTAATTGTGGCCATGTTGTCCCTGCAAACGTCTTAATTTCATGCGCCCACCTAACTTTCTGCCGCCCCCTGCTACGCTTCCCTTCCCTTGGAATCCAGTCCGTAACCCTTAATGACCATCGGTTGTTTTCCCTCCTCATTACATGTCCTGCCCATGCCCATTTCTTTTTCTTGATTTCAACAAAGATGTCGTTTACCCGCGTTTGTTGCCTCACCCAATCTGCTCTTTTCTTATCCCTTAACGTTACACCCATCATTCTTCTTTCCATAGCTCGTTGCGTCGTCCTCAATTTCAGCAGAACCCTTTTCGTAAGCCTCCAGGTTTCTGCCCCATATGTGAGTACTGGTAACACACAGCTGTTATACACTTTCTTTTGAGGGATAGTGGCAACCTGCTGTTCATGATTTGAGAATGCCTGCCAAACACACCCCAGCCCATTCTTATTCTTCTGGTTATTTCAGTCTCATGATCCGGATCCGTGGTCACTACCTGCCCTAGGTAGATGTATTCCCTTACCACTTCCAGTGCTTCGCTACCTATCGTAAACTGCTGTTCTCTTCCGAGACTGTTAAACAATACTTTAGTTTTCTGCAGATTAATTTTCAGACCCACCCTTCTGCTTTGCCTCTCCAGGTCAGTGAGCATGCATTGCAATTGGTCTCCTGAGTTACTAAGTAAGGCAATATCATCAGCGAATCGCAAGTTGCTAAGGTATTCTCCATCAACTTTTATCACCAATTCTTCCGACTCCAAGCCTCTGAATACCTCCTGTAAACATGCTGTGAATAGCATTGGAGATATCGTATCTCCCTGTTTGACGCCTTTCTTTATAGGGATTTTGTTGCTCTCTTTGTGGAGGACTGCGGTGGCTGTGGAGCCGCTACAGATATCTTCCAGTATTTTTAAATATGGCTCATCTACACGCTGATTCCGTAATGCCTCCATGACAGCTGAGGTTTCGACTGAATCAAACGCTTTCTCGTAATCAATGAAAGCTATATATAAGGGTTGGTTCTATTCTGTACATTTCTCTATCACTTGATTGACAGTGTGAATATGGTCTATTGTTGAGTAGCCTTTACGGAATCCTGCCTGGGCCTTTGGTTGACAGAAGTCTAAGGTGTTCCTGATTCTATTTGCGATTACCTTAGTAAATACTTTGTAGGCAACGGACAGTAAGCTGATCGGTCTATAATTTTTCAAGTCTTTGGCGTCCCCTTTCTTATGGATTAGGATTATGTTAGCATTCTTCCAAGATTCCGGTACGCTCGAGGTTATGAGGCATTGCGTATATAGGGTGGCCAGTTTCTCTAGAACAATCTGACCACCATCCTTCAACAAATCTGCTGGTACCTGATCCTCCCCAGCTGCCTTCCCCCTTTGCATAGCTCCTAAGGCTTTCTTTACTTCTTCTGGCGTTACCTGTGGGATTTCGAATTCCTATAGGCTATTCTCTCTTCCACTATCGTCGTGGGTGCCACTGATACTGTATAAATCTCTATAGAACTCCTCAGCCACTTGAACTATCTCATCCATATTAGTAACGATATTGCCGGCTTTGTCTCTTAACGCACACATCTGATTCTTGCGTATTCCTAGTTTCTTCTTCACTGTTTTTAGGCTTCCTCCGTTCCTGAGAGCCTGTTCAATTCTATCCATATTATAGTTTCTGATGTCCGCTGTCTTACGCTTGTTGATTAACTTAGAAAGTTCTGCCAGTTCTATTCTAGCTGTAGGGTTAGAGGCTTTCATACATTGGCGTTTCTTGATCAGATCTTTCGTCTCCTGCGATAGCTTACTGGTTTCCTTTATAACGGCGTTACCACCGACTTCTATTGCGCGCTCCTTAATGGTGCCCATGAGATTGTCGTTCATTGCTGCAACACTAAGGTCCTTAGGAGCTTAGGACAAAACATACAGCCGCAAATATTCGTAACCGGGTTAGGCATTGCATCTGATGCAGCAAAAGTAATGAAACTAATTAGAGCTTCGCAACTGACTGCCAAGATATTCGTTCAGCAAAGGCCCTAGAGAACATGGGCCTTTTAGAAGCGCTGGGATTCAAAGCGTTAACTTGATAAGTCTCAATAACAAATATATGAAGTACAGGGGGCGGGGGGGGGGGAGCAGGGAAAAGATTGATAAAGCCGGAGTCGCTACAGTCATATGTTCTAGAGATAGAGGTTCTAATTTAGAGCGAAATAGCAAAGAGAGGCAGAATGCTAGGCCACTTGGCATGTACATAATACCTGATTATAGCTTAAGCGGGCTCGTGACAGTCACTGCAGCATTGCGAATAGGAACAATCATCATCATAAAATAATTATCATCATCACCGTCATCATAATCCTGTTTGTCCCTCCTACTTCTGGTCCTACTAACGTCAGCTTTCTTCTCAGCGTAGTTATATCCGCACGTTCGAATCCACTTATGCAGAGATATTTAAATGTTGTGCTCGGCTCCGAACCGGAAGTCACAAGTAGCATGCAGGCTTCTTGCTGAGCCATGTGGCTGCTGGGAAATCGAAACGTGTATGGGCAACCGGCACTAAATTTCCTCTCGCCCGTACTAGCACCACACAACACATAGCCTAGAGAGCACAGAAAACAATTTTCAACCGCACATGCCGCAATTTCGCGTCAGTAAATTGACCGCTTATCTTGAGGCACATTTGTGAAACTCCTGACCTGACTAGGCAACGGCCTGCTACGGCTTACGTTAAGTGCGGTGGTTGGAAAGAATAACGAATGAAAATTATAGAAGGAAATTCCGTTCACTGATTGCTGCCGGGTGGTCGATGAGTATAGGCTAACCACTACTGAAGTTTATGTTGTCATAAGTTCAGTTTTCAAAATACCAAAGAGTCACGGCAAATGTCTTTTGTTTGCTTTATTTCAAGACGGATCTATTTAAAGAACAATGAAATGCCGAGTAATATCGGCGCTTACCCTTCCCCGGACATAAGGCGGACATAGTCTGTCTGGTTGGTCCGTTTAACAAAGCGTACACACGACTTCTTCTCGATCCAGTTCATGACATTGCTGATGATGTTGGCCTTAAGATCTGTGCCTGTGAAAGAAGGGAGAGTATGCTTGTGGGGGTTAGAATTAGGAATTGATTTCACGCGGCTTTACGAGTGTTTGTCTGCATCAGGAAGGGATATCCCTGATGTAACCAAGGCAAATACACGATTGCTTAGTCAACCAATCTCACTGCTCTATTGTAAATCATTTGCGTACGTACATCGACAAACATTAAAGGAACTTTCCTAGGCAGCGTAAAAAAAGGGGGGATCAATGAGTATTCATACAATAGTAATGCGTTAGCGTTAGTTTACACGTTGTCGACTCTTTTGTACGTTCCCGTCTTGTGCGGAGTGATGAGACATGCACTGACTAAAGGATTGAAATCAATGCTTGTGCGGCCCTTTTGCGGAGCATGTCGCACATATCAGATGATCGTCTACTTTCCCCATTGCGGAAAGGGGGTCTTTGGGCAGGGCCGCGAGCATGGCCTTGTGGTCTGGGAAATGGCAGATAACGTACTTTACAGAATCTATGGAAGGCTGGTGAAAGACCGTGTTGATGCACGCGCTTCGCTCGGTGGAGATGGACCCACTGATCTTGACAAAGGTCGACGCTTTCATCGAGCTCTTGAACGAGCTTGCGGTGCTTCTTGATGTCCTGGTTGAACGACGGCTGCACGTCTTCATGACGTAGCCTCTGCATTTCTCGCTCGCTTCCCTCTTAAAGAATCACTCATGCCACTCGTGGGAAGCATGGCACCGATCGCTACTTTCAAATATACAGCCGATGGAACACGAACGCAGCCACTAACTCGCCTATCGGAATGCGCGACACGGTTCCACACTTGCCCGGGAGCGCAGGGCATACTCGCCGTTGCAGCGCATATCAGTAACCTCGCGTCTATTTTCTAAGCTTTTCGTACGCTTGATTGCGCATAAACCGCTGCACAAGCAGCAACGTCCAAGCAAAGACGCACCGATATTCCCTGCAGCAGCCTTGAAGCACTTGCTTTTCGAATACGCGTGTCATAGAGAAGACGTCGCGCGCGGTTGAGCATTTCTGCTTCTCCACTTCCGAACGCGTCAAGCCACAAATTGATCTTGTAATCAATATACTCCGTTCCATAAATAGCAGTCAATGCTGTGGAAGCTAAGGATTCAGTTCGGTCCGGAATGAATGAATGCATAACATTATATGGACAGGATTAAAACCAAACAGGAACTGCGGGGCGTGGGAGGCAACGGACAGATCTACTCGCGGTAGAGCTCCAGCCATCCCATGGCGCAACGAAAGGCGTCTTCCTTTAGGCCAGGCTCAGAGCTGCCTAGGGCAGCCCCTCCCAAGCTCCACACCCTTAAGTTGTGGGGGAGGGTAGTGGGGTGGGCATTCTAGAAGTGTGCCGTTGTAGTTAGCATAAGGGGCAGCGCAACGATAGCAGCCGGGATCGAGAAGTCAGTCGGGGTATAATTTATTCAGGAGTGCCGGAATTCTGGAGTGCTCATGATGATGCTGAGGTGATTGTGTGCGTCTGCAGTTGCCTCCATAGGATTTCCGATTCCCTCGAGGGGGAACGAATGAGAGGGGGTAAAGTACGTTGAGATGACTTGTAATGTTGGCACATGTCGTCGTGTGTGATTAGTCTATCACGCGAGGAGCTGGGCTCAGCCGGCGCTTGTGTTGTCTGTGTTTGGTTTGTAAAACCTCGGGCGCAGGCATGGGCGGCTGCGTTGCGCGTCAAGCCCTCATGCGCAGGAGTCCAAGTGAGTGTGACTTCTGATTGAACTGCGGATTTGCGTGCGATTATTCCAGCCAGTTTGTCGATAAACCCAGCTTCATAGTTGTACATGGCTGGTTTACAATCGCTGATGACAGTGGTGGCTGAGGGAATAGTGAAAGCCAGCGCTATGGCTACTTCTTCTGCCTGCTGTGTGACAAAGGTGCATATAGAGGCCGCAGCCACGCGCTGGCATTATGGAGATACTGCCGTGAGCGCGAATTTATGGGGGTGTGAGGGGTATTCTGCGGCGTCTACGTATAGTCTACCGGGTAGTTGGTCGTCGTGGCGGCGCAGCGCTCACACCCGAGCCACTGTCCGCATATGGTTATGCAGGGGGTGCATGTTCCGGGGAAGCGGTGGTTCATACCGTTTGGCTTGTACCTCACTCCGAAGAGGAACTTTGCTTGCAAGTTGGAAGGAAGGGTTAATGACAAGGCTGCCAAGTATGCATCTTTCGTTAGTGGATTTTGTGAATCGGTAGTACTGTGCATTCAGGTGTGCTTCAAGCAACTCTGAGACCGTGTTATGTGCTCCGGTGGCAAGAAATCATTCCGTGGACGTTCTCATGGTTAGACCGAGGCCGCATTTATGAACCTTGTGAATAAGTGTATTCATCTCCTCGTCCTCCCGTTTAGTGAGAGTGAAGTAAGGCACAGTATACCTAATGTGAGGGATGACGAATGCTTGAACGAGTTGGAGAAGTTCTCGTTCTCGCAAGCCCCTTCTCTTGTGTGATACTCTGCCAGTCAACGAAATTGTCTGATCAAGGGATTGCCTTAGCCTATAAATGGTAGTTGTGTTTTGACATTGTTCTTTATGGTGAGACCTACCACGCGAATGTTATCAACGAAAGGAATGTCAGTGCCATCTAATGAGATATGAATTGGGGTCGTATGTTTTTCCGCTCGTTTGTGTGCGGCTACAAGCAGGAGCTCTGATTTGGTTGGAGCGTACGTCAGGTTAGGGCTACTGTGCGCATTCGTTGACCCTGTACGTGGCTTTCTACAGGCGTTCCTGCACATCAGAGTCCGTATCACCGGCCCTGATTCATATGGGGATGTCGTCCGCATATAAGGCGAAGGAGAAACTTGGGATTGCCTAAAGTTAGCGCGTGATGTTTAGCATCGGGAAGTTAAAGAGAAAAGGGGATAGCGCCAACCCTCGGGGCATTCTAAAGCTGCCGAGCTTGCATTCCGAGGAACGCTCTGCACCCATACGAATGGTGGCCTTTCCATCTGTGAGAAAATTGGAGACGTACTTAAAGGTAACGCTCTCCAATGACTAGTCTATTAGGATGCTTCAATATGGCTGCATGGCTTACATTATTTAAGGCCCCAAGAAGGTCAAGTCAGAGGAAAGCTTTCGTGTCGAGACCTGGGCGCTGTTTAAATATATCCTTTTCAAGTGGGAGCATGACTTCCAGGGTAGATAAATGGTTACGTAAACCAATCATTTCGGTTAGAATGATCCCTGTCTCCTCCACGTATGCCGTTAGTAGCTTGAGAATAACATGCCCTAGCAAGTTGCACGGAGATGACGTAAGGTAGGTGGGGCGTAAGTTATCGGCGTGAATGGGTTTGCCTGGTTTTGGAATAAAGATGTCCCTGGTGTCTCGCTATTGCTTAGGGTGGGCTACCGTCTCGGAGCATGCGGTAAAGGATTTTGTGAATACAGCAACCGCTTGCCTGTCGAAGTTACAGGGCATTTTATTAGATACCTGAATCAACCCCAATGCCGGCGTCGTTTTGAGGCTGGCCATAGTGTCTGAAACCTCAGCCTCCGTAAGCGGGACATCCAGTTCTGGATTGCGAAATGTTATGTAATTGACGTGGGGATCTTTTGCCTTCGAGAGGAGGTGCTTATCGTGTAACACTTGGAAACAGCTTGCAAGATCATCTTGTCGCTGGTGCATTAATTCATTGATCTGATGACCACACAAAGTTTTACATTGACTTGGATCAACATGGTGCCTGAATAGATGCCACGTCCACTTATTGCTCAGTCGCCCACTCAGCCTTTCTTCCTGTTGTCTCTTATAGCTGTCTAACCAGTTGCTCAGCATAGTCCAGGATTTCCAGGTCCAGCTTCGCTATGTGGTGTCGCAGCTTCCTTTATTAGCGTTGTCCTCTCCACCTTGGTAAGAGCTGGCTCTTCGCCGTCAGCATGTGCAGGTGTTTCGCGTCAATTTCCTGCATCTGTGCCTCCTCGAGTAGGGTAGTGGTATATCAGAGCGCATCATTCCATTAACTGCTGAACCCATTGTTCTATGTCAAGAATGTCGGCTGACGGCTGCCCTGCCTTGTATTCTCGGAATTTAGCCCCGTCTGTGACACTCAGTTGAGTGTTATGAAATAGTTTGTGATCATAGCTAAGGGAAGTTTGAACAATTTCGTGATCGCTACCTATATTCTCCTCTAATTGGAGCCAATCTACACTTTTGGTGTGACGGGAGAGCGTAAGCTCAGGTGTGGTATACATGGAGACACTATTACCTAGTATCATCGGAGTGTGTATGTTATTATGTAAGGTAAGGTGCGAGTCTTGAATGAGTTCCCATATTTTTCTAACGTTATGGGAGCTGGTTGTGTACTCCGAAGTTTGATGCGGTGCATTGAAGTCACTCACAATAATTAACGGGTGGCGGCCACCTTTTTGTTAAAGGAATAAAAGAGAGTTTCAAATTTACGTTTTTTCCTTCGGTTTGCTGTAAACTTTGAGAATCAATACGGCAGGAAATTGGTGAGATTGTGGAATAATTTTAGTGAAGTCGTCAACTCAGGCAAATTTGGTGCGTGTAACTGTGAGTTGTCGTTTAAGGAATGCCGTGTACAACCCTGCAGTGGAGTGATGCCACTGGTGAGCATTATTTTGCCACATCCAGTACGCGGCCCGCAGAGGAAGACGAAGACCTCGCGCATTGCGTAAGAGAAGAAGAGGTCCCTGCGCAATCGTTTTCAGCTGGCCTGCAATTCAAGGGTCCTACCCTTTTTTTTATCAGGTCCTGCTGCTTGTGAATCGTGACAGTGGTGGATGCGCTGGGTAAATATTTGGAACGCCTGTCAACAGACCCACATCAAGCCCAGAACGTTTTCCGCGTGTCGAAACACCCATTCAACGCGCCAGACGTCGCCTGCTAGGCCTAAGCCCAGAATTTGGTCCCCTACCAGGAAGTCTGCCTGTTACCACGAGTGCCCAACTCATGGCAGACCCAGGCCCTGCACAGCTGCACTCTTTTAACTCCTCGATCTGCCGTGAGCTTCGTCGGAAATGCCTACGAGGATGCATAAGACTGGCTCGAGGAATACGAGTGCGTAGCCAAGTATAATAAGTAGCATGCTGGACAGAAGCTCTTCCATGTGTATTTCTCTCTTGAAGACGGAGCCTTCGCGTGGTTCGTAAACCGCGAGGGAATTTGGCCAAGCTAGGATGAGTTCTGCCACCAGTTACTCCATACGTTCGGGAGCACCGAAAGGTGAGACCACGCGCAGCGTTTTCTCGAATCAAAGGATTCAAAAGCCGAATAAAAATGTTGTCATGTTCGCCGAGCACATGGCTCGTCTTTGTCGTCGTGCAGACCCCATTATGCCCGAGACAAAGAAACTCAGCCATCTCATGCGCGGCGTAAAGGAGCGGCTGTTTGCCAGTCTTTTGCGGAACCCGCCGACGAGCGTTGATGAATTGATTAAAGAATCGACGGCCATAGAGCGCGCGTTTCACCTACGCAGCCACCATTATGATCACCTGACCGGAAATGGACCGGCAAGCACCGCAGTTGTGACGATCACAGACGAAGGTTCCTTGCGCCGGCGAATACTCCAGATTGTTGAGGAAGAAATTAAGAAGCTCACTGCCACACCAAATGAATGCACAGCTGCGTCGGTGGCTGAAGTTGTGCGCCAAGAATTAAAGCAAGCGTTTGCGGCTCCCGAGCCAAATTCCCAGGCATGGCAGCTCAGCTACGCGGATGTTGTCCGTCGACCGCCACCTCCGATGCCGACGCCGCAGTATCACCAGCAGTCAGCACCGCCATCACCTTGGTATCATAGGGAACAAGCGACGCGACCACCGCTTCACAGAACCAACACTTAGTGCACAGCTGACTGCAGACCCGTGTGCTTCCGCTGTGGGGAAGCGCGCCACACCTGCCGTCATTGCCCTGATCGCGTGGAAGGGCGCCAATAATTCCTATCCACTGCTTGTCGTCGCGCTTTTGACGGCAGCCGAGCGAACATTGACGCGAATTCGACGAGCTCGCAAGCCAATTCTCCCGGTCGCCTGTAGCACTCTCGTCCTCCGGGACATCGTTTTCCAGCTGCAAGACGCAGTTCCACCTACGTGGTCTGATGGCGGTCTCCCAGCTCACGCCGGGGAGACTGAAGGCCGCGACCGCAAGGAGGAAGGTTGCCGCATGTCGAAGTGCCTAAAATCCCCTATTGCCGTCGAACGAGAAGCCGATACAGCCGCATGATTTGACGACAGACGAGATCGTTAGCGCCAATGTTACTGTATCAACGGACGGCCACGACATTACGGCACTAGTAGACACTGGCTCGCACTTAAAAATCGTTACTGAAAAACTGGCGGACAGAGTTCACAAAGTGAAAATGGAATAGTCAGGGCCGCACATTGGAGGTGCTGGAGGCCAGCTACTGTGTACTGCCACCGTTTACCCTTGCAGCTACTGTATAGTGTACTGCAAGGGTAAACGTATGGGATTCGTCATTCGTGGCAAATTTTGTTATTCTACCCGACTGCTGCAAAGATGTAATCTTAGGTATGGACTTCGTACGCGAGTACGGCGCCGTCATCAGCATACCAGAAGGTATACTAATCTTTTCTGCGACGAAAGTGCAGAACTACAACGCACGTCTTTTAGCATCATAGACGACGTGACCGTACCAACGTTATCTTGCCGTCTTGTTTTCATCAGGTGCGACACAGAGTAGGATGGGGAAGGTACTGCCAAGCAGATATTTACGCTTTTACTCACTCAAGGTATTGCCACGCCCAGAAGTCTCGTCAAAGTAATGCATGGGCAAACAGAACTACTACTGACAAAATTCAGCAAGCAACGACGACACATTTCAAAAGGCGCAGCAGTTGCTTACCTTGGCGAAATTGCGGAACTCGGTGAATGCTTTGAATTACAAGGAGAGCAAGACGCTTCGGCACCGTTGCATGTTCTTGACGTGAGCGCGAGCTTATCACCAGCGGAAAGGCAGTGCCTTGTGGACGTGCCTCACCAGTTTCGCGATTGCTTCTCGTCGACATAGAGAGTTGGTTAGCCGCCACTGATGAAGCACCGAATTATCACGGACGAGACAACGAGACCAATCCGACAAAACCCGTACCGTGTAGCACCAAAAGAACGCGAAGCTACCCGAGAGCAAGTGAATAAAAGGCTCGACGACGACGTAATCAAACCATAAAAAGCCTGTGGGCATCGCCGGTGGTGATGGTCAAAAATAAAGACGGCAGTCTACGTTTTTGTGTCGACTACCGTAAGCTGAACCGGGTGACAAAGAAAGACGTATACCCATTAACGCGTATCGACGATTCTCTCGACAGGCTGAGGCATGCCCGCTAGTTCTCGTCATTAGACTTCAAAAGTGGCTGCTGGCAAATCGACGTTGGCGAGAGAGACAGAGAAAAGACTGCTTTCGTAACACCTGATGGGCGTTACAAATTCAAGATCCTGCCTTTCCGTTTATGCTCAGCTCCAGCAGCTTTTAAGCGACTCATGGATACGGTTCTGTCAGGTATCAAGTGGCAGACATGCTTAGTATACGTCGACGACGACATGGCTTTTTCGGAAACGTTCGAGGAACACCTGAGCCGGCTGCTGGCGGTTCTACAAACGATCCGGTTCGCCAGACTAACAATGAATGCAGAAATGTGTCACTTTGGTTTCGAGGAACTCCTGTTCTTAGATGATGTAGGTCATGAAGGCGCCCACCCTGACCCTGAAAAGATCACGGCCGTCGCAGTTTCTAACGCCAACGAATAAGAAGGCAGTGAGGCGTTTCCTAGGTCTCTACTCGTATTACCGAAGATTTATAGCAATTTTTCACATATAGCTTCACCGTTAACGCGCCTTGCAAGAAAAGACGCTGCCTTCGTATGGGGCGAAGAAGAACAAGCAGCGTTTAATGATCTCCGACCGCGCCTGCAAACACCTCCTGTATTGGCTCACATTGACGGGGTGACTCACATCTGCCTCACATCTGACTTACATCACTATGGCTCACATCTCCTACCATGATTCATACGTACGCTAGCAACGTAGGTGTAGGCGCTGTGCTCGTGCTGTGGCAAGACTCAGCAGAGAGAGTCATTGCATACGCAAGCCGGACACTCTCACGTGCTGTCTAATTACTCAATCACAGAGAAGGAATGCCTTGCGGTGGTATGTTCACTTATAAAGTTTCCCCGTATCTCTATGGCCGTTCTTTCACCGTTGTCAGCGATCATCACTCACTTCGCTGGCTGACGAACTTGAAGGATCCGTCAAGTCGACTAGCGCTTTGGAGCCTAAGACTTCAAGAATTCGATATGACAGTGCACGGTGTACAAGTCTGGACCAACGCACTCCGACGCTGACTGCCTTTTAAGGTCACCGATTGAGCAGGAAGTCACAGAATATGATGAAGTCATCACTTTTATAGGTGTTCTAGACACGGTCACGATTTCTCGTCAGCAGCGGGAAGACAGCGAACTGATTCGCTGATTGAATTTTTAGAAGGCCGGATTACAAGTGCGCCCAAAACATGTGCAAAGAGCTTGTCATCGTTTTGCTTCCGTAATGAGGTTATTTACAAGAACAACTTCGCTGCAAGCGAAAGCAAACGCCTACGGTACGTTGTCGTCCCAACGTGCCTTCGTCATGCGGTCTTGCAAGGCTGCCGCGATGAACCGACTTCTAGCCAACTCGGATACACGCGCACACTGGCCCGATTCAAAGACAAATATTACTGGCCAACGATAGCCACCTTTGTGAAACATTACGTGTGCACGTGCCTGAATTGTCAGCGACGCAAACCACCATATATGAAACCAGCTGGGATACTACAACCTGTCCAAGTGGCCAGCACCCCCCTTGGCCAAATCGGGATGGACCTTCTTGGATCATTCCCGACTTCCAATACTGGCAATAAGTGAATAATAGTTGCCACCAATTACTTGACACGCTATGCAGAAACCAAGGCCCTTCCAAGTGGCACCGCAGTCGAAGCAGCGCGATTCTTTATTGAAAACGTGGTTCTTAGGCACGGTGCACCAGCGGTTATAATAACCGACAGAGGGACTGCCTTTACGACTGCACTCCTACACTCCTTTAAGGCTACACTCCTACTCGCCTTAGCGTCGGCGGCACGGCTAGTTGAATGACCACAGCCTATCACCCGCAAACTAACAGCTTAACGAAACTCTTGAACAAGAGTATCGGTGACGTGCTGAGTATGTACGCAGACGTGGAACACAAGAATTGGGATGGCATTCTACCGTACATCACATTCGCTTACAACACTGCTCAACAGGAAACAACGCGAAAGACACCCTGTAGCTTTCTTCATGGTCGTGAAGTGACGACAATGCTCGATGCGACGTTGCCAGGTGAATGCGGTGATATAGTCACGGACGTTGAAGCTTTCGCTCAACGTTATGAAGAAGCGTGACAACTCGTCCGCGTCAGAATCGCCTGAGAACAGGGCTACGACAGTCGACGCTACAATCTACGGTGCCGCTACATCTTATATCAGCCAGGCGATAAAGTGTGGGCTCGGAGTCCCGTCCATCGGCGAGGGCTTTCAGAAAAGCTACTCAGGCGCTACTTTGGTCCGTACAAGGTTTTTGCGGCGCCTCAGTGATCTGAACTATGAGGTCATCTCTGACAGTCCTGCATACTCCAGGGTAAGGCAACGTCCACCAGAAGTTGTGCACCTTGTGCGCATGAAGCCCTATTGTTCGGAATTAAGTACCCACACCTAGTTTGACACATCTTCCTGCCGCTATGTGAGCATCGGAGCGATGCCCCCTCTGGAGGGAGGCAAAAACCACATTCAATACGCGGCGCATATAGAAAGACGAAGACTTCGCGCATTGCGAAAGAGAAGAAGAGATCCCTGGGCGAGAGAGAGAAAGAGAATGAAACCTTTATTTTAAGCAGTTACTTGTCAGTCGAAGTGGGAGGGTCCCTTATTCCAGGAACCCTTTGGCTTGGATCACCCTCCAGGCCCGGGCGATGCATTCGCGCTGGTCGACGAGGTGCGGCTTGGAGATTGCAGCCTCCCACGTTTCAGCGAGGAGGTTTGAGTCGGCGTTTGCTGCTAGTAGTTGTGCCGCTGTGATGGTTTCTCGGGTTTTCTTGCATTGCAGTAGGAGGTGCGCCAGGCTGTCTGGAACGTTGCAGTGTGGACAGATGTAGCTGTATAGCGTCGGGTGGAAATGATGAAGTAAGCTTCCATGGGTAAACGTATTGCTCTGGAGTCGCCTGTATTCGGTGCCTTCATTTCTCGTTAGTTTTGGATGTGCTGGAGGGCATACCCTGCGTCCAAGCCAATAGTGCTGCAGTAGTGCTTGGTAAGTTAGCGGTATTGTTTCCTCTTCCTGCGCTGATTTGGGTGGGTTGGACATGCCTAGAATCTAGTGCGGGGAGGCCCGGTTGACGCTTGCGTGGGTCGCGGTATGTGCCGCTTCATTCCCCTCGAGTCCCTCGCGTCCTGGAACCCACATGTTGCAGGTGTATGGGGAGGAGTGTCCCCACGTTTCAGTGTGTTGATCGCTTCGATGGGGATCCTGCCCTGCATGTATTTACGTGCCGCTGTTTGAGAGTCGGTGAAGACCACTATGACATCCTCGCTTTTATGGGTGGTGAGTGCTATATCGGCCTCCTCAGCTGTGTCGGCGCGTTTGGCGAGAATGGCCGCCAACGCCAGTGTCGTACCCTTGTAGTCTGTGACGCTGATAGCGAAGGCATTTCGACCCGGACACTTGTCTGCGTCTACGTAGCGTGCCTGCGGGTCGTTACGGTGCTTGTGTCTAATGGCGTTTACGCTGGCGAGCCGCCTGCCTCGATGGTGTCCTGGATACATGTTTCGGAGTATCTGAAGAACTTGTAGACATTCTTGGGGCTTAGACGTGATCTTTTCCTTAAGTTCGCCATCGTGTTCTAGGTTGGTTACGTAACCTGTGCGCCGGAGGACTGCTCAGCCTATGGTTGTGAGCTTGAGTCTCTCGATCTGGTTGATGAGGTGCGCTTCCGCGAGTTTTCCCCAGGAGTTGTGAACTGCCACGCGAAGCAATCGGTCAGTGGAGGCGGTCGTCGGCAGTCCTAGGGCAAGCATCGTGGCTTTTCCTATTTGGAGGTTTAGCTTTTGTTTCTCGGCTGTCTTCAGGTTGAAGTAAGGAGTTCCGTATGTAATGCGGCTGTAAAGGGGTGCTTCTACCTTTTGCAAGGTGTCGTGCTCTTTGTGGCCATTGCGGCGATTGGCCACCCGCCGTATCAGATGAGTAAGCTGTGCCACCGTGTTGTGTAGCCTGGGGTGTGTGGCGCAGCCGGACCCGTCCTTGTGTATATGGTATCCGAGGATTCTAAGTGAGCCGACCTTCGGTTTCGGGACTCCTTCAAGAAGGTCTTGTGGGTCCGGTGCGTCGTAGCTTGGGGTCCGGTACTGGGTGCGTGCCCCGAGTACTAACAGCTCAGATTTATCCGGGGCACAGTGGAGGCCCCAGGTGTTGAGCTACCGTGCGATGATGTTTACCGCCTCCTGAAGACGGGTCTCCTGTTCGCCCGTGCTCGCGCTTCTCGTGCACAGTGTGATAT
Source organism: Dermacentor variabilis (assembly GCF_050947875.1). NCBI lineage: Eukaryota > Metazoa > Arthropoda > Arachnida > Ixodida > Ixodidae > Dermacentor > Dermacentor variabilis. Next base: position 49,139,861 of record NC_134573.1, read on the forward strand.
CATCTGCATATAGAGCATGGAATATCCCTGGGACGGTGTCTCGGACGCGGGGAAGTTTGAGGAGGGCCACGTGGAAGAGGAGTAGCGACACTAGCAAACTTCATGGCGTATTTCTGTTAGGTAGGTGAAATGTCTTGCTCCGGCTGTTAGCAATCCCCACCATGGCCGTACGGTTGGTGAGGAAAGCGCTCATGTAGGCGTATGCTTTGGCACCGCAGCCGATATCTTCTAGGTCACGGAGAATGGACTCAAGCTCACGTTATCAAAGGCGCCCTTTATGTCTAGAGCTAGAATGGAAGACTTGCTGTGTTTGCTCAAATTGTCAAGAATATCTTTCTTTCGCTGGAAGAGGACGTCCTACGTGGAGAGAATCTGGCGGAAGCCGAACATATGTGCGGATAGCGATCGTTTTCCTCGATATATGGGGTGAGCCGTCGTTGACCATGTGTTCGATCAGTTTCCCGGCGCAGGATTTAAGTTAGGTGGCGCGGTGATTTGCGATGGAGATGGATTTGTTTGGCTTGGGTACCATGGTTACCTGCGAGTGTTTCCAGGCTGTTTGTAGCTCGCCCTTAATCCAGCAGTCGTTATAGTACCAAAGGAGAGCCGTCAGTGCCCGAGGGGGTAACTGTCGAGGTGCTTGTTGGTGACTTTGTCTTTGCCCGGGCTCGTATTTCATGTAACCTTGAGAGGGCCGCCTGTAAATCTGCTTGTGTGAAAAGCCGATCCAGCTCCTCATTCGGCGCTCCTTGGTACTCCCTGAGGGTGGATAGGTTGATGGCAGAGGTTTGTGGGTTAGCTGAGCCGTGTAGCTTCGTCTGTAGTCCTTGGATTAAGGTGAGCCTCTGTGCCACCATAATTTTGGATTCGTCGGTGAATTGTATGTCTTCATTGGGTTTGGTGTGCGTGTCGTCGACCAGGGCTCGAAGTATATGCCAAGACTTCTTTGTGCTGAGGGTCCCTTGAAGTTGGCCGCAGAAGGATCGCCAATTTTGACTGGCCAGCTGTTCAGCGTAGTCCTATGCCGGCATGCTTAATAGGCCAATTCGGCGCTGGAGCTTGCGGTTGACCTTTTGGCGTTGCCATCGTTTGAGGAGCGATCGCAGAGCCTCCCATAAATGCAGTAGGTGATTATCGACCGCCAGATTGTCCTCGTCTAGTTGAATCATCCTGGTGTGGCTGTCAGCCGCCCCAACGATACCGTTCAGCCAAGCTTCAATGTCTTTGATGTCCGAATCGTTGTCAAGCTCATTCCTATACGCGTTCTAGTCAGTGAGTTGTGCCTTTCGTGTCTTGGGCGCGCGGTGAGATTGTTTAACCTCGATTTGAATTATGTGGTGATCGCTCCCTAGTGCTTCCAGAAGTCGGGTCCACATGGCCTTTCGCACGTCTCGAGCGAACGTGAGATCAGGATTGGTGTCCCTCGCCACGCTGTTGCCCACTAGGGTGGGTTGGAGCACATCATTCCATAACGTAAGACCGTGCTGCTGTGCGGCATCGCGAACCCGTGCCCCTTTCTTGGTGGTTGGTGGTTGTCCTCCACCAGGAGTAGGTGGCTTGGTGTTGTCGAGCTAGAATCCTCCGCGGATTCCACTCGTGCTGTCTTTCGTCCTTTGCGTTCTGTTCCTAACTGCTCCGCCAGATGTTCATCAGTCACGAAATTCTTGTAAGCATATGTCATGAAGTTGTGTTGTTGTGCCATGAAACCTTCCAGTTTGGTCTCGAGTGGAGTGACCGTACGGGTTAGTGGCTCTACCTTTTCCATTATATTAGTTACCACTGTCTCTATGGTTCTGTCTATAGATGCGAGAAGTTTTGTAGTGAGCGTTTCCTCGAAGACTTGAAGGCGTCGTTCAACAGGGTCAAGAATCTTCGCTTCATGTGCGTGCAGCCGTTCTTCTACCAGCTTCCTTATTCTGGCTTCTACCTGTTTTAGTATGCTTTCTTCAACTCTTTTCGCTACTTTTCCCTCGAGTTCTGGCGTATTGCACTCGGCTACCAGTTCTTGTTGTATCGTCCACCTTAGAGCCTGTACTTTATGTTCGAGAGTCCGTATCGTCGCTGTCTCGCCCGAACTGCTTGGGTTGCGTGAAGAATTCGAGGCGCTGCTTCCGTTCGCCGCGACGACGTAAGTGATTCGCCTAATAAAGTGAGACCACGACCGAGAGCGGGATGTAGAGCCCGATCTTAGGATAGAGCGAGAGCGCCTCCGACCAGGTCTTTGTTGAAGCGAGGGCCCCCATGAGCTCTCCGAGGTGGTAACCAGCGCGGGGAAGTCTTCGGTGCTCGAGCTCCAGTGATTCTCTCGGACGCGAGCGTTGTAAAGCTGCTGTCTTCTTACTTGGAGGGGGGCGGGTTGTTACGGAGTTTCTTCTTACATTCCTTGCCTGCCATTTCGTGGTCTCCGCGGCAAATGTTGCACTTCTAGAGACAATCGTGTTCTTCCGTGACTCCATCGCGCCCGCATGTGTAGCAGAAGTTGGCTCTCGGCTGAGGACAGATATCCTGTCGGTGTCCGATGGCCCCGCAGGTTCTGCAGTATTGGATAGATTTCCGGTAGGGCTTGTATCTGTAGTCACCGCTCTGGTACGTAACGTAATAAGGGACGTGCTATCCATCGAAGGTGATAACCGCGGCTGTTGAAGATCCTAGTATTCGCCCGCCGAGAACCGTGTATCTTCAGTCCACTCGAGGGCCGGCAGCAATCTCCGCGGGACTTGTACCTGGTTCGAGGCCGTATGTCACTCCGCGGCATACATCGTCTGGGTGTCGAATGTGGGTATTTACTTGATAGACGGTTCCGCCGAGTTGTATGGTGTTGATATGCTGCAATTTGGAAGCTCGTTCCGTACTTGCTGCGCTCGCGATGATCACATTCTCTAGTTTCTGCACTTGTACACGGACGTTATCGTGAAAATCTTGCTGGACCAAACCACTGGATCTTCCGATGGCACGTGTCACTGCGATGAGTGTGTGCTTCGAGAGGTCAAGTCCTGCTTGAGGGCAGAAGGCGATTTTGAAGTCGTCAGTAGGAAAAGGTCGCATCCTCAGAATGCGTTGGCGCTGCGCCAGTGCTTGTGGTTGATGTTTGGGGTCTGATTTCAGGACTTCTAAGGCTCTTTCCTCGCGGATTTATTGTCTCCTTTTGCTGATATGCCTTTACGACCGACTTGTAGCCACTCGATGTGGGCTTTACCTGTCGTTATGTCTCGGTTCGCGCCGTATGTCCACTGTGGTATGGTATCGGAGTTAGCTCCGGTCACCTCAATTCGCGCCGTTGTCGGCTCTTCTTGTAAAGCGTTCGCCATCTGTGTATCCAGAAAAGCTTGTGCGCTTCGCCTCAGATGCTGGTTCTGCGTGATTCACTCCTACTGCGAGAGCGCCGTGCGAGTGCACCGCGGGCCTGCAGGCGTGAACCGCTGGTCTCCTGCTCGTGCCACGGGTGCCCCGGCGTTAGGGTTACCTTGGAGCGCACGGTCACAGAATGTTCAGGGTTCGATTATTCGAGTAAAGGTCTACTCACTGCGTCGTGGCTGGTGTCAAACGATGCCTTGAAATTTCAGGAATCCGAGGTTATCAAATTCACGGAGTTTCTAAGCAATGTTCCACACAAAATAGCGAGAAAAGCAGGAGCCAATGTGAGGAACGACGGTGCTCCTCGGAAACCTGACGGTCTTTTTCCCTGGGCGATCATATTTCAATTCGCCTGCAAATAAAGCGTCGTACCCTTTTTGAATCAGTTCCTGCTGCTTGCGAATCGGGACAATATCATGCTAGTTTTCCTATACAATGCACTTCTTGTAATGCTATTGCCGGTGGTGGGGATGGGCTATTGCCTACACAATGTTGGAAAGGAGCTTGTTTTTGTACGTCGGGTAATTCGATTACAAGAAATTAAATCTTTATTTTTATTTGTTTTGGACATTATTCTGTGTCGGAATGAAGGGGATGGTCGTAGCAAGCATGTTTTTCAGTTAATCAATTTTGATCGCAATATTGGTTACATGAGTCTCGAACTGTGTAGTGTGCGCATCTAGGGCAAGACATCTCTGGTAAGTTTTGGTTTCAAGGGCTGTGATTCTGTCGTTCAGGACCACATAGGCATCGGCGTCTAAACGCGTTTCAGATTCATCGGGCTCCTGCACTTGGCGGGCGGAGCTCCTCTAGTATTTCGAGTGGGAGACGCCACCACCGGATTTGTCTACATGTTAGAAATTGTCTTGCCCTCTAATGTATCGCACTTACTACGGATACGGGAGTTAAGCGAGTTGATTTGAGCCTCGATCTGCGCTACTTTGGCTCTTACCATGGTGTTTTCTTGAGCTAAAAAGAACCATTGATTGATGTTTGTCTGGTTCGGAGGGGTGCTGGGAAGTCAGGACACGGGAGAAGCTACCCCATCCCAGCTCACCTGGCATTTCGGTCGTCCTCATGGTGAGAACGATGGTGTCCGTACTGCTAGCCAGTGTTATTTCACTTCAGGGGAGGCGCCGGCTTCTTGCCTGATTGCTTATCTTCAGATGTCCTCCCTTTAGAGGAGGAGGGCTTCTCTTAGGCTTGTAACGCTCTGGATGCAGTGCCTAACTCGTGACGTGGTCTGCCTAACGTACCAGATATTTAGGGTTGCAGATGTGGTGCGCGTCGGATCTAACCTCTCCGCAGTTCTCAGAAGTGGGAACGCACAAAACCGAGCTCATATCCGGCTGGTGTCCAATTTGCTGGGTTTTGACAGAGGCTTCTACCTTCTGTCGAAACGGGGTGCAATGGATGTAGAATGGTACCTTCTTCCCAAAGAAAGTCACTAATATTCTTTCTGTATGTCCCATTCGGAGGACGCAGAGCCCTGGTGGTTCCGGGTTAGCTTGCCGAAGATGGGGCAAGATTTAGGCTTTCTTTATGTCGACAAGTACGGCGAAAATGGCTTAAGAGGAGACTTGCGGATAGGTGTGGAGCACCACTACTTCGTGGGTCTTGCCGGCGATGGTGAGCCTTTTGAGGCAAGTCTAGGCGTCAGTGTGGTTCATACTGGTAGAGGTGATGAATAAAGTTTTACTTAGGGTACTTATCTGGGCGCTGTCGATGTCTTCTGGAAGTCGGGCACCCTCTTCTATCGGGCCCTTGAGGTAGATCAGATGGTATTTCGAGCAGTTTACGTCCCCGAGTATCCGTATGACGGCGGTGTAGGAATAATATGCGTACGGGGACACGCCATCTTCCCAGGTTGTCTCGGCTGCGAAGATAAAGTGATTGTGGAGGAGGGTTTGTCGGAGCGGATTATGTGTTGTTCGCCCCAGTGGGCCATCTCCTCCGCCGTGAGCTTGTCTGCTTCAACATCAATCCCAGCTTCCATCGCCGCCTTGGCGTAGCGCGCAGACGCCGACGAGCCAGAACCGCGGACGAAGCTGAAGCTCGCGGCCGCAGAAAGTGGTGAATAAAGAAATTTCGATACTTGCGAATGGTCGGGTGTCTTGCTCAGCGGGCGTCAATCAGCGTCTCAAATGCCCTGGCCCAAAACGGAAGGTACAACACCACACCGACCAGAATTGGAATAAACTTTGGCAGAGCTCGAGAGAGACGCGTCCGCTCCATGCGAACGCCAAGTAGCGTCTTCGTTGGAGGAACGTTATCGCTTCGCGCGTTCTGTTCACTCTTCGCTGCACGCCAACAGCGTTCGGTCGCGCGAGCGTGCAGGGGAGGGTCCTCGCGACGGGTTGCAAGTAAAAAACCTGAAAAGAACAACGAAAATAAAAATGATCTACGTATACCGCAGTGTCTTTCTTTCTAAAGATTAAAACGTGCCTCATTGCATACTGAGCCTACATAAAAAACCCTTGCCAACAATTGCGGTCAGAAAATGTCCGACTATATCCTTGCTATGTATGAACGGAGTATAGCTTAAGGATTGCATTCTCCTAATCTCTGGCATTTTCTTCACGAATATCAACGATCATTTAGCACACTGATGTTCATTGAAATATCATAGCCTAACTCTGAAATTCATTAAATGCCATGAACCCTTAGTGCACAAAATAACACAGGACCCTTAGCATGGTTTAGCGTATTGAATGCTGAGGGAGACTAATACTGTGTTTATCAGAATATTGCTTCCCAGAGTGCCTGCAGCTGACGGTTTTAATCTTTTCAAAGATCTGCCTATCAAATTCGTCATGTCCGTACACGAATGAAAGCAGAAGAAGAGGGAAATATGAATCAGTCATGAAAAGCTTCGGAAAAAGCCGAAGAAAATTGCCTGTTCCAAAATTATAATGCTGCGAACGATACTAGCATAGTGCACGACTTCAAAACGTGGATACAATCTTCAGAACTAACTGAAGGAAACGAAAATAGCAATTAGAAAAACATCTTCGTGTGAGGGGCAAAAGGATTGTATATGGATTGTTTTAAACCGGTTTCTAAATAGTGTAGATCATACGCGATTCTTTGCAGATTGCTCCAGAACATCAAATAACGAGGTCACCCCGACATTGCGCTAGCGGACATTTTCGGAACAGATAAGATATGGATGACCACTCGGATAACTACGACTACGTGAAGAACCACATTGATTCCACCACCTTTCTTTACCCTGTTACCACCAGTTAAGTGATAGATTTGCACAGCAACTCAAAAAATAGTTCCGCATGCGAACTGGACGATACACAGCTACTGCAAGCGTAACATGCCGTGATGCTTATCGCGCCTTCTCTAACATTAATTTTTATTCTTGCCCTAGAGTAAGAGAGAGAGAGAGCAAATGATAAGGAAAGGTAGGGAGGTTAACTAGGACTGAGCCCGGTTGGCTACCCTACACTGGGGAAAGGAAAAAGGGGACGGAAAGATTAAAAGAAGAAGAGAAAGTCCACCGGGGATATCGTTCAGTCACTCAGTCCGGATCATAGTCGCTGACTCAATCCAGTAGCCTTCAAATATCCCAGCAGAGCTTTTGTGGCCTTTTGTAGCTGCGATATGCGAGGCCATGGTCCCAAGATCTTCTTCAAGGTGAACGGTGTTCTACCGAGCTGATTGAGAGCTGTGCAGAGGTCATGTCTTTCGTTTTGTTGGGCTGCGTCGGTCCGCGATAAAGGTGCAGAAACAAGGGTTGCTCCTTCGTGCGCTTTCCTGGCAGCTTCGTCAGCGAGTTCGTTGCCGGAGATACCGCAATGGCTAGGCAGCCACTGACCTAGAGTAAGAAGCCTTTCCTTGTCTCAAGGAGGTTGCCAAAGTACTTAAAATGTTCAAAAAAGTAAATAAAAATGAGCATGGAAATTACCGCCCTCTTTCTAGACTCCCTGTTTTCGGTAAGGGATACGAAAAAATTATGTCCAGACACCCGGCCGTTCGCTGTTAAACACAGTATTTTCACTAACACGCACCTCTCACAGAACTAGCACTACTAAAGCGAAAAGAATCAATTTTACAATCAATTAAAAACTAACATGTTGTTTTGAGTTTGTCCATCTGCTTCACAAAAGCCTGCTGTACTCTTTTGCACAAAATGATTTTCTAAGCCTACACATTTGTGGCTTGCGATAGCACACACACAGAACTACATCTGTATTATAGATGTAGTTTTGTGTAAGATGTAAGATGTATAGATGTAAACTACCCAAGGGAGTCCTCTTGGGTAGTTTCTTTTTATAATATACATACGTACATACACAACGTCCATACATACATACATACATACATACATACATACATACATACATACATACATACATACATACATACATACATACATACATACATACATGCATACACACACACATACATACATACATACATACATACATACATGCATACATACATACATACATACATACATACATGCATACATACATACATACATACATACATACATACATACATACATACATACATACATGCATACATCGTACGCACTACGCTGTGCACTCGTTTACTCTCATTTACCCTGACCACACATTACTTCTTTCTAATTCAGATGAAGCCCACCCAGTATTTTGACTAACAAAGCACTCATGGAACATCAGATATGGTCCAAGAAAAAAATAACATTCACCATCTCTAATACGAAGGTGATTTTGTTCCTGCTCAGAACGAACAACTTGACAATAACGCTCATAAACGGTATAAGTCTAAATTAAGTCAGGTACTGAATAAATTGAAACCATGAGGTGTCATATTGACACGCGTACTTGTTTGTCTTTTTCGGGTGAGCGCTTTTCACCGTCTAAAAAATGGTATCGCTCAGCGTGGGACGCGCCCGCATGTACAAGTATTCGAAGTTTCTCGAATGTTATCGATGGCTCTGTTGGCACCGAAGCTTGTGTAATCTGACTGCGTGTGCGATGCGAATTGTGTGGCATTTTCTTTAATACACGCGGGCACCACCGATTACTCTTGAACCTTCGACGACCAGTGTATTAAAGCCGAAGCGCTTCATCGGGAGATCAGGTTTTCTACGATCGCCGACTGTGTTCAGTGTTATCGTTGCGCTACAGCGAAAGCTCCGAACACAGAAAGCATGAACTAACGCTAGCAAAGATTCTCCTACACTCTTCCAACGGTACTTATCATAACGCTGACCCCAAACGCAAGACGAGAAGGTTAATGGACAGTTCATTACTTCATTAACGTTTTCTCGGTATCACGAAGAAAATATATTCAAGTTCTGCTTCTATCGCTTCGCTATTTAACTTATTAACACCTCCTTTGACTTATTCTTGTTGCATTGATTACATCGATTGTCTTTTATTTTACGTCTCAAGTAACGCCCTCGTTCAGCACTGTCTTCCAACTTTGAAGTGCAGTGAATTGAAGGCCACGCAAACTGAAAATTTATCTTTTTCCTTAGGTTCGCCCACTTTTTGTGCTTATGTACAGGCGATTTCAAATAAACTTTGATTTGATTTGAGGTCCACGTAACAATGTTGCTTCAGACTTCAAAAGCTTGCATGTAATAATTGCAAATAGGGGAGTCACGAACATAGTTGTGCTTTTTAATTATTCATATGGGGTAAGTTACAATTTGGCTATTGATAATGCTAAAAATGGTTAAAATCGTATGCCAGGTTTTTTTTATATTTCTTAAAAAAGTACCATTTCTTTCAGAACCGTTAGTCCGAGTGCTTCCGTACTTTGCAAAACGAACAACGGTATGTCACATATAGAGCTGTAAAAATATATAGGCACCTAAAATTAAGGGCGACTTTTTTTCTTACAACGTTCGTCCTCCACTGTGACAAGCTTTTTATTTGTTGACTAAATGCCTTTAGCTTCGAAATAATTATTCAGTTGCCAAGTTGTAGAAGGCCCGAACTGATAAGTTGACAGAATTTAGTCACGTACACCTTAGAGATATTTTGAAGTGCAAAAGTGTCGTAAGATCGCGTTCTCGGAAACGTCGAAATAAAGTCATGTCTTGCTGCTCGATTTATCCCGACATCCCAGGAATAGCCTTTGTCATGGATAAGATTACTGTATTACTCCCCTGTCCCTTCAGATTTGAATGCCCTAACAAAAATGATTGCTCCCGACCTTCCTCCGCAGCGTGCTCAAGAACTACGTTGCCTCCTTGCCTTACACTGGTGCATATTAGACCTTGGAGAACGCCCTCTAGGACAAACATCTCTCGTAAAATGTTGAGTAAACACCGGTGATGCAAGCCAGATCCATCGGCGACCCTACCGCGTCTCGCCTACTGAGCGACATATCATCCAACGCGAAGTTGACAAGATGCTTTCACGAGACATCATCAAACCTTCTCGCAGCACATTGGCATCCCCTGTTGTACTAGTGAAAACGGAGGACAATAGTTGGCGATTTTGCGTCGATTATCGACACCTCAACAAGGTAACAAAAAGGACGTCTATCCGCTACAACGCATTGACGATGCCCTGGATTGCCTGCATGGAGCACAATATTTTTCGTCCATCGAGCTTCACTCCGGCTACTGGCTAATTGCCGTCGATGACATGGACCGCGAGAAGACAGCTTTTATTCCCGATGGCCTGTATCAGTTCAAAGTGATGCCTTTCGGTTTATGTATTGCCCCGGCCACGTTTGAACAAATGATGGCCACCGTCTACGCGGCTTCATGTGGTCCATCAGCATCTGCTGCCTAGACGACGTGATCGTTTTTTCTCCGACTTTTGCGACACACCTCGAGCGCCTGTCAACGATCCTATCTGTTTTCCATCAGGCGGGGCTACAACCAAATTCGCCCAAGTGCCACTTCGGTCGTCGGGAAATTTCTGTGCTTGGGCATCTACTTGATTCTTCTGGTGTACGCCCTGATCACGATAAAATACGGGCAATCAAAGACTCCCGTGCCAACATGTGCCAAGGCATTTCGCAGCTTCTTGGGCCTTTGCTCCTACTTCTCTCGGTTTCTACGAAATTGTGCGAACATTGCGCGCCCTCTCAATCAGCTCCTCAAGAAAGACGCTGCATTCATTTGGGGTCCTGAGCAAGTTGGTGCTTTCACCGAGCTGATTGGGCTGCTTACGTCCCCGCCTATGCTCGCTCACGTTGACGCGTCAGCTCCAACAGAAATCCGCACCGATGCCAGTGGCGACGGTATTGGAGCTATCTCGGCACAGAAACAACAAGTGTGAGAACGTGTTATTGCCTACCCCAGCCGCCTCATTTGCTCTGTGGAGAGCAATTATTCTATCACCGAACGCGAATGTCTGGCTCTCGTTTGGGCAGTGGGTAAATTTCGCCCCTATTTGTGCGGCCGCCAATTCACAGTCATCACTGATCACCACGCTCTGTGTTGGCTTTCGTCCCTCAAAGATCCTGCAGAGCGCCCTGGCCGCTGGGCTCTGCGCCTCCAAGAATACAACTATTCCGTTGTATACAAAACCGGCCAGTTACATCAAGATGCGGACTGCTTGTCGCGCCATCCTGTCGACCCTCCTGACGTTTCTGCGGCCCGCATACCTGTCACCGTTCTCTCTCTGGCTGCTTTTCGCGACATTGGAGCCGAAAAACGTCGGGACCCCTCCTTGCAACACCTTATTCAACGGCTCACTTCAATGACGCCCGATCCTTCTCTGCGCATGTTTCAACTTCAAGATGGTATATTGTACCACTCTAACATGCGCCCGGATGTTCCTGCCCGACTCTTCGTTGTGCCTGAGCATCTGTGTCAGACTGTTCTCGCCCAGCTTCATGATGTACCGACTGCAGGTCACCTTGGCGTGTCACGGACTTATGACTGCCTTCGTCGGCGCTTCTTTTGGCCTGGTCTATACCGTGACGCCTGCCGTTATGCCGCTGCGTGTGATCTCTGTCAGCGACGCAAAAAGCCGACCACACACCCTGCAGGTCGCCTTCAACCATTTGACGTACCATCAGAACCATTCTTCCGTGTAGGAATTGATCTTTTAGGCCCTTTCCCTACGTCTGCCTCGGAAAACAAGTGGATTTCTGTAGTAACAGACTACGCCACCCGATGTGCAATCACACGCGCTCTTCCGACATGCTGTGCAACCGATGTCGCCGACTTCCTTCTAGAAAACGCCATCCTCACCACGACGCCCCTCGACAGCTTCTCGCCGACCAAGGCCGCTACTTTCTAAAGTTGTCAATGACATGCTACACTCGCGCGCGACTAAACACAAACTTGCTACTGCTCGCCATCCACAAACGAACGGTCTAACCGAGCGCCTTAACCGCACCCTTACTGACATGCTGTCCATGTATGTCTCCGATGACCATCGCGACTGGGACGTTGCGCTGCCGTTCGTTACTTTCGCCTATAATTTGTCTCACCATGATACCGCAGGCTTCTCTCCATTCTTCCTCTTGTTTGACCGTGACCCTACGTTACCTTTTAACATCGTTCTGCCTGCTAGTCTGAATTCCACATCCGAGTAGCCCGTGAAGCCAGCCTCAAGGCACAAGAAGCACGCCATATTGCTTGACGTCGACTTGTGCAGTCGCAGGACAATCAGCGGCGCGTATATGACGCCCGCCATCGTGACGTCGATTACACACGGGGCGCCCTGGTTGTCCTTTAGTCGCTGTCGCGACGCGCTGGCCTCCCGGAGAAGTTACCTTCACGCTACTCTGGCCCTTACCGTGTCTTGCGTCAAATAACTGACGTCACAGACGAAATCGCCCTTCTTCAGCCAACCATGGCTCCACATCGCTCCAACGTTGTCCACGTCGCACGTGTTAAGTTGTATCACTCGCCCGCCTCCTAACCAGCACCGAGCCAGTGCTTCAGCCGCCGGGGGTCATGTGACAAGCTGACGAAGTAGATGTTTTATTCATCGTCGGGAGAAGATGATGTTCTGGGCTTCGCGCGCTGGCTACCATCTTGTCAACTGATATAATTATTGTAAATATTCTGTAAATACACGTCTGACTGTTTTTAACCCCGTAACATTTCATTGTCTCTCTGTTTCTGCGCTCCTGCCTTTGCTGCTGTACGTTGGTCTTCCATTTGAAGTAGCTTTTTTTTTTACCTGCCCCAAGACCATCGATAGCGTTTCCATGGAAACACACCTAGGCTAACTTATGACCCCTTGGTGTTATAGCACGCTCGGACTGTAGCGGTTTCCACAGAACTTCCAATTTCGTCCAACTCCTTGCACTCTCCCCATTAACAAACTGAAAAAGGTGTGAAGTAGGTGCTTGACAGACACGAGTTGCCCTCTGAAGATCACGCGCCACCACAAAGAATTCCCTACTAACTTTAAGATGCTTTACGTGGAAACAGAGAGCCCTAAAACCAAAACCAATATTAATACTCGAGTCTGGCACAAGTGCATTTTTGTGATGAAAGCTTCATTCAAATCTGGACTCAGCGACAAGGCATTGACCACTTTCCAGTTGACGCGACAACTAAAGGGACTTAGATAGGTATTTTAGAATTCTGGCATACTAAAGTGGTAAATATTTTTGGAAGGTGAAAGACATGCGCTAACAAAAGAGCACAAAATCAGAAAATCGATATTTCCAACCAAATGAAATTTCACCCAACCTTAAAACCAATCCTGACATGGCCATCTGTTCAGAGTTCCATGATAGGAGGGCACGGTAAACAAAGACACGGAAAAGGGAAAATGACCAGCGCTTTCTAGAAAACTGGACTATTTTCTTTGAAGCGAAACTGGACATATAAATTATGAATATTTTAATTAGCCCAATTATGAATTTATATTGAACGCGCACACGGTCACGCAGCATAACACGCAGCGCGTTGTTATGATGGAAAAGTTCCAACTTATTCGATACACCTTTCTTGTATAGTGCGGAGATATTTCCCGCTAAACTTACGCGGAAATGCAGTGGCACCATATAGGGAACACCCACCCAACAAAGGCCGCCCTCATACAGTTTCGCATTAAAATAAGCGGAACTCGAAGGTACATTGTAGCGGAGTTAGGAAGAGGTACGCATTTTTTGACGCAGTTAGGAATTGGGCCGAAATTGTGTGTGTCCTGCTGAGACGATGCGGCATTGTCTATTGGACGTCTCTGGGTTCACGGCGTTCGTCGCACATTGCCATGAACATTTTGGCAAGCACCACAATTCGGTTGGCAAGACCTGCCGCTTGCTCAAGTACAAGTTGCAAGAACACGTTCGCCATCGGTCGGTAGGAAAAGGAGCCGTAGCTGGGCCGTTCACATAACGCTGTCCGACGACAGCAAGGTGCACGAAGACGCAGTTCACTGGCCAGCCGTTACAGCGTGACGTAAGCAGAACGTCGCCTGGAGGGGTGCGGCTTTGCCCTCAGTGTAGCCTCCCACGTTCTGTTGCGAGCGCAGTGATAGCCGAAATTCGTCGGCCCACAGTTGCACGGATAATCGTATTTTAGAGCGCAGCTCTTTGGCGTCCGTTCCTGGGTTTCGCGTCGTCGTCGGCGTTGTCGTCGGCCTCGTAACCAGCTCCGCCCCCCTTTCATCCCCCCAGCGCTAGCAGCGACCGACTGATACCGCTGGATGCCGCTGACGCCGCTAGAGAGTCAAGATAACGTGACTGCATAGAACACCGTCGCCGCCATGCAGAAAGAGGAGGAAAGGGTCCCCCCCCCCCTGTTCTTGTGTGGCGGATAGGGTGCTCTTCAGTTGCCGACGCGCCGGTTATTTCACGTAGGCCCCGGCACGTCGACGAATACGTGACCACCTTCCCACGGCTAGACCTGGTTCTTAGCGCTGCGGAAGCGAGGGTATCATATTGTTTGTGTCGGCATCGGCGGCGTTGTTCCTGAAACCAACTCCGCAGCTGGGGTTGACTCACTATCGGCGTCAGCGGCATCAGTCAGTCGCTGCTATCTCTTCCCTCCTCCCTTTATCGTGTTGTCCGCTTGCTGCGCGCGCTTCTGCCCCCATCGTTTGCCGCTGGGTGTACACGCCGCCCCCCTCCCCCCTCTTCCTGCGAGTCTCCGGTTGTCAAAGCGCCGGCTCGAACTTAATTCCTTTCTTCGCTCCTCCTCCAATGCAACCCCTGTGCGGTGGCAATCAGAGAGCCAGATCGGTGGCGGCGGATCTGTATATGTGCACCGCCCGAGCCGAAATTGCCGCTGCCGTTCGCCACTGCGAAATTATCTGCCAGTTCTTTCTGAGCCATGAGCGAGACGACCGATGGAAGTCCTCCGTCTGCTGCTGCTGCTGCTGCTGCTGCTGCTGCTGCTGCTGTTAAACGAGCTGCCAGAGCAGAGGCCCAGCGCCGTCGCCGTCAGAATCCAGAGGTGCGTGCCGCCGAAGCAGAAGCTTACCTAGTGGAGTCTTTGTTAAAGGAATACGTGTGAAAAATAAAAAAAAATTCTGTCATAGCGCATACATGTGTTGCTTGATTTCTTTGCCTCAATCTATCGAAAAGGTGAAACAGCTTATTTGCTGCGCTCAAATTTCGCATTAGGAAGTAACGTAATCGTCGGTAATTTTTCTCCAGAAGCAAAAGTGGATAGGGCTTGCGCGAAGGGCTCGCTTCAATTTCGTATTAAGATAAGCCTGCTCAAATTAAACGCTTGCAAGGTAATTATTACATCTTTTGTTAAATGGCCACTATTTACCCTGTATAAGCTGTCAACCCTTTGTCGCTACCACTGACGGCATGCCTATGTAAGAACAGTCTTTTTATTTCGATGCGGCTATTTGTAAATATTATTTCGCAGATACACCCGGTAGGCTAAATATGCCTAACAAGCCGGCACTTAACGAAAGAAAGGTGACAAAGATAAAGCAAAGCAGTAAGGTGACGTAAATACACTGAGACAGTTAAACATACAAATCACATAAAAACAATTTCGGACATACGGTCATCTCGCATAAATGTAGAAGAGACAACACAGCATGCATTGGAAAGGAAAGTCAGCATGCAATAAATGCAAATTACAACAGATGTCACATAAGACATGCTTGAACCAGAAATCTACTGTCATACACTGGATGTAGAAAACACCAAGTGAGATCACAGTGATTCGAATGATTATGGCCGCAGAATGCAACATGAAGGCTATAATGCTCACCCATTTCCGTCGGGTGGATGAATTGATTGACCGTTAAGTCGTATAAGAACAGCTTCGGACGTGTCCACGATTTCTTCGAAACGAAGTTTCTTTATCTCTTCTTCCCACTGTTCGGGTGCAATCTTTCCGTGTTGACACCAACTTCGTCCACTATTTGTATGACGCGGCATGTGTGCCTGAATTGACGACATGGACTACTGGGTATGCCCATAAGCAAGCTGTATGCATTCGCACACCAGTGGTACTTCAATATGCATTCACATATCAAGATTCTTTTGTCGGCAGGCATACATCGCCTACGTCTTCGAGACAAAGACAGCTAGCACAGCTAATATACAGACCACCATGTCTTGCTCGTGTCATCATTAACCGCTCCCACAGCACTAACTGAAACAAACCTCACGCCATCTAGAGTTCAACATTGCGTTTTACCTGTTCAACTTTTTCTTTTAACTGGCCTAGCAGTTATTATGTAGTTGAAATGTATATTTTATATCATGAAAAAATAATGTCGTTTCTCATTATTAAAGCGTATCTTAAGACTTAAAAACTGGATACTGATGTTGGCGCATCAGCATGCTAAACTTGGCTTATATTTTATCGCATGCATAGAGGCTCACGGAACTCACTTACTGAGTGTCGAATCCATGGTGTACGGTATGACTCCTCCAGGCCACAGTCTCTTAGGGTCAGAAGTTGCAGATCGCTGCGCAGATTCGATAGTTTCATGCGTTCCAATGGCCTCGAACAGCTTATTTATCGCCGGTACCGAGGATCTCAATATCGGCGTTTAAATTGCCAAATTTATCAGCGAAAAGAAATTGAGCATCTATGTAGCAATAAGTACACCAAGTTGTCATACATAAAGTTTACAAAGCCTGTGTAGCAAGTACAAAGCATGTACGACATGTGCAGGTTACAAAGCGACTCCCCCTTTTTTGAAGCGAAGTTGTCTATGGGGGGGGGGGGGGGGTTAGGAACCCGGGATTAAATGTTAAATTATGGGCTTTTACGTGCCAAAACCGCTTTCTGATTATGAAACACGCCGTACTGGGGGACTCCAGAAATTTCGGGCGCCTGGGGTTCTTTAACGTGTACCTAAATCTAAGTAGACGGTTGTTTTTCCGTTTCGGCCCGATCGAATTGCGGCCACCGTGGTCAGAATTCGTTCCCGCGACCTCGTACTTAGCAGCCCATAGGATTCCCGGGGTTTCTCCGTGGTGTAAGGTCGACGGAGAACCATCATCATCAATAGCTCATACCCCAAGTGGAATGGTTCACACCCAAGTAAGGCAGAGGCTACACGCAGTCAGCAGAGTGAAGCGAACAGTGAATATATTCTTTGAAATCACTCATACTAACGATACTACTCATGCTAATGGTGGTGTAGACGGGAGCAAAACACAAGTGAGATGGGCCAGCATGGTCTCCAGCACTGCTACGTAATCGCCGAAAGATAAGGGGTGCGCCCAAGAACAGGAAATGACACAGATAACAAGCATGTTGGAATCGATTACCCCAAAGAATTCAACGTTTAAAGATGAGATAAAGCAGCTTACGGCAGGAAACGCGAAGTTACAGCAAGAGAGAAATAATAGCAACACACCCGCCAGGAGAATGACGCCGATGCCTGGTCGAACTCCGACAGGTTCTCACACAAGCGAACAGGGAAGCACCACCGCACAAAAGGAGGGCGCAATGAATGCTCCAGGAAAAGAGTGCCTTTGCAATCAGCGAGGTTATGGGAACGTTTAAAGAAACGTTGGATGAGTTACAGCAACAAATCATAAATATTGTATTTAGGCATTAAACAACGGTTCGATGGATTAGCGAATAGAGTAGCCGCACTTGAAAGCGCAACAAAGGATATTAGGCCCGCCGGTGCAGCGTCGGTTAAAAGCAAACCTTATAGCAGACTGAATGCGTTAGAAAATAGCAAGGCACCGGGGAAGAACAGACAAATGAACAGGGTGCCGCATAACCAATACGTGATTTAGAAATGGAACTGGCGCGAGCATCGTCGCAAGCAAGGAAACCTGCAGCAGTTGGTAACAAGTAAGGAGACGCCAGATGCCATCGCCTTGCAGGAGACCAGGGGGATCGCCAACTTATCGGGGTATATATCTTACAGTACTTCGGGCGAGAAGGTAACCATTACGACGCTGATACAGAGAATCTTCTCGGTTTTCGAGCACAATACCGGTAAGCGGGGCACACACCACGTCCTGATTGAAATAACCATTTCCCGTAAAGAAGAGGGAAGTCCATCTATTTTTAAGATATACAGTCCATCCCGACTCGAGGCCAAATTCGGCCCACTCTTCCGCAAAGAGTTGAGCGAAGCGGACAAACAAGTGCTAATCGTGGTCAGCAATTTTATCGCGCCAAATGCGGCTTGCGTATACAGCATAGAGAACATTAAGGACAGAAGCCTATGGACAGACGCTCAGGACGAACGACTAACGCTCGTAACTGACCTTCAGGCACCAACCAGAATAGGAAACAGTGTAACCAACGACATGACACCAGATCTCACATTTACGAAGAACGTAGCAGATACTCAATGGACAAACATACAGGAAAGCTCAGGCAGTGCCCACTACATCGTCGTCAGAATGGTACAAGCAGGCTCAAAGAAAAATAGGGGTATGTAGAACTACAACTTACAGAATGGGACTCTTTCCGCAAAATCCGACAAAAACATGCGGAAGGCACTCTAACGGACAATCGAGAAATGGGCAGAGGAAGTAAAAGAAAGCGTTAATCGAGCTACCAAGATTATTCCTGAGGAGGCAGCAATAAAGGAGATGAATAGTAGATTATTGTAGATGTGGGAACCGAAAGGTCGTATGCTGAAATGATGGAAAAAGCAAACATAATCGGAAATGAAGGAATAGTGGAATTAAGGAAGGAAATCGAGATATATGGAAATAGGTTTACCCAACAAAACCAGGAGGCCACGTGAAACTTGATGGAAAGGCTGATGGGAAAGTCCAGGGTCTCGGACATTCCCCGAAGCCTCTTGGACACCGAGAGTAGAAGTACCATACAAAGGCGGAATCTACAGAAGGTTATGCACAGCTACGATGGTGCAGAAGAAGAGGTCTTTCAAGAGCTCCAAAAGGTGTACGTTAGAGATGCGGATAAAGAAAGACTCCCGGATCACCTAGGTATCGAGAATATTGATATCGATACCCGCATTACGGAGGCAGCAGTCAGATATGAACCTACCAGGCTCAACCCTAAATCTGCACCAGGACCTGATGGGATAAGAGAAAAAGAAAACTCAGGAACCTCGACGATGTATCCATCCGAGCTCTCATGGACTACATAAATAACTGCTGGGAGTAAGGTGGCATTCCAAATCACTTGACATCCGCCCGAATCATTTTTATACCGTAGCCTGCAAAGAAGCCACAACTTAAGAACTTAAGGCCCATATCGTCAACACGCTGCGTCGGTAAACTCATGGAACATGTGGTTCTCACGCGCCTCAAGAGATGCATTGATGATGGAGGACTTCGCCCGCATACCATGGTTGGATTTTGACCCAATCTATCGATGCAAGATAATATGCTCAAACTGAAACATCAGATCTTAGATGCGGGTGAGGAAACTCTAGACATCAATGCGATACTACTTCTCGATCTAACTAAGGCCTTTCACACAGTCACGCACAAGGCAACACTAGAACATCTCCAATTGCTGGATGTAGGGCGTAAAACATACACGTACACGAAAGACTTCTTGATGGATCGTACGGCAAAAATTTCAATTTGACAAACCAAATCGGAGCCGCTCAAACTAGGTAATAGGGCCACCCCACAGGGTTCAGTCCTATCTACCTTTCTATTCAATGTGGCAATAATCGGTGTTTCTGCCAGGCTCCAAAAGGTAGAAGCACTCAGATACATCCTATACGAGGATGACAACACCCTCTGGGAGGCGGCTGGAAGCGATGGGCATGTGTAAGAGATTCGCCAAACAGCAGTAAACACGGTAGACACAAGGGGCTGAAACATTCCTCACAAAAATCAGAATTTCTCTTCTATAGACCCACATGCAGGGGCCTAAAAAGCATTAAGCAAAGGCCGGGCATTGTGGTCACCGTAGTAGGCACCAGGATACCGATAGTGGAAAGCCTAAGAATACTGGAACTCCGGATATCCGGTAACGGCAATAATAGAGAAATCATTAGACTACTGAAGAATAGTGTTCAACAAACAATCAGACCGATTGCACAGATATCCTACAGGCACTATGACCTGAAAGAGCATAATCTCATCCGAATAATAGAAACTTTCGTAACCAGTCGTATTGTACATGTGGTCCTTTACTTCAAGCTCTGCGTTGCGGAGGAAGTCAAGATAGAATGCATTTTTAGAAGGCCGCATAAGCAAGCCTTGGTACTTCCGGCAAATACGACGAACGAGAAGTTCCTGGAGCTCGACGTGCATAACACACTAGACGAACTTATTGATGCCCAGAGAGTAGCGCAGTGTGAAAGACTTACAGAGTTAGTCGGGGAGACACATCTTAGGCGACATAGGAATACCCTACAAAGCACTGCACGGACTTCAGGGGGACATCCCAAGGAAAATAAGGGAACATCTCTCAATACCCCCCGTCCCCAGAAACATGAACCCGGAGTATCAACAAGATAGAAGAGCTGTAAAAACGAGAGCTCTCCACAAAAGATTCCGTAGTGCCAGGGACGTGGTCTACGTGGACGCGGTGGAGTGCGCAAATAGACAGAGTATATTGATAGTTAGTGCGAGTCTAGAGGGTGACTCCAGAGTTAGTCGTTCTGTAAAAACAGGAAAAGGGAGGTGGCGGAGGAGGCTGCCTTAGACTGGTAATAGCCACCACGGAAGCTGAGCTGACATCGCAGCCAACGACTCCAAGACAGCCGTCAAGAACTGTGCCAAAGGAACAACCTCGCCGGAAGCGCTCAGAAGTTTAACCAAGTTTAGGGAAGATCAAGGCGTTCACATGATATGGGCGAGCTTTTATTAAATATATATATATATATATATATATATATATATATATATATATATATATACAGCTTCCTTGGGGCAAAAGCTCGGAAGCTTTTGCTCCCAAATCACCAAAAGAAAAGCAAAAAGAAGTGAAAAAGGCTGTGGAACCAAACATGGGCGACCTTTCATGAAGTGTGCCGAAGGGGCTGCCTACGAGATCCCCCTTTCGTGCGGTCGCTCCTATATATCTCAGACTGGGCGCTGTGTTACTGAGCGTGTCAGGGAGCATGAAAGAAATATTGAGCAAATGAAACAGGGTCCAAATTTGCCTACGCACATCGGGACCTGCCCCTCACGCTCTTGTGAACCACGTCTTCAGGTGCGCGGATTCTTGCCCGAAGTAAAGATGCTAGAGCAAAGGAACGGGTTGAAGCCTATCACATAGGCATGAAAGGCAGCTTGTGCGTTAGCGATACTTCGATATCTTATATAAGGCAGAGATGAGGTTTCTTGAGCGTGGTGCGTCATGAATGTTTGATTAGATGCGTGAATGAATGTTTACTCTGTGCGCATGTGTTGACTGACAGTATATATGTGCCTGCGTTCTGTAAATAAAACAGTTGAGAGTTGCGCCCTGTCCCGTTCTCTTCTCTTGTGTGTGTCTGTTTTTTTTTTGGCGTCTTCATATATTATATTGGACGAGTTAAGTTGGAGCTTCGCCTTTTGAAATACATCAAGTCTACCTGTTAGACGCTCAAGGCGAGTGTCTTGGCGTTGGCGTTGGTGAGAAGACGATGAGGCCGTCGAGGTAGCAGAGGCATGTGGACCATTTGAAACTTTGTAGCAAGGAGTCCACCATACGCTCGAAGGTGGCAGGGGCGTCGCGTAATCCAAACGGCAATATTTTAAATTGGTATAGGCCATCAGGTGTGATGAACGTGGGTTTTTCTCTGTCCATATCGTTAACAGCAATCTGCCAGTATCCAGAACGAAGGTCAATAGAAGAGAAATAGCTGGAACCGTAGAGGCAGTCAAGGGCGTCGTCTATACGTGGAAGCGGGGAGACCTACTTTTTAGTAATGTTGTTCAGATGACGGTTGTCTACACAGAAGCACCACGTGTCATCCTTGTTCTTAAGCAACACCACAGATGACGCCCAGGACTCGAAGAAGGCTCAATGATGTTTTTATCTAGCATTTTGTCCACTTCACTTTAAATTACTCGGCGGTCCGACGCAGAAACTCGATACGGTGGTCGGCGAATAGGCATAGCATCGCCAATAAGAGTCCGATGCCTAACCGCGAGCGTCTGGCCTAAAGGGCGATCGTCGAAGTTGAAAATATCTCGGTAGGACTATAATACTTGGCAAAGGTCTTCAGCCTGTGCAGAGGACAGGTCCGTCGCAACGATTTTCTTTATGTTGGAATCGGCGCCGGAGGCTGGTGCAAGGGGCCTGCAAAGCTAGCAAGAAGCATCGATCGATAAAGCTGCCACGTGATGGTCGCCGAGACACTCAAAGTTGGCAAGGCAAATACCTTGCGGTACAATTTGCTTTGCCAGTCCAATGTTAAAGATAGACTTGAAAGTACGGTTCGCAGCAATAGTAAGTATACTGTGAGGCACGGTAACGTCAAACTGTAGTGGAATGTCGAGCAGAGGAGTGACGAGGCACTCGCCATCAGGGACTGGTGGGGAAGACAAGAGTTCAATGTAGGCTATTGATTTTGGCGGCAAGCGAATAAAGCCGGTGGGGCGTAGGCGGCACTGGGGTGCGTCAGAAGGTTCTGCGAGAATCGGCCACTCAAGGCGAAGGGTACTAGCAGAGCAGCCAATAAGATCAGAATGCGCGGAGAGAAAATCGAGGCCGAGAATGAGGTCGTGGGGGCAATGAGCAATCACGGTGAAGAGGACAGGAGTGTGCCGGCCGGCGATGCTAACACGTAACGTACACATGCCAATGATAGGCACAGTACCGCCATCCGCAGCGTGGACGACGCGTGCCGACGCTGGAGTGAGGAGCTTGTTGAGTCGTCGTCGGGAGGCAGCACTCATAATAGAAAGATGCGCTCCTGTATGTGTGAGTGCCGTGACAGGATAGCCGACAACGTCAACGTCAAGAAGGTTTTGGTTCGTAGGTAATGTGAGCAGAGGGTTTGAGGGCAGGGTGCACAACGCAGCTTCACCTCCAGAAGCTGCTGTGCCTAGTTTTCCGGCTGAATCCTGGAGGCGACAGACGGCGAACAGAAGCCACGGGGTTGGGGCGAAGGAGGCTGATAGCGTCGAGGTGAGGGCAAGCGGCTGTAGCGAAGGTTCGGAGCAGGAGCATCAGCGCCTGTGGGTTCATGGAGGATGGCTTACGGAACAGAAGGTCCAAAGGTGCTGCAATAAGCGGCGGTGTATGCCCGAGGAGGTGGTGGCAATCGGTTGCGGCAGTGACTAGCAACGTGGCCGATGCGATAGCAGTGGAAGCAGATCGGCCTGTCTTCAGGGGTACGCCATTCGGACGGGTTGCGGCTAGATGTGGCAGAAAAGGACTGCCGGAAACGAGGAGGGCTGCTAGAGAACTGGGGAACCGTGGGTGGAGACGTTGAACAAGCGTTCAGGCCCATGTTCTCAAATTCATGTCTGACGACGGCCTGAGTCATCGCAATCGTGGTTGCTGGCAGATCGGGAGACGTGGCAGAGAAAGCTGGCGAACAGGCGGCCTCGAGTTCGCGGCGAACAATACGGGTTATGTCGTCACAGGTGGTGGTCGGACGCGATCGACCCTCACATGTTGACGTAGCAGCACTTTTTGGTAGTCGCGTAATGTGGTGTGTGATACGGCGGCTCTTAGCTTGTCCAAGGCGACGGCATTCTTTGATGATGGCATCGACAGTTGAGTCGGTGCCGAAAACAAGTAAATTAAAAGCATCGTCGGCGATGCCTTTTAGCACATGCGCCACTTTATGTGCTTCAGACATAGTATCGTCAGCTTTGCGGCATAGAGCCAAGACGTCGAGGATGTATGAAACGTACGGCTCCGTAGATGTCTGAACACGAGACGCAAGAGCCTTTCTCGCGGCAACCTTGCGCCCAATAGGGTCGCCGAACAGTTCCCTAAGCTTTTCTTTGAAAATATCCCAACTGGTTATCTCGTCGTCATGCGTGTGATGCCACACGCGTGGGGTGCCTCCGAGATTGAAGATTATATTGGCGAGCATGATCGTTGGTCCCACCTATTATTAGCACTTGCATGTTCATAGAGCTTGATCCATTCGTCAACGTCCTCTCCCTCCAGTCCGACCAGGGTCGCGATGTTGGGCAACCGTGACGATTGAAGAAGTTTGCCGAAACTGTTGCTGAGGCAGTCTCGTCACCGCGAGACCACTCCGGAGTTCTGTGGTGAGGACGGGGATCGCTAACCCCCACCAGAATTTTACGTGTGGAAAGACACAGACGAAATAGGCCATTTACAGTCTATTTACACTGGAGCCAGACCTCCAGGTCGACACTTGCTCGTGCCAAGGGCACAGACCCACTTCAGCGTCGTTCTCGCAGCAGCTCGTCCCTTCACCATCTCTCGATGATATCGTAATAATATAATATAGTCATGTTTAAATAAAGGTGAGAAGCAGCAGATAAACAGCAGCCTAGCAGTAGCGAAGAGCACGAGTTCTCTCGTAAATTACAGCACGGGTCGTCGCTTTCGGCGTCCCCAAACTCCTATCGGAAACACGAGGCGAGTCTTATTGATTACCTTGGCCCCGGTTGTGAAACGGAACCATCCTGGCGACTCAGGGAGCAGAGATGAGGAGGTCGAAATAAAGCTTCAGCCGGCTAACATTCACTCTCTCGCGACCTCGACAACGATGGTCCGGCGATGGTGTGACGGGCTAAACGATATAGTTAACAGTGGAGGAGGCATCGACCATCCCGTACGGACCGTAGTACCGCGCAAGTAGTTTAGAAGAAAGGCCATGCATGTGAGGTGGAATCCACAGCCCAACAAGGGAACCAGCAGGGAAGGTGGGAGTGGCCTGATGACTGTCGCGTATTGTCTTCTGACGCGCCTGATCTTTGCTGGTCAACGAACGAGACACTGGTGGCAATCTTCAGCGTATCGGGCGACTCCTGTAATAGTTGTGCAGTCGGAAGCGTCAGGTGGGTAGGACAGGATAGTATCCAGAGGACACGAAGGCTCACGCCCATACAAGATAAAATAAAGGTGAAAAACCGATGGTCGCTAGTGTCGCGGTGTTATAAGTGAAAGTAATGAACCTGAGTACGGTGCCCCAATTCTTGTGGTCGGACGAGATGTACATCCTAAACATATCAGCCAGCGTTCGGTTGAAGCGCTCCGTGAGACCGTTCGTTTGGGGATGATACGCGGACGACTTCTGGTGAGTGATCTGGCACTCGCGAAGGTGGGATTGTATCGCTTGCGACAAGAAGACACGGATGATATTGCTGAGTAGTTATCGAGGGGCACCGTGGTGAAGGACGGAGTTGCGAGAAATGAATGATGAGCCATAGAGGTTTATGCCTACGCGGTAGAACGGTTGAGTAGGGCGCAGAGGGGAAGTTTTCCTTTGTTGGCAGGCGGTGCATGATCGAACGTACTGCTGCACAATATGATACATTCCACGCCAGTAATATTGTTGACGCCTTGTGAAGGTTTTTAGGACGCCGGCGTGGGCGCTTTGAAAGTCAGCATGGAAGTACGAACACATATTGGAGCGGATGCGACGACGGACAACCAGAAGACATTTCCGACCGCCAGGCATATAGCTGCGGCGGTAGAGGGTGTTCCCTCGCACGGCAAAGTGGGCTGCTTGACGATGTAATGTCCGCGTTGAAGGAACGACCGATGGAGCGGCAAGGTAGTCGATCAGCAGAGCAAGCGATGGGTCCTTGCGTTGATCGGAGGACATAATAATAGCGGTCCGTAGTGACGCGTCTGAGGTTGGAGAAAGAATGCAAAGAGAAATGACATCAGGTGTCATCGGCAAGTGGGAGGAAGGCTGTCGACCAGAGTGGTATACGACACGGACGTCATGTTTCTGCAGGCGAAGTGCCCAACGGCCGAGTCAACGGGTCTTTCAAGGAGGAGAGCCCACAAAGGGTGTGATGATAAGTGATGATGCTGCTGAAAGGACGCCCGTAGAGAGAAGGACGCAACATGCCCAATACTATATATATATATATATATATATATATATATATATATATATATATATATATATATATATATATATATATATATATATATATATGTGTGTGTGTGTGTGTGTGTGTGTGTGTGTGTGTGTGTGTGTGTGTGTGTGTGCGAACGTTGCGTGTTCTTTTCACCAAAGTGGGCACGGCGTCTGGAAAAGGGCCACTAACGCAAGGCAGCCACAGCCCGAAAAACCGACACAACCAGACGCACATGTACGTCTACTGGGGCCGAAGTGCTTCGGTAAAACACTACCCGGTAGAAAAGAGCCAACCTGGCTACCTAGGCACAGGCGGGTCGTAGCACGGTTTGAGCTGTGCGAGATGAACTGTTTCGCGCCCTCAGAAGCGATTGTCGGGAGATGGCTTGACCGGCACGATGAGGTAGTTCACGGGGGACGTTTTCTCTAGGATTCTGTAAGGACCGTCGTACGTCAACAAGAGCTTGGTAGAAAGGCCGAGAGTGGTGGAAGGAACTGATACCCAAACCAGCGTTCCGCGGGAATAGTGGGCAGTAGATGCAGATGTGTTATGGTGAGATTTTTGACGACCCTGGGCTGGCGTGGTAAACAAACACGCCAGTTGACGGCATTCTTCTGCATAAGCAGCAGCTTCAGAAATAACTTTTGCTTGAGAAACGCCATGTCGCTATGCCAGAATTGTGTCTATGGAGTACTATGGTTCACGTCCATAGAGGAGAAAGAAAGCTGAGAAACCAGTAGTAGCGTGGGCCGCAGAGTTATAAGCGTAGGTCATGAATGGAAGCACCTGGTCCAAATTCGTGTGATCGTGGGAGAAGTACATCGCCAGCAAGTCGGCAAGGGTACGACTGAAAGCTTCCATGATGCCATGAGTTTGAGGAGGATAGACTGAGGCGGTGCAAAGCACGATCTGATATTCCTTTAAAAGGGCTTCGATGACGTCTGAGAGAAACGCGCGGCCACGGTCGCTTAGTAATTCACGTGGTGGACCATGTCGCACAATGACGGGATGGAGAAGGAAGTAAGCAACGTCTTTCGCTGTGGCAGTCGGCAGCGCAGGTGTTTCAGGAGACCGTGTGAGGTGGTCAGTGGCAGACAATAACCGACCGGTGGCTGTCAGGAGTGTTCGCGAGGGGGCCCAAAAGATGAACTACAACGCGGTCAAGTGGTCGGCAGGGTAAGTCAATGGCTTATAGAGGACCGGTGGTGCTGTGAGGAGGTGTCTTGCAGCGCTGACATGTAGGAAATGGCGGAACACACTGCCGAACGTAGCGATACATGCCGCGCCAGTAATACCGCAGGTGAAAATGAGAGCACGTTTTGAATGGGCCAGCATGACCATATTAAGGGTCATCGTGGAAAACGCTGTATATATCCGATCGGAGATGAGGAGGAATAACAAGGAGCCAGTTGTGGCCGTCGTTTCAGTAACTGCGATGGTACAACAAGCCTTCGCGAACGGCAAAGCGTGGAGCTTGACGACGAAGGGTGCGTGAGGGTGAGTCAGTTGAACATCGAGATATATGGTAATGTAGCGAAGCATTCCCGTAATGTTTGCGGTGTTCCACCTGCATGTCGGTAATGGTAAGGGATGATGAACCGCATGTGGAAGTTGTTGAGCAGGCATGCTCTGAAGGCAGTGCCAAACGAGAGAGAGCGTCAGCGTCCGAGTGTTTTGTCCCGAGCGATAAATGACACGATTATTATATTCTTGGAGGCGCCCAATGGGGTCTTTTACCGAGTATAGGCAACACAGGGCATGGTGCTCGGTGACAACCTCAAAGTGGCGACACTAAAGGTATGTATGAAATTTACCGACTGCCCAAACAACGGCCAAGCTTTACTTTACCGTTACAAAATAATTTGATTCAGCTTTTGTTCGTGTATGGCTGGCATATGTCACAACATACTCGTCAATGCCATGCTTGCGTTGAGCGAGTATGGCACCAAGTCCGGTACCACTAGCGTCCGTATGTATTTCAGTAGGTACAGTAGGGTCACAGTGACGCAGTAGTGGAGGCTATGTGGGGAGTCGGCGACGCGTTGAAAATTACTCATCACACTCGGAATTACAAGTCGAAAGGTCAGTGGTGCCTCTCGAAATGCTGCCTCAAGTGGGCGATAACGGAGGCGAAATTGCGGATGAAACACCCGAAATGCGAGCGCAAGCTGACGAAAATGTGGAGCTCCTTAGAGTCCAGGGCTTGGGGTAGTCGGCAACCGCATGAAGCCTCGCCGGATCTGGTAACATGCCTTCTTTCGAGAATACATGGCCTAAGATGGTAATTTACGGACGCCAAAGTGACATCTTTTTTTCAAGTTCAGCTCAAATCCGGCTGCAGTGAGAGAACTTGTTCAAGGTGAATCAGGTGAGAGGAAAATCTGCACAAAATATTACTATATCGTGTAAGTAGCACAGACAGGTGTGCCATTTGAATCCTCGGAGAATGGAGCACATCATCCTCTCGGACGTTGCAGGCGCCTTGAAAAGCCCGCAAGGCATCGCATTAAATTCATATAAACCATCCGGGGTGACAAAAGCCGATTTCAATGGTCGGATTATGCCATGGCCATTCGCTAGCAGCCCGAGCGCAGATCCAGAGATAAGGAATATTCGGCTCCTTGAAGTCAATCCAGGACGTCGTCAATACGTGGCAGCGGATAGACACGCTTGCGTGTAATCTTGTTTCGTCGGCGGTAATGAAATCTTGCTCAGGAAAAGGGCCACTAACACAAAGCAGCCACAGCGGGAAAAACCGACAGCGCGAGACACACAAGAACGTAAACTCTTCCTCTGTGCTGGTACTTAACTGGCATCGAAGCGCTCCAGCCCAATATTTATATCCTTCCCTTCCCGGAAACGAAATAGCGCACAACCTAACCCGAGGGAACTGACGGGCCGAACAGTTGACATGCAAATACTGCACATAGAGGGACCGGGATGACGAGGTTTGACGAGATGACCAAACACTATAAATTGAAAAGGGCCCATCCCCCCCCATCCCCCCCGGCACACTCCTCGCTAAGTACACGACAAGCCACGGCATGGCGCCTATTACAAACAGATAAATATCTGAACCTGGTGGCCTACCACCGCTACTACCCGGACCTTTACAATGATAGTTGTAGATTCTGTCAAGAAAAGGCGGATCTACAACATATGGTTTCGGATTTTCCTCGGATGCCCACGCAGAAAAAAATAAACAAGACGAGGGAGCAGTGGGATACTACGTTGCTCAGCTGTGCACCGGAAGGCCAGCTTAAAGCAATCTAGGAGGCTGAAGATGCCGACAGGCCACAAGGGCTCGAGGACGCCATCTAGGTGGAGAGGTCTAGGTCCAAAGTCTGCTGTCCTCAAATAAAGTGTATTCCTCCTCCTTATTCATACAACATACAGAACAGCATACGTTTAAATAAAGGGCAAAGTCAGAACAAGCATCCGAAGCACATATTCGATGATGAGGTGCTCCTGCGCCTACATGCAACGTAGCGCTCTCCGCGCACTCATTTGCCGCTAAATAATACCGTTGTGCCGAATGCGGCGGTGACGGTAGCTTGACAGTATCATACGAGCAGGGAGTGACGTAACTACACTTTCGTGCGTTGAAGAACCTGTGTAGCAAGTGATTTGTTTTGTGAAAGCTGTATGAGAAGGTCACCTGTAGTGAAGACTCCTGAAGAACAGCGTGCCTAGGAAGCAGGGCAAATTTCTTTTCTCTCTGGCCCACTCTTTGGGGCTGCTCGAAGTAGCAGCGCAAGCCAAGTCGCACGCCGGCAATATGTCTAAGGCTTAGGTCTAATGTCTAATATGTCTAATATGTCGGCAATATGTCTAATGCTTAGGTGAATTGCCACATGAATAATTTCAGCTGTTGTCGCGGTTGGTAATCGTTATACATGTCGTTTAGAGCTTCGCTGCCCAACCACCTTCCCAGCGTGGGTTGGAGAATATTTCTTATGTAATATACGTGCATGTTTATTTTGTGTCTCGGCATAAAAGAAACTTGGAGCAGCCAAGCCATGGAATGAATATTTAACGGACGCTAAATAATAATGACGAACGTTCTCGTACGGCTGCTTATAATTAGCCTGCTTATTAGAAATAGGCTCACGCCAGTCTCTTGAGGTCTTCCCGTGAGGATGTCTCCTTCGTAGAACCCAGCTTGCATCGCAAGAACCCCTGCAAGCAAAAAGCATGTCAATAATAAACCTTTTTATGGCAAAAGAATCGCCATCGTTTCAAGCACATCTACCGTGATTAGCATGCAACTTTTTATAAGTGAGACAATTTCTTCCTTCGTAAAAATAATTTTTTTTCCCGACAGACAAGGGCGCCCTTTTACTCTAAAAGTAAATGTTGCACCAATAACTGCCTCACATATCCTCAGACTTCTTTGAGAAGCTTCTATGTACAACGTTTTAGACCAATATTTAGGTAAGCTTCCAAAACAAATATATGTACGCCTTTCCGACGACACTGTATATGAATCGGATCTCAGGCTCCCTTCGTCTCCGTCAACAGAAAAACATTCCACGAATAGAAGATCAACGTGTTTAGGTCCTCAGGAATTACGCATGCCAGACACACCCCAGTATTCGTTTCAACAAAGTGCGAAACGAGTGTCAAAACGACATGATTTATCATATGGCGCGTTTCAACGATGCGAAGCACGTAGCTTTCACCGCATGCGTTTACGAGTAGAGATCACGGTTGCATGAACTGCAGTGCCCAGTAAGCGTCAGCTGACCTTAGTGAGTGAGGTTACTAAGCATTCGCGTGTAAAAGAAGATCACGCCTTGCAACTAACTTTATCTTTGTTTTGATAACTCTATGGTAAGGCATGCACAGTTAGGGCTCCCTAAGAGCAGCCTGAATACGATCAGCGATGTCGGCAATCGCAACGTCAGTATGCACAAGAACGTTGTGCTCAGGCTAGACGGGATGCAGCGGGTCCCACCCAAAGCAAGCCACGCTCAGTTAGGACGCATTTTACGCTGAACCTTTTATTTAGGTACAGTGCATTCAATTTTCTACCTGTCCATAATTTCATGTAATGCATTTCTCTATCATTCCAGGCTACGTGCATTGGCGTATCCGATCAGGTTATATCACGCCTTAGCTGGCCGACACCATTCACATCATGTATTCCAGCACAATATGTGTCATCCTAGAATATTTCATTCCTATAATACAAAATGAATAACGCAGTAGAAGCCACGAAATCCTGTCTGTGCATCACTGGTTAACAAAATTCTCACAGCTGAGAGAATCTCTGATTCGGTGCGCTGAGTGAACGCGACGTGGCCAAGAAGCACCAAACCACCCCACGAGTAACAAACATGCTGGATCCTTTGGCAGCGCTTGGCTGGGTGCCATCAAACTATTTCACGATACGTCCGGACCTCATTTGTACGATTGCGTTTGCCCTTCAAATCGACCTTAAGCAGATTCAAATTTAGCGCCGTCCCACCAACCCTACAACACATGTTTAACTTATTTTTATCTGTAATTATCTACGGATAATTTTTGATGCGATAGAAATTATACGGACATTCCAGGTGCATCTCAGTCGCCGGCGTCGCCGTGAGGTTCCGTATATAGTCCAAGTGCGTTAACATCGTGGCCTCGCGGCCAGTACTGTGGGTTCGAGTCAAAGTGTGCGAGTTTGAGCGGAGGACGGCGATTCGGTCTCGTTCGCGCAAGGGAGGAAGGCGGTTAGGCAGCGCGGCGCATCGTCTTCCATCCCGCGCAAGGCTTCGCGGGGAACGTTCACCTGTGCCGGTGGCGCCGTGTGGCGTGGCTGAGCATATCACGCTTGTCTGATCTTGAACGCCATTAGCGATGGGTGCAAATTCCAGGCGCACTGATAGCTGATAGCTTCGTGTACGCTGTATTCTCGCCGCTTATTTCGCGGTAAAGTGAAAGGCAGCACAAAGGTCAACTCGCTTAATGCTGCTGCCGCTCTTCCTCAAGCCGGAATCCCTGTTTGAAATGAGGTCCGTTCATGTTTGCCTCTGCGCATACTCGTTAACTAGTCAGACAGCGAATGCTTAAAGTCTATGCGGCCGTTACACCTACTTTCCTTACTACGTATATATGTCTAATTATTTGTTATTGCAATCGATGCTTCGCTTTATGGCCGGGACTGTGACTTTGTTTAATCTGACGAGCACTATATATCAAAGGTTGCAACAAGAGGCCGGCGTTGATACAGGCTGCAGTTGTCGTAATGCTTGCTAATCGGAAAAGAAGTTGCAAATAAACAAAATTAGATGAAGTTTCATGAGACTTGAAATAGCATTGCGTCTCCAGCAGTCTAGAAAAAAAGTGAATCGTTGAAACGTGGTTGTACAAGAGCATGAGGAGTAGCTCGAGTTTACGTGGCTCGTCCTGAGGGTGCGCTGGGCTGGTGTGATGAACGCGCTTTTGCGAGGAGGAAGCCTGTGTTGAAGGAAAAAGCAGGTGATTCTAATGCGGCAGGCAACATCCTGGAAAGGGTCTGGGAGAGGGCAGGTCATTGTGGGATTTTGCTGCAGAAGTGCTGGTTTTGAAAGTAGAAGGAGAGTCTGTAAACCGAGATCCCCCATTTTGTAAACATATATGTTGTCAAGGCAACGTTAGCTAAGGTCTTCAGAAAAAACGATAAAACTTTTTTTGGATCATGCGATGTTAACAACTACGCTGTTGGGTCGTTGTAACTCTGAAAAGTGAACACCGCAGGTCTTGTAATCGTTACTTGAATCGCGATATTTTAATATTTGTTTTCCTTTGAACAGCTTCGCTAATGTTACCTGCAACACACGGTATAGCGTTCACTTTCCTCCAAAATTTTTCGAAGCGTTCGTTTATTGCTATGCTGGGGCAAAGGGTGGGCCAGAATGAGGGTGTATGGTGTCGACGCGCGAAGCAGTACCACATTGCCGCGGAACTGCTTGTGACTCGCACCATGATAGCTCATAACAAAAACAGCAACATATTTCCCAATTACTTCTGTTATCATGACAAAGACACTTCAAAACGCCATATAGCGGACGACGACGGTCAAACGTGGGCACTCGTTATTCTCCTCTGGATGCCAAGTAAAATTCAGCGGACATATCACAACCCGCCGCAGTGGCTTTGTGTGTATCGAGTTCTAATGCAGCAGGCCTCGCGGTCGTGGTAGTTGCATTCCAGTGGAAGTAGAACGCAATGCAGCGGTATTCACGTGAGCGTAAAGCGTGTGCTGAGCGTCTGGTGCTCTCTGTACTATACAGTTTTTCTCATATCCCACGTACATTTTGAGGATAAACCCGATGATGTGTGCAATGAAATTGAAACTGCAAAAGGATTAAACAACTATGGCAAAACTGCTACCTCAATATACGTGCTCGAGCCCTCAATTAAGGTCTACCTTCTCGCATTCTCAACACTATAGCAAAAGACACTGCTTTTATTGTGGGAGATTTTGTTCAAAGCCTCGTAAACGTAATCTTTGTAGTATTTTCTCAAAAACATGTCACTGGCACGACACCACTGCTAGGATGGCCAGCTCACGTCCGCTCTTTTTGCAGATTACGCTTACATGATTCATCTGCTCCGAGGTGTGGGATAGCAGCCTGCTGAACGCCGAGGATCAGCCACCCGTTTGGCCGATATTTCCAAACCCGATGCCAACTCTGGACATGGTCAGCACGTGCGCCTGGCAACACGGACCGTCAGTCGCTTCACCTACACTCTTAGGCAAAGTTACACCCTTCGGCTTGCCCCTTCTGCCACACAACAATAATCGTTATCTGCCTTGATGCGTTTCCTTTCTTTAACGCTGCGACCCCGGTACTTTCCAGTAACGAACGGCACGCGCGTTATCAGCATAGAACAGTTTACACCCTTTGGAGTGCCCCTTCTGATAACGCGCGTGCCGTTCGTTACTGGAAAGTTCCGGGCTCGCAGCGTTAAAGAAAGGAAACGCATCAAGGCAGATAACGATTATTGTTGTGTGGCAGAAGGGGCAAGCCGAAGGGTGTAACTTTGCCTAAGAGTGTACCACTGAGCCCGCCACCGGCGGGGCCGGACATAAACACCGACCGTCGACGATCCTAGTCGGGCACGAAACTACTGTTAGGATGGCCAGCTCACGTTCACTGTTTTTGCAGATTACGCTTACATGGTTCATCTGTTCCGAGGTGTGGGATAGCTGCCTGCTGAACGCCGAGGATCAGCCACCCGTTTGGCCGATATTTCCAAACGCGATGCCAACTCTGGACATGGTCAGCACGTGCGCCTGGCAACACGGACCGTCAGTCAATTCACCTACCACTCAGCCCACCACCGGCGGGGCCGGATATAAACACCGACCGTCGACGATCTTAGTCGGGCACGACACCACTGCTAGGATGGCCAGCTCACGTCCACTGTTCTTGCAGGTTAGTTATTTTAAGGGCGCTGTGTCTTCCAAGACCAGCAACTACTGCTTATTTGAGGTGTCGTGCCCGACGGATTTCGTTGATGTACTTAAACGAATGCTAGCGTTTTCAGGCGATGTGTTTTCCGCTCTACGTGTACTTTTGCTTGTACTTTCTGGTGATGTTGAGCCAAACCCGGGCCCAATGTCCAAGGCGGAGGCGGATTCTTTTGCTACTATATTGGAAACAATACGCAGGCTAGAGGCAGCTGAGGTTGCTACAACGAAAAAAATACTTAAACTGGAGGAAGGGCTGGCTGCTTTAGTCGCGGAACTGAACTACGTCATAAATGACCTTGCAGCTGCTTCAGAAACGGTGCGTCGACTTCAAGAAGCAAATGCGACTTTGCGGGCCGATCTAAAGGCAGCCCACGACAGGCAGTCTGCCGCAAATCGCGAGGTCAAGCTGCTGAGTACGAAGCTTTCTGCAGTAGAGTCGAGGACTTCACTTGAGTGCCCAGGTGGCCCAGACCATGGCTCTCATTCATTGAGTACATTTTCTGAGCAGATTGAAAAAATTTCTTCGAGGTGTGATGAAAAGGAAAATTGAACGAGACGCTCAAACTTGCTGTTCTTTGGCATAGAAGATAATGCTCGAGAAGACTGGGCTGCATCGGAGCGGTAAATAATTTCTTTCTGCTCAGAGAAACTTGGTATCGCTGTAACGGGCGCCCAGTTTGACAGAGCGCATAGAATAGGTAAGTTCGCTGATGAAAAGCGCAGACCTATCATTGCTAAGCTGACATATTTTAAAGATAAAGGACGCATCTTGGCTTCTGCACACAGACTAAAAGGTTCTGGTCTCTACATTCGAGAGGACTTTTCATTTTCTACACGACAAGCCAGAAAACAATTGATCGATTACGGGAAAACACTAAATAAACCATTCAAACTTTCGGTTGACTGACTGCGCATTGATATCAAATCTTATGCATATGATGCCACAAAGCGTTCAGTAATGGAAATCAGCAGATAGCTAGACCAAGACACATGTGAAGCGCCGCCAACTCATCGCATTGCTACATCGTTAACAAGATCACTCACTAATATTAGAAGCCTGATGTTGAAATGCGAACTCGTCTCATCTTGAAGTCTGCGACCGCACTATTCTTCCTCTCGCCGAAACCTGGCTTTTTCCCGAATTAGCCGATCCCGAAATTCTTCCCGTTAAGCTAACCTATAATATTTATCGCTGCGATCGCTCAGATAGAAGAGGTGGGGTGTCCTCCTCGCTATTAAAAAGACTATCCCATCGTACATTATTGACACATCTTCAGGTCTAGAGATTGTCTGGGCCGCATGTAGCTGCCGTCCTGCTAAAGTTTTGATAGGCGTTTGTTACCGCCCTCCAAATTATAGTCATTGCTTCGTTGATGAACTACGATCCAGCATTGCTAATACCACCCAGCCATGTCCAACCGAGTTCATATAACTTATTGGCGAATTTAATCTTCCTCTAATTGACTGGCCAAACTTGTCATCATCCTGCAGTTTTTCATCAGAACTCATTAGCCTAACAATAGACTACAATCTGTTGCAGATCATTGAAGAACCTACCCCTGGCTCTAGCGTCTTAGATCTTATACTAACTAACGCCTCAGGAACTATAGAACATGTAACACGCTCGGATGGTTTCAGTGACCACAAATTACTGAATGTATCCATCAGTATCCCATTACCATATACAGGTGTATTAAGTAAGACAACTCGTGACTACAACAAGGCAAATCATTGAGCTAGAATCATTTCATGAACATAATTTTCTACCTTCGTTCCACACCAGGTCTGTTTATAATAACTCGGTCATGTTCAGAGATAAATTATGCGCATTGGTTTAGCAGAGCATTCCTTTATTCAGAATAACTGAAGACAAAAACAAACCGTGGTTCACTAAGTCCCTTCATCTACTTAGAAACAAAAGGAAACGTTCATACACAACTGCAGAACGAACCGGCACCCCGTCAGCTTGGGAAAGGTATCTTAAATGTTTAAGTTCTTACTGCTCCGCTCTCAATGTAGCCAAAAATAAATATTTTTCCCAAGACCTTCCTTCACTAATCAAATCTAATCCCAGAAATTTCTGGCAAATTTTGTCTCCTGAAAGCAATACTAATGACATCTCGTTACACAATATAGAAAACAACATTCCTATTCCTATCAGTGAGTGCGCTCAAGTTTTTAACAAATTTTTCTCATCCGTATTCACGAAAGAAAGTATTACTAATTTGCCCTTTGTTGCAGATCTAGATTACCGGTACATGGAACCTATTGACATTACTATTGATGGTATTGTTCAGCTTATTAATAAATGGAAAGTTTCGTCTTCAGCAGGTATTGACAGTATTAATTCTAAATTACTGCAAAAGTACAGTATCAGTATCTAGCAAGTTTTTACTTTACATTTTTCATCAATCTTTCAGGATAGGTCAGGAGGAGGAGACAAAGGAGAGGAAAGACAGGGAGGTTAGCCAGTGTAAGTACCGGCTGGCTACCCTGTGCTGGGGAAAGGGGCAAAGGGAATAAAAGGAGAAAGAAGAAAAGGGGGGAAAATGCAAAAAAAAGAGAAAATTCACACAGTAAGGCGAAACTACGCGCTACAACGTTCAAAGGCGGTCGCACATATCGCAGTTCCTTAAAAACTTCAACAAAGCCCTTAAGGCCTTGAGTGCCGAAGCCCGTCTGGACCAATGTCCTAGAGCTTTTTCCTCTGTAAAGGGGCGATTGTCCAGTTTTGCAAGAGCGGTCACGAGCACCTTTCTGCGCACTGCGTAACCGAGACAGTCACATAGGAGGTGTTGAATCGTCTCCTCGCAGCCGCAGGTGTCACAAGTAGGGCTGTCGGCCATGCCAATGCGGAATGAATAGGAGTGCGTGAATGCCACGCCGAGCCACAGGCGGCACAGAAGTGTTGCTTCCGCTCGTGGCAACCCTGGTGGTAGGCGGAGTTGCAGACGTGGATCCAATTTGTGGAGACGTGCGTTCGTGAAATCACTGGTGTTCCACAGATCCTGCGTAAGCTCGCGGGCGAGGGAGCGAAGACTTGTGGCTGCATCTGTTCTTGACAGCGGTATGGGTGTAATCTGGGCACCATCATGAGCCGACCGGGCAGCGTCATCCGCACTGTCATTTCCTGAAATTCCACAGTGTCCCGGTATCCACTGGTAGATGATGTTGTGTCCCTTGTTGATTGCGTGATGGTGGAGCAGTCGGATGTCTGCGACTAGTTGCTCATTTGGTCCATGGTTGAAAGGAGACATCAGACACTGAAGAGCTGCCTTTGAGTCACATAAGATGGACCATGAATGTGATGATTTGTGAACAATAAACTCCAGAGCAGCACGGATAGCTGCGAGTTCTGCAGCCGTCGATGACGTAATGTGAGATGTCTTGAACTTGAGCGTGACGCACTCTTCGGGAATCACCACTGCTCCAGCTGAACTATTAGAGGATACAGAACCGTCTGTGTAAACATGGATGCGTCCTCTGTGCTGTTCATGTAGCACTGAAAGCACGGTTTGTTTGAGGGCGAAAGTGGACATCTCCGTTTTCCTTTTGATACCGGGAATAGCAAGAAGAGCCTGGAGTGGATGGAGGCACCACAGCGGTTGAGGTGGTCGTGCTGCAGGCGTGAAGATTGACGGTAAAGTTCCATGGTTGGCGGCAATAATCTTGCTAAACGCTGAACGAGGTCGAGCGGCAGGAAGGGAGGCGAGATGATGCGATGGAAGGCGGGCGAAGTGCCTGATATGCATCCTTAAAGTGTCGACTTGAAGATACGTGTTGATGGGGTGGTCATGCGCGATGGCTATTGTTGCTGCCGTGGACGCACATCTGGGAAGACCAAGGCAAATTCGCAGAGCTTGCGCCTGTACAGATTGGAGGGCACAGAGGTTGGTCTTGCCGGTCCCACCCAGTACAGGTAACCTATAGCGCAGGAGACCGAGGAACAGTGCGTTATAGAGTTGGAGCATCGCACTCACAGACGCACCCCATGCCTTTCCCGCAAGAAATCTGAGCACGTGGGTTATCATGACTAATTTCCTTTTTAGGTAGGAGATATGAGGACTCCAGGAAAGGTCTCGATCTATTATCACTCCTAGAAACCGGTGCGTCTTCGCGTAGGCAATTGGCTGTCCATTAATTCTGATAACGTACGGTTTCATTGCTTTACGCGTGAAAGCGACTATAGAGCACTTCCCGCAGGACAGCTCCAGACCTCGTGCTCGAAGATAACCTGATGTTAGTGTGGCCGCTTTTTGAAGTCTGGCGCGCACCTGAGGACGCGTCGCTCCTGATGACCAAAGGCATATATCGTCTGCATAGATCGACACATGGACAGATTCCGGAAGGGTATGGACCAGGTCGATGAGCACCAGGTTAAATAGAGTGGGGCTCAAAACTTTGCCTTGTGGCACGCCTCGGTAGGTGTTGCGTTGTGATGACGCACCGTCCTCTGTTTTCACAAAGAATGACCTGTCCTTCAAGAAGCTGGATATCCACCGAAAAACAAGGCCGCCTAGGCCGACCTCACCCAAGGCGTCCAGGATGGCTCGATGGGTTACGTTGTCATATGCGCCTTTGACATCCAGGAACATCGCCGCTGACAGTCTCCTGAGGCTTTTTTCGTGCTCAACAGACGAGACAAGATCTATAACGTTGTCTATAGAAGAGGGTCCGCGTCGAAAGCCTGCCATAGCGTCAGGATATAACCTGTAGTGTTCTAGATACCACTCTAGACGCGTCAGCACCATCCTCTCCATCACCTTCCCTAGACAACTGGCCAGAGCAATGGGACGATAAGACGCCACATCTAGGGGTGATTTACCTGGCTTGAGCAAAGGCACAAGGCGGCTGGACTTCCATGCAGCTGGAACTTCTCCTTCACGCCATGAATTATTGTACACGTCTAGAAGTGCATGCCGGGCTGTGTGACCGAGGTTTCCAAGAGCTGCGTATGTCACCCCGTCAGGCCCAGGCGATGAGGAACGTCTGCACGCTGCCAACGCCGCCTGCAACTCCTCGATGGAAAACAGATTGTCCATACGAGAATTCCGCGAGATTGGAACATCATGGGGATCACGTATAGCGAAAGATGGCGCTAGACCAGCAACTTTGAAACAGAAGTCCTCCGCTACGTCGATCTCTCTGCGACCTTGGTAGAGAGCCAGGCATTTGAAGGGGTGGCGTTGTTGCGGTGTGTGACCGCCGGAGTGTGTATGGCGGTCAGTAGTGCTCGTAGCGTGTCAGATAGGTCAGATACCCCAGGATTAGAAAACAGCCAAAGTCATACCCATCTTTAAAGACGCTGACAAAAACTTAGGTGAGAACTACCTACCGATATCACTAACGTGCATATTCTGTAAAATGATGGAACATATTATCGCATCTCATGTTTACAAACATCTAGAATCGAACTTCTTCTTTCATTATCAACATGCTTTCAGGAGAGGTTTGTCGTGCGAAACGCAACTACTTGAATTTACTACAGATTTACATTTTAACATGAACTCAAACCTTCAAACTGACCGCATCTTTCTGGATTTTTCTAAAGCTTTTGACCGCGTAGCTCACTGTCGCCTGTTTTTGATTTTATCATCATTAAACCTTGATTCACTAACTCTAGCCTGGCTTCAATGTTTTTTTTCTAACAGGCAGCAGTTTACTTTCACTGACAGCATCTCCTAGCCCCTTTCAGATGTTTCATCCGGTGTACCACAAGGAAGCGTTCTTGGTCACTTGCTCCTTCTGACCTACATTAATGACATAACCAATAACTTATCATCATGCATGCGCATTTTCGCTGACTACTGCATTATCTATTGTTCTATTAACAGCTGCGATGACCACCTGATCCTCCAAAATGATCTTAACCAAATTATTAGTTGGTGTGACACCTGGCTAATGACTCTAAATTAATCAAAATGTAAAGTGATGTCCTTCACCCGCAAACGCACTAACTTGAACTATTCTTACTGTATTAAAAATGTCCCATTATCTCGGACCTCATCATTTAAAAATCTAGGCGTAAATGTTTCAAAAACCCTCTCCTGGACTTCCCACACCCGCCGTGGTTGCTCAGTGGCTATGGTGTTAGTCTGCTGAGCACGAGGTCGCGGGATCGAATCCCGGCCACGGCGGCCGCTTTTCGATAGGGGCGAA
This sequence comes from Dermacentor variabilis, assembly GCF_050947875.1. Taxonomy (NCBI): domain Eukaryota; kingdom Metazoa; phylum Arthropoda; class Arachnida; order Ixodida; family Ixodidae; genus Dermacentor; species Dermacentor variabilis. Next base: position 49,180,089 of record NC_134573.1, read on the forward strand.
ATGCGAAAAAACACCTGTGTACTTAGATTTAGGTGCACGTTAAAGAACCCTAGGTGGTCGAAATTTCCGGAGTCCCCCACTACGGCGTGCCTCATAATCAGAAAGTGGTTTTGGCACCTAAAGCCCCATAATTTATAATTTATTTTTTGGACTTCTCACATTACCACCATCTGTGCCAGTGCTTCTCCAGCAGCAGTGGGACGAGCTCTGCGAATCCATCGACGGACAGATGTGCAACGGCAAATCCTGGGGTATGCTGAAGCACCTTCTCGACGAAAGCGGCTCAAAGTCAAATCAGAGGCATATGTTGGCCCGGGCCCTTCACGAGGCCACCAGGTCTCACACGGTCGATGAGCTCGTCGCAAAACTGGTACAGAAGTACTTGCCCATCCGTCGCGACGGCGATCCAGTAACCCAACTCCCAGACTACCGAGGCCCTCCACGCCCCGAGCTCGACGAAGACTTCTCCGTTGCCGAGGTCAGACAGGTCATCTTCGCGCTCAACCGAAGTCTGCGCCGGGTCCAGACGGAGTCACCAACAAAATGTTGAGAAACCTCGAGGACACGTCGATCGTCTTCCTGACCGACAAAATCAACGAGTCCTGGAAGAGCGGCGTTGTTCCTGTAGAATGGAAGATGGCCTGCACGGTGCTCATTCCCAAGCCCGGCAAGGCCCCGAACATCGAGAACCTCAGGCCGATTTCTTTAACCTCCTGCGTCGGCAAGGTCATGGAGCGCGTCGTCCTCAACAGGGTAAACACATCCTCGAAGAGCTGGGTTACCAACCTGCGGGATTCCCGAGGGTCAGTACCCCGATCCCCAGGTGCATTCCAGACAAGTTCGAAGTGGCCTCTGTGCCCCGAAACGTCCATCCCGTCCATAACGAGGGCAGACGCAAGGCCAGAGCAGCAGCCATCCTCAAACAGATCAAGCAACGAGACATTAAAGCAAGCTCCGTCGACGCCGCGGAGTACAGCGATGGGAAGACCTTTGCCATCGTTGTGGTCGACTCCAGCGGCAAGATTTCCAATTGCGCCTCCATTCACACTTCAGACCCCGGTGTCGCCGAGCAAGCCGCCATCGCCCTCGCCCTGCTAGACGGTCGTGGGTCCGACATATATAGCGATTCCAAAATGGCAGTTAGGGCTTTTCAGAAGGGCTGCATCGCCAAGCAAGCTGCTCGCCTCCTTAGCAGCTCGAGTCGAGATGCACTCACGCATCATTCAATCCACTGGTTTCCAGCTCACGTAGGGTCGGTCGAGGGTGCTCCCCCGAACCTCAATGAGTCTGCTCACGAGGCTGCGCGTGACCTCACCGACCGCGCTTCCTTTGCAAGAAGCACCGACTCCCCTCCTCCCTACGGCCACAGGGACGCTCCCGCTACTCACAACGAGATTATTAAATTCTTCTACATGTCTAGAAGGGTCTTTCCACCCTCTCACCCCAAGTTGAATAGGGCGCAAGCCGTTTCGCTTAGGCTTCTGCAGACAAGTACGTATCCGTGTCTGTCCGTTCTCCACGAGGCTTACCCGGACGTGTATCGCGACGACGCCTGCCCCTCCTGCGGGCAGACCTCCACTCTAGCGCACATGCTGTGGGAGTGTGGGTCGACATACCCCAACTTCATCAAGGAGGAGTGGGACTCGCTTCTGCTTATCCCTGCTCTAGAAAAGCAAATCCTCGCTGTCCGGCGTGCCCGCGACCGGGCCGGTGGGCTAGACCTGCCGGTCCCGACGTGGGACTAACCGGGTGCGCGACGAGTTCGCGTCCTCGCCGGACCTACAATAAAAGTTTCTTCACTCACCCACTCACTCACTCAATCACTGGGTTACCTGCGACGTAACCTTCGGAACTCACCTCCACTTACCCGCAAACTTGTAGGAATTTCAACTGTTCTTGTTTTTTGTGAGACGCAGTGATCCTAAACGAAATATAATATATCACAGAACTACTATGTCTAAAAATTCAAACCCTGATTTTTACGCATCTTCTGATGCACCTCACCCATTTTCTCAGTCCTGAGAAGAAGGCCGAGGTCTCCATTTGATTTGTTGGGCTCCTCAGAGTCCTTGTCCGGACAAGGACCTTCACTGAGGATACCCAATTTTTGAAATAAATTATACCATGTGTTTGGCGCATGATAGCCTGAGTTGCTTATGCGCCATAAAACCCAATACAATACAATACTTATCCGCAAACGGGCATTTCAAACATTTGTTCGCCCTCGACTTGAGTTCGCCGCTCCAGTCTGTTCTCCCCACCAAAATTACTTAATTACCATGCTGGAATCAATCCAAAATAGAGCCGCACGTTTCACTTCCCGATATTATGACTACCGTTCTAGCGTAACTCAAATAAAGATTCACGTTTCATTTCAGCTGCTACATCGCGACATAGCCCTTTTGTCACTATTTTATAAGTACGCCCACCACTCTAACAAACGTTCCATACACCTAGAAACGTCATCGCACACGTCACACAGATTATACAAGTATCATGGCTTCACGCGCATCTGTGGTAAAACAGAAGTATTCAACTCATCTGCAATCCCACGTGCCATTCGGCTCTGGAACAGCCTCCCCGACAACATAGTTGCAGAAACTGACCGTGAAGTATTCAAGCACTCACTGAACTCGCTTAACCCATGTTAGCCAGTAATGTCACACTCACTGTTCTGTGTTATTTTTTCTACCTTTTTCTTGCACTGTTATACGTTTGTTACAAACTTATATAGCTCCTTTTTATTGTACTCATATGCAGCTTTATGTAGCTAATATGTTTCTCCGACTTTTAGGCTGTGTACTTGGCTGCTGTTTTCTTCTATTACTGTTGTTACTAGATTGTGTGTACTTGATTGTATGCCCCCCTTACTCAATCCCCATGTAGGGGCCTTGTAAGGTATTTTACAAATAAATAAAATAAAAGTAAATAAACGCTTAGCGCATCACATCAAATACGCTAAGGGGGTTGATTCAACAATGAAAAAGTGACGAAAGCCCAGTGTATTACTGCGCCACAGTTTTACCTTCGTGTATCTCAGAAAGGACCATTTCAGAAGTGGGAGCAGACTCTGCCTTCCATGCCGCTGTAGCCAGTAGCATCAGAGCAACGTTTTTCACCGCTGGCAGACTCATGGTGGCGGTCTTGGTGTTCCACGCAGCCGAGCAACAAATTCACGGAACGGCACCTTTCTTTCAGGGAAAGACGTGACATTTACGAAGGACTTTCACTTATGACGAGCGAATCTGCGACGCGGTAGCTGGTCCACATGAGCAATGGCTGCAGTTGCATGAGCGAGCAGTATAAAATCTCTCGTAGGCCAGTGGGCCAGTGAGAGGGAAAGGTGACGCATCCGGTGGAGAGCGTGTTGTCGGAGTTGATACTGCCTCAGCAAATTTGGAGCCTTCTCGCGTCATTCAAGAGTAATATTGATTGCGAGCATTGTGCTCTTGTAGCAGACTTCCGGCGAAACTATTTAGGCTACAGATTTCATTACGAGAACTATTACTCGAAACGTTATATTTCGCCGCACTTGGGCCGCCACATTTCACAAAGCGCTTCGTTGAAAAATATCTGCCTCTTTTGAAGAGGGATAGCGCACCGACTGAAAACCCCTCTCAGACCGAAGCCGCTGCTTGTCGCGACAAAAACATAATCATGCCGCTTTATTCTACTCATGGCTTTTCAGATGCCGTTTGTTATCGAGAGATAACATTTCAAATGCGTTGTAACTGCTTCCCCACTAATAAGAAAATAATCATGATAACACTTATTATAATTTATCAAAGGCCTTTGATTGCGTATGTCACAGTAAATTATTCGCAAAACTAAGAAGTGTAATCGGAGAGGGATTGGTTTTATCATGGATAAAAGATGTTTTAGCAAACCGCTCACAGTTCGTGCTTTTGGAAGGTGTTTAATCAGAAACAGTCCCTGGAACTTAAGGAGTTCCTCAAGGTTCCGTCCTGGGACCATCATCATTTTTAATCTTTATAAGTTATATTACAGAAAACATTAACTGTTGTATCAAGTCCTTCCCTTACGGCTGCATTTTTATAAGAAAATTGACAGCATCACAAACCACTTTAAACTGAATGCATCCCTTGATAAGTTAGTAGACTGGTGCGCTAAATAGTAAATGTCCATTAATGTCAAAAAAAATCCGTAACCATTACAGTAACACTCAAAGAGAACCCGACCCAATTCACTGACACTCTTAATGGTAAACCACCAGCGAATTTGGAACAACATAAGTATTTAGGCGTTACGTTGACGTCTGACCTCAGATAGGACACAAAAGTTGCCATTGTTGCGGCAGCCGCACTACGCAAGCTGCTCTGTATAAAAACTTGTTTACTGATGGCACCCGCGCCCGTAAAGCTAATAGCAGACTAAATTCGTAAGATATATCTTAGAATATGCTAACAAAGTTTGGTTCCCTCATTCCCTAACTAGTATAACAAAATTGGAGTCAGTACAGCGCAAGGTCATCAGATTTGTGTATAACAAGTATAAATGCACGGACTCTCCCACTAACTTTCTGGCTTCTTTTGGTACTAGGGCACTATGCACAAGAGCAAAGCAGGCACGTCTCTAGCTTTTGTACCAACTGCTAAATTGTCATTTATAACATAGGTGTGTCTAATGTTGAATTCCAATGGTAGATCGCGAGCGCTCGGCTGGATCACGAACGGAGCGCGTCGCTCCGACTGGGATCGCTCTCATCTGCTCACACCATATCTGCGAAGGGAATGTGTGCGCTCCCGCCGGGGCGCTTAGTACAGGAAAATCAAGTGAGAGGGCTGCTAGAATAGAGAGAGCAACAAGCGCTTGGAAGCGCAACCCACCATCCCATTTCACTGTCCGCATTAGAAGAATCATCACTCGACTTGGAAGTTGTACTGTCTGAGTCGGAGCTGTCTAAGAGCGCGAACAAAATCGCACGGCGCGAAGCGGCGTCCGCGTTTCCCATGTCGTCCATAGCTGCCCGGGAACGCAAACAGGCGACCGTGACAGGAAGCAGAGGCGGGTGAAGGAAATACGTCACGAGGACTTCCGGTCAAATCTGCCGATTTCGGCGGGGCAAATATTTTTGCTCCACGGAGCAATCTGGGATCAGCGGCTGGTCCCAATCTGCCATTGGAACACTCAGCTCACGCTCCCATTCTGCCATTGGAATAGGATTGCTCCATACAGAGCAGAAAAACTTGATCTGGATCTGCCACTGGAATTCAACATAAGTATGCCGCATGTTCACAGTCGCGCCCAACTCGTCGTGAGCATAAATACACATTACCTGAATATTCTTTCAACAATGACTCTCTTGGGCGATCGTTTCCTTTCATTTATGATACGCAAACGGAATCGGGCAAGTCCATAGGTCACGCACGCCGATACAGTGTCCGCTTTCACTGCAAAGTTAGAACATACATCTAACATCTAGTACCATCGCCATTGCCGCGGACACTCTCTCATTTGAACGCTAGTTCCGTTTCTTAGATTCCTGCACTTATACAATGTATTTCTTTTCCTAATATTTCTTGGTGATGGCCCATAAAATATGTACCGCTTGTCATGGTGAAAGAGATTGCTTATGCTAGTGCACATAACTGTGTTCTTGTACTATAACTTGCTTGCTTCTTTATTCCATTCCCATTTTTGTTACAGATTGCAATCCTGTGCCTGGTTGTGCTTCGCTTTCTTATTTTCAGTATTATTTGGTGGTGTTTGCACATTACACATAACCGATACGGGGTTTATTCTCTTTGCTTGGCAAACTGGTTGCAATCCTTCCTCGTGGTTGTGCCTCATTTCTTGTGCGCAGCATGAACATTTTCGAAATGTGAATTTGAATTTGTTGGTGATCTGCGCTTTAAATGCACTGTATGGAAACTTCCTTTCTTTCTTTTTCTCGAATAACTTTTAAGCACAATGTTCTTCATTGTACATGGTTAAACTTACTACATTAATGATGGTTTTGCTGAAAAAACTGCTCCGACCACATTTATTGGTTTAATGCTATCCTCGCGGATGTGCATCGGTATTTCCTTTCTTCGTTTGTTTGTGGGTGTTTGCATACAGCGCATGTTTTCAATATGTCGTTCATTCTTTATGTTCTCTTAAAAAGATGAATGTCTTAGTAATGCCCACCTGCTGTGCTCTGAATTGAGAGTGGCAGTATCGAAAATAAATAAATAAAAAATAAATTATCATGATCATTTCCTGCGACGAAGTGCACATTGTTCTCGTCTAGGGTTTCCGCTGCGAGTTAGGAAGCAGTATCGCGCTCTGTCAACAGCCGAATCAGCGCTTCGATTCAACTGCTTGCCATGCTGTTGCAAGAGCCCTGCGTCCGTGCATCCCAGCTGCCTGGGTACGATATCACCAGTCAAAGACCTTTGCTTTCCTGCAGTGCTGTTGTTGCCTGTTGTGCTGTTCAGCTTCATGCATTTCCGTTCTATAGGCCGTTTTGTATTTGAGTATCTGCTTTTATCGTCGAGGGTCAAAAATCCCAGCTTCCTCGCTACACTTGATGGCCTCACTTTCACTCTTTGTCTCTCTCGCTCTTTCATACGAAAAACATCCGTTCCTACAGCCCGCTTTATCGGCGAACATTCGTGCCACGCAGCCAACCCTCATGCCAAGCATTATCGCTTGTTTATAGCGAAGTCATTTTGGACTACAGCTCGCTTAGGCGTCCCGAAATAGGAATCTCGAATTACAGCGGCATTTATATTCTTGTCGTCACGAGAAAGGTGCTGTTACTGAGCTTAAAGGCTAAGCAACAACGCTTACGCGAATGGTAGCAAGCATTACGTAAAACGGCAAGCTATCGCATTCCGTCTCACTTCATTCTGCGGACGGCTGGCATGCATGCCTACTCGGTTCGTTTTCATAGAATTGGCCCGGAAAACAATAGAACGTGAGAGGCGGCTGGGGACCCCATGTGCTTTTGTCGCTGTCGTCGCATTTCGCCCCTCAACAAGTACCGGGCACCTTGTCTATCCAATCGCCCAACTATCACGATACAACGGCCGTGTGAGGAGCAGTTTCGCAAACCATGACTAGGAATTAGGGACGTAGGCGAACAGCGCCTCTATCGCCCGCCCCTGGAAACATGCGCGCTTTCAATAGGAGAGCGTTGTTTTTCGCGATAAACCAATCACAGGACCCACGTTTTAAAATATTCTCGTGGAAATAGCCTCTGCGTGCCAAGCTAAACCATCTTATTGAAAACGGTACCGTTACGTACGACCGTAAACCCGTTCCATATTGCGGGCAAATTTGAAGTATAGAAGTCTGTGAAAACGTTCAAATATTGGAGCTTTTATTGGCTAGTAAAAAGCGATTTGCGATGGAACAATTGCGTCATTTGGTGTATTTCCGGAGTTTCATCAAATTCTGTGACACAGCTTTCAGCTGGTTGTAGCAGGAGCTCTTGAAACGGCAAGAAAGTCGTTCCGAAATTGCAGTTTTCATGACAAGGTCGGGGAAATTAATGTGGTAGATATATGAACTTGGTTTTTGCTGGCAGCTGCCAGTCGAAGCGATAGCCGAGCACTCAGAAAAATGGCAGATCAAAGTCTGTGATACCGCGAGCGCAAGTTAGCAGGTTGGAAGCCAGCTGCTCCTTCCTTCCTTTTTCTTTGTCACTGCTTAGTCTGGCAGTTTTCCACCACATGGCCTATTTTACAATTGAGGTCATTGAGTTATGGTTTTTGTTTTGTTTCTTTCTATCTGCACCAACTTTTCCGTACGAAAAATAGCTGACTGCTTTGGTGAACATGCGAACGCGCTTCCAAACTTTCTTTGCTCCTTAAATAGAAGGTATTGTGACAACAGATGCCGATGACGTGTTTTGAAAGGTAATTTCTTTTTTAAACTGGAAGATTTCTCAACCTATTACTCTGAAATATTTTTGCCTCTCCAGCTGCGTCATGGGAAAGGCGGGTTTGTACGAGTCTTGTGGTGCTCGCTATGGTACGAGAAAAAAGAATTAGCGTCCAGTGCGCGTAAATAAAAGGCACTTCAGTAGCAAAATAGGCAGGAGCTGCAGACGAACTATTCGTACAAAGGAATATACTTGAAGCTGTTTGAAGGAGTACGTTCGCATTATATCAATGCATGATATTCGCGCACGTTAACTTGAGTGCAAATGAAACCTGTCGGAATTACTGGGCATGTTCTTTTGCCTAGTACAAACCGGTACCTCGAAACCTAAACAGTATATCCTCAACATGCAGAGGACATGTCTCATCATTTGAACCATTCCAATACAGCTTCACGAAATTTCAGAAATACTAAGGTTCTTCACATGTGGTTACCACGACGTACGCAAAGGAGTATTGGAAATTTCGTGCGAAAACACATAGGGACCTGTTACTGTAGCCTGCCGTTTAAAAACAGAGAACTATTCCAACCGCAGGCCCTTCATGAGTTTTGCCCGCAAAGTTGTACAAGAAGACCTTCTTATCGGCTATAATCACTACATATGCGGTTGAATTCTGCTGTACAGTTTTTAACTCACACTATTGCTGAGTCAGGTGACAAAACCGTGATATAATAACTGACGCCATTCTTCCGTTAGTCTGTGAGAATATTCTTTTACCCTAAATATAACGTGTTCGAAAAAAATTAAATTATGGGATTTTACGCACCAAAACCACTTTCTGATTATGAGGCACGCCGTAGTGGGGGACTCCGGAAATTTCGACCACCTGGGGTTCTTCAACGTGCACCCAAATTTAAGTACACGGGTGTTTTCGCATTTCGCCCCCATCGAAATGCGGCCGCCGTGGCCGGGATTCGATCCCGCGGTCTCGTGCTCAGCAGCCTAACACCATAGCCACTGAGCAACCACGGCGGGTAACGTGTTCGAACAGGTGAGGAAACATGAGAAAGGGCATTGAGGGTTTTCTAGAAGTGTTCTTTCATTGGAATCATTTACGGCCCACATCGGCACGGTGGTTTCCTTATGATCACGGCAGCGCCCACGGAGCACCATTGAGCATTTCCTCCACTGCCCGTAAATAAGTTATAAAATTGTCGTTAGTAGTGCGTGAGAAGCACAATGGCAGTTGAGCCTTTTAGACGCTCTGACTAAGCCACAGATTCCCTCTTCTGCCATGGGCCCGCAAGACGCCTCAATTTCGCGCTCGATTTTTGCCTTTTCAGTGTCCCAGAAAGCCTATGGAGGTACACGAGACGAACTGGCGAAGCTTTGAAGTAGTCCGGAGATTGAGTGAAATTTGATTAAAGTTTGATAAGCAATCTCAAAAGTCTTTAATTGTTTGCGTTTTATTGCAGCTCATTTGTGCTAATAATGATGTAATAGATGCGAGAGGAGTTGTTTTACTCAATACATAACGTTGACGATGGACGTCATGAAAATTAGCCAGGCAAAAGCACAGCATGAATGTTGGCTGGAAGGCTATCCATCAAAAAATTTGCCTGCATAATAAAGGAAATACAGGGGCTCATTTGCACAGTCGCCATCAACAGCTCACACGGCGAGATTCAGCGAATAAGTTCACTTTGTAACGCAGCTAGGCCCGCAGCCAGCAAAATTATGCAGAACCGCTAGTTACTCTGCAGTAGTGCATGCTTGAAATCCGATTACCACGCTGCGTGCCTACAGAGCGGAAAGAGAGACTATTTTTTTTTTCAGACGGCGTGCACCATAAGCTTTTGACGCTAAGTATACGTTCGGGAGATAGGTTGCTTTTTGGCTTACACGTGATGACGAGCGCCGAGCTCTTGGTGACGGAATACTGGAGGGTAGAATGATGGGAACTTATGCAAGGTCAGGGGACTTCACGATTAGGTTGTGAAGGTCGATATAGATCGACCAAGTGAAACTAACGGTAATATGAACCCGTTGGTACTTTTATGAATATGCAGGCTCTAATGCAGTGTTGCTAAGTAAGTTCGTCGAAGAGATAGATCGAAGAGTTCGTCAGATAATGTTGCTGCTGCGTTTGGCGGGCCACAGGGTTCCCTGTTGAGGCCGATTCTCTCTCTCGTGTTTTATTAATGATATTTGTGATGTTATTCACCCCGAGATACAATTTTCGCGAACGATTGTGCCCTGTGTGCAAGGCCATCCAATGAGGCATTGTTTTCCATTGGCGGCCGACATAAAGCGCGTAGAAATAAGGTGGGTCACTAATGGCATGTCCCTGAACATAAATAACTGTGTGCACCTTAGCTTTACTACAAAAATATAACAAAATAAGGTATGAATATTTGTTAAGTAGCCAAAAAATAAAAATATAATATTCATCAGTCAGACATTTAGGTATTACGCTGTCAGAGGATGGCCCTTCGTTAAAACATGGTAATACCGTAGGTAGAAGTGCAGGGTATGAACTTGGTTTCTTGAAACAACGTTTAAAGCGCGTAAGTATTACCGGAAAACAAGCAGCGTATAAACAAGTTTTACCGATTTTGGAGTAGGCTTGCCCTGGTGCGCCATCCATTTTCTGATCTGTCTATTAATGCACTAGAAAAAATCCGTCGCACAAAGGCTTGGCCTGCAGACGTACAACCACTTTCTCAATTTAAGAGCAAGGAAAAAAAACAGTGCCCTTCCACTCTATGAAGAAGGATAACCAGCGACGCTGTATTTGGATAATTATATTGACAACTCTATTGATTCATATTTATTGCTAAGGATTACTATGTTGGTTCAATACAGACGCATACGCGTGTAATTGTGGTTTTTATCTTCTTTGTTTTCTCTTTTTCGTTACCACAGTGACTGTAACTTTGCGGTCGCTGGTGTATGCCGCGAGGTTGTGCTGTTCTGCTAGACAAGTTCTTGCCAAAGGGCTAATCTATACACCACCGGTAACGCGTGGTTGGCTCATTGACGTCCCTGTAGCACTCAATTCCAAACCGTTCCAACAGGGACGACAGAATCCAATTGTTGTCGGGTCGCGCTAGGTCGACGTTAACGTCGCCGATTGGTGGGTTCACGATTGCTTTTTATTACGCGTTTCGATCCTGCAGTGGGAGCGAAGGATCACTGCCATCCTGCGTTTCTTTATGTGGCCATGACGGTGATGCGTCATAACATTGTCGATAAGACAGTAACATTTAGAGCTAGCGTCGTGACTTTCTTTTTTCGCGCCTGCGCCTGAGGTTGCGCCAGAGGAGTTTTCACCGTACCGGCGACAGACGAACGGATGGAAGGACAGGCGAATCGGCTAGCCATTTGCAGCTTGGCTGTAAGGGGACCTTGACTGGATCTTTTCGCTTGAACAAAGTAGCAGGTTATGCCCCCTTAAGCTGTTTTAATCAATCTTTCATAACCCTATGAGAATCTGCCCATCAATCTATAAAAAAAAATTATGAGGTTTTACGTGCCGAAACCACTTTCTGATTATGAGGCACGCCGTAGTCGAGGACTTCGACAATTTCGACCGCCTGGGGTTCTTTAACGTGCACCTAAATATAATCTATCCAACGTATACCACTGCAGGAGCCGGTTTATCAGCTCCGACCCCGACCCGAGTCGAAAAGTTCCATGCGCTGGCCCAATCTAGCCCGGCCCGCTGTCTTTGAACTTGGCCCGTACTAGACACGGGACCAAACGATCGCTGCCCGGCTGCACGCGACCCGGCCCAGTGTTATTCGTCATTGGCCCTTGAGCCTATACGAAGCTAGGTACGGTTCTCGGTTACTCTGAAGATACTGTCATGTGGGCAACGGGTGCAGAGTGGTCTTCAAGCTGCTTCAAAGCAGTTTTTCGCCCTGCGCCACCTCTTCCTGGCTATTTTAGTTATATGTAAAAAAAGATATTTCATTCCATTTTACTTCTAGCTGAATCACCATAACAATCATCAGCCCATTTTATCACCACTGCAGGACTAGCCGAACACGGACAGATTATTATGTTAATGTTTGTTATTAAACCAACATATACAATCGACAGTACTGAAAATAGGGAGGGATCAGGCTGGCAACTGCTATCTGGAGCGACGCAACGCCTGTTTGTGTTTAGGGACAAAGATATAGCAACACACATTCGTTGGTTAGAATGGTCGATACTTAAATTGTGATAAGAACGGCTGTACAACAATTTTAATAGTATAGTGGCAATGTACTATAGCGAAGCACAGGTGAACACTCCGGTACAAGTCGCCAACCATTTCATCTCACGTTCTTGAAACACATAATTATTGGGATGTAGAGCGATTGAAATCCAAGCAATAAATTTGGCACGAATCTACATGAATACGCTGCTCTATTGGCTTTCAGGAATACCATAATACACGGAAAAAGGTTTTTTTGTAACTTAAAGGAAATTGTTCATCCACAAGCCTATCGCTCATTTCCTATTATATTTGCACAAAGATCATGCCATTTTTATTTTTCTATTCGGTTAAATTATAAAGGTGTCCGTTCTTCAGTCCAGAATATGGGCATCATTATTTCGAAATATATGCACATTTGGTCTCTGTTTACTTGTGTCTCTGTAGCGTGCATCTACAACGTAGGCAATGCAGGTATTCTTCACCCTCAAACTGGAATATCATCTGCTTGTTCGTTCATGTAAATGCGCAACTACCCTTTCCAGTGCTGGAAAAACATATAAAGGCTGCGAACTCGAGATTTGAGCAACATAACGCGTGAAAATACAATGAAAAAAATCACTGAGACATTAAATTTTTCTTGCGTTCTGCTTTCTTTTTCACATCCTCTCACCAATGCAGAGAAATTTTGCAGCATCCCGGTAGGATCAAAGTATTTTTATAGGAAAAATTGATATTTGAAAGTCTTAATTGAATAATTTGTATTAACTGCGATAAACTACAACAGAATGTTCAATTCGCTTGAAACATAATAAAGAAATAAAGGAAACCAGTAGTGAGTTGCTCTATGCCTTAGGCACAAGAAAAGTTGTAAATGAACTTTCCAGAATTTATCTCCTACGACTTAAGTACTCCAAGAAGTTGCCAAAAATTTACTTTAATTGTGTTTTCCTATTCAAGCAATCACACGCAGGCACTGCAGGCCGGCACATAAGTGACCGCTGCGCACCAGGTTACCATGAGAAACAAACGCGTCGTAAGTTACAATGGTACAAAAACGAGCAGAGGGGTTTAACCGAGGGTCCCGATTTTGATTAGTCCTATCATAAAAAGCCAACAAACAATGACACCAAGGACAACATAGGGGAAATTACTTGTGCTTAATAAATGAAATAAAGAAATGATAAATTAAACCAACATATACAATCGACAGTACTGAAAATAGGGAGGGATCAGGCTGGCAACTGCTATCTGGAGCGACGCAACGCCTGTTTGTGTTTAGGGACAAAGATATAGCAACACACATTCGTTGGTTAGAATGGTCGATACTTAAATTGTGATAAGAACGACTGTACAACAATTTTAATAGTATAGTGGCAATGTACTATAGCGAAGCACAGGTGAACACTCCGGTACAAGTCGCCAACCATTTCATCTCACGTTCTTGAAACACATAATTATTGGGATGTAGAGCGATTGAAATCCAAGCAATAAATTTGGCACGAATCTACATGAATACGCTGCTCTATTGGCTTTCAGGAATACCATAATACACGGAAAAAGGTTTTTTTGTAACTTAAAGGAAATTGTTCATCCACAAGCCTATCGCTCATTTCCTATCATATTTGCACAAAGATCATGCCATTTTTATTTTTCTATTCGGTTAAATTATAAAGGTGTCCGTTCTTCAGTCCAGAATATGGGCATCATTATTTCGAAATATATGCACATTTGGTCTCTGTTTACTTGTGTCTCTGTAGCGTGCATCTACAACGTAGGCAATGCAGGTATTCTTCACCCTCAAACTGGAATATCATCTGCTTGTTCGTTCATGTAACTCTTTTTCACATCCTCTCACCAATGCAGAGAAATTTTGCAGCATCCCGGTAGGATCAAAGTATTTTTATAGGAAAAATTGATATTTGAAAGTCTTAATTGAATAATTTGTATTAACTGCGATAAACTACAACAGAATGTTCAATTCGCTTGAAACATAATAAAGAAATAAAGGAAACCAGTAGTGAGTTGCTCTATGCCTTAGGCACAAGAAAAGTTGTAAATGAACTTTCCAGAATTTATCTCCTACGACTTAAGTACTCCAAGAAGTTGCCAAAAATTTACTTTAATTGTGTTTTCCTATTCAAGCAATCACACGCAGGCACTGCAGGCCGGCACATAAGTGACCGCTGCGCACCAGGTTACCATGAGAAACAAACGCGTCGTAAGTTACAATGGTACAAAAACGAGCAGAGGGGTTTAACCGAGGGTCCCGATTTTGATTAGTCCTATCATAAAAAGCCAACAAACAATGACACCAAGGACAACATAGGGGAAATTACTTGTGCTTAATAAATGAAATAAAGAAATGATAAATTAATGGAAATTAAAGTGGATGAAGAAACAACTTGCCGCAGGTGGGAACCGAACCCACAACCTTCGAATTTCGCGTGCGATGCTTCTGTTCGGTTCCCACCTGCGGCAAGTTGTTCTTTCATCCACTTTAATTTCCATTAATGTGCCGCCTCGCGACGATGCGAGGCGGCACATTACCAAGTGTTGTTGCGTACTCCAGGGTAGCGTACCGTACTGCTGCCAAGAAATAGCGGCGCCTGCCTATCGAAGCTCGACCGACATTACTTATTGGGTAGCGTGGCGTTGTCGGCGGGCTGCAGGCATCCGGTAGACCATGGCGACCAAGCAAGGGCGAGACGATTTGCTAGTGCGAAACTTGCACGGGTTACTCAAAGGTAGTTGAAAGAAAATAAAAAAAGCATGAAGTATCTCAAAGTACATTTCGGAGCCCCTTAAATAGGCTCTCTACAAGTGTGGGCGGGATCTTGCTTCCGTCGATGTCACGTGACAGGCACGGAGAGAGGGCCCCTCATCCTCTGGCATTACCGAGCAAGGAAAGGAAAATTCACGCGTCATTTCGACGAAGCCTGGTAGAAGGCCGGGTGGTAGAAGGCCGGGTGATAGAAGGCCGGGTGATAGAAGGCCGGGTGATAGAAGTCCGGGTGATAGAAGGCCGGGTGGTAGACGGTCGGGTGGTAGAAGGCCCTTTGTGCGCAAGGTGCGTGACGTTAACCATCGCAGGAGAAGTCAGGCCTCATTTCAACGAACCCTGGTAGAAGGTCGGGTGAAATTCCTGTCGCCACGTGGTGTCAGACGCAAACCCTAAAAGCATCTCCGGCGAGAGAGGAAGATCCCGACGTGCAGGGGCCAGCAGCCGCTGTACGAGGGATCGGCGTTTCGGTATCAGAATTACCCGTATGGTCACGAACCCTTAGTTCGTAGCAGGTAGATTCCTGGGAGTGGTCATCCGTCCTCGTGGCGCTCTGGTGACTTTCTTCCTTTTCCGGTCCGGTGAAATTGGTCTTGCAAGCAGGTCTCGCAACTTTTCGTCTCCTGCGTGGGCAAGCAATCACCCCAGAACAGTTCGGGACCCACAACCACAAAGCAGCGAGCACAAGGCCACCCTCCCCCGAGACACACCCGGCTTTAAAAAAAAAGAAAACCCGCTACACCTTTCCCATTCCCTACGCGCGTCCTCCCCCCCTCAACACTAAAACAGCCATTTATTGAAAGCGTTAAGACGTGGTTATTAAAATCAGCTAACAATCGGCGTCACTTCGGAAAAACATATGAATTCGGAAAACGCATGAACGAACAAAAAAAATGCCACGGAAACCCGGATGAGCATGAGGCTTTCGATACTCTAGGGGCAACGACTTAAACCGTTGGCATTGCCGTTAAGCTTACCCTTCTTGTAGCGAATATCGAAGGTGTACTGTTGAAGAGCCAAGCTCCAGTGCAAAAGACGACCGTTTTTCGTAGACATGGACTGCAGCCATGTGAGGGGACAGTGATCAGTCTCTATGGTGAATCTTGAGCCAGCGATATAGCAAGCTAGCTTCTGTACCGCCCAAACTACGCAGGCGCATTCCTTTTCTGATACACTGTATGCTTCTTCACGAACTGAAAGCTTTATACTGGCGTACAGTACAAGGTGTTCATTCTCGTCATCTCTCTTTTGACAGAGCACCGCCCCCATACCCCTGTCACTGGCATCACACTGAAGAATGAATGCCTTAGAGTAATCCGCGCGTTCAACACTGGCTGACTCGTCAGTGCGTTCTTCAGTATACTAAAAGTCTTTTCTTTTGCGTCATCCCACTTTACCGTTTGTGGGTCTGTTTTTCTGAGAGCATCTGTTAAAGGACTCGCAATCTCGGAATACCGCGGAATATATATTTGGTAATAACCCGCCAAGCCAAGGAATGATGTGATGTCCCGCTTGGTGCGTGATTGCGGGAAGTTGTCTATTGCGGTCAGTTTAACCTCGGAAGGCCGACGATGGCCTTTCCCTATTACATGACCTAGATAAGCTACCTCCGCGCGCCCTAATTGGCATTTGGGAGCCTTAACAGTTAAGTTGGCCTCTCGTAGCCGACACAACACGGTTCGCAGGTGTTGCATATGGTCCGCCCATGATGAAGAAAAGATAGCTATGTCATCGAGATAGGGAAGTGCAAAGTCATCCATTCCTCGTAGCAACTGGTCCATAAGGCTAGAGAAGCAATATGGCGCATTTTTCAATCCAAAACTCAGGACTTTCGGACGAAAGGTTCACATCGGGGAAATAAACGCTGCAAGCCTGCTTGCCCTCTCGGTCAACGGAACCTGCCAATACCCTCTGACTAAATCGAGCGTAGAAATGAAATTAGCACTGCTCACTTTCTCAAGCTTTTCCTCAATATGCGGTAGTGGATAAGTCTGGTCCTTCGTGATTAAATTGAGCCTGCGGTAGTCGATACATGGCCGCGGCTCTTTTCCTGGGACCTCAACCAAGATAAGAGGCGAGGTATAATCACTCTGTCCTGGCTCGATTACACCTAGCTCTAACATCTTGTTTATTTCAGCGGTCATGACTTCACGTTGACGAGGCGAAACGCGATAAGCTTTCGAACGAACTGGGTCTGACGAGGTTAACTCGATATCGTGAACAATCGCAGTTGTCTTGCGCGGTGTGTCTGAAAATACGTCTTTAAATTCCAACACGAGTTCCCTCACTTTGGCCCCTTGATTGGGATTCAACTCCGCCTGTTCTACTAACTTATCAATGATCTCGTCAATGTTTTTTGTCTCCGTCACTGCTGTTCTCTCTGGAAAGTCGACAGGCATTTCCTCAGGTTGGTCAAGGGACATGTTCACTATGGCTTCCCTCGGCCTGTAGGGTTTACGTAGATTGCTATGGTACACTTGTGGTGTCCTTCGTCTTCCAGGTACCGTGATTACGTAGTTTGTTTCAGATAATATCTGAATTATGTCAACCGGCCCTTCCCATTGAACCTCTAGTTTGTTTTGCAACGAGGGCTTCAGGATCATTACCTTTTCCCCCACTTCAAAGCGTCGCGTACGAGCCGTCCTGTCATAGTAATGCTTTGCCTTGCTTTGTGCCTTACGCATTTCCTGCCCTGCAAATTCCTGAGAAGCGTGCAGACGGTCAAACAGCTCTAGCACGTATGCCACAACCGAAGGATTGTCAGCTCGGCCTTCCCAGGCCTCTCGGACAATGCGGAGAGGGGAGCGAAGGCAGCGTCCGTAAACGAGCTCTGAAGGTGAAAAACCTGTTAATTCGTGCGGTGCAGTTCGAAGTGCGAACATTGCTGCAGGCAAGCAACTCTCCCAATCGGCTTGGTGCTCATAACAAAGGGCTCGCAAAAGCCGTTTCACGACTGAGTGGACTTTCTCTACCGCATTTGACTGAGGGTGGTACACTGAGCTATGGATTATTTTAATACCACACCTTTCCAGAAACGTCGAGGTCAGTGCGCTCGTAAAGACGGATCCTTGATCTGACTGGATTTCTTCGGGAAACCCTACTCGCGCGAAGATAGATAAAAGCGCGTTGACGATCTCCGCCGAGCTTAGTTCATTGAGAGGCACTGCCTCGGGAAATTTCGTTGCGGGGCATAGTGCAGTAAGAATATGTCGATAGCCAGACTACGTTGCAGGAAGTGGTCCCACTGTGTCTATTATGAGCCTGCAAAATGGCTCCGTGATAATGGGAACAAGTTTCATTGGCGCTTTAGCCTCATCTCCGGGCTTGCCTATGCGTTGACAAGTGTCGCAGCTTCTTACAAATGCTTCTACTTCTAGAAAGCAGCCGGGCCAGTAAAATTCCTGCAATCAGCGGTCCTTTGTTTTACGAATGCCCAGATGCCCTGTGCAAAAGCCCCCGTGAACCAGGAGCAGGAGCTACTCACGATAGGGATGAGGCACCACAAGTTGGTCGAACTGCACACCCTTTCGACTGGTGTACTTTCTATAGAAGATGCCTGCCCTCTTGAGGAACTTCACGTTCTGTTTGGCCACACCTTCTTTAGCGTGAGGCCTTAGGTTACGCAGGGTGGAATATTTTTCCTGCTCAGCAATCAATGTGGCAGGGCTTACATTCAATAACCTTTGCCTGCATTCTGCCTGGCGAGACATTTCAGGCTCTGCTGCTTTCTTGACTTCTTCATTACCTGGTGTACTTTCCGCATCATCCCCTATAGGGCTGTCCTGTTCGGTACTGGTGGACGAATCCTCCTTCAAACTTGTTTCCTCCACTACTGGACACTCATACACTGCCTTGGCCGCGAGCTCCCGTGCCTTGGAACGAGTTAAGGCTTGCACTATTCCTTTACTAAACCCGATTCCCCTGCGTCGTAGAAAATCCTCAGATTTGTTAGAAAGCAAATATGGACACCGAGGCGGGAGATGTGCCGAGATGGCGGCTTCAGTGTCTAGTACTCCAAAAGGTCCTTCGATACGAATCTTGGCCACAGGGAGACAAACACTGGAGGTTTCCACGGCTTGCCTTATCCAAGCACATTCTCCCGTGAACTGGCCTTCCTCATCGTACGACGGATGCACTACGTCCATTGTGGTTGCCGAGTCGCGAAGCAGCCTACATGGTTTGCCGTTTACCACGAGGTCTCGAATGTACGGTTCTAGCAATTTCAGGTTTTCCTTGTTACTAGTTAGTGACATCAACACTAGTTTGGAATTTTTGCATCCCATGGAGATATGCCCAGTTTGCTGGCAGTTGTAGCAAACTATTGGTTTCTTGGACTCGAAAGCCTTTTTCTTTTGCCTTTCTACCCTCTGTTCGGGTGACTCCTCCCTTACCTTGCTGTTCTCGTCACTACTATTCACTGAATCTGACCTTTCCTTTGATTTATACTGACTCGACTTCGACCAACGCTCTGGCTTGTCGGGTCTGTATTTAGTCACCTACTTCTTAGGAGCTTCGTTGCCTTTGAACGCACGGCGGGTTACGTACTCCTCAGCGAGAGTGGCCGCTCTCGTGATAGTGTCTACGCCTGGCCTATCCTGAACCCAATGCTTGATCCTTACTGGCAGCCGGTGGTAGAACTGTTCTAAAGCAACGCACTGCATTGTCTTTTCGGCGTCGCCGAGTGCCCCCACTTTTCTGAGCCATTCCTTCAGGTTTACCTCCAAGGTGTATGCAAAATCTGAATATGACTCGCTTTTGGTTTTCTCGACTTCCCTGAATTTTCGCCTGAATGCTTCCGCTGATAACCTATACTTTTTAGGCAGGTTTGCTTTGACTTCACCGAAGTCCTCTGCTTCTTCTTTCCCCATTCGGGCGATGATATCAGCTACCTCCCGTGGCAGTAACGTAAGCAAGCGTTGCGGCCACGTGTTTCTCGCGAATTTTGCCTTCTCACACGTGCGCTCTAACTGTACCAGAAACCCGCCGTGGTTGCTCAGTGGCTATGGTGTTAGGCTGCTGAGCACGAGGTCGCGGGATCGAATCCCGGCCACGGCGGCCGCCTTTCGATGGGGGCGAAACGAGAAAACACCCGTGTACTTAGATTTAGGTGCACGTTAAAGAACCGCAGGTGGTCGAAATTTCCGGAATCCTCCACTACGGCGTGCCTCATAATCAGAAAGTGGTTTTGGCTCGCAAAACCCCATAATTAAATTATTAACAGTACCAGAA
The DNA here is from genome assembly GCF_050947875.1 of Dermacentor variabilis. Classification (NCBI taxonomy): domain Eukaryota; kingdom Metazoa; phylum Arthropoda; class Arachnida; order Ixodida; family Ixodidae; genus Dermacentor; species Dermacentor variabilis. The sequence goes on from NC_134573.1 coordinate 49,200,135, forward strand.
AAAGTGCTATGTCCCCTCCTACTGCGCAAGGTGCCATCAAGTCTGCCATTCTCCGCTCGCTTTCACGTGCCTCTGTGCTAGGTCTTTCGCTATTTTGTGCTTTCAGAAGCTCAATCTCTAGGCGCTTCATTTCGAAGTCGCGCTCTTCTTTGTCCTCACGTGCTGCCCGCTCGCGCTCCTCTTTTCCCTCTAGGCGCTTACGCTCTTCTTTTTCCTCTAGGCGCTTACGCTCTTCTTTTTCCATTAGGCGCTTACGCTCTTCTTTTTCCTCTAGGCGCTTACGCTCTTCCTCTTTGTCTTTAATGCTCTCGAGGCATTCCGTCAGTTCCTCGTCGTCTGCCCCGGTCGCTTCAATCGTCTCAATGATCACCGGCTTTCTCTTTGATTCGGCAATTTGGAGGCCCAACGCTTTGGCCAAGCTCATCAATTCCGGCTTCTTTAGTGCCTTCAAGTTCATGGCTGCCTTTAGTGCTGCTAAACCTTCACTCTATGCATCCTTGACGTACTAAAACTTCCGTCAACGGTTTAAATAAAAATCACTGCTATGTACTTTCCAAAAGATACGTAAAAGCCACGTGATATCTCAGTGAAGAAAAGCCGTGCACTCACCATGTGCAGTCATGATCCAGACACCTTTCTTCCGAACGTTGTTGCCAGGACGAAGAGGCTACGATCTCGTAGTTTTCGTCCAAGTTGGGGTCTTCAGGATTCCGTATCCCGATCGCTGCCAGTCAGTTTGTTGCGTACTCCAGGGTAGCGTACCGTACTGCTGCCGTGAAGTAGCGGCGCCTGCCAATCGAAGCTCGACCGACATTACTTATTGGGTAGCGTGGCGTTGTCTGCGGGCTGCAGGCGGCCGGTAGACCATGGAGACCAAGAAAGGGCGAGACGATTTGCTAGTGCGAAACTTGCAGGGTTTATTCAAAGGTAGCTGAAAGAAAATAAGAACAGCATGAAGTATATCAAAGTACATTTCGGAGCCCCTTAAATAGGCTCTCTACAGGTGTGGGTGGGAACTTGCTTCCGTCGATGTCACGTGACAGGCACGGAGCGAGGGCCCCTCCTCCTCTGGCATTACCGAGCAAGGAAAGGAGAAGTCACGCCTCATTACGACGAAGCCTGGTAGAAGGCCGGGTGGTAGAAAGTCGAATGGTAGAAGGCCGGGTGGTAGAAGGTCGAATGGTAGAAGGCCCATTGTGCGCAAGGTGCGTGACGTTAACCGTCGCAGGAGAAGTCAAGCCTCATTTCGACGAACCCTGGTAGAAGGTCGGGTGAAATTCCTGTCACCACGTGGTGTCAGACGCCAACCCTAACAGTGTGCAGCAGGCTTTTGCCTTCGTTTGTTATAGAAGTGTATCATGCTGCCGTCCTTTTTTATCCTACACCAAAGTAAAGCGGACAACTCTGCCTCTCGGCACGTCCTGCGCTTTCGAAAAAAGTAGCCAGGTGCACCGAAACTCCTCTCATTGTTGATTCCTATTGTGGCTGCTATATCAAGGCTGGTTTAGATACAAGAAGACAGCCTATCAAATTTTTCTGTTGCAGCGAGTCTACCACCAATGAAATATATTACACATTCTTTAGCGCGATTCCAATGCAGCTATCTTTCTGACTATTCGTCCTTTTGATTAAATCCACTCGGTGATGTGTAGCAATTCTCGAAGTTTTCGTTTCGCCACTTCTACCCAGCCATTGCCCTTCCCCGTGTTGATAGGGGTCGCCGCAGTCAAACTCACAGCACTGCATCCATCGGAGGTCGGGCCGTCCGTCTCACGCTGGAGAACAATCACCTCTAGTTATTCGAGGTCTTAATAGCTTGTGAAAAAGTCGACTAGAGCTCTTCAGTGTCGCGAAGACAAAAGAATTCGCGCAAAACCCATCTTAAGATGACAGTTCATGGGATCAGCATTCACCCAGAGTAGCAACGCCGCAGGGACTCAAGTTTTTGACTAAGATACCTTTATTTAAAATCTGTATTGATCCTTCTCAGATTTCCTGAAAAAGATAGGCGATGCTGTAGGTGTGCCCATATATTATACTGACATTGATGTTTGCCGCAGAGTACCCACAAAATACGACAAATAAACAAACCTAATCGTGCAGTTTCAAAGACGCGATAAGCATGACCAGGTGCTATAAAAATCACGAAAGAAAAGACTAACCAATGCAACTCTAGCCTTGACTTCATATTTCCAAGGAGCGTAGCGTGCATCTTAATAAATGAGCATCTTTGTCCATTTATGAAAAAGATTGTCGGAACGAGCATCACGCGAAAGCGAGCGTGCGCATGGAAGTACATGCGGACAAAAGATGGATCCATTTTTGCGCGCCGCACCGACGCATCTCCAGTATTGTTGATTCAATATGAGAGCGACATTCAGAAGATTATTAGCACAGGCACTTCAGTAAGGCTTTCACACCAAGGTATGCAGTCGTCAGCACTCTAGTGGGTCATGGCTTAAAACAGCATTTCCCCAGAAGAACTTGCACATATAAGAATCAAGAAGGCAAGAGAATGGTTGAAACTTTTCCATTTAAATGCAAGGCCTGTCTTACCAAAACGAGATAACCTATTGCTTCTTTTGGATTCCTGTGGTACTCATTTTGATGTGCTGATGTTTACCGAGACATGGTACAGTGAGGATTTTGAGCATTTTGGACTCCTGGGTTATAGCCATTTCTATTTGAATCGGCGGGACAGGCATGGTGGTGGTGCGTCATTGCAGATAAATCTTCCAGGTTTCCAGTTATTGATGGATTTTACAACGACTACTTTAGACTATGAAATTTTGTGCATTAGAAACGGTAAAAACATGTTTGGCGTTGTGTATGGACCACCCCAATGGCATCATTCCAGCATTTCTGATTTTCCTTAGCAATTTGTTTTCCCATGCAAATGAAAATGCACGCACGCTAACACTAGGTGGTGATTTCAACATTTATATCTTAAGTTACTCGGGGCCTGCTATGGATTTACTACTGTTCTACAATGCAATGGTTTTCAGAATGAAAAAGCACCTCCAACACGAATTACGACTTCATGCACATCTCTACTAGACGTATTTATCACCAACTATCGTGCCCAAAAATTTATCTCCATAGTCCTAAGCTCCGATTTGAGGGATCATTTGCCCATTGTAATAGTGATGGAGAGTCTGCAGCCAATCGAGAAAGGAGAAGCTGCAGAAATAGAGTATCGCGATATTTCAACATTCACGTTAGAAAATTTGCTGGAGGACATCAGGCATGTTGACTCAAGCAAGGTACTCGCGATTACAGATGCAAATGCGTCCTATGATAAATTCCTAGATCTTTTCAAACAGTGCTATTATGCCTCCTTTCTAATGAAAGCTTTTCGTAAGAGTAACAAATCAAGGCAACATTGGTTTACTCGACACCTGCTGAATAGGATTTAAATCAAAGATAAAATGTTTCACGCGTTTCGTCAGTTTACTAACCACAGTGAGTGTATAGAATTTAAGTCATTTAGAAATCAACTTAGCAAGGCAATTAGGACGTCGATGGAAGTATACTACAGACGTATTTTTGATAATGATTGCCTGCATAATAGCGATGTTTTTTGGAATAAATTAAATAAAATTCTAAACCGAAAGCCTATGTCTAACTGTTTTGATCACCTTGCCACTGATAATACTCTATTTCAAGGGGAGGAACTTGCGAACCGCTTTAATGGCTTTTTTGCACATATAGCTAAAACAGCGAACACTCCTGTATCTGCTGCTTGTATCCCTAGGACTCCGAATTCTTTTTTTCCTTCCGCATACTTCGATCGTAGAAGTTATAAGGGTTTTCAAAAGCCTTAAGAATAGCCATAGTCGAGAAGCCCATGGCTTACAGAGTAAGCATATTAGGTATGAGTTAAATAAGATGGCACCCGTCATTTCGCATATCTTTGATATTGAAATTTCTACTGGCATTTTTCCAAATAAAATGCACGTACCTAAGGTAACCGTAATCCATAAAGGTAGGGATAAAAACACTTTTTCTAACTATTGTGTAGTCTCAATATTGCCTGTTTTCTCGAAAGGGCTTGAAGATGTGACAAATGCACAAATTGACAGTTTCTGTAGGAAACGTAACCTTATAACAAGTCATGAATTTGGGTTTAGGAAACATCGTTCCACACAGAGTGCTCTTTTGCTGCAAAAAATTATTTAAACAACATGGAAAAGAAATTGATGAGACTCGGACTATACTTGGATTTCAGTAAAACTTTTGACCGTGTAAATCACACCATTTTATTAGATAAAATGGAACGCTATGGATCTAGAGGAGTAGCGCTGAAATTAATTCGTTCATACCTCACGGGTCGATAACAATGTACTGAAATAGGCAGATACAAATCGCGCATGATAAAGAAGGTACCAGGGTACCATAGGGATGTATTTTGGGGCCTATCCTTTTCCTCTTTTGTATTGTAGCGGCAGCAGCATCGGCGTCGCACGAGGGATGACGTAGACGCTCGCGTCTACACGAGGCTCGAGCGGCTGGCGCTCCGGCACGGGCTAGCGTTCCGAAGGATCATTAAAAAGAATGCTACGCTAAGAGACGGACTGTCGGTTCTTCCTCTCCTGCGAGAGCCCGAGACTTTAACGGTCTACGTGGTCGCTCGTCGCCACAGTTTGGTGACCCGGACGTGATACTGCCATACGCTCCTGTGGTAGAGACGACCATGGACCAGACCGACGCTACGAGAGCTCAAGGCCAGAACCCATCCGAGGAACGCGGTGAGCCCTCCTCTTCCGCCATCGCTGTCCGCTTCCCACAGTACTGGGACCAGCATCCTTCGGCGTGGTTTCTTCAGGCCAAAGCGCAATTTCAAGTCGCTGGTATCCGCTCTCAAGCCTCGAAGTTCCATTACGCCGTCGCAGCGCTATCGCCCGCCGCCATTGACGAGGTGGCAGATTTGCTGAACTCCCCATTGTCTGCCGCCGCCTATGACGATCTCAAGGCAGCACTTCTACAGCGCACAGCAGCTTCACAACGTTCTCGCATCCAGCAGCTTCTGTCCGCTGAAGAACTCGGCGACCGACGCCCTAGTCAACTTCTTCGCCGAATGAGCCAGCTGCTCGGAAACAACGCGAGATCCATCGACGACACGCTGTTGCGCGAACTGTTTTTGCAACGACTCCCGACTAACGTGCAGATGGTCCTGGCGACAGCCTCTACCATGGACCTTACCGGACTTGCTGCTTTGGCCGACAAAGTCATGGAAGTAGCCACCCCAACCATCGCAGCCACGTCACCGTCTCCAGGTGACAATACAACCGCTCTGCAAACTCTTCCCTGCTCTTCCGCAGTGCAATCTCCGCTCGACTCCTTGTGTGAGCGCCTGGAACGCATCATCTGTGGAGCGGAACATCGCCGCGCGTCTTATCGCCCACGCAGCCGTAGTTCCAGCAGATCAAGACGCACGGGCACTCAAAATGAAACCTCAACTACAGCGCCTGGCGTTTGCTACTACCACCGCCGTTTTGGAAACGACGCTCGTCACTGTCGGCGTCCCTGCGCTTGGCAGGGAAACAGGCCGGCCGACCTCTAACGGCGACGAGTGGTCCGGCCCAACACACAAGTCGCCTTTTCTACGTGACGGACAGAGTTACGGGACAACGATTCTTAGTCGACACAGGTGCTGACGTCAGCATTCTCCCCGCCCAGCGCTCCGACCGAAAAGCGACTCCTGTGTCGTTTTTGCAAGCCGTCAACAGCACCAGGATTCCAGTTTTCTCGTCACGCTCCGTCATGCTAAACCTTGGCCTTCGACGAGCATTCCGCTGGATCTTCCTGGTTGCAGACGTCCGTCATGCAGTCATTGGAGCAGACTTCTTGCATAACTACGGACTCCTTGTGGACATCCAACGACGCCGTCTCATCGACTCCGTGACCCAGCTATCCGTTCCCGGCGTCCCATCATCAGGCACATCGCCCATAGCGCCTATTTCTGCCATGTTGGACGAACCTTTCGCCGCGCTCCTACGCGAGTTTCCCACTTTGACGCGCCTGCCGGACTGGACGCAACCGGTACAACATGACGTGTGCCATCACATCGTCACCTCCGGCCCACCGGTCTACTTCCGACCCCGGCGTTTGTCCCCGGAGAAACTCAAGATCGCTCGCGCGGAGTTCGAACACATGCTGCAACTTGGAATCATCCGCCCTTCCTCCAGTAACTGGGCATCACCACTTCACATGGTGCCTAAGAAGACGGGAGACTGGCGCCCATGCGGTGATTACCGGGCACTAAACAACGTCACCGTTCCTGATCGCTACCCTCTACCGAACATTCAGGACTTCACGGTAGCGTTGCACGGTGCGACGATCTTTTCTAAGATCGATCTCGTTCGCACCTACCATCAACTACCGGTCGCTGAAGAAGACATTCCCAAGACCGCCATCACCACACCCCTCGGTCTTTTCGAATTTCTCCGCATGCCTTTCGGTTTACGGAACGCGGGCCAATCCTTTCAGCGTTTCATCGATTCCGTCACCCGAGGTTTGCCGTTCGTTTTTGCATACATTGACGACCTTCTCGTCGCAAGCTGTTCGGCAGAAGAACATCTTCACCACTTGCGGTTGTTGTTTTCACGCCTTGCCAGTAAAGGAATTGTCATCAACGTCGCCAAGAGTGAATTCGGTCAAACCGAACTCGAGTTCCTCGGTCATATCGTCGACGCTAACGGCATTCGACCACTGCCGTCCAAGATTCGCGTCATCGAAAACCTTCCCCGACCGACCACACTCACCAAGCTTCGCCAATTTCTCGGTTTCGTCAATTTCTACCGCCGATTCATTCCCGAGTGCGCACGACTTATGGCTCCGCTAGACGCCCTCCTGGTAAACAAACGCAAACAAGTGCTTGAGTGGACTGAAGAGGCCACCGACGCTTTCAAAAGAGTCAAGTCTGCCCTCGCCGACGCCACGCTGCTTAGACACCCAAAGCCAGACGCACCTACTGCCATCATGACCGACGCTTCAAACAACGCCGTTGGTGCCGTTCTGCAGCAATTCATCGACAATGCGTGGCATCCACTCGCTTTTTTCTCCAAGAAACTGAAGCCTGCGCAGTCCCGCTACAGCGTGTTCGGCCGTGAATTACTCGCTGTTTACCTGGCTATCAAGCATTTTCGCCATTTCCTCGAAGGCCGTGCATTCACTGTCTTGACGGACCACAAGCCCCTTGTGCACGCAGTGAATCGTTCGGCGTCCTGTTACTCGCCCCGCGAGGTTCGCCACCTTTCCTACATTTCCGAGTTTACAACAACGTTCCGCCACATCAAGGGCACCGACAGCGTTCCAGCCGGCGTCCTCAGTCGTGTCAATGTCGTTTCCACGTTGACATCGGAACCTTTCATCATCGAGGCCGACTTACTCGCCAGTCAACAGCGTGACGACACTGAACTTCGTACACTCCTGAATTCTTCAACGTCCCTGAAATTGGAAGACGTTGTTGTGACCCCAGATGGTACATCCGTCGTGTGCGACAGTTCTAACGACACACCTAGACCATACATTCCGGCATCCCTTCGCAGACGTCTATTCGAAACCGTGCACAACCTGTCGCACCCTGGCATACGCGCGACACAGAAGCTCCTTTCCAGTCGTTTCGTTTGGCCTCGGCTAAACGCGCAAGTTCGCGATTGGGTTCGCTGCTGTTTGTCGTGTCAACGTTCGAAGATCCAGCGTCACCCCATTCCGCCTGCCAAGTCTTTTCTTCCACCGGATGCTCGTTTTGACACCGTACACCTGGACCTCGTCAGCCCTCTCCCACCCTCGAAAGGCTACTGCTACATACTGACATGCATCGACCGTTATACACGGTGGCCAGAAGCTACACCTATATCTGACATCTCAGCGCCCACTGTTGCAGCAGCTTTCATGTCTACGTGGATCGCAAGGTTCGGCTGCCCATCCACAATCATCACAGATCGCGGTCGACAGTTTGACTCAGCACTTTTCAACGAGCTACTCAAACTACTCGGAACGACACGTTTTCGCACAACTGCTTACCACCCTCAGTCCAATGGACTAGTTGAACGTTTTCACCGGCATCTCAAGGCCTCCCTTATGGCACATGAATCGCCGGAGAAGTGGGTCCTACATTTGCCCCATGTCTTACTTGGCATCAGAGCCGCACTCAAGAGTGACCTAGGTTGCTCCTCTGCTCAGCTAGTCTACGGCACCCACCTACGCCTTCCGTGCGATTTCTTTGTCTCCACCCCCCAAACGCCTATGCCATCACCTGCCGACTACGTTGCCGAACTGCAAGCTTTCTTCAGCCAGATGCGCCCCGTGCCTACACGTTCACAAGAAGCAAGGTCCCCGTACGTTTCTCCCGCACTCAGCTCTGCTACCCACGTTCTCGTGCGTAACTGTGCCGTGCGGAAGCCTTTGCAACCACACTACTCCGGGCCATATTGTGTTCTAGAGCGTCGTCCGACGACGTTTGTTGTGAATGTCAACGGCCGATCAGACACAATTGCCCTGGAACGTCTCAAACCCGCCTACATATAAGCACCCACGCCATCAGCTCCACCAGTATGCGACGCGACCCTGCTGCATCCTTCGCCGCCGCCAGTGCACGTGACACCCAAGACCAACGCCAAGGCGCGCCGCGTCACGTGGACTTTCCATCGTTCGTCGAACTTTCCTCCTCTCTAGGGGGGGGAGCCCTCTGTAGCGGCAGCAGCATCGGCGTCGCACGAGGGATGACGTAGACGCTCGCGTCTACACGAGGCTCGAGCGGCTGGCGCTCCGGCACGGGCTAGCGTTCCGAAGGATCATTAAAAAGAATGCTACGCTAAGAGACGGACTGTCGGTTCTTCCTCTCCTGCGAGAGCCCGAGACTTTAACGGTCTACGTGGTCGCTCGTCGCCACAGTATCAACGATATAGTACAAAAAATTAAACTTGCACATTTTTTATTCACGCAGATGATTCTTCCGTATTTTTTTACAGGATAACATCGAGTACACGTTGCTACCGAGGCAGGTGCGTTTTGTTCTAAAGTCTCCTTTACAGCAGCGCAGAGGGCTACTAACTTTTTCTACATACAAAGAATCCAATCCTCCGCACAACACATATGCTACAACATGTTCACACTGTGCAGCTCACGCTTACATTATCCAATTAAACCAAACATGATTAGGCCGCTTATCCTACAAACGAGGAATATTATCAGGATTATGACATCCCTCGGAAAGTCCTTCAGCTTTCCAGAAAGCCAGAACATTTACCCCCGTGCTGCGATTTCACGCCGTTGTGAGACTCGACACTAACACATTTAAAGAGACACACTACACGAAGACATACAAGAATGCCGCACTTTTCGTGAAAAGTATAAAAATTACATGGAATTTTATACTGATGGCTCTAAAATGAAAAGAAAAACACGTGGGTGTGTGGGCCGTAACAGAAAATTCGCAAACAGGTATTCGAATATCACAGCATGCCTATGCCTACACAGCCGATGTATACGTAATATGAACGGTAGTTCAAAATATTGTTGCGTGTGGAAAGACACACACAGAAGAGGCTATTTACAGGCTATTTACACTGGAGCCAGCCAGCCAGGCTGACACTCGCTCGCGCCAAGCGCACCGACCATCTTCGTCGTCGTTCTCGCGGCGGCTCGTTTCTTGAGCATCGCTTGAACATATCGTAATACTACCCCCCGGCGGCGAAAGCACCGTCACGGTGCTGTTAAATATCTAAGGCGCGTGGAGAGTTGTAGGGCTTGAGTCGGGCGACGTGGACGATGTCACTGGTTGTCACAGCGGGGGACGTAGTGGGCGTGGCTAAAACGATCTCATAGGTGACATCGGTCACATTGCGGAGCACGCGATATAGGCCTGTGTAACAAGAAAGGAGTTTTTCACATAGGCCAACTTTACGCGAAGGTGACCAAAGCAACACCAGGCTGCCGGGCAAAAAATGGACATCACGGTGACGGAGGTCGTAGCGTTGCTTCTGCTTGTCTTGAGACACTTGTAGACGACTGCGCGCAAGTTGGCGAGCGTGGTCAGCATGGGCGATTGCATCACGGGCATAAGCGCTAGTGGAAGCTGTGGCGGACGGAAGCACAGTGTCCAGTGGTAGCGTTGGTTCGCGGCCATACAAGAGGTAAAACGGGGAAAAGCCAGCAGTTTCGAGACGGGAAGAGTTATATGCAAAGGTAATGCAAGGTAGAGCCAGGTCCCAGTCACGGTGGTCGTCGGAAACGTATTTGGATAGCATGTCTGTAAGGGTGCGGTTCAAGCGCTCAGTAAGGCCGTTCGTTTGGGGATGGTAGGAGGTGGTAAATTTGTGCCGTATTGACCAGGCACGCATGATGTCGTCGATAACTTTGGCAAAAACGTACGGCCATGGTCTGTTAGCAATTTACGCGGAGCACCATGCATCAAAATAAAATCATGTAGGAGGAAGTCCGCAACATCAGTTGCGCAACTGGTCGGAAGAGCACGGGTTACGGCGTAGCGGGTCGCGTAGTCCACCGCGACTGCAACCCACTTGCTTCCTGCTGTAGATTCCGGAAATGGGCCGAGAAGGTCTAAGCCGACACGATGAAAGGGCTCGGCAGGAATGTCGAGCGGCTGCAGGTAACCAGCGGGGAGCTGGGAAGGCTTCTTGCATCGTTGGAGAACTTCACAAGCGGCGACGTAACGTCGTACGGAACTGGCAAGACCAGGCCAGAAAAAACGGCGACGTACACGGTCGTAGGTTCCAGATACGCCGAGATGTCCTGCCGTTGGTGCGTCGTGGAGCTCTTCTATAACGGTGGAGCGGAGGTCTTTATGTATTACAAGTAGGAACTGAGAGCCGTCCGGATGAAGGTTACGACGGTACAGAGTACCGTCGCGGAGGACGAAGAGGCGTAGATTAGCATCGGCAGGAGAGTGCTCAAAACGGTCAATGAGTGCTCTGATGTAGGCGTCACGGCGTTGCTCGTCGGCGAAATGAAGCAGCTGTGACACAGAGAATACGCGAGAAGCACTGGCAATATTAGAGGAGTCAGAGTCGTCAACAGGGTAACCCGACAAGCTGTCAGCGTCTTGGTGCAGGCGGCCATTCTTGTACACCACGCAATATGAAAATTCTTGTAGCCTCAAAGCCCATCGACCAAGCCGACCTGTAGGTTCTTTTAGCGAAGAGAGCCAGCAGAGAGCATGATGGTCAGTGACTACGGAAAAAGGGCAACCGTAAAGGTAAGCACGGAGCTTCGCAACCGCCCAGACTACAGCAAGGCATTCTCGTTCCGTAATGGAATAGTTGCGCTCCGATGCTGTGAGGAGGCGGCTCGCGTAAGCAATAACGCGATCCTGGCCACGCTGACGCTGGGCTAAGGCGGCACCTACGCCATGACCGCTGGCATCTGTACGCAAATCTGTAGGGGCATCAGGGTCGAAGTGGGCGAGAATGGGTGGTGAGGAGAGAAGAGTAACGAGACGAGAGAAGGCGGCGGCTTCTGCCGCCTTCTGCCGCCACGAGAATTGTACGACTTTCTTCAAAAGATTGCTGAGGGGTCTAGCAATTGCCGCAAAATCTTGAATAAAACGACGAAAGTACGAGCATAGCCCTACAAAACTTCGAACGTCTGCGGCTGTCTTCGGAACCGGAAACTCTCTGACAGCGCGAGTTCTGTCGGTATCAGGCCTTACTCCGGAAGTATCAACGAGATGGCCCAAAAGAGTAATTTGCCGGTGGCCAAAACGACATTTAGACGGGTATAGTTGCAGCTTCGCCTTTCGAAATACATTAAGTATAGTTGTGAGACGTTCCAGGTGAGTGTCGAACGTTGGCGAGAAGACGATGACGTCGTCGAGGAAGCAGAGGCATGTGGACCCTTTGAAACCTTGAAGCAAGGAGTCCATCATACGCTAGAAGGTTGCAGGGGCGTTGCATAATCCAAACGGCATTACATTAAATTGGTATAGGCCGTCAGGTGTGATGAACGCGGTTTTTTCTTGGTCCATATCATCAACAGCAATCTGCCAGTATCCCGAACGAAGATCAATAGACGAGAAACAGCTGGAACCGTGCAGGCAGTCAAGGGCGTCAGCTATACGTGGGAGCGGGTAGACGTCCTTCTTAGTAATGTTGTTCAGATGGCGGTAGTCTACACAGAAGCGCCACGTTCCGTCCTTCTTCTTAACCAACACCACAAGTGACGCCCAGGGACTCGAAGAAGGCTCAATGATGTTTTTATCGAGCATTTTGTTGACTTCGTTTTGAATTACTCGGCGTTCTGACGCAGAAACTCGATACGGTCGTCGGTGAATAGGCGTAGCATCGCCAGTAAGAATACGATGTTTGACCGCGAGCGTCTGGCCTAAAGGGCGATCGTCGATGTCGAAAATATCTCGGTAGGACGACAATACTTGGCAAAGCTCTTCAACCTGCGCCGAGGACAGGTCCGTCGCAACCATTTTCTTTATATTGGCATCGGCACCCGAGGCTGGTTCGAGGGGCCTGCTAAGCTCGCGAGAATCATCGGTCGATAATGCTGCCACGTATTGGTTGCCGAGACAATCAACGGTGGCAAGACAAATACCTTGCGGTAGAATTTGCTTTGCCAATCCAAAGTTACAGACAGCCATTCGAGTACGGTTCCCAGTAATATTAAGTATACTGTGAGGCACTGTAACGTCATACCTTATTGGAATGTTGGACAGAGGAGTGACGAGGTAATCGCCATCAGGAACTGGTGGGAAAGAAAACAGTTCAATGTAGGCTATTGACTTTGGCTACAGGCGAAGAAAACCGGTGGGACTTAAGCGGCAGCGGGGTGCGTCAGAAGGTTCGGCGAGCATCAGCAACTCAAGGGGAAGGGTACCGGTAGAGCAGTCAATAAGAGCAGAATGTGCGGAGAGAAAATCGAGGCCGAGAATGAGGTCCTGGGAGCAATGAGCAATTACGGTGAAGAGGACAGGAGTGTGGCGGCCGGCGATGCTGACGCGTGCCGTACACATGCCGATGATAGGCACAGTACCGCCGTCCGCAACGCCTACGACGCGGGCCGACGCTGGGGTGAGGAGCGTTTTGAGTCGTCGTCGGAAGGCAGCACGCATAATGGAAAGCTGTGCTCCTGTATTGATGAGTGCCGTGACAGGATAGCCGTCAACGTCAAGAAGGTTTCGGTTCGTGGGTAACGTGAGCAGAGGATTTGAGGGCAGGGTCGATAATGCAGCTTCACCGCCAGAAGCTGCAGTGCCTAGTTTTCCGGCTGGATCCGGGAGGCGATAGGCGGCGAAGAGAAGCGATGGTGTTGGGGCGAAAGAGACTGACGGCGTCGAGGTGAGGGCGAGCGACTGTACCCAAGATTCGGAACAGGAGCATCAGCGGCAGTGGATTCATGGCGGCGGGTATAGGGAACGGAAGGTCCAAAGGTGCGAGAATAAGCGGCGGTGTATGTCCGAGGAGTTGGTGGCCATCGGTTGCGGCAGTGACGAGCGACGTGGCCGATGCGACAGCAGTGGAAGCAGATCGGCCGGTCATCAGGGGTACGCCAATCGGCCGGGTTGCGGCGAGATGTGGCAGAAAAGGACTGCCGAGGACGAGGAGGGCCGCTAGAAAACTGGGAAACGCTGGGTTGAGACGTGGTACACACAGAGTTCAGACCCATGTTCTGAAATTCGTGTCGGACGACGGCCTGGATCATCGCAATGGTGGTTGCTGGCGGATCGGGAGGCGTCGTGGAGAAAGCTGGCGAACAGGTGGCCTCGAGTTCGCGGCGAACAATACTGGTGACGTCGTCACAGGTGGTGGTCTGACGTGGTCTACCCTCACATGCCGACGTAGCAGCAGTGTTGGGTAGCCGTGTGATGTGGTGTGTACTACGGCGGCTCTTAGCTTGCCCAAAGCGACGGCATTCTTTGATGATGGCGTCGATAGTCGAGGCGTTGCCGAAAACAAGCAAATTGAAAGTGTCGTCGGCGATGCCTTTTAGAATATGTGACACTTTATCGGCTTCGGACATACCATCGTCAGCTTTGCGGCATAGAGCTAAGACGTCGAAGATGTAGGAAACGTACGGCTCCATAGATGACTGTACACGAGACGCAAGAGGCTTTCTCGCGGCAGCCTTGCGCCCAATGGGGTCGCCGAACAGTTCCCGTAGCTTCTGTTTGAAATTATTCCAACTGGTTATCTCGTCGTCATGCGTTTGGTGCCCCACGCGTGGGGTGCCGCCGAGATAAAAGATGACATTGGCGAGCATAATTGTTGGGTCCCACCTGTTATTAGCACGGGCGTGTTCATAGAGTTTGATCCAGTCGTCAACATCCTGGCCCTCCAGGCCAGAGAACACACCTGGGTCGCGATGTGGGGCGACCGTGACGATTGGAGCAATGGGACATGCCGAAGCCGTTGTAGAGGTGGGCGCGTCACCAGGAGGCATGGTGACAAGCTCGGTGTGCCGACTACTTCTGAGTTCCGTGGTGAGGACGGGGATCGCTGACCTCCACAAGAATGTTGCGTGTGGAAAGACACAGACAGAAGAGGCTATTTACAGGCTATTTACACTGGAGCCAGGCAGCCAGGCTGACACTCGCTTGCGCCAAGCGCACCGACCAACTTCGTCGTCGTTCTCGCGGCGGCTCGTTTCTTGTGCATCGCTTGAGCATATCGTAATAATATCATTGCCGACAAACTTGAAAACACTGCCGCATACACAGATTCATTAACAAACTCAAGGCTCAACACGTGAAATCCCAATGTGAACGCCTGTTATGCCAATATTTTAAACGCATTATCGTAAAACAAATACAGCAGATCAATTAGGTTTGGCTGGGTACCTAGCCATGTTGGGATACTGGGTAACGAAGCAGCGGATTGATGCGCATCAATAGCAGCGTACCAAAACATTACAAATTCAACACTTCCATATAAACACAGAAATTAGCATCGGCTGACTGGGAGCATTTCAAAGAATCAACTCATTTATTACCCGATTTTATATAAAAAAATTTGTATAGATGATGCTGTCGCATATTTTACCGCTTTTATTATTGATGCTGCTAAAAATTTTATCCCGCAAACAAATGGTGGTTTATACAAAATACGCGTTCCCTGGTGGAATTTTAGATGTGCAAAAGAGGCAGAGTAAGGCACGGGGCATATTGAGCAGATGGCCGAATACAGAAAATCTCATTGACTTTAAACACATGAAATCGCAGGGAAAGCGGATATGTTGTGAGTCGAAGAGAGAAAGCTGAGCGAGGTTCCTTTCAGCTATAACTTCGTACACACAGGAGGCGAAAGTTTGGAATGGCGTAAGGAAGCTAAAAGCGCAGCAAATAAATCCGTTGCCTCTGGTGAACGATCAAGGGAATACATTAGAAGAACAGGCAGACACACTAGGGGAGCACTTTAAGCGTGTGTCATGCTCAATCCACTACTGAAAATCCTTCATGAAGTACAGAGAAGTAGAAGAACGTAAGGTAATTGAGCAGAAATCCCCACAAAACACACCATATAACCGCCCTTTCTGCCTTGCCGTGCTGAGAGTTGCCTTCATCGTATGCAACAGCTCTGCACCTGGACATGGTATAATAATGTACGACATGATTAAGAACACACACACTTACACGCAACTGCCACTACTCGCACTTTTCAACCCTATTTGGGCTCCTGGATATCTTCCAGCTACTTGCGAAGAATCAATTGTGGTCCCCGTTCTAAAGCAAGGTAAAGATCCTTTGTAAGCGGCAAGCTCCCGCCCGATAGCTCTCATGAGTTACATTTGTAAGCTGTTTGAGAAAATGATTACCGGCAACAGATACATATCCTTGAAATTAACAAAATACTTGATCCCTATCAGTGTGGCTTTATATAGGGTCGGTCCACAAACGATCATATCGTGCGCATTGAGGGGAATATTCGTGACGCGTTTGTACACAAGCAGTTTTTCTTATCGATAGTCCTCGATATGGAGAAGGCATACGACACAACGTGGCGGTACAGGATCTTGCGAGACTTGCCTGGAACGGGCATCTGTAGCAATATGCTAAACCTGATAGAAAGTTATATGCCCAATTGTACCTTCCGCGTGAAAGTCGGGAATGTACTCTGACGTTCATTTACACAGGGAACTGGTGTGCCCCAGGGAGGTGTGCCCAGCTGCACACATATATATTTAAGATGAACACATTCCGCTCTGAATTCCCACCACCTATATTTTAACCGTCTACGTAGACGATATACAAATAGATTTTGAATCCTGCATGCTTGCAGTGTGCGAAAGACAAGTACAGGAGGGCTTGAACAATATATCTAAGTGGGCAGACGAAAAAGGGTTTAAAGTCAACCCCCACAAAAGTTCAAGTGTTTCCTTTGCAAGAAATAGAGGCCTGGTTCCAGACCCGTGCATGGAAGTGTGTGGACAACAAATACCTGTCAACAAAAAGCCCAAATTTCTAGGTATAGTACTTGACTCTAAGCTTACTTTTATCCCACACATAAAATATCTCAAATTGAGATGTCTAAAAACAATCAACTTACTGAAGACACTATCACACACAAGATGGGGTAGCAGACAGGAAGTGTATAATGAATATTTACAAGAGCGTCATTCAATCACGGTTAGACTATGGTGCCACAGTATACAATTCTGCTGCCCCGAGTGCACTAAAGATACTGGATCCCGTCCACCAGCTGGGTATCCGTCTGGCCACAGGCTTGTTCAGATCTAGCCCCATTGAAAGCTTATATGTAGAATAGAATGAGTGGTCACTTAATCTGCGGAGAGCATACACCATCTTTACATATTTCCTTAAAGTGCACTCTAATCCTGAACATCCGTGTTGTGAAACCATTAACAATTCGGCATGCACTGCACTTTTCCGTAATCGACCCTCTGTGAGACAGCCTTTTTCGCTCCGTGTGAGGGAGCTTGGCGTGGAAAGTGATGACCCACTCTTCCAACACCGCTTAATGGCTGCAGCGAAGCAGCTACCGCCTTGGGATTGGCAGGTGATAGAATGTGATATAGCTTTTGTGAGAGTTCAAAAATACGCACCAGAGCTCGAAATACGAATGCATTTTCATGAACTCCAATTGAAGTACTTTTGTTCGGATTTCTACATCGATCCGTCAAAGGCGCATGTTGGCGTGTCTTACGCGGCTGATGGACCCTCTTTCTCTACAGGAGGTGTACTGAACCCCCATAGAAGCATCACTACTGCAGAAGCCTAGGCAGTACTGTCTGCGGTAGAACACATGAAGAAATTAAAACTAGACAAAGCGATAATGTTCACGGACTCGTTAAGTATTGTAAAAGCACTAATATCCTCAAGAAAGTACAAAAATAATGTTTTCGCTTAGCATTACTCTCGCTTGTGCAGTATTTTTTCGTCTCGCAGACATGTGACAATATGCGGGTTCCCTGGTCATAGACACATCGAAGGTAATGCGCTGGCCGACCGAATGGCCACATCAAATACACCGCCTCCCCCCCCCCCCCCCCAAGCTGGTAATTCCACCACTACTATTCCCGCCACAGAGCTAAAGCCTTTTTTGCGAACGAAACTGCGAAGCTAATGGCAACGCATGTGGGGCAATGAACCAAATAATAAGCCCCATTTGATTAAGCCAAGGATAGGTTTCTGGCCCTCCGTTACAAAAATAAAAAAAAGACGGGCTGATGTCCTATTCGGTCGACTTAGCATAGGGCACGCATATGGTACCCACAATTTTCTGCTTACCGGCAACGAACATCCTACCTGTGTTAGATGTGGTGAAAGGCTCAACGTCTTCCACGTGCTCGTGGAGTGCTGGGTAGCCGAAAGAGAAAGAAGGAAACATTTTCCTCTAGCATACCGGTATTGTCTCCCTCTGCATCCCGGTATGTTTCTTGGTAAGGAACCCCTTTTTACCACCAACGCTGTCCTAGGTCTATTGAATGATGTGGGTTTGCATGTTAATAGTCCAATAGTATTGTAGCGCATCCTCTCTCTAGAGGATGCTGCTGTGATAGTAGTCCTCGTACAGCACACGCCTCGAGGCGCTTCCGCTTCAAGGACTCTGTTAGGGCAGTGGTGCTTTTTCGAATTTTTATTCAAATGACCAATTCTAGCACATTGTAATTCTTCTACAATGCATCTTTCGTGTCCATGGCACGCTACATAATAATTGTCATAGTTTTATTACATGTAGCTCTGACACAGTTTACAGCGACCGTTTTTAGGCCCATTTACAGCCCTGTTGCATTCATTTCTCGTAATGTATCGCTTCACTTTGATTTCATTACCGTTGGCTTAACGCTCTTTGGCCAAACCTGGCCTTTGCGCCATAAAACACCACACATGATCATGAAATACAGTAGCAATGCGATTCAGAAGGCCTTGACGTCAAAATGGCAGCACGAATGGGACGATTTATTAAGCAACAAGGTACATCATATTTAACCTGTAATTGACGAGTGGAAGTCATGCAGTCACCAGCAATGGTTCTACGAGGTGATATAGTGTCGACTTCGCTTTCTACATGGACATCTGACGCACAATTAACTCCTCCTCCGAAAAGAAAACCCGCCAACTTGCGAAAAGTGCCTGAACCTCTTAATGTGATACACATCTTAATAACGTGTCCGCACATCGACACACAGAGACTGGGGTTTTTACGCAATCTGTTGAACTTACGTACTCCATTACACCTGCACTATTACTGGCAGATGACCACCCCCCCCCCCCCAGCGCCATTTGCTGACCTGTACGACTTTTTAGAGAAAAATGGTTATTTACGCCAACTATATTGTAATGCTGGTTTACCTGCTCTAACTTTGCTTTTTCTTTCGTCTTGTGACTGGCGCAGCATGGCCTTAGTTGCCTTTGTGCCATTAAACCCAAACTAACCAACCAATGAACCTTTCAGGCGAAATTGCCACTTTTTTTAAAAAACTGAAGCTTTCTTCCTCTTTTCTCCCGAGATTCTCGAAGCTTCTGCTACTGTGGTCTGGCTTGCGCACGCCGTTTGGTTTTTGCAATACAACCGGATGGTACTGCATACGATTCCACAGCACATTATGCCGATAGCGAAGTAATATAAATAACTCGGCGTACGTATAAACGAATGAAAAACTTACTCAAGTACGCCACCGTGAGAATATGAAAATAAAGGGAAGTGAAATGCTGCAATAATGAAAAACTGAACAGTGTGGAGCCACAATAAGTATGAGGATGTGTGTGGAACCCAAAGCAGTCATTTAGAAGAAAAAGCCAATTGGAAAAAGAAAAGTTGGGCACGTTAACTCCTAGTATCCTAAGGCGTGGTCAGCGAGCACAAAAAGCACCCGCTTAAGGCGTTTATAGAATTTAAAAAATTATAAGGAAACGTGAATGATGAATGACAGGGGCTGCTGGTGCCCCAGGCAAGAGCAAGCACCTCCTGTGGAACAGTGGGAGCAGCAGCATGTTGTCAAAAAGAAGAGGCAGCCCGGTTCGAGACAATTAAGGCCTGGAAAAAAATCGGGCAGTCGTCGCAGGAAATGCGACCGAACGCAGAACCACGCCCCACCGACCAGCGGAATCAAGACGGCCAGAAAAAACTCAAATTATTCAAAAGAAAAGAAATGGAAGAAGAGAAAGTTAGAATCGCATAGAAAGTTAGTGCAGCTCAGCACAGATACAGCCGAGGAATAGAATAAACAAAGAAAAAACGGAAAAGTGTGGCTTGTGATGTAACGGTTGAGGAATGAGCGTAAGAAAAAGAAGAAATTGAAAAATCAACAAAGACAGAAATTATGGGGTTTTACGTGGCAAAACCACTTTTTGATTATGAGGCACACCGTAGTGTGGGACTCCGGAAATTTAAATCACCTGGGGTACATTAACGTGCACGAAAATCCCGGCACACGGGTATTTCTGTATTTCGCCCCCGTGGAAATAAGCCGCCGTAACCGGGATTCAATCCCGCGACCTTGTGCTCCGCAGCCCAACACCATATCAACTAAGCAACCACGGCGGATTCAACAAAGAAAAACGAAATGAATACAAAAGTATACGGAAAGAGTAGCAAAAGAGCAGGAAACGACAACAAAAAGAAAAAAAAAACTAAAGAAGAAAAGACCGTCGAGCACCCCGTCGCTAAAACTGCAGGGTACGGCTCAAAGGAGTGGCAAGCATAGAAACAAAGAACAGTAAGGAAAGTTAGAAAAAAAAGGAATAATTCTATCAGCGTTAACGTTCGCAAACTCGATTCTATGTTTAAAATCAGTTATCTTGTCGAGACTCCAAGTTAATGAAAGATAGGTCGGTTGACTATGCCAGCGCATAGTAAGAGCGCAAATGAGGCACTGCTCGGTGAAATGGGTAGGGCCTCTTTTGAACTCAGAGAAGCACCGATCAAAATTAGTTTTGAGGAAATACTCAGAGAAAGTAAATGGGCAGCTAAAATTCACAAGTATCTTTGCTTGTAGAGCGTGGACGAATGGTAGAGGAGCAGGCCAAGAAAGTTGGCCACCAAGTAAAGGGTAATTGAAACAGTAGACAGCGATGGGTCGCCACAAAGAAAGTGAGAGAAAAACAGAACGTTGATTGGATACAAATAATGGAAACAAAAAGGACCATGGAGATTTACAAGAATGAGAAGAAAGAAATTGGAAGGAAAATCTGTACCATAACAAAATGGGCAGTGCCTTCCTATTTGAGGCTCGAGCCGATTGCCTATGGACAAGAACATACCGTGAGCAAATATTCGAAACTATATCAGGCATGTGTATGCTTCAGCAAAATATATGGAGACCATTCAGAACATCCTAATGAAGTGCGAATGGATTCCAGTGAGAACTGTAGGCAACGTACAACTTCCAGAAGTGTTTTTGTGTAAAGTGGACGGAAGGCGTCAACCCACCAGCAGTCGAGATAAAAAAGAGACTTTAGGAGTGCTGGTGCAAAAAAAAAGCAGAGAAAAGATTGATATTGGAATGACCATATTGACCACTCTATTGATTTATATAATTATTGCTACTTTAATTTAATAAAGACGCGTACACGTAACTTTATGGTGGTTATCGTGTCTATTTTGCTTTATTGGTTACCACAGTGATCATAGCTTTTTGGTGTCTGTGGTTCACCCCGATCATGGTACTGCTATGCTACACAGGTTCTTGCCACAGGTTGCACCTATATATGACCAGTGAGGCGTCGTCTGCGCATTCACGTCCGTGTAGCACTGAATTCCAAACCATGCCGACAGGAAGCAGACAATCCACTTGCCATCGGGGTGCGCTGGGTCCACATTAATGTCTCCCACTATGACGATCGACTTCGACGGATGAGTTCCAACCAATGGCGTCTATTACTAGGGTGTCAATATATCTTTTGGACGTAGCCGGAGGGACGTCGACCATTGCGACGACAGACCCGACCTTCCGTCTGCACGGCATGTACTCGATAAGCCCGACCAGTCAGGGGTGCGATCGGAGATGGTTGTTCGGCGCGTTTGTTCGGTTACCGGCGCGCACGAGTGGCCTACTCCGCACCGACGCCGCCAGCCGCGGGGCGTCAAAATGACGATGCCCTCCTGTCAATCATCGTGGAACCAAGCACGTCATCTGCTAGGCGCCAAACCCGACGGTAGTTGAGAAGTGTGGAGCGATCATACACTCGTTACTAGACCGGCTTCGAATGGCGCGTCTGGTGGATTGGACTTAACTGGCGCATGCGGAATGGCACGTTCGGGTCCAACCCATAGCTTAATTCGAGAAAATAGAGCGTGCGTTGGGAACGTAGGTTGTTTCGCTGGGCTTGCTCGAGGACGAAGGAGATTGGGTGGTGGTGCGAAACGCGCTTGAAGAAATGGCAGAAAACAAATTCCGGCGTTGCTTTCGTTTCACGAAGCAAAGAGTGCGTTGGATGTAAAGCAAAAATTTCTGTACGACAAAAATACAGGTGCTGCGCAGTTGAGGTGGCATACTTGGCTGTGATAGCATAAGCATTACAATCGTCCATAGCATCAAGAGGGCGTTTGAAGCTGGCGTCTTAACAGCGTGCTCGCTACGTACCCAGACGGACCATGTAAACACAGACAAGCAAAATGGCCATCGAAGCATACACTCAGTGTCAAGGACACGCAGATCAGGAAGAATCGGCAAGTGGAACAGGAGCTGCTTCGCTACGCAGGCAAACGTGGCGCAGACCGCGTATATATTTTTACAATGCATACGTACATTCCCATATGTTAAATAAAGTTTAACACATCTGCCACAATGCGATGTGCCTAGTCAATCAATCATAATCCCCAACCGTTACACAGATTATGAACAATGGCGCTCAACAAAACCACAAGCAAACACGTGTCCCAGTGTGTCCTTTGTACTACGCTGACAAGCAGCAGAGCTGCACGCAAGGTAACATTTATCGTTAACTCACCATTCTCGTATTAGACTAAACACTGAAGAAATTACAGCTAAGTCACCAAATTAAGCGCTAATTATCGTTCATCAAGGCAAACTGCATACAGAGCTTCGCTTACATCGAGTCCCACACCCACGGTGCGTGGAATGCGCCGATTTTTCCTTTTCATAATTACTCTAGAAATAAAGACATTTATTCGCGTTGACATTTATTCGGTGGTGCAGGTGCTGGTGCTACAGGTGAGGTAAGCCTGACAGACCTGGCCGACAATTTCTACTCCTGAGCTCTATTACAACGTCAAATATGCCACCATGTGTCCATCAGTCTCGTGCCTCGCAGAAATGTGGCAATGCGTGACAGTACAACAGCAGTTCTTTTGCGGACAGTGCGAGGAACCAACAAGCTTGGTTGCGCATGTCGGCGCTGTCGCAGACCCACGCAAAAAGAAGCTGTCAAGTAGGGCTGTGTAGCGATTTGCCTTTAAACTATAGCTTCAACTATAAATGCATAATGCGCGATAAGGCGATCAGGCTATCAATTGACCACACTACTTTAATTACTTGTCGTTTATTCCGACCTATGCTTCCTCCTCGCTTTCATGCGACGCCGTAAGTTAAATGCGCTGCAGGTTCGGGTACACCCTTATCTTAGCTTAAGAACACTTAAGCTAGGAAATTGGGAATGAAAAGCTCGGCTTGGTTAATTCTGCCAAATGTGGCTTTTCAATAATAGGCTGTTTTAGGACCGCCTAATTATGCACATAAGGGCACTTGTTCTAGTAGCAAAGTTTCGCACTGACAACAGTAACCATGAGTATTCGAAGGAGCAGTGCCTTAGCTCAAATTCCAAAACTAGCCCATTTTCGAGCTATCTGGCTCCAAAATCTGCCCAAGGCGAATTGGCGATACATTTGGTACCCATGAGAGACGGCAGATGACGGCTCACTTCGAGCGAATTCACTTTGGGTAACTGCTAATAACTTGGGCGCAAAGGCACTACACGGTAACACGAAGTGTCATTCAGGGTTCGTTGTAATGACGGTAAATGAAGCCATAGGGCTTGTCGTATTGCTCAGGATATTGAGTATTTTAAATGGCTACTCTGCAGAGTAGTATTGAAAAATGCTTATTTGCGAGAAATCTTGCAATAAAATTCGTTTTCAGCCAATACAAGGAAATAACACATTAAAAATCCATATATTCAGAATACTTACCTCCGTAAACGATTTGGCGGGTGCTCAGAATGAAAGTGTCAAGCTCGATTTGACTGTCCTGATTTCGCGGCTCTGGTAATACCATTTTAAATCAGAACAAAGTCGTCTTATAGTCATGGCCCGTTCACTCGTAGACATTCGGCGTATGGAGCGGTGCCGAACTCAGTAAGGCAGCGGCGAGATTCACCGGAATAGCCTGTTCCGCGCCGATCACTCCCGGACCGATCTTTGAAGAAGCTGCTGCCGGGTTCCCTCACCGCGGACTCATCGGAGCGCAAGTCAGAAATTTGAAAGATCGCGAGAAGTCCCACGCGCTCGTCATATCGTAGTCTTCAAAGTCAATCGCTACATCGCAAATTATTTTTGCATCCACCGACGCCGCAAACGCGGGGCGCTTTGGTCACTGCTCTTAGCCAGCGCCTTGGTGCCGGCTACCAATGAAGAGGAAATAAATTTGGGCGCGCTGGCAAACGGCGCTAGCACGGCACGCACTAGTCCGTTCGAAGAGCCTCCTACGCTGGTGCTCTATACTGGCGCTCCGCTGCAACCCCTAGGTTCGCGACTAACAAGGACCGGCTCAGCTTCGATGGCTACCAAGCCCTTCCTGCAGACAGGGACCATCTGGAAGCAGAATGCAGCTCACAAAAGCTCGACAACCCTTGGTGTTTTCAACTGCGGCCCTACCGTCCGCACACCCCTATCGTGTGGTTCACGCAGCTGGACGTACAGCTATATGTAACTGACGTGCCATTGCAGCTTCGGCGGTGCCTGCTTCTCTGGCGAGAAATTCATATTGACAGGACCTCTCGTCTTAGCCTCCCGCCACCAGAATACATCATGCGCGAGGACCTCACGAGCGCCTTCTTTCAACACTTCGGCGTAGCAGATCGCCTCAACTGCGCAGCATGCCGCGCACTCCATCAACGGCTGCTCCTTCTGAAGCAGCGGCTTCAACCTACGTCGTCCTCTTCGCCATCGGCGCCTGGTAAAAACTGCGCCACTGCTCGCAAATCTTCCGCCGCACCTACCCCACAAGATCCACTGTGGGGAGACAATACAATTGTGACTCCCGTGCTTCGATCGTTCTACGACAACAAACAATATCTCCCCCTGCTGCGCGCCCCATCAACTACACAACCGGTGAGTCCACTACTCAGCAACGACCACGTTGCATCCACGCCCGAGCGTGCCAAAGCGTCGGCGTGAACACCACTTGAGTTATGGGGCGTCCCCAGTCCACGCCGTGGACATCATACAGCCATGGCGTGCCTTAGTGGTTGGCGAGACGCCTATCAGTGTGCTTTTTCCGAGTGAGATCCTGCGGCGACGCTGCGTGCGACTGGTGCGCCAGCCATCACGTGCACTGCATTTCCTAGCTACGCCAGCGTGCTTGCCGTAGAACTTTTGCCTTCTGCCCCCGCTCACAGTGCACGTGCAGTGTCTGGCCTTGCATGCCCCAAGGCACTACCTTGACGTTTTCCCAAAGATATGCTTCCTAGACTTTCGCTACTGGGCGTCGGAGGACTCCTGCCCAGCGCAGCTAACAGCCCCGCTGCGCCCCTGCCTTTCGTCGCTATATCCACCGCACTTTCCCTAGGCCCCTGGCCAACTGCTGTTATCACGCAGTTCGAAACCGCCCCACATCAACGCCGAATATTTGTTCACAAACCCCAGTAACATTCAGAAGACGTGAGCATGTAACCACGATCGACCAAGCCCGATCCCGTCGCGCAGAATTACCCACCTCGATCGCAACAACAGTAGGTGCCACATACGATGCTGCTATGAGGCTACTCCGAAACGCCGAGGTACCTCTCCGCAACTTTCATCCCTTGACCAGCCCAAATTAAGGCGATGTTATTGTGGCCGCCGCGTTCCCCGCACAACTCTGAAGTCGACCATATATATATGTACCCATCATGCAGCATCTCCGGTAGATGGCGCAAATGACATTGCCGCTGCGCCCTCCGCGGTGAAAAAGTCATGGGGGCACGTTTCTCAAGTCACCGCCACCGAAACCTGGTCCACTGCTACACTCCCAAGCGAGCAACGCGGTGAATCACGTACTTTCGCCCTTTCGTCTTATAGCGTGGGGCCCTATAAAGCCCACCGACGCCGCAAATGCGGAGGCGCTTCAGTAGCAGTTCTGAGCCGGTTCCTTGGTGCCGGCTGCGAAGGCAGAGAAAATAAAGATGGGTGGTCCGTGTACGCGGTGCAAGCGCGGCACGCGCTAGTACCCTCTAAAAGCCTACTATGCTGGTCGTCTTGTTCTGGCACTCCGCTGGAGCCCCCCCGTTCGCGACATGCAGTTGGTGGCGTGACCAGTCTTCTCGCGCTCTTGCAGAGCAGGACAAACCCACCACCGCCGCTGGCGTCGTATGATTCTTATGCGCTCCATGCATCGCCAGAAAGGTGCTTGCCAGCAGGCCTAGCAGTACTGTCTATTCTAGTTCAGGGTTTATTATCGTCGTTGCAAGCAGCGATGAAGAAGCTCAAAATAAAACTCACGAACTCTATGCACGCGGAGACAACTGAGTAGCTTTGAGCCGCCGGAACATCCGGGATATCCCGTTCTTGCTTGGAGGTTAGCGCTTTACAAGGAAGATGGCGTTGTATCGCGTACCCACGGTGGGATGGGTAGCCAGTGCGAATGACGCAAATTTCGGCGGCAGGAAAATTCCGTCCACCGTAGACGCCGAATTCCCCAGCATGAATGAGCCATTAGTGCCTACTCTCCAATACGTATTTTCATTTGTCTTGAAGGCCTCTTATAGAGGCTACACCCTTCCGTGCAGTGAAGTGTATTCATCGAACACACACGCTGGCAAGTGCACTCCACAGTCCGCTTCGCTAAAACTGGCCGTCTGACAAACTGCGAAGGGCAGGAATTTCACTCGCTCTAAATGACAATAAACTTGGCCGTATGACTTGGGTATGAGATCATATAAGAGATTGATACATGCTTTGGTAAACTTCAAGATAGGCTTGCAATTTCTGCTAAGCACGTGCACGTTTTATCGACTTTCGTTTGAAATTATAACATGTGCCGTAAACTAAATAACAAGGAAATATTATACTATTTGTTCTTATCAGCTACTTGGACCTGGTGATTTTTCACCCACATAGCGCCCACTTCAATTAGTGCATCTGAAAAGCGGAAAAGTAGCTTCTTGATGTTTGAAGAAATAAGTTCAAACTAAAAGAAAGGAAGAAAGATTCACCAATGACTACGATATTCCATAATGCGAAATTCAGCGCAGCTATACACGTGTTTTCATATCGCAGTATATCGAGGGAATGAAGATGACACACGTATGTACATACAGTTTCAAAATACTCCTTATGTTGCACATATATTCTTTCTTATACTCTTCTAGGTGATTGCACTTAGCTTCTGCTTCAGCGTTGCTGAGCCTCCGCTACCGCTGGTCCTTAAGCAGCTGCAGCAGGCGAAGCGCTTCCGCCAGTTTCGTGGATCATTGTTCAGAAAGAGCTGGATAATACTTTTTTGTATTATGATTATATTGTCACGTGGTAGTGACAGTGAAAAGCTACACACTGTTGAAACTATTAGTTAATAATTTAACTCTTTATTGAAGGAACTTATGCTCAGCAAAACAAGTAGCCCTCAAGCACAATGATAGAGCACAATAGAGGCAGCCATCGTGTGGAAGTTGATCTACAGATCAAGCGCACCAGCTACATGAATTGTACAATGATACAGTGTAGTCTTTGGTGTCCACGTGGCACCGAGAAAGTACTAGGCAATTTGCGTCTCCCATATACTTGCTTGCCTCCATGCGGATATGCTCGCTGCTTCCATATGAGGTCAGATGACAAGTGTACCATCTACAAGGAGTTTGGCAAGAAGTTAGAGATGCTAGCGTCCGTTGACTGAATGTCTTGTTGGCGTCATTACGCCATGGGAGGCAAGCAGAAATTCTCCGTTAAATTGTACTCATACAAGGCGAAGCTATCCCAGCAGTCAACCTCTTGTGTTCTGGATGAACGCTACTTGAGATGAATGCTGCAATTGCAACTTGGTGAATAAATACGGTACATTTAAATAGTGAACTTCCGGTGAAGGCGGTACTACATTGTTTGCTAGGACGAGCGCGAACTACCAAACATCTTTACAGCGGCGAGTGAGTGATAGAGTTATTGGTGATTCCAGCGGTTAATGCAACGATTTCAGGCTTCGGTACTCACCTTCTTTCATGTCCTAGCACCACTTCGCGTCTTTGAACATGAACCGCCATTCAACACAGCGGTTGGCTGGTGGCGCAGCAGAATATTTATTGAGGGACATGTTTGGCAACTTCAAGGAGGCTTAGCTTAAAGACTTTCTCATAGATTTGGTGGGTCAGTAGGTAGGGCAACCGTAAATGTGGGCCGTTACCATGGGTATGATCCACTGGTATGTAGCGCTCTTCAATGAACATATTGTCTTAACAAATATAGTAGTCTAGGTATGTGCAACTCTTCAATAAATTTCTTTCATACGAACATCGGCATGTGCGACTGCTGCTACTCGGTATATGCCACATGGTATGTGCACTACGGGCGAAAGGGTATAGGCGTCTGGGTATGCGCCACTCTTCAATGAAACTCTTTGTCGCCAACTTCGCTGTGTGCCATTGCGACCACTGGACATATTGCACTATACATATGTGCCCCAAGACCAAGGGCATGGACGTCTCGGTATGCGTCACTCTTATATGAACTTTTTTGAGCAAAACTTCTGTATGTGCCATTGCGGCCACTGGGTAGATTTCTCAAGGTAGGTGCCCCAGGGGCGAGAGGGTAAAAGCGTCTGGGTATGTGCCGCTCTTCAATGAATCTCTCTGAAGCCAACTTCCGTACGGGCCACTGCGGCCACCAGGTATATTTCACGAGGTTTCAGGGGGCTCCATTTGTATCTATATTTCTATCGAACAACTTTCCCGGCTACCTAGGTCACTGAGTAGCTCATGGTTGAATTGGTAGTGCACCGAGCCTCTGGGCTTAGGCAAGAGGGTTGGAAGCCAGTGAACCAACTTGGGTCACTGAGTATGTGGCAATGTGTACATACGGGTCGTTATTCAAGGAACCTCAGTGATGTCGACATAGGTCACTTTAGATGCGGAACTATGTAGATGCTGCTGTTCGAAGAAACTCTTTGACGCCGACTTAGAGCACTGGTTATGTGCCACTCGACATGCGCTGTTCTTCAATGAAGCTATTTGAGGCCAACTTGGATGACTGGGTATGTGGCAGTGGCGTGTCCCGCTATTCAATGAACGTCTTTCTTGCCAACTTGAGTATCTAGGTACGTGTCGCTGCGAATGTGCTGCTTTAGAGTGTCGACAACAATCCCTTAACTTTCTCCGATGCTGAGTGGAACCTGACCACGTTACACGGTTTCTTCAAGAACCGCAACACGATGCAACGCCATGCTGCGCCACAGATGCACCAGCTATGTGCTCCTTTCAAGGAAAGGCTTTCGCGCCAAGACTTTAGCGAACTGCGCGGTGAATGCTTCCGGTATGTGGCGCTCTTCAACAAACGTCTCACGATTTTGGGACAGTGAGTGTGCGGCAAGCGAGGGAGAAATTTTCAGCGTTCGCAGGCACCAGGCAACAAGACGCATTTCTGAACGTTCGCACACAACGCCGTGCCATGCATTTCGGATGACACGCGCAGGCTTGAAAGTGGCGCAACTAGATGGCACCGAGTGTCCTTAGACTAGCGCGAAGGAGGAGTCCCGCTACTGCACACGTCTCGTATATGACTCGTTCCGAGGGTGCAATAAATTGTGCCTCGATCTGATTCAATCCTAAGCCTTACCCCGACAATCATCGAAAGATAGGTTCTGTCGCAGTTTATTTTGCGTCGCACTTAGACAACATGCACGAAGTAAAAACGCACAGTATGCTACAAAATCTAGTGAAAGAAAATCGCGTAAACAAATACGACGTTCAGAAATGAAAGCCACTTCGGGACGGGACGATAGAATACAACCACGCAACGAACTTGAGCAGCCTTTCCTCGAAAAATTGTGCTTGTCGAGCGAGGTGGTTCGCTACGCCGACAGCATCAATGACGTCACTGCCGGAAACATAATATGGCAGCTGAAAGGCCACATAGTGTTTGCGCAGTAATTGAGGCGATTCAAAACCACCAATGCTCGATATGGCAGTAGTGCAAACTTACAGAAAAATTAACTGTAACTGAAATCTTTTTCTGAAATTACGTCATTTTCTTTCTTACATCACCTGAGGGAGTTGTGGACTCCGAGATAAATAATCCCAAGCAGGAACCTTCAAAACGATTGATCGAGCTTGAAAATTGAGGAGTTTTTACCAAAGCCGTCTTCTCATTGCCGGTGGCCTAAACATTAAGTTACACGAATACCAAACTTCAAAAATTGGTTAGGTAGCCTTATAATTAATGTCCAAGAGACAGCCACTGTTATGCGTGTAGATGAGTATGGGTTGTCCCGTTAACGAATGCAAAGTGAAAATATGGGTGCTTCAGGGAACTTCTCTCAGCCTAGTTAGTGCACGGTCAAAATTAAGGCAACATTGACATAATGACACACAAAAGAAAATAGTCATGATGCGCTAAGAATGTTGGCACAAAGTACTTTCTAGCAATAAAACGTTGCCCCGCAGGGCACTCATCCCCAGCAGGCATTTGGTATGTTGCGACACCACGTACCCGAGCAAATGAGAGTGGGAGTCTCCTGCGCGTAGCGTTGCAAAGCTTAGCGGTGTCTGGGGACACGGGGATCCTGAAGGTGGAGCCAAGACGTGTGTTCGGACATTTAAGGACCCCCGGCGGAGGCAACACACCTCCTTGGCGGAGATGCAACCTACGCCCGGCGTTCTTCGGACGTGCCTCGCATGGGCTCCGCGATTTCTTCTCCTGGCTTTGGCATCTCGCCCGGGATATCCTCCAGTTTCTGCTACCGAGCACGCGAAGGTGTAAGGACCTTCCTGACACCTCCTTTGCCCGGACCCGGTGATCACCGTTTCACCAGAGCCTCATCTATGACCAACCACGGGGCCACCGAGCTAAGCCCAACGCTCGACGCACCGCCACCTCGCCCGCAGCGCGCAGCTGCCCCTAGCGTCGCACCGGCGTCCGCTGCGCCGGCACTCGCTCCCGTTGCCTCGAAGCCGCCGATATGAAAAGTATAGTCGACGGTACACTCATCTCCAACAAGAATTTGATGACGACCCTCGCTGGACCCGAATGCTCCAAGCCCACCGAGTGGCCCATCCAAAGGAAGCCGTTTCAGCCACGAACGCCCACCTCAAGAACGCCATGGCAACCCCACCATCAATGAAGACTCACCGCCTACGCCGCCACGTCCCACTGCCTCGACTCCCAGCGGAAGACTACAAGATCGTCTTGCGCCCTGGAGGTGGCCTCGACCTCCGTACAACCACCAATGGGTCCCTCCTTGCCTCACTCTGTTCTAGCGCCAGCGTAGAGTACGCCGCCGCCCGTGGCGATGACCGCGTACGCATAAACCCATACAACAACTCTTTCACCGTCAGTACGCCCTCGGAACAACGCACCTGGCAGTACGTGCATACCTCTGAGTTGCGTCTCGCCACTCAGCTGTACCCACTGCGCGCCTATGTGGCCGCACCTGACAACGCCCTCCGCGGCATAATCTACAACCCCGTGGACAATCAAAACCAAGAGGAGATAATCGAGGACCTGCAGGCTATGAATCCCAGCAGCACTTACGCCATCGCCGACGCAAGGCAGATGGGTCGCACTCGGTCCATCCTGATCACTTTCGTCGGCACGAAAGAACTCCCTTGCACTGTGGTGTTCAACTGCGGCATGTTCATCTGTCACCCCTTCCGCCACAAGGCTGAAACTTGTGTCAACTGTTGGAGCCGTGGTAACCGCTCCGACGTGTGTACCAAGCCCAGGTCCGGACGCTGCCCACGCTGCGGAGCTGTGCAGGCGGCTTGGGACCCCCTGACTGCACTCCTAAATGCATCTTGTGCAGCGGCACACATGTCACGGGATCCCGCCTGTG
This sequence comes from Dermacentor variabilis, assembly GCF_050947875.1. Taxonomy (NCBI): domain Eukaryota; kingdom Metazoa; phylum Arthropoda; class Arachnida; order Ixodida; family Ixodidae; genus Dermacentor; species Dermacentor variabilis. The sequence continues at coordinate 49,231,755 of NC_134573.1, forward strand.
TAAGCTCCGCTTCGAACGGGGAGGTCCCTCTCCACTCACATCCAGTACCAAGTCAACGTCATCCAACTCAGCGCAGTCAGTACCATCCGCCAAGGACTCCCGTTCATCCCGTCCCTGTCAACGATCCAGCTCCCGATTAAGCCAGGACCGCAGCCCCCGCCGCCGCTCCGTCTCATTTCCACCGCTACCGGGGCAAGACACCCCATCAACTGCTTCCCAGGTGAGCTGGCGATCGCAGCCTCCCACACTCGACCCCGAAAAAGAGGAGCTCAAAGCTCAAATCGCAGCCCAGAGCAACGAGATTGCCCTACTAAAAGAACAGCTGCAAGCGTTGCTCGCGCGCCCCCACATCCCCACCTCTTCCCCTCAGCAAACATTACACTCTATCGCTCTCCCGCCCCCATCGCCACCTCCTCCCGCCCCTATGTCCGCCTCCTCTTCGGCCGCGTCTTCTCATGCCGCCTCCCCCTCCCGCAGCCCTCCACATAAGAGGCGCTCCTCTACCGAACATGCCCCCACCCCGGAGATGGAGGCTGTCATCCGCCACACGGCCTCGTTCCTCGAGGCACATGAACGACGCCTCATGGCCGCCATTACAGTTCTGCGTGCGGACACAAAGACATGGATGGCTCAAATTAACAACCGCTTGGCCAAAATTGAGGCCCGCCAGAGTTCGCTCGATGCCGATCTTGCCCAGATGACCGTTAATCTCGCATCCCTCCTCCCCTCATCCTCATCTCCCAAGCACCCTGCACCTGCAGGGGTACCTGGGCCTCAAGATGGCCAGACACCCCCCACGCCTTAATTTCTGGCAGTGGAACTGCCGCGGCTTTCGTGCAAAGCGGAACACGCTGCAGCTCCACCTCCAGAAGATCCCTCCCTCCGACCTCCCTGCTATCATCGCCCTTCAAGAAACCTTCTCCCCAGTAAAACTACGTGACTACTCAGCTTTCCACTCAGCTTCCCCTTCCCCTCCGAACGTTGCCACGCTAGTTCATCGCGCCTAAATGGCAATCGAGCATCCGCTCGACGTTCCGGAGTGCACACACCTCTTCTTGGAACTCCTTCCCAGGCGGCGGCAAGATGCCAGCCTTTTTGTCCCTAATGTATACAGCCCTCCCCGCACACTGCAGCTCCCCTCCTCCTCCTTCTCCGCAACGCCATCTCACGGGTGAGCCGGAACGCGCTCCTAATTCTTGCGGATTTCAACGCTCATCACGTGAGTTGGGGCTACCCCAAGAACTGCAGGAAGGGCCTGGCGCTATGGACCTTCGTGAAGAACGAACAGTTAACAGTCCTTAACGATTTCTCGGAACCCACCCGCATTATCCCCAGCGTACAACGAAACACTAATCCGGATCTTTCCATCTGCAAAAATATCCCGGACGCGGTGTGGGCGAACACCGGGGTCTCTTTCAGTAGCGACCACTATATCCTGTCCGTCTCTTTCTCCTTTCCCACCCTATCTTCCTCCCGCAAGCGCCTGGTGCAGGTGGTGGACTGGGATCGCTTCCGCCACTCGCGGCAGCAGGCTTCCACCTCCATCTCAGACCTTTCTCAGCGGACCACCACCTTGCTTCAGGATGTTTCCTTTGCGACCTCCACCGTTCCCACCCCTCCTCACTCTTACACGGCTGATAGTCGCCTCCTGCACCTCTGGGAGGCGTATCACTCCCTGCACCGCCGTTGGCTTTCCCAGAAACACAACCGCTCGCTGCGACTCCGCCTTGCTCGCCTGGAAATGGACATGGAGGAGCACTGCTCTTCTCTCAGCAGACAGCAGTGGGGCCAGACCTGCGAGCGAATGGCTGGTAGCCTCGGGCTGAGGGATACGTGGGCTCTCCTGCGTGTCCTCCTTGACCCGTCGCACTCCAAGGCCACGCACCGCAGGGACGTGAGACGCCACCTTCACCCGTCTCCACTCTCTGATTCCGACTTTCTTCTTGCTCTTCGTGATCGCTATCTCTGCACCAACCCCCCTTCCTCTCTCCATTCCTACACTGGCCACCCTAATTCTACGCTCGACGCAGATATCACCCTCGGCGAGGTTCGTGCCGCGCTACATAAGATTCGTACCACTTCCACACCGGGGGCCGACCAAATCTCTAACAAGGCCCTCCGTAATCTGAATACCCTGTCCCTCGAGGCCATCACTGACCTCCTTAATAAATATTGGCATGAAAGCACTCTGCCTTCCGAGTGGACCCACGCTAAGGTAACCTTTATCCCCAAACCTGGCAAACCAATAGAGATCCAAGATCTCCGCCCCATTTCCCTCACCTCTTGTCTCGGTAAGCTCTTGGAGCACGTTGTTCTCGACCTCTTGCAGAACTTTCTAGACGACAACCACCTTTTCCCCGATTCTATGTTCGGCTTTCGCCCCTCCCTCTCCACCTATGACGTCATGCTCCAGCTCTCCGAAGAGGTTCTTCACCCTCTTCACGCCAAGCGCACTCGTGCGGTCTTGGCACTGGACATCACGAAAGCATTTGACAACGTCCTCCATTCCGCCATCCTAGATGCTCTTTCCACCCTTAACGTTGGTCCTCGTATCCACGGTTATATCACGGCTTTCCTTGCCTGTCGCACGGCTGAGATCTCATTCGGCCCTCTCTCCTCTCCAAATTTCACTCTTGGAAATCGGGGCACCCCCCAGGGTTCTGTCCTCTCCCCCTTCTCTTCAACATCACTCTTTTCCCCATGGCACGCGCTCTCGCTACCATTCCTAACCTGTCCCATGCTTTCTACGCCGATGATATCACCCTCTAGGTGACCACGGGAAATATTGGAGAGATGGAGGCCGTCCTCCAGGCGGGCGCGGACGCGGTTGCCGGTCATGCTCGTGCAGTCGGGCTGGCCTGCACCCTGCCAAAGTCGAAGCTTCTGCTCCTCCCGGCTCGAGGCACGGCCGCCTCCTCATCTCCCACCCTTAGCATCATTATTGACGCGCACCCCGTCCCTTCTGTCTCCTGCCTCCGCATACTGGGTCTCCTTCTCCAATCCAACGGCAAACAAACTGCCGTCCTTTCCCGCCTAACTACCACTGTCCACCAGACCGTCCGACTTATTCGACGTGTCGCTAACCGGCACCACGGCATGCTTGAGCACGACCTCCGCCGTCTTATCCAGGCCTTCGTTCTCAGCCGCTTTGTCTACTCCCTCCCCTATCTCTTTCTCTCTCGCACCGAGGAAGACAAGGTGAACTGTCTCATCCGCCAAGCTTACAAGTCAGCCCTTGCGCTCCCCACCTACACCCCCACTTCTCGTCTGCTGGCGATGGGCGTCCACAACACTCTTTCAGAGCTTGTGGAGGCCCATCGCACGGCACAACTCGACCGCCTTTCTCGCACCCCCTCTGGTAGAGCCCTCCTCTCTTCCATCCGCTTGACCCCTGTGTCCCCTGCCTGTGTAACCCACCCCTTACCCTCCTCTGTATCTTCCATGCTCACTGTGAACCCTCTTCCGAGGAACATGCACCCTGAACATCACGCCGCTTGCCGCTCTGCCCGCGCCTCCACCCTCTGGCGCCAGTATGGCTCACAGTCTAATGCTGTGTATGTCGATGCGGCGCCATACAATTCCCACCCCGCCTACGCCCTTGCAGCCACTTCCCATACACTTGCTCCCCTGACCGTTGCCGCTATACCTGCCCCCACCTCCACTGCCGCCGAGGAAGCAGCTATTGCGCTCGTCATTGCCACTACCCCGGCCCGTTTCATATTCAGCGACTCCAAAGCTGCAGTCCACAACATTGCGAAGGGTCGCATCTCCTCCTCTGCGCTCAGCATCCTTGAGCACTCCCCTCCCCCTTCTCGTCGTATCCAACTCATCTGGGTTCCGGCTCACGCGAGGCACCCTGGCAACGAGGCGGCAAAGTCCATCGCTCGCGAGATGACAAACCGAGCTGGCCCCCTCCACTCCGGGATGGGCAAGCGTGACTCCATCCTCACCTTCCATGACATTACCCTTCCTTACCGCAACTCTCGCCTAGCCCTCCCTCCCCCTCACAAATACCCTCTCTAAGCTCCAACAGAGCACGTGGCGCCATTTACAGGCCCACACTTTCCTCTCTCCTGCCCGACTTGCCCTGATTCACCCAGGTGCCTTCTCACCTGAATGCACGCTCTGCAGACACCCACGAGCAGACTATGCTCATATTCTGTATTCATGCCCTAAACACTCACCCCCTGCCTCTTGGCATGTAGCTAGTCCGCAGCTGTAGGAGGCTGCTTTGGCCAGCTCGGAGCCGGATGTCCAGCTACGGCTAACGATCTGGGCAGCGGAAGTCGCCGCCAGGCATGATCTGGTGGCCACGACCGGCAGCCAGAAGGCCACCCACGGAACGGCGGCATCTTAATTTTCTTTTCTTTTTTTGGCCTTCATTAAATAAACTTTATACCACCACCACCTCTTCGGCCTCTCCTTCACATAGGCGGTACTCTCAGACTGACCCACTTGGATGAAATCGGCAGTCGCCTTTTCTTGTTCTCGTCTCAATTATTCTTCTTTCTGTCTCGCCTTTTTATCTTTCCTGTCTTCTTTTCGCTTCTTCTCACTTCCATATGCTCGGCAGCAAAGGTTAACCTGGTGTAACTATCCAACCTTTGGAAAACCCGGGGAATGCGGGAGATGGAAATTCAAGACGATGAGCAAAACGTGAACAACGTGAGTGCAGGAGCCAACGTTTCGACAAGTGGACTTGTATTCTTCAAGGCCTTGAAGGACAAGTCCTTGTATGCCTTGAAGAAGACAAGTCCACTTGTCGAAACATTGGCTCCTGCATTCACCTTGTTCACGTTTTGCTCATTATCCAACCTGTGGTATATTATATTAGGTTTTAGTGGCGATGCCTAACTGGCGTCTGCAGGCATTATTCCAACCTCGTAGCGTCCCCTTGTTGGGCTCGGTGGTGGGTGGCCACCATCGTCGCCGAATATTATAACTGTGTATGGCATATGCTGTTCCCCAATTGCGTGATCGCTCCCTGAAGAGGGGACGCACCGATGAATTATTGAACTTTTTTATGAAACCAACAGAGTCGTTTCATAAATAGTACGTTGTTCACAGTCAGCACGAAGTTAGGACAGTCCGAATGATCTCACTATTTCTTGTAGTCAAATCGCTCACTGAAGCAATAGGCCCAGGTTATAAAGTTACGAAGGTGGGAAGCGGCGATCTTCTTCTCGAAGTTGGCGACAAGCCACAACATGACAAGCTCTCGAAACTTGTAGTAAAATCGCTCACTGAAGCAATAGGCCGAGGTTATAAAGTTACGAAGATGGGAAGCGGCGATCTTCTTCTCGAAGTTCGCGACAAGCCACAATATGACAAGCTCTCGAAACTTGTAGCGTTTCGGGACATTCCCGTTTCAGTAGGCCCACACAGGACGATGAATACTGTGCGTGTTGTCACCTCAGAAGATGACCTTCTCGAACTTAGCGAAAGTGAACACTAGAAGGACGGCCAGAACAGAACGTTGTCAGGGTGCAAAGAATAAAAAATAAGGCGAGGTGACAAAGAAATACCATCTAGTCATATAATCATTACTTGTCAGACCAGCATTCTTCTTGAATCCATCGAACCCGGTTACTGTGAGCTTCGTATTAGACCGTACCTCCTAAATCCGCGTCGATGTTTCAAGAGTCAGCGTTTTGAGCATGGATCACACACCTGCAGGGGTTGTGCTACTTCTGCTAATTGTAGCTCCGTCGAGCACTCTTCTGACGTTTGCACTTCAGCGACCCACTGTGCCAACTGTGAAGGAAACCACCCTGCTTACGGGCAATCCTGCGCCTCAAGCAATAAGGAAAAACAAATAATAGAACAGAACGTGAAACTAAATATGTCTTTTCCAGAGGCACGTGAGCGTTTTTATTCAAACAATCAGTCCAGTGCGTCGCACACCAATGATGTGCGCCAGGAGTCAACACCACATCATTCGGTGGCCACCCAAGGCACGCGGCGAGTGATGGTGGTCACGCCATCAGCCCCCCTTACTAGAACAGACAGCGCTGTTTCATCCCCCGAAAATGAGGGTCAGAGCAGACCCCCGAGCCTGCCGGACCTAGCGTCCCTGCCCGTGCAGATCGCCACAAAACTCCCGCCAACGTTCCTGCTCCACGGGCAGCATCCACCGCCTCAGACGAGTTTGTGGAAATGAGCATAACTCCGGCGTCTCAGACGCCCAAGTATTGGCACAGTCCCTTCGAGCGCTCCGGGAACAAACAAAAATCACATATCATGGCACCTAGAACAGCCTCGTGAGCTAATCTAATTTAATCTCTTAGACACACAGCTCAAAACATATATTATGGATCCATAGATATAACAGTGAAATGCCAGGGGTTCTCAAGGACCTAGGCGACCTTAAGGAACTTTTACATAAGTACACTCCAAAGGTGTTGTGTGTCCGAGAAACACATGCTGAACATTCACAAACGAATTTTTCCGGCAGTATGCCATTTACCGAGAAGACCGCTACGAGGCCCTTGCCTATTCAGGCGGTGTAGCAAGGGTACTAGATAAGGGTGTTACTTTCCGGCAATTACATCTTAAAACACCCCTAGAGGTCGTTGAGGTCCGTGCGGCAATCTTTAATGAGCAGATCACAATTACCTCTCTATACAAACCCCCGAATTACCATCTTTCAAAAACCGAATTTCGCAGGTTTATCTATGAAACACTCGAACCTTACATTGTCCTGGGAGATCTTAATGAGCACAGCACCCTTTGGGGAGGTTGTCGTTGTGATGCCAAAGGACGCTAAGTAGAAAACTTCCTCTTCACTACAGATGGTTGCTTGCTGAATGGGAAAGATCCTACAATCTACAGTGTCGCAAACAAAACATTCTCATATATCGATTGAAGCATCGCATCGACTGCACTCTTGTCGCATCTGGAATGGAACGTGATCAAGAATCCGTACGGAAGTGACCATTTACTCACTGTCAAAAAAGTAACAAAAAGGTATGAGTGATCTCCACATGTCTTACAGTAGTAAGTCGATTGTGCCGACTGGACACGATACAGAGAGGTCACGCATTTCACCCGGAATGACATCTGTACACTTTCTATCGATGATGCCGTAGTATATTTGACGACGTTTATAGTTGACGCGGATAGTTAAACAAACGGATTGCCCTGTAAGCGACGTGTTCCGTAGTGGAACGAGGAGTGTAAGGAAGCGCGTAGAAATCAAAATAATGCATGGAGCTACTTTCAAGACTGTCCAACTACGGAGAACCTTCTCTTCGTCAAGAAAATAAAGTCTGAGGGTAGAAGAACATGACGCCGTGCCAAAAGGGAAATGATTGATGTTTGATGTTTCATTGCGTAAGGGCCAAATATGGCCAAAGAGCGCCATGTCCGTGGTAGTGAGTTCGCAGTGGAATTATGAGTTCTATGAATATGGTGTGACGTGGCTGTAAAGGGGCCTTAAATATGGCCGCTCTAAAGTGTGTAAAATCTGTTTAATAAGATTATGGCGATGAGGTATGGCATGTATTATGAACATCAGGATACATTTAAAAAGAATGATACGATAGGTAAAAATATATCAGGTTATAATATATGCTATAGCACTACTGCCTCCTTAGAGCCCTTGAGATACAAGGGCCTGGAGGCATGTGCTATGCAAAACAATTATCGCAGCGGCATCCTCTGGAGCGAGGATGCTCTATGAATTTAATGAGCTTATAACGTGCAGAACGACATCATTTAAGAAGTTGACGACTGCCTTGGTGTTAAAAAGCGGTTCCTTACCAAGAAACATAGGCGGGTGTAGAGGGATGTAATAACGGTATGCAAGTGGAAAATGTTTATTTCTTTCAGATTCGGCTTTCCGGCACTCGAACAGGACGTGGAGGACGGTCAGCCCCTCACCACATCGACCACAGGTTGGCGGCTCATTTCCAGTAAACAGAAAATTGTGGGTACCAAATCTGTGCCCTATTCTGAGGCGACAGAATAAGACATCTGTTCGCTGAGATTTTGTTCGGAAGGGCCAGAAACCTAACTGCGGCTTTATGACGTGCAGTTTATTATTTGTTTCTGCGTTCCACATGCGCTGCCAGTGTTGTCGCACTTTCCTTCTTAAGAAAGGCCTCAGATCTGTGACAGGAACAGCAGCCGTAGGAAAAGGGGTTAGTGATGTGGCCATTTTGTCAGCTAGCACATTACCTTCGATGCCCCTATGGACAGGCACCCAGCATATTACTACGTGTCTATGTGATAGATAAGTATTGCATAAGAGCGAGTAAAGTTCAATTAAAACAGGATTTGTATGCTTTTGTCAGAAAATTAACGCTTTTACAAGACTTAACGTGTCTGTAAATACTATTGCTCTGTCGAGTTTTAATTTATTTATCTGTTTTACTGCAGACAGTACTGCATAGGCTTCTGCAGTTAACATACTTGTTAAAGGTTTCAATACGTCAGGTTCAGAAAATGAGGGACCAACTGCAACAAAAGATACTCCAGAATGTGATTTTGACGCATCTGTGTAGAATTCGCTGCAGGAGTAATTCGATTGAAGTTCCCGGAAATGCATAGCGATTTCGAGGTCGGGTGCGTGCTTTGTGACCTCTACAAAGGACATGTTACTGTCTATCACCTGCCACTCTCAGGGTGGTAATAGCTTAGCTGGAAGCATTAGGCCATATTCGAGTACTGGGACATCCACTTCCGTGCTAAGTTCTCTTACACGCAGTGAGAAAGGAAGTCTCATAGAGAGTCTATCTCGAAAAAGTGTTTCACAAGTCAATTCGTTAACGGTTGTGAAACATGGATGTTCCTTACTAGAGCAAATCTTGAGAAACTACGTTAAGCTGAAGTATGTTCTCTGAAAATGGAGTGACCACTAATCTGACTCGACGTATAGACTTTCGACAGGGCTTGTTCTAAATGCGCCAGTGGCCACATGGATACCCAGATGATGAACGGTGTCTAACATCTTAAGCGCGCTCGGTGTGGCAGAGTGATACACTGCGGCACCATAATCTAACCGTGATCGAACAAGGCTCCTGTAAATATTCAATAAACACTGTCTGTAGCTACCCCACGTTGTGTGGGACAGAATTTTAAGTAAGTTCATTTTTCTAAGACATTTTTCTTTAAGATATTTTATGTGAGGAATGAAAGTAAGCCTGGAGTCAAGTATAACACCAAGAAATTTGGGCCCTTTGTTTACAGGAATTTGTTGTCCGCCCAGTTCTACGCAAGGATCTGGGACCAGGCCTCTCTTTCTTGTGAAGGGAACACAAGAACTTTTCTGGGGGTTGACTTTAAATCCATTATGGTCTGCCCATTTGGACACCTTGTTTAAGCCCTGCTGTACCTGTCTATCGCATACTGTGACGTTGCAGGATTTGAAGCCAATTTGTATATCGTCTACGTATACGGATTTCAAAAATGGCCGGTGGCAATGAAGCACGTAGTATGTTCATCTTGACAATAAACATAGTGCAGCTGAGCACGCCTCCCTGGGGTACACCAGTTTCCTGCGTAAAAGGACGTGACAGTGCATTGCCGACCTTTACGCGGAAGGTACAACTGGACAAATAGCTTTCAAATATTTTCAACATATTTCCACAGATGCCCATTCCCGACAAGTCTCGCAAAATCCCGTAACGCCATGTTGCATCATATGCCCTCTCCATATCGAGGAATATCGAGAGGAAATACTGTGTGTGTACAAATGCATCGCGGATATATCCTTCAATGCGCACAAGACGATCGGTTGTCGACCGCCCCTGTCTGAAGCCACACTGATAGGGATCGAGCATATTGTTGAGTTCAAGGAAATGTATGAGTCTGTGATTAATCACTTTTTCAAAAAGTTTACACAGACAATTTGTAAGAGATATCGGCCGATAACTTGCCGCCAAGGAAGGGTCTTTTCCCTTCTTCATAACGGGTACCACAATCGCTTCTTTCCATGTAGATTGGAGGTATCCCGCAGCCCAAACAGTTTTGAAAAGTGTGAGTAGTGTAACTTATGTGTCAGTATGTAACTTTCTGATCATGTCATACATGACTCTCTCATGTGCCGGTGCAGTGCTTTTGCATGAGTTCAAGGCAGCTCTCAACTCTGCAATACTTATACTTACTTACTTATAGTGTTGATTCTGTCTTGATTTTAGTATTATTGGCTTACATTCTTCTATTTGTTTATATTTGTGAAAGAATTCAGAATAATTGGTTGAGCTCGACGCGCTCTGAAAGTGCTCCCCAAGTGCCTCTGCCTGATCTTGTAGGGTATCGCCTTGTGTGTTTACCAAAGGGAGTGAATATGCCTGTCGCCCTCTTATCCTATTAACTGTGTTCCAGGATTTAGCCTCATCTGTGTGCGAGTTGATGCGCGATAAAAGCTTCTGCCAACTCTCTCTTCTGGCCTGTCGGCGCGTTCTCCTGCCTTGGGACTTTACTTTCTTAAAGTTAACAAGATTCTCCGCAGTGGGAGAGGCGCGTAGCAACCCCCACGCTTTGTTCTGTTTGTTACGAGCGATCCTACGTTCGTCGTTCCACCACGGGACACGCCGTTTGCACGCCAAGCCATTTACTTCTGATATGCATTTAGATGCGGCATTTATTATGAAGGCTGTAATATAATCCACTGTAGCATCGATTCCTAACGAAGACGTGTCAGCCCATGAGATACTAGTAAGAGTTCGAAAATTTTCCCAATCAGCTGTCTCAATCTTCCACCTAGGAGCCTGTGGTGGATATTCGTATTATTTAGGTGTTCGTAGCAGTATGGGGAAGCTTCCGTAAGGATTCTTTGTCACTTCCCATTCGAGTTCAGGTAGAATAGAAGCAGAAACTATGCTGAGATCAATTGAAGAAAATGTTTTGTTTGCAAGACAGCAATATGTGGCTCCCTTCTTATTCAGAAGGCGCGCACCAGAAGAGAATAGGAACTGTTCAACAAGACGACCTCGCGCATCTATACGAGAGTCGCCCCACAGGCAGCTATGCGCATTGAAGTCGCCAAGAACAATGTAATGTTCTGGCAATTCATCTATAAAGGACTGATATTCGTGCTTGTTTTATTGGTAATGTGGGGGTATATAAACGGAGCAAATGGTAATGAGTTTGTTTAGGAGAATAACTCGAACCGCCACTGCTTCAAGGGGCGTTTGTAGCTGTAAGCGCTGACACGCCATGCTTTTCTGAATAACGATGGCAACACCGCCCGATGATGCCAGAGCATCATCGCGATCTTTGCGAAACATAACATACTGTCGGGGAAAGTTTGTGTGTTGTGATTTTAGGTGTGTTTCCTGTAAAAACAGCACTTGTGGATTGTGTTTGTGAATGAGTTCTTGCACATCGTCAAGGTTACTATGAAGACCTCTGATGTTCCACTGAATAATTTGCGTATCCATACTTAAAGTAAATTGGTGCTGTGTATAGAGAAACCGAGGTGATGCATTAGATTACAGAGCTCTTTCGAGGCCCTGTAACCAGGGTTTTGCCTTTGCCGAAGCGTTCGAGGGAGCGTCGCCGCTCCATAGGCGCTTGGTGCGCCGTGACTGTAGGTGTTGTGTCCATTGCCTCTTGTGAGGCACCGGACACGTGCTCCTGCAAGCGAGAAGTTTTTCGGGAGGGCCTCACCTCGGAAGGCAATACCCCTCCGCCCACCAGCCCATAGGTTCATGGGGCTCCCTGTGGGATTTGGCTGCGCTGGCTGTTGCCAGCGCTGGAAGGGGCCGGGGAGGCTGGAGCAGCCTTGGCTGCGCCTACCTCCGGGGTCGGTATTGGTCCTGCGGGATCGCTGCGTGTAGCGCAGGTTGCCGCAGATAACCCTTGTGGGGCCGGCAACCCAAGGGTAGCCTGCCTTGTTTCCTGGTTGAATGGAGTAGGCTTAACTACTTCCACCCTGGGGGCAGCAGCCAAAGGTACCTGCTCGCTGCACGCGGGCTGGGCACTTGGCAATCGCCGCTGCGACACTGCCCTCCGACGCGCCGCATCAGCATAAGGTGCGCTGTGGAAAGGTGAGCACCTCTTACAGGTGAACGAAATATTTCCTTTGACTTTGAGGGTGAATATTTTTTTTTCTTCCAGTTCGGACCGCAGCGTGAGTAGGCTGGATGGTCACCACTACAGTTCACACAGTGGGGTGTGCCACTGCACTTGTTGGAGGGATGCACCTGGACTCTATACTTTGCACAAGTTATTTGACCACGGCCGCTCTGCGAGCCATGGACGAACCTCTGACATTTGAAACACCGTCTAGGGTTGGGAATATATGGTGGCACATTTAACCTGATGTATCCTGTTTTGATTGTTTTTGCCAGTATGCTGTATGAATATATTAGGACAAGATGCTTAGTGGGGATTTTTTTGTTGTCTCGTCTAAGTATAATGCGTTTACATTAGTGACATTTTGTTCTTTCCACCCTTGCAGGAGTTCATCATCATCATCATCATCATCATCATCATCATCATCATCATCATCATCATCATCAGCCTGGTTATGCCCACTGCAGGGCAAAGGCCTCTCCGATAGTTCTCCAACTACCCCGGTCATGTACTAAATGTGGCCATTTTGTTCCTGCAAACTTCTTAATCTCATCCGCCCACCTAACTTTCTGCCACCGCTTCCCTTCCCTTGGAATCCAGTACGTAACCCTTAATGACGTTACCCGCCGTGGTTGCTCAGTGGCTATCGTGTTGGGCTGCTGAGCACGAGGTCGCGGGATCGAATCCCGGCCACGGCGGCCGCATTTCGATGGGGGCGAAATGCGAAAACACCCGTGTGCTTAGATTTAGGTGCACGTTAAAGAACCCCTGGTGGTCAAAATTTCTGGAGTCCTCCACTACGGCGTGCCTCATAATCAGAAAGTGGTTTTGGCACGTAAAACCCCAAATATTATTATTATTAACCCTTAATGACGATCGGTTATCTTCCCTCCTCATTACATGTCCTGTGAGAAGTTACATTACATGTCCATTACATGTCCATTACATGTCTGGACATGCATTACATGTCCAGGAGTTCAGTTTCTGTCAAATCTTGGAGGTCTGCCTCTGACACGACTCCCCGCGAGCTATTCATTGATCGGTGTTGTGTAATAGAAATTGGTATGTTACCAATTGTCACAAGACTGCTAAGCTTCTCGTAGTGATGTTTCTGAGAGATCTGAAGAAGAAGGTCCCTGCTAGCCATTTTCGTTAATTTATAACCTGACCCTATGGCTTCGGTTAAAGATTTTGCAACTTTGAAAGGGGAAAGGAATCTGGCATGTTTTTCGGAGTTCTCGCAGTGTACAACATGGTATTTCGGATAAGTCTCTCTTGTTCTGTTAAAGCATGTGGTTAGGTCATCGGTGCGTCCCCTCTTTTGAGGGAGATCATCATGTATGCGGAGAAATGCGGGTGTTCCCATAGTACTTTCATTTCTTTTCGGCGGAAATGGCGGCCAACCACCACGGAGCCCAACAACTGGACGCTGCAGCACTTAACGGGTAAGGCTGCAGGGGCCAACCGTACATTGCCACTATAACCTAATATATTATACCCAAGGGAGGGCACATACAAAAGGTTAACCCTAGCCGCCTAGGAAAATTAGGAAGTGACGGAAGAAAAGAGATGAAAGTACAGTAAAAGAAAGAAGATAGGAATGAAAAAGGTTGAATAGGTGAACAGGAAAAGGCGACTGCCGATTTCCCCTGGGAGGGTAAGTCCGGGGGTGCCGTCTACGTGAAGCTCCGCCGGGGGGCGGTCCGAACACCCGGCATCGACTCAACCCCAAGGATCGCGCTTTCCCCGACACGGCTACACGCAGGAGCGTCCAAGCCTCGTGTGCTCGGGTACGTGGTGTCGCAACACACCAAACATCTGCTCACGCAGACGCCCCTGCGGGGGCCAAAAGAGAAAACTGGCAAAGTTACATTTAGAGCATTAAAGGGATACGGACACAAAATCTGAACATTTTACGATAATACAGAAAATGAGTCCTCAGTGTGCAAGTACACCGAAAACAAGTAGTCACTTCGCTCATTTTTCAGCAGATGGCTTTATTTTTGGCGTTTTTGTGAGCGCGCGCAACGCCGCCCGGCCCAAGCGAGTTGGAAGGCGTGACGTCACGACACCCCCGTCGGATAGCCAGCCGGCCGGCCACGGTCAAATCGAGGTGCGCCGCCGCCGCAATCGCGAGCATGGATTCGGGTTCTGGTGCCTCTACCAGCGATGAGTACACGTCTGTATATGAGGGCCGTTCTAACTTAGCAAGAAATATAATCGCTTACGGTTACGAGCCTTCCGCGTCAAGCGGCAAAGAAGAGCAGGCGGCCTTTAACGTGCCGGTCAGGCAGTCCGGGCCTGCAAAATGATAATTTCTTTTTCTAGTAAACTTGAAGTGCAGCAGCAGCAGTTCCTAAAATTATGTTACGTCGGATGCAAAATGCCTGGTTTCGTGACCCGCGTTGAGGCAGAAAGGGAGCTGTTATACGGCTGAATCGTAGTAGCGTAGCTCGTCGCTTTGTGCTTACCTACGCTGTCGGCTTTCGATCGCTGCACACTTCGTTCTTACGCGACGAGGCACGGCATGTGTAGAATTTCCCAGCCGTTTCATAGGCCTGTGTTTACGGCTACTTTCACATTCATGCCATTAGAAGCCATTTACTTGTTGAACTCGTTGAGATGGGCGGCTGCGCTAGGGACCCGTCGACCAGATCACTTAGCTACATCGATTCTGTGGCCATAGACAAAGGAAAGTCTTTAGCTGTGACATTTAATAGGGAAATGCTGCGCGAACAACCAAGTCATGAAAGCCGACGAATGATTATGCAGAGACCTATGAAAATCCGTCATTTTTTGCTTGAGGTTGAAAAGCAACGTGTGAAACGGCAATGTAGATAAATGTGCTGCGCATTTTAGGTTACTACACATGTATGCTGTTGTCTGGCGTTCATTCACTGGCTGTGTTTTGTATGTTTTATCAAATAAAAGAGTACTCGTATGCTGTCGTTCAATATTAGACGCAGCGAGAGTGCACACAACATGACTATTTTGTACATCTTGGAGGGGCAGCGCGAAAAAACGACGACAGAAGGCAGGAACACACAGGACAGCGTGTTCTGTGTGTGTCCTGTGTGTTCCTGCCTTCTGTCGTCGTTTTTTCGCGCTGCCCCTTCAAGATGTTCAACCAGAACCAACTCACCCAAATGTCGATCCTTCTACATGACTATTTTGTTTTGTGATAAACACATGCATCCGCAGGGTGAACAATTTCTGTCACAAGCCGAGAATATCTGTTCTTGCACAGCCAATGAAAGGGTAATTTCCCTTCTTTTAACAGGCACTCCTGCGGTCACCGCTGCGGCTACATGCATACAGAAAGAGAGAGGGTCTGTTGCAAGAACAACAAAAGTTGGCGAACACAGCTAACAGTTACGAATGCGTCACTAAGCACCCGCTCTTTGAATTGTATTGCCTCAACAGGAGCCTTTTGAGCCCAGCCGGGCTAGCCCGGTCGCATAAGCATCGTTGACGAAGTGGTCCGCGCAAGTGAAGCCATTTTTTAGAAGTCTCCATGCTGGGTGTGGTGGCTGACAGGCACGTATGCAAAGTTCACGCACCTTGTCTCTGGGAGACGTGCGCGACGGCGTGTCACGACCGATAATGCTGTTATAACAGCCGTGGGCGCAGTAATGTCTGGGCATTTTCTTCCGCTACCTAGAATGCTTCAATACCGATCGACGACCGTGCGAACACGCGTGTAAGATGCACCACCTGCATGGAGCGCTGACGGCGATAATGTTTCAGACAGACCACGTGCGAACATAGCCGACGGCGATTAACAAACGCTGCAAGGGAGCGACACTCCGGAAAGACTGCGCCGGCTGTCGGCCAGGCCTTGGCCGCGCGCGCGCGGGCACGCGGGGGTGTCATGACGTCAAGTTTCAGCTTCTCCCGGCGGCCGCTTGGAGGCAAGGCGCAACAGAAAATCGCAAAAGAAAGGTGTTTCTCGTTCTTTTTTTCTAAGCAGCTTGTTGTATTCGTCATTTTTAACAGTTCAACTTTTGTTCTGACGCAGAAAACCACCCACCACTTTTTGTGTCCGTATCCCTTTAACGCTTATAGTGTGGAAAGAAAAGCCTGGAACATAGCGAATAAAATCAAAGGTAAGAAACTCATCCTCCACCATCAGTAAAGCGCAGGGAAATACTCTTCAGGACCAAGCTAATTCGCTTGGGGCACATTTTGAGTACATTTCTAGCTCATTGCATTACTCAGAAATATTCCTGAAGTACCAGCAACAAGCCAAGCGACTGTCTCCGGATCGAAAAGGCAAACGTAATGAATCCTACAACCATTCTTTTATTCTGGCGCATTTCAGAGCGCACTACATTATTGTAAT
Organism: Dermacentor variabilis; assembly: GCF_050947875.1. Lineage (NCBI taxonomy): Eukaryota > Metazoa > Arthropoda > Arachnida > Ixodida > Ixodidae > Dermacentor > Dermacentor variabilis. The sequence goes on from NC_134573.1 coordinate 49,248,118, forward strand.
AAATCGGCCCCTGGGAACAATCGAATAGTTTACGAGATGATGGAACGCCTACACCCCGAAGCACACACAACACTCCTGTCTCTTTTCAACGTCATATTCGCTGCCAGCTACATCCTGTACGCCTGGAATCAAGCATCCATAATTCCTATGCTGAAAGAGGGCAAGGACTCATTTTTGGCCAGCAGCTATAGCCCTATAGCTATAACAAGCTGCCTACGCAAGCTTTTTGAGAAAATTACTAACCGGTGCCTAGTACATCTCGAAAGCACCTAAAGATGCCAGATTCCTTGCAGTGCGGATTCAGGTAACATAGATCCACAACAGATCATCTTGTCCGCATCGAGACAAGTATCCGTGAGGGCTTTCTGCACAAACAGTTTTTTATCGGCATTTTTATAGATGGAGAAAGCATATTGTTACGGAATGATGAAAGAAGACAGGGGAAGAAGATTGCGAGACGCTGGCTGCTGCGTGTTGTTGGCGGTCAGCCATCTTGTCTACGCTGACTCATCCTGTGTATATATTGTAAATACAGTCTTTATATCTTCCTAACATCCCCGTTGCATACTGGTGAGCGATGCAGGGTACCACGGTTGGAAACGGAGCTCCGCAGTGGACGTCGCATCCTCGTCCGCACCTTTAATGAAGGTGAGCACGTGGGATCAACGTCGTTGCCGCCTCAAACGTCACCGTCGCCACCTACGTCGCTGTCGCCTTCGGCTGTGGTTCTGCAATCCACGAATCCTTGAACTTTCTGCGGGAACAATGGCGCCGACGTTGAAGAGTCGGTGGCTATGTATGAACGCGTGAGGGTGCTCAACGGATGGTGTCCTACGCGTAAGCTACCCAGCTTGTTGTTCTACCTACGAGGCACCACAAGGGTGGAGTACGAAAACCACGAAGAGGAGCTCACCAGCTGGGACCCATGCAAGGAGAAGTTGACAGAGCTGTTTGGCAAACCAGCCGGCTGTAATATTGCCGCAAAGCAGGAACTGGCATCGCGTGCCCAATCCCCCACGGAGTCCTATCTCTCGTATATCCAGGACGTGCTGGCACTTTGTCGTAAAGCCGGTCGCGACATGTCAGAAGCTGAAAAGGTCGGGCAACGTGCTTAAAGGCATTGCTGACGATGCCTTTAATCTGCTTATGTGCAAATGCTGTTCTACAGTTGATGCCATCTGACAATTCGAGCAGGCAAAAAGCCGACGCGTCTTGTAACCATTCGCAAGACTTCCCTATGCTGTCGCAACGTCGACGTTTGAAGATCAACCCGCTTCCACGTGAACTGGCTGCGATGGTGCCCGCACATTTCTGTTCGCGAAGCCCCGATGCTACCACTTTTTCGGTTCCCCTCGTACAAGCCACCGTTCGCCAGGAACTTGAAAACATTGGATTACATTCCGTCTGTGCGTGAGTCCCAGAACTAGCCAACGCCTTTCTACAATTTTCGATCCACCCCGACACTTCTCTTCGCGTTATCGCAACCCGACTGAGTGGAGAACTGCGGACTACCAACGGATATGTTTCACCTGTCGCCGCAGTGATTAGGTCGCCCGATACTGTCCCAACTCGTTACCCTCAAAATTTCGCACGCCGAACAACCTGAGCCGTTTTAATGGAAATGCCCGCAATGTTTCGCCCACCGCCGATCCAACAGCGCCTAAAACTCTGCTAGGAACACGTGGTACTCGCTCACCATCCCCTCGTGGACACCAGTCGCACTCACGCGAACGCGTCACCCATCTTATTCACCTCAGACACGTTGCCTTTCGTCCCCTGTGGCTTTTGGCCACAACTTTACAGAAAACTAAGCAAAGCAGCCCTCGGAGATGGTGCTGCATTGCCCACAACTGCAGCAAATCTTCTGTATGTGCCAACAAGGAGAAACGTAATGGACGTTAATATAGATGGCGTACCTGTCCAAGCACTCGTCGATACTGGAGCTCACCTTTCTGAGATAAGTGCTAGCTTAGGTAGACGTTTCAAGAAGATCCTCACCCCAGCAGCTGCTCGAGTGCTTCCTGTGGCCGACGGCGGCGTGCTGGTTGTTCTTCAAATGTGTAATGCGTGTTTAAGGAGAGCCGGCCTCCCTACTTCTGTTCTGTTTGCTGTGATCGACAACTGCCGTCATGACGTTATCCTTGGATTGGTCTTTTCACCCACTCATTCTGCTCTCATCGACTGCGCAGCCGGCGTTCTTCAGTTACAACTGCCTCAACTCTCCTATGCTATGAGCACCACCCCACCGCACCTGTGCTCGCTTCAGGATGTGCGTCTGGCACCCGAGGCAGTTACTTACGTTACTTTGACCGCTCAACCACAGGTTCCTGACGGTGAATATGTGCTTCGCCCCATCGTCGACGTGCTTTTGAACCAGAACGCTGCTGTTTCGCATACGCTGCTGACGGTTACTAATAACGACGTCGTTCTACCGCTTCTGAATTTCAGGCTGTGCCCTCAAGTGATTTCGGCCGGCATGTTCTTGGCCAGTATTTCTAGTGGCTCCGAATTTGACATTAAGAGTCTGAATGCCAAGAGTGGTATCTTAGCGCCAATTGCAGCCCACAGCTCTAGTTACTTAATGGATGAACTCGAGACAATGATTGCACCTAACTTCACCTGGCCACAGACCAAGGACATACGACTCCTGCTTGAATTGTACGGTGAAATCTTTGATTTCTGCGACAGGCCTTTAGGCCAAACATCTGTTGTTCACCACCTTATAAACACTGCAGACACGAATCCTATTTGTCGCCATCCCTATCGTTTATCGCATGCTGAACGTCGAGTCATCCCATCCGAAGTGGAAAAAATGCTTCGCAAAGGGGTCATCAAACATTCAGCCAGCACTCGGGCCTCGCCTGTCGTGCTTGTGAAAAAGAAAGATGGCACCTGGCGTTTTTCCGTCGGCTATCGCCACGTAAACAAGATTACGCGATAAGACGTCTGCCCACTACCGCGCATAGATGACGCCTTAGGCTGCTTGCACGGATATAAATACTTCTCGTCCATCGATCTTTGATCTGGCTGATGGCTAATTTTAGTTGGTGAAATGGACCGCGAGCAGGCGGCCTTCATCACGCCGAATGGCTTATATCAGTTCAAAGTCATTCCCTTTGGCCTATGCAATGGTCTTGCCACATGTGAACACATGATGGACTCTCTTCGGCGAGGTTATAATTGGACCACCTATCTTTGTTACCTTGACGACATTATTATTTTTTCTCCCACGTTGGGCAGCCACATTATCCGACTAGCTGCCATTCTTGCGGTCTTCTGAAACGCCGGCCTCCAAATAAACTCCACAAAGTCTCAGTTAGAGAGCCGTCAGATTAGCGTGTTGGCACACCTGGTTGACGACTCTGGTGTTCAACAAGACCCAAAAAAAGTTCGCACCGTACGCAGTTTCCCTGTGCCATGTTCTGCTTATGACGTGCGCTGCTTTGTCCGCCTGTGCCCTTACTTTCACGGTTTTGTCAAAAACTTCGACGACGTTGCTCGGCCTTTGACAGATCTGCTAAAGAAGAACACGCCATTCTCATAGGACCCGGAGCAGGCTGATGCATTCGCCACCCTCATCGGGTTTCTCACCACCCCTTCCATACGTGCCCACTTTGATCCACCTGCACCAACTCAAGTTCGCACTGACGCAAGCGGCGATGGTATCGGCGCTGTTCTCGTCCAACAACAGAATCGTACCGAGTGCGTGATAGCTTTCGCCAGCCTCCTGTTGTCACCTGCCGAGAGAAATTGCTCCATGACCGAGCTGGAGTTCTTGGCTTTCGTTTGGGCGGTCGCCAAGTTCTGGCCATATTTATATGGCCGCACGTTTTCGGTCGTTACAGACCACCACGCATTCTACTGGCTGTCTTCTTTCCAGGTCCCGACAGGACGGCTTAATCGCTGGGCTTTGCGGCTCCAGGAATTTTCATTTATTGTCAGTTACAAGGCTGGACGCCTCCACAAGGGCGCTGACTGCCTCTCTCGTCACACCGTGGACCCCCGTGATCCTGCTGCGCATGATCCGGTGACTTGCGTGATGGCTTTAACTGACATGACCGGGATGCGCGCTAAACATCAACGCGACGAGTCCTTGCAGTCCATCATCGCCGAAGTGTAATCTGGCAGCACTGACGACACGTGCCGCATGTTTTTGCAGTACGACGGCATCCTCTACTGTCCTAACATTACCCCAACGGCCCCGAGTTGCTCCTTGTCCTTCCTCGTCCTTTACGATCCATCACTCTCGAACAACTTCACGATGCACCAATGGCGGGACACCTTGGAATTTTGCTTTTATACGACCGCGTACGACGCCGGTTCTTCTGACCGGGTCTCTAGCGCTCCGTGAGTCGCTATGTCGCAACTTTTTGATTGTGTCAGTGCCGGAAGAAACCTCCCCTGCCACCTGTCAGACGACTCCATCCAATTGAAGTTCCCTCTGAACCGTTCGTTCGCGTAGACCTTGACCTCCTTGGCCGTTATCCGACAACGAGTCGAGGGAATGAGTGCATCGCCGCCGCTACTGATTACGCGAGACGCTACGCGATAGCAAAGGCGTTGCCAACTAGTTGCGCAAGCGACGTCGCCGATTTTCTCCTTCATGACGTTATTCTTCACTATGGTGCTCCTCGACAGTTACAGAACGCGGCCGCTCGTTCTTCTCTCGAGTTGTCCACGGCCTCCTCCGCTGTTGTGCCACTGAGCACAAGCTGTCCGCCGCCTACCCCACATAAATGAACCATCTTACGGAACATCTCAACCGAACAATCAGAGACGCTGTCGATGTACGGCTCCCACATTCACTGTGACTGGGACGCCACGCTGGCCTACGTGACGTTCGCGTACAACTAGTCCCGACATGACACCGCAGGATATTCGCCCTTTTGTCTTTTTGATGGTCGCGACCCAACTTTGCCGCTTTACACTATCCTCCTGTCTTCCCCACATGTTGCGACTGAGTACGCTCGTGAAGTCATCGATCGGGCTCACATGGCACGTCGAGTCACCCAATCTCGTTTATTAGCCTCGCAGCAAATACAAAAACAGCGTTATGACCGGTGCCATCGCGCTGTTAAGTTCGCGCCAGGTGCTTGGGTGCTCCTTTGGTCACCATGTCGTCAGGTTGGCCTCTTCCAGAAACTTCTCTCTGGGTACACAGGGCCTTATGAAACCCTACGTCAAGTTACCGACGCAAATTACCAGATTTCACAGCTACAGTTTGATGCATCTTCAAGTCCGACGCCTGTTAACGTCGTGCAAGTTTCGCGGCTGAAGTCGTACTTCGCTCGCAATTCTTCGCCAACCATGCGCCGAGACGGTGCTTTACCGTCCGGGCTTCCTGTTACGGAAGGATGAAAGAATACAGAGGAAGAAGATTGCGAGACGCTGGCTGTTGCGTGTTGCTGGTAGTCAGCCATGTTGTCTACGCTAACTCATCCTGTATATATATTGTAAATGTAGTCTTTATATATTCCTAACATCCCAGCAACAATATATTACTTGGCATGTCCGAATTTTTCGTTATCTAGCTGCAATAGGCGTCCGAGACAACTTGCTAAACGTGATTCAAAGTTATCGGTCCAACCGCACATTTTGTGTTTGGATTAGTAACGTCCTGTCTCGTCTGTTTACTCAGCAGAGTGGTGTACCACAAGGCGGAGTGTTGAGCTGTACTCTATTTCTTGTAAAAATGAACTCGCTCCATACTATCATACCACGTACAATGTTTTATTCTCTATATGTGGAGCATATCGAAATAGGTCACGAGCGATGTCACCCGAGTATCTGCGAGCCACAAGTGCAGCTTGGCCTGAATAAACTAAGTGGGCAGAGGAGAACGGTTTTAAACTAAACCCTCAAAAAAATACCTGTATTCTCTTCTCCAATAATATAGATGTATTACCGGAGCCCGTTATCGATCCTAATGGAGAACGGATATCTTGGAGCCATGAACATCAATTTCTAGGCCACATTTTAGATCATAAACTAACTTTTATCCCATATTTAAACATTTGAAAAGAAAGTGCTTTAGGAAAATGAATTTGCTGGAGCTCTTGTCCCGCATATCTTGAGAAAGTGACAGAAGGTGCCTCTTTAGTTTGTACTAATGTTTTGTATGGTCACGACTATGGAGCAATTGCCTATAACTTGGCCATGCCAATTGCTTTGAAGATGCTGGATTCCGTCCATCAGTGGCGTATCGATTTTGCTAGTGGTGCGTTCAGGAGTAACCCCGTAGAAAACCTGTACGTTGAATCCGATTAATGGCCTCTACATCTGCAAAGGGGATATGAAAGTTTTTCATACGCCCTGAAGGTGAAAACAGATTTTCATCATCCATGCCATTCAGGTATTCGGGACCTGCCCACAGCGATTCTGGTGCGTAACCGCCCAGGAAATAGACCTCTTCGCTCCCTCAGGTTGGAGGCAATCTACAAAGAAACGGGGACCTCATTTTTCGAGAATGTCATAACGGCACCTACGGGTGTCCCACCGCCTTGGGAGTACCAGACTATCGATTGTGACGTCTCGTTTACAGAAATATCAAAACATGCAGCTGAGGCACACGTGCATTCACATTTTCTTGAGCTTCAGTAGAAATATTATTAAGCTGAATTTTGCACAGATGCTTCTAAGTCTCCTTCTGGTGCTGCTAATGCGACACTGGGATTACGTTTTAATATCTGGTACATTGAATCCACATACATGTATCTTTGCAGCGAAAGCATATGAAGTACTCTCTGCAGTAAAGCACATCAAGTAAACGAATGCCCTAGGGCTATCGTGTTCACAGACTCATTGAGTGTAGTCTGAGCACTAAAGAATCTACTGAAACATAAAAACACTATATTTAATGAACTATTTACATCGAATGCAAGATATATACAAGAACTATAAACAAGACAAATCAGTGTGGGAATATGGCATAGGTTAAAGGAATAAAAGGGGAGAGTTATTAGCAGATTTTGCAAAACGGAATAATTTGCTTCTAATGAATGCCTTCTTCCGCAACCGGGATAACCGAGAGCGGACATGGAGAAGCCCGAATGGCGAGACTAGAAATGAAATAGACTTCAAATTCCGCACTAAGCTTGGCATCATACAACATGCGGACGTGCTCGGCAAGGTGCGCTGCAGTGAGCATACCATGCTAAGATCTCGAATTAGCCTAGACTTGAGGGAATGGAAGAAGCTGGTACATAAGAAGCCGATCAATGAGTTAGAGGTAAGAGGGAAAACAGAGGAATTCTGGATCAAGCTGCAGAACAGGTATTGGACTTTAACTCAGGAAGAGGACCTTAGCGTCGAAGCAATGAGCGACAATCTTATGGGCATCATTAAAGTGTGCGCATTAGAAGTAGTTGGTAACTTCGTTAGACAGGATACCGGTAAGCTATCACAGCAGACGAATGATCTGATTAAGAAACGTCAGTGTATGAAAGCGTGTAACCCTACAGCTAGAATACAACTGACAGAACTTTTCAAGCTTATCAACAAGCATATTATAGCTCACATAAGGAAGTATATTATGGATAGAATTGAGCATGCTCTCAGAAACGGACGAAGCCTAAAAGCAGTGTTGAAGAAACTAGAAATATGCAAGAAACAGACGTGCGTGCTAAAAGACAAAGACGGCAATATTATTACTAATATGGATAAGATATTTCAAGTGGCTGAGGAGTTCTATACAGATTTATACAGTACTAGTGGGACCCACGACAATAATGGAAGAGGAAATAGTCTAGAGGAATTTGACATCCCACAAGGAACGCCGGAAGAAGTAACGAAAACCTTAGGAGATATGCAGAGGGGGAAGGCAGCTGGGGAGGATCAGGTAACAGCAAATTTGTTGAAGGATGGTGGTCAGATTGTTCTAGAGAAACTGGCCACCCTGTATACGCAATGCCTTATAACCTCGAGCGTACCGGAATCTTGGAAGAACGCTAACATAATCCTAATCCATAAGAAAGGGGACGCCAAAGACTTGAAAAATTATAGACCGATCAGCTTACTGTCCGTTGCCTACAAAGCATTTACTAAGGTAATCGCAAATAGAATCAGGAACACCTTAGACTTCTGTCAAACAAAGGACCTGGCAGGATTCCGTAGAGGCTGCTCAACAATAGACCTTATTCACACTATCAATCAGGTGATAGCGAAATGTGCGGAATATCACCAACCCGTATATATAGCTTTCGTTGATTACGAGAAAGTGTTTGATTCAGTCGAAACCTCGGCAGTCATGGAGGCATTGCGGAATCAGGGTGTAGGCAAGCCGTATGTAAATATACTGCAAGATATCTGTAGCGGCTCTACAGCCACCGTAGTCCTACATAAAGAAAGTAACGAAATTCCAATCATGAAAGGCGTGAGGCAGGGAGATATGATTTCTGCAATACTATTCACAGCGTGTTTACTGGAGGTATTCAGAGACCTGGATCGGGAAGAATTGGGGATAAGAGTTGATGGAGAATACCTTAGTAACTTGCGATTCGCTGATGATGATATTGTCTTGCTTAATAACTCAGGGTGCCAATTGCAATGAATACCCACTTACCCGGAAAGGCAAAGCAGAAGGGTGAGCCTAAATTAATCTGCAGAAAAGTAAAGTGATGTTTCACATTCTGGGAAGAGAACAGCAGTTTGCGATAGGTAGCGAGGCGCCGGAAGTAGCAAGGGAATGCATCTACTTAGGGCAGGTAGTGACCGCGGATCGGGATCATGAGACTGAAATAATTAGAAGAATGGGCTGGGTGCGTTTGGCAGGCTTTCTCAGATCATGAACAGCAGGTTGCCCTTATCCTTCAAGAGAAAAGTGTATAAAAGCTTTGTCTTACCAGTACCAGTACTACGTGGTAGAAACTTGGAGGCTTACGAAAAGGGTTCTACTTAAATTGAGAACGACGCAACGAGCTATGGAAAGAGTGATGGTTGTAACGTTAAGGAATATGTGAGAGCCAATTGGGTGAGGGATCAAACGCGACTTAGCGCTATGTTAGTTGAAATCAAGAAAAAGAAATGCGCATGATCAGGGCATGTAATGGAAGGCAAGATAACTTATCGTCATTAATAGTTATAGACTGGATTCCAAGAGAAGGAAAGCGTAGCAAGGGTTGGCGGAAAGTTAGGTGGGCGGATGAGAATAAGAAGCTTGCAGGGAGAACATGGCCACAATTAGCACATGACCGGAAGCTGTTGAAGAAGTATAGGAGAGGCCTCTGCCATGCAGCGCGCGTAGCCATGCTGCTGCTGCTGTTGATGATGATGATGATGATGATACATTGCTATGCTCAGCTTACAGTGCTAAACACGCCATCATCCTATGCTAACTACCGGGGCACAGGGGCATAAAATGAATGAAGGTGCTGAGGAAAAAGCTACCTTAGTAGCTTTTAGCAACACCAACACGAACATACTCGTACCAGACACAGATATTAAACCATGCTTATGTCACAAGCTGAAAATTCACTGGCAGAAACAGTGGAATTCTTAGATATCAAACCCAAATTAGGGCATTGGTTATGGGAGAAAACATCACAATAAAACGATGTGCTCCTGCCGATTAAGGATAGGACATACCTACGGCATTGACTCTTACCTTTTGACTGGGGTTGTCGTCCGACATGCAGTAAGTGCAGTAAAAATCTCGCAGCCCTGCACGTTTTTATTCAACGCCCTGCAATAGAAGAAGATAGGAAAATATATTTTCCTTCTGCATATCGTGAAAATATACCGCTTCACCCGGAATCTTTTTAAATAGTGAACCGCTTTTTAACCTGAAATTAGCCTTATAGTTTTTAGCTAAAAAGGCACTCTCAAAATCATTTGGCCAGGTAATTTCTGGCACATGACTAACAGCGCTTGTGTTCAAGGGCTCTGTTCAAGCTATAGTGTCGTTGTTATGTTTTGTTTTGTTGCACCATGTTTTTAACGGAACCCAGATGCCATAGCCCAAGTCACTAACTTATCAGTGTCAGTATTTCAGTACGTCTGTTTTACGTATTAACAGAGAGTTTTTAAGCCCTTTTACAGTCATGTCACCTTCACCGTGGGGAATTGAGTAACCATACCATCAGCAGTACATTGTTAACATAACCATGTGACATGGCGCTCTTTGGCCATAAGTGCCCTTTGAACCATGAAACACCACGCCTCATCAGAAATAAAACGTTGGATCGCCTCTGGAAATACGAGAAATTCTAAACATATCTACATCAATAGCAAATAATCTAAATAAATTTACTTCTGTGTAATCTTAGAGGACTAACGTCTGTTAGTGCATTTACAACTTTGCATTCAATGAATGACTTAACATACTATACAAATTTTATTTTGCGACCAAGCTAGTAGTGCCACAAATAATTTCTCCGAATGGCACTCTTCTTTCACTATACAACAGAGCTGATAGGTACTGTTTAAATACTTTCAATTATAGGTTCTGTATTAGTAAATACATGACACTTTTTTTTCAATCCGCACTCAAATTGTCTGGATATGTTCCTGCGGAAGTGATTGAGCGAGTGGAACAACATTTTTAAAGAAAGCAGCAGATTGAGTTCTGGGCCTAAGCCGGGCCAGGAGCGGTAGTGTGAGCGAGTGGGAAAACGTTAGCATCAGAACGATTCGCGTCCGGCGATTCAGTGGTCTGGGGCACCGGCCGATGTTACGACCACGAGGTTACAGCCTGGCGGCTTCATAGGCCCACTGGACTGCCCACAATTGGTCTTCCAGGTTCGAGCTGAGCAGCGCGGCCTGCCATGGTGCGCGTTGGGCGGTCGAGCTCTTGAAAACTTTTCTTTGAGCTGCACAACAAAATATTACCTCAAAAAGAAATTTACTTTGAAGCATTTTACATAGGCATTCAATGTGGCCAGATCTGTTTGCTCATTTCACATAATTTCAACAGTTAAAATAATGTACTTAATGCTGACAGTCACTTTAGCATACTCTAAAGAGGACGAACGTGAAATTCAGGCTGCTCATGAGACATTAATTGCCTTAATTGACATTTTCATTCTATGCATTGCTGCTTCCCATTGTCTTTTGGCACCAAAGGTCGTGGGCAATATTGTCATAATTAGCTCCACAATAATCACATGTGCCTTAATCAACATCGCCTTCATAAACACCAAAGCTCATGCGTTCGACTCCCACAAGAGATCGAGGTTTCAGCTGTCAATATTCACGATATATATAAGAATCCAGCTTGGAGATGTATCCCGTTAACACATATCTCCAAGTGCGTTCCGCTGCCACGAAAGGCCGAGGGTCTGACTCCAACTTACGGTCGGGGGTTCGAGGGCCTTAGTTATCTCAATCTTAATCAATTCTGTCTTAAATCATTCCGCCTTAATTATTAGAAAAGGTCATGGGTTCGACTCTCGACCTTCGCAATCTCAGTTACAATTAGACTTGGAGATATGACCTTGTCGCCTATATCGCCAGTAGGTGCGGCTCCCACTCAATATCGTGGCTGTGAGAACCATAAGTAACTCTATTCTAATTACCTGACCCTTAATTAACGTAGTCTTAATTACCCTACGAGTCGTGGATTCGACTCCAGCGAAGGCTTGGTAGTTCTGCTCGCTCGAATCCCTTTCTTATCTGTGCCTTAACGGCAAAGCCGTAGGTTAGATTCCCACTAAAGTTCGTGCGTTCGTTTAACTCAATTACTGTATATCATACTGAATACAAATAAAGACGGAGCCAGCTAAGGAGAACACATAAACAACACTGGTTGTTTATGTGTTCTCTTCCATTGTCCCCGTTTTTAGTTCGAGTCAATATGATATGCAGTAAACACCATCTAGGCCAAACTGAAGTTCTTCTGTACATAATTAAATATTCTTTAATTAACTGTTCCTTAATGATTGTTGCCCCAATTAACCATATAAGTCGTCCATTCGACCCCTACCAAAAGTGGCGGGCTCGAGTGCCTTAACTGACTCTATATAACTAACTTGTCTGAATTAGCTTTGCCTGAATTACCCGCACAAGTCGCGGTTTGGATTCCTGGCAAAGGTCGGTGGTTAGACCGGTTCCAGTGCATTACTTATCGGCGCCTTAATTACCGCCAGGGTCGTTGGTTAGACTCACACCAAATAGCGTGGGTTAGAGTGCCTTAATTAGCTATATCTTAATTAGCCTGCTTAAATAATTTTGCCTAAAACACCCTACAGTTCGTGGGTTGGACTTCAGCCATACGTTGGTGATTCGACTGGTTCAAGTGCCTTATTTATCTCATCATCATCATCAGCCTGGTTACGCCCACTGCAGGTGTAAGGCCTCTCCCATAATTCACTACCCCGGTCGCGTACTAATTGTGGCCATGTTGTCCCTGCAAACTTCTTAATATCATCCGCCCACCTAACTTCCTGCCGCCCCCTGCTACGCTTCTCTTCCTTTGGAATCGAGTCCGTGACCCTTAATGACCATCGCTGATCTTCCCTCCTCAATACATGTCCTTCTCATGCCCCCCCCCCCCAAGTTCTCTTTCTTGATTTCCACTGAGCTGTCCTTAACTCGCGTTTGTTCCCTCACCAACCAAACCAACCTGCTCTTTTTTATCCTTTAACGCTGCACCCATCATCCTTCTTTCCATAACTCGTTGCGTCGTCCTCAACTTAACTAGACTCCATTTTGTAAGACTCCAGGTTTCTGCCCTGTACGTGAGCACTGGTAAGACATACCTGTTAGCACTTTCTCTTGGGGGATAATGGTAACTGCTGTTCATGATCTGAGAATGCCTGCCAAATGCACCCCAGCCCATTCGTATTCTTCTGATTTTTTCAGTCTCATGATCCGGATCCGCGGTCACTACCTGCCTTAAGTAGATGTATTCCCTTACCACTTCCAGTGCTTCGCTACCTATTGTAACGTGCTCTTCTTTTCAGAGACTGTTAAACCCTACTTTAGTTTTCTGCAGATTAATCTTGGACCCACCTTTCTCCTTTGTCTCTCCTGGTCATTGAGCATGCATTGCGATCGGTCCCCTGAAATACTAAGGGAGGCAATTTCATTACCGAATCGCAAGTTACCGAGGTATTCTCCATTAACTTTTATCCCCAGTTCTTCCCAATCCAGGTAGCTGAATACATACTGTAAACACGCTGTCAACAGCATTGGAGAGAATGTAGCTCCCTGCCTGACACCTTTCTTTATTGGGATTTTGTTGCTTTCTTTATGGAGGACTACGGTGGATTTGGAGCCGCTATAGTTATCTTTCAGTATTTTTACATACGGCTCGCCTACACCCTGATTGCGTAATGCCTCCATGACTGCTGAGGTTTCGACTGAATCAAACGCTTTTTCGTAATCAATCAAAGGTATATGTAAGGGTTGATTATATTCCGCACATTTCTCTATCATTTGATTGATAGTACGAATATGGTCTATTGTTGAGTAGCCTTAAAGGAGTCCTACCTAGTCCTTTGGTTGACAGAAGTTTTGGGTGTTCCAGATCCTACTTGCGATTACCTTCGAAAATACATTGTAGGCAAGAAACAGTAAACTCATCCGTCCATAATTTTTAAAGTCTTTAGTGTCCCCCTTTCTTATGGATTAGAATTACGTTAGCTTTATTCCAAGATTCCGGTACGCTCGAGGTGACGAGGCATTGCGTATACAGGGTGGGCAGTTTTGTAGAAAAATCTGCCCACCATCCTTCAACAAATCTGCTGTTACCTGATCCTCGCCAGCTGCTTTCCCCGTTTGCTAAGCTCCCAAGGCTTTCTTTACTTCTTCCGGCGTTACTTGTGGGATTTCAAATTCCTATAGAGCATTCTCTCTTCCGTTATAGTCGTGGGTGCTACTGGTACTGTAAGAATCTCTATAGAATTCCTGACCCACTTGAACTATCTCATCCATATTAGTAATGATATTGCCGGTTTGTCTCTTAATGCATACGTCTGATTATTGTCTATTCCTAGTTTCTCCTGCACTGGTTTTAGGCTTCCTCCGTTCCTCTGTTCCTGAATGTTCAATTCTATCCGTATTATACTTCCTTATGTCAGCTGTCTTACTGTTGGTGATTACCTTGGCAAGTTTTGCCAGTTCAATTCTAGCTGTAGGGTCAGAGGCTTTCATACATTGGTGTTTCTTGATCAGATTTTTCATCTCCTGCGATAGCTTACTCGTATCTTGTCTAAATGAGTAGCCACCGACTTCTAATGCACACTCCATAGAGATGCCCGTAAGATTGTCGTTCATTGCTTCAACACGAAGGTCCTCTTCCTGATTTAAAGCCGAATACCTGTTCTGTAGCTTGATCGGGAATTCCTCTACTTTCCCTCTTACCGCTAACTCATCGATCGGCCTTTTATGTACCAGTTTCTTCCGTTCCCTCCTCAAGTGTAGGTTAATTCGGGTTCTTACCATCCTATCGTAACTGCAGCGCACCTTGCCGAGAACGTCCACATCTTGTATGATGCCAGGGTTAGCGCAGAGAATAAAGTCTATTTCCTTTCTAGTCTCGTCATTCGGGCTCCTCCAGATCCACTTTCGGTGATCCCGCTTGCGGAAGAAGGTATTCCGTATCCGCATATGGTTCTGTTCGGGAAACTCTACTAGTAAGTCTCCGCTGCTGTTCCTAGAGTCTATGCGATAATCCCCCACTGACTTGTGTCCATCCAGCTTCTTGTCTACCCTGGCAATGAAGTCGCCCGTCAGTATAGTGTATTTTCGTTTGACATTACCCATCCCCTATTCGACGTCTTCATAGAAGCGTTTGACTTCCTGGTCATCATGACGGGATCTAGGGATGCAGACCTGTACAACCTTTAATTTGTACCTTTTAGTAAGCTTCACAACAAGACCTGCCACCCTCTCGTTATTACTATGAAATTCCTGTATGTTACCAGCTATATTCTCATTAATCATGAATCCGACTCGTAGTTCTCGTCTCTCCGGTAAGCCCCGGTAGAATAGGAGGTTCCTGTATATGCTTCTTTTGTCCTCCTAACTTCACGGAGCCCTATTATATCCGATTTAATGCCCTCTAATTCCTCCAATTGCACTGCTAGACTCGCCTCACTAGATAACGTTCTAGCTTTAGACGTTCCCAGGTTGAGATTCCAATGGCGGTCTGTTCGGACCCAGGTATTCTTAGCTCCCTCTGCTGCGTCACAGGACTAACCACTGCCGTGGTCAGTTGCGTCGCAGCTACTGGCGACTGAGGGCCGCGGTTTGATTGTTGTATTCATATAGGAGGTTGTGGCCAAGTACTGCACCCGTGTGGCCAATCCTTACTTATCTGTGGCTTATTTAAGACCCAACTCTTGGGTTCGACTCCCACGGAAGGTTGCGGATTTGCTTGCCTTATCTATATCCTAATTAGTTGTGCCTAAATACTTTTGGAAGAATGAACGCTGGTCATGCTGGCGCTTCTGCTTCACCTCGGCATCACGTTTTCTTATAAAGAAAGCGATGGCTAAATTCAGCCGAATTAACACCAATGGTCTGCTTCACCTAGGCATCACGTTTTCTTATAAAGAAAGCGATGGCTAAATTCAGCCTAATTAACAGCAATGGTCGTCGGTTCAACTCACACCAACGGTCTAGGGTTCAAATCGCACCAAAGGTCGTGGATCTGAGATTGACCTCACTTAACACCACAGGTAGTGAGTTCAACTGCCACGAGAAGTCAAATGTTTCACTGCCTGGAAATTTGGGCCTTGAATTTTGGTGTCATCATGCCGAACCGCATAACGCCAGAGATAGAATTTTCCGTCCGATGGGTTGCGCAGGTTTTCGCCTTAAACCATGCCACACATCATTCGGCATAGTGTTGCACAAGGCGTTGATGTTTTTTTTTTATTCGCACGTTCCTGTGATATACAGAAAGCAAAATGCAGTAAGATGGTACGGAATTTAGCTTTTAATGGTCATTTGGGCTTTTGGAGTCGCGCCAGCCTGAAGAAACCGATTTGGCGTTTGGAGGTGGAATAGGTCTCGACAGCCATCTTTTTTATACATCGTTGTGTCTCTTGAAGATGTTGTAAACACATAACAACACATAAGGTAAAAAATTGGTAAAGGGTGCTAGGTACCGAGGAGAAACGACAACGGAACCCTGCAGTGGTCGTCACTTCGGACCTGACAACATGAAGGATGAAACAGCACCCGACATTGCGCAGCCCACATCAACGCCTAGAACCCCGACGGTTGTGCTAGCTCAGCAGCGGGACCTAGAAGCATTCAGCGGCACCGACCACCTCGATGTGAATGACAGGATCGTCACTTATGAGCTTGTAAGTGCCCACAACAAATTAGATCCGACGATTATGTTGGTCACCTTTGGCTCCTACCTATAAGGCATAGCGAAGGAGTGGTGTGGCAACCACGAGGAAGTGCTTAACGTCTAGGACACGTGCAAACAGGAGCTGAGGGACTTATTCGGCCATCCCGTGGGGTGAAAGAGCATCGCTTAGAAAAACTAGCTACCCGCGCCCAGACATCCACAGAATTATACGTCTCTTAGATTCAGGACGTGCTGGCTCTGTCGATATGACTGTGTCAGGCAAGTGTGGGCATGTACGAAAGGGGTTGCTGACGAACTTCTAATCTGCTCATATGAAAAATTGTGGAACAGTGCAGGACATCATAAAAGAGTGTCAACGCTTTGAGCAGATCAAGAGCCGCCGCATTGCAACACCGTTCGCACATCTATCGAACACAGCGGCGACATCCTCTTGTGACGACGTGCAAAGGAGTGCAACGACCATAATCATTAGATGCCCTGACACGAATAGTGCGACGAGAACTTGAAACCATGGCTCCTGCAGCGGTTTTTTATGCCCCGGTGAACCGAACAACTTGTCTACAGTACCGTTAGTGCAGGAAATAGTCCGAGAAGTATTGGCTAGTCTTGAAGTTCATGCTATATGTGCCGTCGCCGCTTCGCAGCTGTCTCCTGTTCCAGGTCCATCGACTGGTCCGCGGGCTCGTGCATGCTACCGAAATCCAGCCGAGTGACGACCCGCAGAAGATCGACCAATCTCTTTTTCCTGCCAGGATATTAGTCATGTTGCTCACCTTTGTAGCAACCATACTGTGTCCCTCTTCTGCTGCCCCGAACAGAGCCAGCGTCGTTACCAGGATCCCTTGGCACCGCAACGGCCAAACAATGACGCTCGACCTCCTTGAAACAGTCCCTCGTCGTCATTCCTAGGCCACCAGTCCCGTTGTTGATCAGCTGGTGGACCATTGTCCCTATTCCCGCCAGCTCGTTACCCATCGTACCCGATGCAGCCCCGTCACCTGTTTCTGGAAAATTATATGATGTTGCTCGTGGACATTAGGCTGCATTGACGTTTGGACCACAAAACCGTCTGATCCCGTTGCCGATGAAACAGACCTTGATGGACGTTTTAGTCAATGGCGTCAGTGTCCCAGGACTCATTCACACAGGCACGCACGTATCTGTGATAAGCGCCGAAATGAGCCAACACATGAACAAAGTTCACACTCCCGCTGCATCATGGACCCTCCGTGTCACCGACGCAGGAACGCCTTCCGTGCTTGATTTGTGCACCGTTTTCATTGGCATCGCGGGGCACCTAACGACTGTTCTGTTTGTCATTTTTGAACAATATCCTTATGACCTTATGCTTGGCTTAGACTTTTTATCGTCCCATTAAGCCCTCTTCGATTGAGCGTCTAGTGTCATTCAGCTTGAAATGCCCCACGGCTGCTATAGTCCACCAGTCACACAACGACGGTGATGCTCTCCCGAAGACACCCGCCTGTCATCTCAAGCCAGTTGGTACGCCACTCAATTGTCGTTACCATTTGTTTGTCACGGCGTCTATGTACGACGTCCCATCGCTGACATGCTGCTTGAAAGAAATAGACCGTTCCCCGTACCGTGCTCCTTGTTCCCCGTACCGTACTCAATCAGACTCCCTCTTCTTATTCTAACCGCTCGACTCAAATTCTTTCCAGAGACATGTCTTTGAGCGACATCTCACTTGCGAACGAGTGCGAGATATTGGCTCTCAACGCCGACATGCACTCGCCCTCTACAGGAGCCTCCGATTCACCGAGTCTCACAAAAAACCTTAGCAAGATGATTGCCCATTATGTTCTTTCTGCAGAAGCTGCTGACCTTCGCCGTCTCTTGGAAACTTACCGCGACACTTTTTCCCTTGACGGTCGCCATTTATCCCAAACAAAGGTAGTTACCCATTTTATTTACACCGGAGACGCCAATCCAATACGCCGCCGGGCGTACCATGTTTGACATACTGAATGGCAAGATACAAAACGCGTTGTCAATAAGACGTTAGTTAAAGGCGTTATCGAGCTATCTTGCAGTCAGTAGGCGTCGCCTGTTGTCCTTGTCAAGAAGGATGGCGTTTGGTGCTTTTCTGTGGATTACAGCCACCACAATCAAATCGCACGCTAGGATGTCTGCCTTTTGGCGCTATTGTTGAGGCCTTGGAGTGCTTGCACGTAGCCAAGTACTTCTCATCAATAGACCTCCGACCAGGCTCTTAGCAAATCTCGGTTGATGACATGAACCATGAGTCAATTGCCTTCGTAACACCTGGTGGTCTCAATTATTTCAAGGTTATACCGTTCTGTCTTTAAATACCTCGGCAGCCTTCGAATGGATAAAGGACTCCTTACGGAAAAACAGATATGTTTGTGTTTTAACGACGAGTGTTGGCATAGGGAAGGATTGCTTTGAGCGGAGTGTGGCCACCGATACCATTTTGAAAATTGTTCTAACGTGTCTGAGTACACATTTAAGGCAAAAGAGTCATGGAGAAAGGCATGGCGGCGTCCTACTTGTAGAACGGGCCGGACGAGGAGTGTTTAAGAAAGCAAGCCCAAGATTGAAGCTGACTTAGCAACACTCCTTATTGCTCTGAATGAAAACGTCGATGAACTTGCAACGCTTAGACATACTGTTGAGAGTATGATGAAATTCTGACCCACATGTGTCACCAGAATAAAGAGATAGGCGAACTGAAGAAACACGTTGAAACTATTGAAAGGCAAAAAAAAACCTTTGATTCCTCCCAGATCATAAAAGAGGCTGACCAGCTAGAATGGCAAATCAGGAAACTGAATCTCGAGTTTCACGACATCCCGGTAACTGAAAAAGAAAGCCTGTTTTCATAAGGTAATGAAGTAGCAAGGAAGATTAATATCCCGGAGATGACCGATCATCATGTCGCTATTCACAGGCTGCCAGCCTGTGAATAGCTACAAAGACAAGGTGCCACGAATTATCGTCCGCTTCAGAAGGCAGTCCATAAAAGAGGCGTTTATGAAACAAAGAAAGCAACTAAGCACATTAAATGAGCGATGCCGCATTCTTGAATATCTGACGAAAAGAAACAGGACACTTCCTGCGAACATGAAGGACTGGGCAGGAACGCATGGCTTCAGGTATGCGTGGCATCGAAATGGGAACATACATGTTCGCTAGAAAGACGGTGACAAAGCTATCAACGTCCGCCACGAGGGTGACCTAGATAAAATCAAATAATTCGTTTGATCCCCTGTTCTAATCTTGGTCCCACAGTTTACCATGGCTGAATCCGATTATGTTTTGCCTTCAGATCTTGCCAAACTATCTTGTAATCTATACTCACTTGAATGCACAGTCCACCAGAAGTAAGGTCGCTCAACTCTAGATGTTTTTCCCCGAAATTCAGGTGCACTTTGACTTGGTAATGTTAAAGGAAAGGTGGTACGTTGATAATTCAAATATGCCTTTATCTCCAAGGAGTACAGCAATTTTTATCTCAACAGAACTACTGGCCAAGGGCGCAGTGTAGCAGTGCTTGTAAAAAACAGTTTTCATGTGAAATCTTGCCGACCTGCTCATGCATTCACACTGACTATGAAATCGTGTCAATAAAAATTGACAGAACTATTATTGCTGTCGTGTACAGGCCCCCGAGCGGAGACGCACGCAACTGGTTTCTTTATTTTTTGAGCATTTATTGGCTTTTGCTGGTGATAATAAGTGCACTATTATATATGGCAGAGAGTTTAATATCAACATTCCTAATGATACTCCCGCTAAAAGAGAAATGGAGCAGCTCATTCTGCCCTTTGGATACACAAATTTTATTAGTTCTCCTACCCGAATTGCCGCTACATCTGTAACACTACTTGACCTATTTATAACAAATAACTACACACCTTCTTGCAAAGCCGGAGTAATATGCAGTGATGTCAGCGATCACAATGCCATATAAATGTACCTGGAAACTAACAATGCACTCCCAAAGAGCACACAGCATGTTCAGTTCCAAGAAATGGCACTTAAAAACATAAATTTTTAGACAGAGAGAAAATAATTTTGATTGGATCAATATGCTGTGCGAAACAGAAGCAGATCATGCATACAAGTGATTCTTGTGTAGCTTTGTGAAAATATGTAATGCATCATTTCCTTACATGTACCTTACGCAGTCAAAAAAGACATACGTAATCCCTGGATAACGACAAGTCTACTTAGTAGAATCCAAGCGAAGAATCGGATCTATAAGAAGTTCTTGAATACTCGCAATTCTGATCTGTTTAAACTATACAAACGCCTCCGTAATAAACTAACGAAAGATAGCAGAACCGCTAGAGATGAGTGTTATTGCAATTTCTTTTTTAACTCAACCTCTAGGACTGACGTGACAGAAAAAGAAAAAAAGTGTGCTTAATCCTCCCTCCCTATCAAAACAAGTAATAAATATTATTCAGAAAAATGAAGAATTGTCGGGCAGGAAGTTGGCTGATACGTTTAGTGATTTTTTTTCTTGATCTCCAGAGAAACGATTATGATGTGAAGGCTTTGCAATACATATATTGTACCGTAGATCAGACATGTTTTCTGAGTTCAGTAACTGAGTCCGAAGTAGAGACTGTATTTCTCGCATTAAATAATTCTGGAAGCTTTGACAAAGACGGTATGAAGGGGAAACCTGTGAAATATGTTACTGATGCAATAGCGCCGTGTCGCACCCATATATTTAACATTTGTCTGGCAAATGGTGTCTTCCCTTAGCAAATGCGGATTGCAAGAGTAGCAGTTGTTTATAAGAAAAGTGACAACAATGACTTTGCCAACTATAGGCCTTAGTCAATACTGCCTGTTTTCTCGGAAAGGGCTTGAGAAACTAATTTTGACCCGGATGAATAATTTCTGTAATAAGCATGGTATACTGACACCTTCACAATTTCGGATACACCGGTCCACCAAACTCGCTCTATTAGAACAAAAAGAATATATTTTAAAATTTCTTGATGACAGGAATTGAGCTTCTTGATTACATGTAGATATTGCCACATGGTGTGGAGCAGCAAGATACTGAAGAAGAGGAGAACGAGGTTTGTCTCGGCATCGCGCGTCGCCGCCTGCGTTTTCGTAAAGTGCAACAGCCTGTATCTTGATTCTGCTTATATACTCCAGCAGGGTATACGCGACAATTTGTCGGAGCTTGCTGGGTACGCTCAACTTTTGCGGAAGACTCCACTGCGCAGCAAGAACTTCGCCCCACAGTTGGAGTTGACTCCAGTTCACCGCACAAGCCGGCGAATCCGAGGCCTCGCCCCAGAATTTGGAAACCTCCAGGAAAAAGTGATGACAGCGATCACTGCGACTTCTACGGAACGGGTGACACCAACTTACCTAACGCTGCTGAAGCCCCAAGTGCCGACGGCTTTTCATGGCGACATATTTGAAGACGTGGAAGACTGGCTGGCGGAGTTCCAGTGCGTGGCTGCGTGCGTGGGACGAATGGGACAACAACGCCAAACTCAGGAACTCCTACTTCAGCCTCCAGGATGGTGCTCACACGTGGTTTATGAACCGCGAAAGTGCCCTGTCTCCCTGGCCTGAGTTCCAGCGCAAGCTACTGGAGACTTACTCCAGCCCCGATCGCCGAGAAAAAGCGGAGCGGGCACTTCAGTCACGCGTTCAAAAACCCAACGAGAGCTTCACAATGTACGTGGAGGACATGACGCGTCTCTTTCATTGTGCCGATCCGAGCATGTCGGAAGACAAGAAGGTGCGTCATCTGATCAGAGGCGTAAAGAAGCAGCTCTTTGGCGGTCTTGTTCGGAATACGCCCAAGACTGTTGCGGAGTTCCTCACCGAAGCCACCGCGATGGAGAAGACCCTTCAGCAACGGTCGAACTTGTACAACCGACAAGTGAATGCCTCCTGCACTCCGGATACGCCGGTAGGCTTAGGGCGCGACGTCGCCTTGCTTTACGAGCTGATTCGCTAAGTGGTTCTCGACGAGCTGCAGAAGCACCATGGTACGTCGCCGCCTCCAGTCAGCTCCCTCACCAGCGTCGTACGCAACGAAGTACAGGAGGCACTGCAGGCATTTCTTTCCAGCGGTGAAGCACCACCTCGGCCAAGTGAATTTCGGCGCAAGACGTACGCAGAAATATTACTGAGCCCCGTCCAAGCTTTCGCACCTACTTATGTGGCGCCGCCAGTCGCGTTGCAATCGGCGCAAGCCGCTCCGACAACTTCGCAACCGTATTTCGACGATCGCCGAACATCCGCGAGAAAATCAGAGGTTTGGCGAGCACCCGATCGACGACCGCTGTACTACCACTGCAGCGAAGCTGGTCATGTGTATCGGGAGTGCCGTTACCGACGACTTGGACTGCGGTGTTTTTCTATCGATTCACTTCGACCTAACTTCGGCCAAAGGCCACCCGACATCGCAGAATTCCTCGAACAGCAGCGCAGACCGGGCCCATCGCAGCGGCAGTCACGCTCACCCTCACCGCGGCGATATTTTCCTGCTCACGATACGACCTCGAGGACGACGCAAGGGCGATCACCAACTCCACGCCAGGAAAGCTGACTTCAGCGACCTTCCGAGGCGGGGCCGCTGATGCTCGACGCGCTGAAGACCTCATATTGTGCCGACCACAGAATAACGAAAACACCATGACGCCAGAACAAGTTTCCGCGAACAAGATTTCACCGGACATGCCTGCGTTGATCGACTGCAAAAAAGTGAGTGCACTTGTAGATACCGTCGCCGATTACTCTATTCTTAGTGGAAAACTGGCAAGCGTTCTGAAAAAAGTTACGTTGCCCTGGAACGGGGCACCAGTTCGTACGGCAGGTGGCCACGTCGTCACACCGCTTGGCCTATGCACGGCTACAGTAGAAATTCGCGGTGCTGCATTTCTCGCCACTTGTCTGGTTCTACGCGAGTGTTCCCGCGATTTAATCTTTGGGATGGACTTTTGGCGCCATTATTGACCTCCGCGAGCGCTGCATCACTTTCTCGACACAAAGGGCAGCACAGACCGACGCCATTGGACACAGATCCGCACTTCGTGTTTCGTACGAGAGCATCACGATACCGCCGCGTGCGAGTGTTATGGTTCCGGTCAAGTCCGACGAAGTACAAGACGGTGAAGCCATTGTCGCAGGCAACATTTCTATGTTGCTGGCACAAGGTATTTGTGTAGCGCGAAGCCTTGTGGAACTTCGTGAAAGCCAAACAACGGTCCTCGTTACCAACTTTAGCTTTGAGCATCAGCGCATTTTTCGTGGCACTGCCATCGCCTACGCAAAACCATCAACGGACACCGTCGAGTGCTTTGCTTCAGAGGTAGACACAAACGACGGTTCGCTCAGAGATATCGATGTAAACTCCGAGCTTACCGATGACCAAAAGAGCGTACTGCAGGAACTCTTGAACGAATTCCGCGCGTGCTTCCCTCGGGCTACAAGGTGGGCCAAACGCCAATCAGGAAACACCGAATAACGATATCCGCCGACGCACGTCCCATCAAACAGCCTTATCGCGTCCCGCCGAAAGAATGTGAGGCAATTCAAGCCCAAGTCACGGAGATGCTAGATGATGGTGTCATTCAGCCTTCGCACAGTCCGTGGTCCTCGCCGGACGTTTTATTTAAGAAAAAAGACGCAACGCTTCGTTTCCATGTTGATTATCGACGCCTCAACGATTTTACCGAGAAGGACGTGTAACCACTGCCACGTATCGATGAATCTTTAGACAGGTTGCGGCGAGCTAAGTATCTTTCGTCTCTTGATCTAAAGAGCGGTTAATGGCAAATTGAGGTCGATGAACAAGACAGTGAAAAAACTGCTTTCATCACTCCAGATGGCCTTTACGAATTCAGAGTACTTCCTTTCGGTCTCTGTTCGGCATCAGCAAATTTCCAGCAAATGATGGACTCCGTTCTCGCTGGTATGAAGTGGCAAAGCCGCCTCGTCTACCTTGACGACGTGGTTGTTTTTTCGGCGACATTTGACGGCCCCCTGAAACGATTGCGGCAAGTTCTCGAAGCAATCCGATCGGCTAACCTCACCCTTAAGCATAAGAAGTGTCATTTCGGCTGCAAGGAGGTGATGTTTCTCGGACACGTGGTCAGCGCAGAAGGCGTTAGCCCCGATCCCACGAAAACTGGCGCTGTAGCCTCGCTTCCAACACCGACCGACAAGAAAAGTGTCCGACGCTTCCTGGGCCTTTCCGCATACTACCGGCGTTTCATCGAAAATTTTTCGAAGATGGCGGAGCCGCTGACTCGCCTCACGAGGGACGATGTATCCTTCGTCGGGCCCTCACAGCAAGAGACTGCTTTGACCGAGCTTCGATAGCGTCTGGTGTCAGCACCAGTTTTGGCCCACTTTGACGAGGAGGTGGACACGGAAGTTTATACAGACGCGAGTAACGTTGGTCTTGGTGCGGGGCTTGTACAACGGCAGGAAAGTATTGAAAGAGTGATCGCCTACGCAAGTCGCACACTATCGGATGCACAGACCAACTACACCACCACGGAGAAAGAGTGTCTTGCCGTCGTGTGGGCGCTGGCCAAATTTCGACCTTACCTTTACGGCCGCCTATTCAAAGTTATAACTGATCACCACTCGTTATGCTACCTTTGAAATCTCGCGGACCCTTCTGGACGATTGGTACGGTGGAGTCTACGTTTGCAGGAGTACGACGTGACCATCGTGTACAAGTAGGGCCACGTACACGAAGACGTTGACGCACTCTCGCGCGCCCCTATCGACACTACCGACCACAAAATTGAGGACCACGGCGCTTTCCTTGGGGCCGTAAGCGTTACTGATTTGTCCACACGGCAGCACGCAGACGACGCACTACTGCCTATATTCGAACATCTGTAACGACTAAACCCATCGATACCCCGGCATATCGCTCGTGGATTGCCGTCTTCTTATTTACGACATGGCGCCTGATACAAAAAGAACTCCACTGCCACCAACAAGACCTACCGTTTGGTCATTCCTGCAGACCTCAGTGTCGAAATTTTGTTCACCTGTAATGACGGACCTCCGTCTAGCCATTTGGGTTTCACGCGAACGCTTCATAGAGTGCGCAAATCCTACTACTGGCCGAGACTTGCCGAGTGTGTTAAGCGGTACGTCCAAGCCTGCCGTAATTGCGAGCGCCGAAAGTCGCCAGCTGTGAAGCCTGCGGGATTGCTGAAGCCGATTGACCCACCTTGCAAACCTTTCGACCAGGTCGGCATGGATCTTCTGGGCCCGTTTCCGCTGTCGTCTTCTGGCAACAGGTGGATAATGGTCGCCATCGACTATTTAACGCGATATGCCGAGACAAAGGCGCTGCCTCGAGGCACAGCTTCCGAGGTTGCCCAGTTTTTTATACAGAACATCGTCCTACGGCATGGCGCCCCATCGCACGTGATCACAGACCGAGGAACTTTTAGAGCCTTTACAGCACAGCTCATTGAAGACGCTTTTAAACTCAGCTGCACGACCCATCGAAGGACAACTGCCTATTATCCGCAGACAAACGGCTTTACCGAACTACTGAACAAAACGATGACTGACAGGCTGTCTATGTACGTAGACAAACAGCACAAGACGTGGGACGAGATACTCCCTTACGTAGCGTTTGCCTATAATACTGCTACGCAAGAAACAACACGATTCACGTCGTTTTACCTCATTTACGGCCGTGAAGTGCAGCCTATGTTAGAAGCAATGCTGCCGTGCGACAAAATCGATCATCTCGACCTCGCCCAAGATGCCGAACTTTTCGTCCAACGCGCGGAAGAAGCCCGTCAGCTTGCCCGAGTGCACATAAAGCAACAACAGAGCATCGATGCGCACCGTTACAATCTCCGTCATCGACATGTCGAGTTCCAACCTGGTGATCAAGTTTTGGTCTGGAATCCCGTGCGCCGAAAAGGACTAGCCAAAAAGCTTTTGAGTCGCTACTTCGGACCTTACAGAGTGTTGCAGCGAATTCGTGACTTGAACTACGAAGTCCTTCCTGACGGAAGTCAGCCTCCCCGATGTCGACAAACGAAGTCTGAGATTGTGCACGTTCTGCGGTTGAAACCGTATTATAGCCCCTAATATTCGACGTTTTCAGCCGCTTCGATTAGTTTTGTGATTGCTCGTCCATCAGTGCTTTGTGACTATATTGCACACCACAGTGATTGTGACGATAGCTTATGTGTTCGTGCTAGACCATCTCGGCGCTCTCAGGTCAAACCTATATATGCTTTCTGACTTCTTTTCTTTTTTTGAAGAGGGGGTAACGCCACATGGTGTGGCGCAGCAAGAGACTGAAGAAGAGGAGCGCGAGGTTCGTCTCGGCATCGCGCGTCGCCGCTTGCGTTTTCGTAAAGGGCAACCGCCTGTATCTTGATTCAGCTTGTATACTCCAGCAGGGTATACGCGACAATATTTCAAAGGGTTTTGATCACTTGAACCACAAGTTACTTTTAGAAGAGCTTCATGTGCGTGGCTTTCGAGGAACGGCATTGGTACTTTCGAGCAGCTATCTCGGATGTCGACAACAGCATGTTGAAATAAATGGTCACCGATTGAATGTTGAAGCTCTCGATTCCCGCGTGCCGCAAGGCAGCACTTTGCGCCCACTCCTTTTTAATATATACGTGAACGACATAGCACAGATAGAGAAATAAAAATGGTGATATGTGCTGATGACACCAGCTTATCGTTTTCAGCCTCATCGTCTTCGAACATGGTCATAAAAGCAAATACAGCCCGTAGGCTGCTTTAGAAGTGGACAAAATATAACGCCCCAAAAATTAACACTTCCAAAACAAAGGCCATCATTTACTGTCCAAAAAAACAAGGATGTTCATATTAACGGTAATATCGTCCTTAATAATTTCAAAATAGAGAATGTAAATTCTTTTAAAGTACTTTATGTACTTTTCAACGAGAAAATGACATGGGATGATCATACAAATTTCGCAGTATCTAAACTATCACGTGTCATTGGATCGATTTACACTCATAAGCACCTCCTCCCTATAATTGTGACAAGGCTTCTTCACAATTCACGGTTCTGTTCCCACCTAAATTATTTTCATTTGGTGTGGGCGGAAACATTCCTCGCGAATCTACGAAAATTACACGTTCAGCAGGAAAGAATGCTCAGAATAATATACAATGTAGCCTATGAGCACCCATCTAAACCGCTCTTTATGGAAGAAAACATAATGCCGATTCATGATCTCTACGCATACAGCCTAGTTTCTAAGTACATTACCGAGCTGGAAAACAAGGTCTCGTTCACTGCACAACTGGCATCGCTGCAGAAAAAAAAATATCACGTACGCAACCACAAACACCGATATTTGGCACATACATTCATTCAGAACAGATTACTGACAACATTTTGTCCCGAAAAGACAAATGAAGATGCACCCGGCGTCGGAGAGACAGACAGCTGTACAAGATGGCGTACACAAAACTCAAGCCGGCGTCTTGTCTTGTCTTGTGCCCCAGACAGTGGCGCATACCCACTATGGGGGATTGGCCAAGAAGCAGGCGGTTTTTCGTATGCTTAGAAGCAAAGCCAAACTAGATTTAAATTGTCCTCAGCCTCTACTACTTCTTCTTCTTCTGCGCCCATCTCTTGCCGAATGCGCGTTCCAGTCACTTCTTTCTCAGCGCTGACGCGTTACACCTAGCGGCATTATTCCCCCGCAAAAAGAAAAGCACCGACCCCGATGCTTACTAAACTACGATGCTTACTAAAAGAAAGTGGAAGTGTGGAAGTAGTATGACATCGGGTTGGCGCCGTCTTAATGCACGAAATACGGTTTGAGACGAATAACATGCACTCTCTCCGAGTAGTGCTTAGGCGTGCTGAGGCGTGCTTAGGCGTGCTTAGTAGGCGACGCGGCACAGTCGGGAATGACCTCATAGTTTACTTCACTAACGCGACGTATCCCTTTGTAGGGCCCAAAGTATCTACTAAACAACTTCTCAGATAAGCGCTGGCGACGGATTGGAGTCCACACCCAGACTTGGTCACCTGGCTGGTACTCAACTTGCCGATGTCGAAGGTTGTAGCGTCGTGCGTCTGTATTCTACTGCTTCGTGATGTGTATGCGCGCGAGTTGACGAGCTTCCTCTGCGTGTTGAGTAAGTTGCTCGGCGTCGAAAGTAAGTGATGCGTCGGTGTCGTGCGGGAGCATTGCGTCTAGCGTGGTGTGGACCTCGCGCCCGTAGACAAGACGGAACGGTGTGAATTGTGTTGTTTCCTGAATGGCAATGTTGTACGCGAATGTAACGTACGGCAAGACCTGATCCCATGTTTTATGCTGGACGTCTCCATGCATAGACAGCATGTCAGCAATGGTCTTGTTTAGCCGTTCTGTCAGTCCGTTGGTCTGCGGATGATAGGCAGTGGCCTTGCGATGCTGCGTGCAGCTCAACTCGAATATGTCCTCTATCAGTTGGGCTGTAAAGGCAGTTCCTCTATCGGTGATGACGTATGATGGTGCACCATGTCTGAGGACTATCTGATCGATGAAGAACTGGGCAACTTCGTAGGCCGTGGCACGTTGTACAGCTTTCGTCTCGGCGTAGCGTGTTAGATAGTCTGTGGCGACTATAATCCACTTGTTTCCGCTGGCTGACAAGGGAAAGGGTCCCAGAAGATCCATGCCGATTGGATCAAACGGCGCGCTAGGTGGTGCGATGGGTTAGAGTAACCCCCCGGGTTTCAGAGACGGCGATTTCCTGCGTTGACACTCACGGCAGCTTTGCACGTAACGCTTCACCGTGGTAGAAAGTCTGGGCCAGTAGTACGTCTTGCGTACTCTTGCAAGAGTACGTGATAATCCCAAGTGTCCAGACGTGGATTCATCATGGCAGGCTAGCAGGATGTCATGACGGAGGGCGGCAGGTACGACCAATAGATACTCTTTGTCGCTGGCACTCGAGTTTTTCTTGTAGAGGACACCCTTTCGGAGGCGGAAGGTCGATAGATTGCGAGAAATGTGTTGTGGGATTGTAATATTCTTGCCTTCAAGGTAATTGTTGAGAGGTCATATTTCGGCGTCCTCGCGCTGCCGTGTGATCAGGTCAGATGCGGTGAGGGCCCCAAGGAATGCGCCGTCTTCGTCCGTGTCCTTATCGCAAGTTTTGACGGGAGCGTGCGATGACGTGTTCGCGTCTTCGTGTTTGCGGCCCGATTTGTAGACGATGGTAACATCGAACTCCTGCAGACGGAGACTCCATCGAGCAAGTCATCCGGACGGGTCTCGTAAGTAGGCTAACCAACACAAGGAATGGTGATCTGTCACCACCTTGAAAGGGCGACCGTAGAGATAAGGCCGAAATTTCATGATGGCCCACACAACCGCTAGACACTCTTTCTCGGACGTGGAGTAGTTGATTTCGGCGTGTGAAAGGGTGCGACTGGCGTAAGTGATCACTCTCTCGACTCCTTCCTGGTGTTGAACGAGTACAGCGCCAAGACCGATGTTGCTTGCATCGGTATGCACCTCGGTGTCAGCGTACTCGTCAACGTGAGCGATTATGGGTGATTACTGCAGGCGCTGCCGTAACTCGGTGAAATCTGCGTCCTGCTCATCCGTCCAAACGAAGGGTGTATCTTCTCGCGTGAGGCGTATGAGTGGTTCGGCGATCCGGGAGAAGTTAGCGATGAAGCGACGATAGTACGCACACAGACCGAGAAAGCGGCGTACTGCTTTCTTGTCACGAGGAGTCGGAAAAGCAGCAACAGCAGATGTTTTGTCTGGGTCAGGCTGGACGCCATCGGCGTTCACGACATGTCCGAGAAACTTTAACTCTTCGTAACCGAAGTGACCCTTTCCTGGCTTTAGTATGAGATTAGCGGAGCGGAGCACCTCAAGTACCGCCTCGAAAGGCGCCAGATGTTCTTTGAAGGCCGCCGCAAACACGACGACGTCATCTAAGTATACTAAACAACTGTGCAACTTCAGACCCGTCGGAACAGTGTCCATAATTCTCTGGAATGTGGCCGGTGCAGAACACAGGCCGAATGGAAGTACTTTAAATTCATACAGTCCAGCTCAGAAACACTCTTCCATATTTCTTAAACCTGTGCGAGCATTACAATTTAAATCTTCAATGCATTCGGCCAAAAGATTTGCGTCATTTTATTTCAGTTATACGCGAAAGGGTGGCACTTTTGTTTGAAATGTGCCACACGATATAATGGACAACGCTTGGTTTTTTTGGAACTGTAGATTTCTCTAAAAATTGTCGTTTGTTTGTGCATTCTGATATTCCTTTTTGTCTTTGCTGATATGCTTGTACTGTTTGCTTTTATTTTTAAATGTCACGTATTTGTATCGGGGATGCGAGAGCCCGTCAAGCTAGAAATTTTGATTTTTTTCTGCCTCCCACATCCTTGGGCTGGAAAATAATGGCATTATTATTATTACTTCACAGCTATAAAAGGTCCACATGTCAGTGTTGCCTACAATATGTCAGTGTTTTGGCAACTTTCACGAGTCATCTAACGCGTCTACCAGAGTAGACCTATACAAACTTAGAGAAGTGAAACTCTACCTTCCACAATGCAACGGAAATAAGGGTAATAAGAGTAGTGGTGTCGTCGTGAATTAAAGTATGTGACCAAAACATGGCGCTGGCGAAATTAAAACTAACTTCATCGTCATTACGTAGTGAGCAATATGGCCGCTATGGTAGCGGTTGGTGGGGTTCAATGCGCTGCTCGCTCGCTGGTTTTGGGCCTTTTGTTGCCGCTTTCGGAGCGGCGTTGCGGTTTATTATACTCTAAAATGACTGCCCATATCTTTATTATATCGCCAGTTGACTGAGAGGCCTCAATTTGCAAGAAAAGACGTCAGACAAGTAAGCTTGCATTGTTTATTGTCAACCCTGAATGAAGCAGTAATGCCCACAATTGCACTCAGGTCAGGTGAAGGTCAGTTGAAGCTAAGGCTGTAGTTTACAACATACAGAAACACAGATAGTAATCTATTTCACGGAATTAAAAACTGAAATCGAACGAAGTTTTCTCATCGCGTTTGGCGTGCCTTTAAAGCAAGAACAACGATATTGTGCTCGGCTACACTCGTACTTGTGTGGCGTACAGTGCTGTTTGACGCATTTCATACTATACTTATGTTCTCTGCCTTCGACGATTCCAGCTAGATTAAAAAAACAAAACATAAGAAATGCTCGTCAACGATGTACTGCAAGTAGGGTATGCTCGAGCTGTAATTTCGCATTGTTTTCATAGCACATTGGTGATAGACATTAAGTGCAGAGGGAAAAAGACGTTATGTTAAGCTTTAGATCACATATTGTATGTTCTTGATATTTCAGCTGTAGATTTAGTGTTGAGGTGTACCAGTAAAGGCTTTGACACAAGTGGAGTAGTCCTAGGAAGGCGAGGAGCGCTATGGAGACGACAGTGCTTACAGGGTCTTCTGCAAATATTGTGTATAAACAAGGACACTAAATAAACGTACAAGTATGCCCAACTAATGCTCACGGAACCTTGTAAAATGCAGTTTACGGTTTTGTGTTAAGAAATATCTCGGTTTGCGTATCCAAGCAATGCAAAAATGTTACAAGGAGGTGAACACTTCATTTGAGTAACAGAGGTGAGCAAGGGAAGCTTCAGCCTGTAGCCAATGTTTCAACAATCAAGCATATTTGTGAAGGCCGTGACGAAGACAAGTTTCCATCCTGAGGCTTCCCTTGCTCGTTCACTGTTGATTGGCTGAATGTTAAGGCAAACGTCGAGTATATTTCAAAACTTTTTGTGAACACACTGTCCTCAGGCATGTCATCTGCTGTTTGAAGAGAAAGAAAAACTGATTTTATTGGTTTGTGATGTCTGAGAAGTGTGGAGTAGGCCAGTTGTGTGAAGTTGCCTGTTCTAACCATCTCTCACGATGTAGGGCTAGCCTAGTTACTGATTTCATGCAAACTGTACATGAGCATCTCTAGTTAAATGAAAAGTGCAACATCCAGATCTAATTCTAATCCTATCACTTACCATCTTAACAATGTTCCCTTAGCTTTCGTCATGTCCTCTACATATGTTGATGTAAGCACTACAAATAATTTAAATTGGACCAATATGAAGTATGTCATTAACAATGCTATTCACCTGCTTGGGTACTTACAGTGAAACTTTCTCAAGCACTGTCTACTTTAAATCTACATCTTTACACGACGTTAATAGGCTGAAAACTTGAACAAGCATCTATCTGCAATATGGAATCCCAGTTGGGTTATTCTTATTACTTCTCTTGAACTAGTACAATATAACTCTGCTTGTTTCATTTTTTCTAATTATAACCGTCCAGCTAGTACAACCTTAATGAGACTAACTTGCACGTATTCCCCCAGCTAATCGCCGCAGTCGCCATGTTTCGCTATTTCATAAAATTTTCCTTCATACCACTTTTCACGACGACTTCATCCCGCGAGCTCAAGCACATCTCAAACGCCATCGATCTTCGCAGTAACGCAGGGATTGATTCTTGCTGCATGAAGTCTTACTTTCAATCTTTCATTCCCCGCACATCCCATGGATGGAACCACATTCCCTCAAATATCGTAGCCATCACCGATAACAAGCTTTCTTTTGCAAAACGTTAGCTAACATTGTATAATCAGCAGAAGCATTGTGTTACCGGAACTCACTGCTCTTGTTCGTTTGGTTTACTCTTCTGCGTTGTACCCACTCCTCTCTTTAATGGCGTATGGCCCTGAGCGTACTTTAAATAAAAAATAGAATAATAAAGTGAAGAGTGACTGCCAAAGTTTCAGTGAACATGAAGCATCATTTTCTCAAAATATCACTAAGCGGTTTTGAAGGCTTTAAAATGATTTGCAGTTTCATGTAATAAATTAACGCTATGAGGAAGCATGTGATATTTGGCGGTAATGTCCGTTAATCTGATTTGCAAATATCAGTGACAGGGTTTCTGCATTACCAAGCAGCAGCTCGCTGCATGATGAAAAAAGAACGTGCTAGGACTCAACTCGTTACTTTCCGGATTGTCATAAAACGCCAATTACATCAAGCAAGCTTATATGTCAAATTTTAGCATTCCCGCTCGGTAGGATACAAAACTGTAGACTGCTGCTTTCCTGATAGCGCTCACAGCCCTCTATCTGGTAAACTTGCAAACATTTCATGGTGAGGCACGTAGTTCAAGAGGGCCTGTTGTCATTATGGTGACCGTTGAGCTTCTTATGGCTTAGCGTGGGCAGTTTGCAAACTGATAACCTCTCGTTTGTCCTTCTTGCTGAAAAGAGAAGTCATGCAGCCATGACAAACATGCAAGTAAGGAATGGTGAAACAGAAGTTTGTCCAATTAATAAAGAAATTAAAAGAAACCCTGGCTCTGTGTGCGAGGATTCTGGCTCTGTTGCGACACATTCACTGTTGACTTGTACGTCTAGAGGCAATAGAGTCCAAAGGGGTGATCAAATATGAGCAGCATCTTAGAAGGTGGAGGCAAAAGAAGAAAGCCTCAATTACTATGGTGGAAGCATGGGTGAGATTGTGATTCATGTATGGCTAAGAACAGTGCACAAACGCTCCATAACAGAAAAGCACACACACACACAACACTGTTTTGAGTGTGCATTTCTTTCAGTGGTGTCCTTGTGCGGGCTGTGCTTTGTGAAGCCTCGATTAAATGTTTTGCCAGCTACTAGGTAATAAACACAGTAATTTTATTATGCATCAAATAATATTAATCAAACAGTATCATCGGAAGTACACTTGCACTAATGTGTTGTGAATTTATCGCAGTGTATCATTCACGGAGACACAGCCAAAACGATTTATCTTTTGTACTGTACTCAGTGTTAGGAATTCTAGTAACGTGGCAAAATACCAAGAGCCTGGTTTTAATTGCCTTTCAAGAGCAATAACTTTATTGTGATTTCCCACTTTGAAAAAAAAATTGCTACATGAATTGTTTTACCCGCCTTGCACCCGAAGAAATTGAAAGTTGAAAATGCGAAGCTGTGTTTTTTTACTGACCGGTGCACACATCCAGAGGCGGCAAGGTTAATCCGCTTTGAACGACAGAAAGCTGGGCTAGTTGGTAAAGATTCATTATGCAAAAAAGAGGTGATGCGTGCATACGGGACACAAGAGTAGAGAAGTCAGATATTTCCTTACGTTGATGATTGCCTGATTTGCTTCAATAGGGAAGAATTCGTTTCCGCTGCTACCTCAGTAAGTGAGCAATATAAACTTTATGGAGGAGGAATAAATTTTACCAAGGAATATTCTCAGCGACTCGTAATTCAGTTTCTTAACATTTCCTTGGCCTTCGAAGAACATCACGTTTGTTGGCAGTACTCCCCAGGATCTTCGAAGCCGTTGCTAAACTTTCAATCCAAGCATTCCAAAGTAGTAAAACAACGAACTACCATGTCGTACCTTCAATCCTCTCTCACCAGATCCTACATGCACAAAATGAGCGCTAGTTTTAATGTATAGGTCCGGCGCCTATAAGAAGCAGGTTATCTTAGTGTAGCAGTGGCCACTGTGGCTAAGCGCCTAAAGAAGTCGGTTTTGAGTGGGACAGACGTGATTACAGAAAGGAGTAATAGCAAAAAAAGAGTAGTGGCTATTCCGTGCATTCATTCAGTCTCGCACAGGCTTAAAGAAGTGGCAAGTATATATGACGGCAATATTCCTTTCAGTGCTCCCAATAAGCTAGGTGAGATATGCGCTGTCGTGCAGAAGAAAAGGGAGGCGGTAAAAGGCAAAAAAAAACAACAGCTATTTGTCCAGTGAAGCACGATAAGAACAACAGTTTTACTGATTGTCGTATGAGTGTGATTTATAAAATTCCCCTTAGCTGTGGCCAGCTCTACGTAGGGCCAAAAGGTCGGTGTATCAATCAGAGGCTAATGGAACATAAAAGGTCGTTAACCGGT
Source organism: Dermacentor variabilis (assembly GCF_050947875.1). Taxonomy (NCBI): domain Eukaryota; kingdom Metazoa; phylum Arthropoda; class Arachnida; order Ixodida; family Ixodidae; genus Dermacentor; species Dermacentor variabilis. The sequence continues at coordinate 49,283,330 of NC_134573.1, forward strand.
GGATCGCCTTCTAATCTTCCCTTACATTGCCAAGATTGTAACTGCACGCCAGAGTTAGATGAATGCGCGATATTGTACAGGCATAAAAATGGAAATACGCGTCTCCTAATTGGCTGGGGTGCGCTGGGCAGGCATTCTCAGATCATGAACATCAGGCTGCCATCATCCCTCAAGAGAAACGTTTATAACCAGCTGTGTCTTACCAGTACTTACGTACGGGGCAGAAACCTGGAGGCTTAGGAAAAGGGTGCTACTTAAATTGAGGACGACGCAACGAGCCATGGAAAGAAGAATGATAGGTGTAACATTAAGGGCTAAGAAAAGAGCAGATTGGGTGAGGGAACAAACGCGAGTTAATGACATCTTACTTGGAGTCAAGAAAAAGAAATGGGCCATGGGCAGGACACGTAATGAGGAGGGAAGATAACCGATGGTCACTAAGAGTTACAGAATAGATTCCAAGGGAAGGGAAGCATAGCAGAGGGCGGCAGAAAGTTAGGTGGGCGGATGAGATTAAGAAGTTTGCAGGGACGACATGGCCACAATTAGTACATGACCGGGGTAGTTGGAGAAGTATGGGAGAAGTCTTTGCCCTGCAGTGGGCGTAACCAGCCTGATTATGATGATGATGACGCGTCTTATGGTAGAGGCATGGCATATCTATAATGGTGGAAGTCCGTGCGTGAGTCAGCCTTCGATTACTTTACATAAGACATTAAGTGCCTTAACAGTTATCCCTCACGTAGACCGGCGCATGTACCCAACTTATACGTGGTGTTACCATTCCTTAGCTTGCGCAGATGAATTTTGTATCTTCTTTCTTTTTCTTGCCTCAGTGCTCCCTTCATTTTTAGTCGGCGTTCGTGTTGTCCACTTGCCTACTCTTGTGTCCTGTCTGCACGCCTCACCTCTTTTTTGCATAATAATCCGCTTTCTTAGGTAGTTTCCAGACAGACTGTGCTCGGTTGCAGCGACGAGTTTTCACGCTAGCTAGGACATTTTTTTTTCAAACAACCCGTCATTAGGCGGGCAGAGGCGGCAGATCACTGATGACAGAAGCCGTGTATGTAGCCACTACGCCAGTGAAACACCGCTGCTTATCAAATTGACCATCTTTAAACACGTTCGCCTGGTAGCAGCTATCGAATGTCGGACGCACATACTGGCTGAGGTATTATCGTTCTCTGATTAAAACAAACCTGCGTGATGCTGCGCATAGGAAACGACCACCCCTATCGTAGATATAGCCACCGTACAATTTGCATCGATTAAGGGCGCGGACTGCAATCGATACCAGTGGGCTGCTGCTTATCACACGTCAGTGAGGTCTCAAAACCTTTATTCAAGTAATAAAGCACAGGTTTTAATAACATAGGTTTAATATAAACGATTGTCTGCTTATTTTGCAAAAAAATGCATGTTAACTATGTTTGACGGTTATTATATGCAGATTTATACATCTAATATTTTGCCGCTTTGAGCGCTCCTAGCAGGAAAATTACAAATTAAAGAACGCGATAATTACAGTAGCTCCTCTTGCGCGCTCATGCTGGAACGCGCCGCGGTTGATTTTTCGCCCTCTGTGGCGATCGCTGGAACTTGAGAGTGTGCGGGGCCTGTGTCTGCCGGCTATTCTTGCTGCTTTCCGACAAGCCGGCCCGCACTTGAACTCATCCATATACCACTTTTGGCTTCGTCAAATTACCGTTCTTAGCTACCTTGCCTGCGCAGCTGGCGTTCTACTCGACCCTACCAAAATGCGCGCTGTCCAGAACTTTCCTGTTCCGTCTTTTCCCTTGCATGTAAGAAGCTTTGTTGGCCTATGCTGGTATTTCTGTCGTTTTATCATGAATTTCGTTAAAACCGCTCGTCGACTCACCGTGCTACTTAAGAAAGACGTTGCTTTCACATGGGATCTTGCTCAAACCAAACCTTCTCTGTCCTCGTACGCTTGCTCAAGGCTCCTCCATTGCTGGATCATTATATCCTTCTGCCGCCACTGAACTTCACAAGGACGCCAGTGGCCATGGAATTGGGGCTGCAGTTGTTCAATGGGAGCGTAACGCAGGGCGTGTAATTGCACACGCCAGCCCCTCACTGTCTCCCACCGACAGTAATTTTCAATTACCCAACGAGAGTACCTCGCGTCAGTTTAGGCAGTTGCCGAATTCCACCCCTACTTGGACGGCAGCACATTTGCCCTGGTTACGGAACAGGACGCCTTGTTCTGGCTCTCCTCACTTAAATACCCCACAGGACGATTGGGTAGGTGGCCGCTATGGTTCCAAGAATATTCATTTTCTTGAATATTCACTGGCTTATACAAGCCACGCCGTTTCCACGAGGACGCTCACTGCCTCTTCCGTCGTCCTGTCGAGCGTCCTGAAAGTGATGCGCATGACACTGACTCTTTCGTCCTGGACATTTCTGACCTGCACGACATCCGCACTCAACAGCGTGATAACTGCTTACGTGTTCTCATCGATGATTTCAATTCTGGACATTTGGAGTCCAGGCTAAGCATATGCGTGCTCTGCGACGACGTTCGCTAACGTCGCAGCATACGCGCTGAAGGACCGCAATTATTACTCTTTGTACCACGCCATCTCCGGACATCAGTTCTTCAGCCGGTGCATGATGACCCTGCTGCAGGTGACCTCGGCGTTTCGCGTACTTATGACCGCGTACGGCACTGATTCCACTGGCCAGGCCTTTACCGCTCTGTGTACCGCCACGTTGCCGCCTGTGGGCTCTGTCAGTGTTGCACAAAACCTGCTTTGCTGCCCGCTGGACGCCTTCGCCCGCTCTGTGAGGCTTCAGAATCATTCTGTTGCGTCGGTCTCGATCTTTTCAGTCTTTTCCCGACGTCGAAATCTAGGAATAAGTAGGTCGTCATCGCCACTGATTACGCGACATGGTACGCGATCACCCGAGCTTTCTGCACAAGCTGTCCAACTGAGGCGGCAGGCTTCCTTTTGCATGACGTCATCCTTCCTCACGGCGTATCCCAGCAGCTCTTCACTGATCGCGGCCGCACTTTCTTGTCCCTAACAGTCGAAGACCTACTTGGCTCCCGTTCCGCCGAGCGCAATCTTTCCAGCGCCTACCACCCGCAGACAAATGGAGTGTGGGAGCGTCTCAATCACACGCTAACAAAAATGATGTTCCGTGCGTTTCCGATGACCACAGTGATTGGGACAGTGCGTTACCATTCGTGACCTTTAGCTATGATTCGTCCCTTCACGATACCACTGGTTGTTCACCCTTTAACCATCTGTTCGGCCGCTACCCCTCTTTGACCTTTGACACACTGCTTCCTTCCTTGACAAACACTCCCGCTGAATACGCTCAAGACGTTTTCACCGGCGCTCACTTTACACGCAAGGTCCCGGCCCCTGGCTCACTGAGACTCAGCTCGCGCAGAAGATCCGGCACGACAGCCGGCATCGGGACCTTCGATTTCCTCCTGAATCTGTTGTCCTCCTATGGACGCCATATCGCCGCTTTGGCTTGTCTGGAAAGCTGCTGCCGCGCTACACAGGCCCTTACACGATACTACGTCACCTTGGCCACGTCCACTACAAGATCGCTCTGCTGGACAAGCGTGTCCAGCCGAGCGATCCCCATGGGCGTTGTGCCTGTGCCCCGCTGAAGCCTTACTTTTACGCGTGTTCACCTCTCTTATTAGCGCCGTCTCGGCCGCCGAGACGGCCCTTTACATGCGGGGAATATGTGACGGCGTAAGCAAAAGTGGCGCCACTCAGAAGACGAATCGACGTTTACAGGTGGAATCGGTCTCGGCAGCCATCTTGTTTGTGGATCGTTGTCTCACTTGTAATTATTGTGGATACATTTTATACGTGATTTTTGTAGCGTAACAATAATAAGTTCTTACGGTGTTTACCCTCTTTACAAGAGGACCTAAATGACAGACTTTATATTTGCCGTAAACAGCGGCCACATTATGGGTCACGTTTATCGGCGTTCGAAGTGTGCAGGGTAATTGAGTGCAATAAAAAAATTGCGGCTGAACCTACAATGACTTTCAGCAGTAACGTCATTAGCGGTGAATCAATATAGCGACACAACGTAGTGCCATAGTCGAAAGCTGTTATGTATGAAGCGCTCGCTGCAGCACCATTCCTCTTCGCGCTTTCTTAAGGACAATCGGCGCCACCTAGCGCCGCTGCCGCAGAGCTTGACCGCGCTCTCGTAAATGCGTAGTGCGCCTGTGCGCGGGAACGTTGAGAAACGCGTCAGGGAGGCAACCGGGCTGCTCTCTCATGCTTGTTTCTTCACACGCTGCACCCTCTAGACTAAAACTGGTGAGAACTACGCGTGTGACCTTGGAGACAAGTAAAATTTCGCAAAAGTGCTTCGGAGCGAGGCTAACTGTTCGCTCACATGCCGCACACTAAGTTGCTCGTACTGAGTGACTTAGGTTGGCGTGTGGTTCGTTAAACAGTGGTATAGAATTATTGCATTCATGACGCAGATCGCTGAGGCGTTGGCGGGACAGGCATAACCTGCAAGAAACAAATACGCAGCGTATGGGGGTGAAAGTAACCAATATGCAATCTGGGTGAACTTGTTGTTAGCCGGTTAAACACCTACATCCAAATACATTTTTCCACGTATAAGACAGCTTTGAAGCTCTCTGGCTGGTAAGATTTGTTTTTTACAACTAAATGCGTTTTATTTGCATACCTTACTGACATGTAAATTGCTTCATCTGCATTAGTGTTCTTTTTGTGTGCCTGTTCGCTTTTCAACGACGCCTAATTCACTTATTTCCTTGCATTTTCCTTGTTGTCCTTTAGTAATATATTGTAAAAAATTAAATATTTGGGTTTTACGTGCAAACACCGCGATCTTACGAGGCACGCCGTAGTGGAGTACGCAGGATTAATTTTGTAACCTGCGGTTCCTTAATATGCACTAAATATAAGTACGCAAGTGTTCTACACTTCGCCCTCTTCGAAACGCGGCCTTCGTTGCCAGAATTTGATCCTACGACTTTGTGCTTAGCTGCGCAACAGTGGAGCCGCTACAGAACCACGGCACGTGACATTGTGCAGCATTTCGTTGTATTGCTATAGCGCTAAAACTGGGCTTCAGGGGTCCTATGCAGGATGTGCCGAGTTTCTGGTTCACCCGAGTTTTACCCGAGTTTGCTCGACGGCAGTGAGTGAATGGAGATAGCGCGGAACGCGCGAAAGCTAGAGGCAAAATAATACCTATCTTTTTGCCTGTGGACAAAAAACCGCGTATGACAACATAAGCGCACCCTGCGCGGCACGCTGCTTCCACGTTTCAAGCGCAGAAGGCTGCACAGCGAAACGCGCCAGCGCCGCGTATTGTTATAAACGGATTATCGCAACTTAACACTACTGTGACTGTCCCGCTGTCTGTCTGCACACTTGCCGTGAGCTGCTTGCCACGCCTATCCCGGGCGAGCCAAGGGCGTGCCTCCTCTTTCGAGCACTATCTTTCTATCCTCCATCGAATGCCAACACGGTACCATGCGGCGCATTCTTGCACCAATACTTTCACTCAAATGAATACGTTACCATACAACAAATAAAATAACGACATTTTTATTTCTTTAAGTATCTGTTTTTCGTTTTGAATGCTAGAAATTTGTGATGACAAACGGAGATCGAGGAAATTATTAAATTTTGCACTTCTTGCCGCGAGTGGCGACAGTGAGGCGAAAACGTAGAAGCGGATACATTGAAGAGGGTCGCAGGCACGAGGGACTTGATATGGTGATAAGTCGCCTAGGGGCGCTGCAGTGCTATTCTCAATAAAGTCAGTCATGAGCCATGGAGGGTCATGGCCACTCTTTCTCTCTATGGGGAATAGAAACGCAGCGCCGCGGTACGGCTGTTCACTGCAGGCGTTTCACTAGGCTATTAAGGCCCCCGCTTGACCAACTAAAAACGACATATTAGTTATAGACAAGAGAGCAGCGGCTGTCGCTGCAAAATGGCGATGTGTTATTTTAGGGTCCGTAGTGACGCTGTTCAGTGAAAATGTACCTATTTGTCGTTGTGCGCGAAGCCTCTGCGATACATTGCGAAAAGCGCGTGCTTCCCAGCGACACAATTTATCGCTTGTCATCACTTGCCCATTGAAGGTGCCTCTGAGCGCATGTGCATGATCGCATGAGTGCCTCCGCGGGCATATATAGAACAATGTTTCTTACTTCGCGGGAACATTTCCAACGTAGTCGGGTGTGTCGACGGAACGTACGTAGGAATTAAGGTGCCTTCAATGTCAGCGTTACTGTGATTAACATTGAGGCAATGTTTAGACACGTCATATTGCCAAATTAGTCACTTCTGTGTAGCCGACTTAAATTTTGTGTTAGCGACATCTCACATGCGGCTGCTTATGATACTGACTTTTTCGCTGGTTGATGACTTTTTGCCGATTGTTCTATTTGTCTATCAGGGTGCCTTCGAATTGGCTCACTTTCTTGGGAAAGAAGTTAATGAAGTATAAATAGATAAATGGATATCACAAATTGATATCCATTCATATGTTTGATACCCAAACATATGAATGCTAATCTCATGAAGAACTTTGGGTTCTTCATTGGTGAAGTTACTTAGCATGTGTAATGCTGAATTTTGGTCATGCGTCTTCTATCGACCGCACTATGAAACAGCGAGGCATTGCAAAATTTGTTGCAGCGCGAGATGTGGATGTTGCGCCAAGCCGGTTGTGCCTGTGCATTTGTGGCGAAATGAAAATGCATTGACAATCTTAGTGTGTTGGCTTGCATGAAGAAAATACTTCAGATTGTTTGCTCTGTTCACTGTTGATGCATGTGCAAGAGGTTCAGTGTATCTTCTTTCTTTTATTTGGGGGGTAGAGTTATTCTGGATGAATAAATCATATATTTTCGTCACATAATGGGGCTCTAATTCTTAAGCAATAAAACAATGCAGATCCAATGCTCTGCAGAACTCGGTGTACGTGAAGATGTCATGAACCACCAAGGCAAAATTACATATCAGGACAAATTAGATGCAGATACCAATGAAAAGTCGGTCTTTAATCCACCATGATAAAAATAAAAAGTGCAGAGTAAATACACCTATTGTACAGTTTTAGAGCAATCATTGCACAAAACGTGATATGCTCAAACGAATAAACGCTTTGCCGCAAATGCCAAACTAGGATGAGCGACATGCAGCATATACAGGTATTCAACATGTCTCGTAACCGTTATTTTTAGTGTAAGCCTCGCTGTCAGACCTTTCCCTCCGGCACTCCCTCTACTGAAACCTGGCACTGTCTTTCCATTGGTGTCATCATGATAATGGTAACGGCAGCAGCAAGGCTGGTTAATGCTTGCGCCTTTGATTCCTGTGAGTTTAGTGATAAAGGATATGGCACGTGCATACACCCGTGCTGCAAAATTTAACACTAGAGATTTTTTGGAGAGCTAATTTGTGTTGGGACATTTCAAAGATGTGCGCCATTGTGGCCCAATAACTAGAGCATTGGTGAGGTTGAAGACTGGGTGTATTGGTATAGAAGCTTGAAGTTTAATTGTGGAGCAATTCGACGGGACACAAAGAAGAGAAATACACACAGCAGAACGCTCTTCTGTGTGTGTTACTCTTCTATGTGTGCCGTCGAACCGTTTTGCGATGCAACTTCAAATAGAGCATTGAGCTTCTTTGGTGCAGGACCGAGGAAGTGTAAGCTATTCGACAACATGCCAGTGCCTTGCCACACAATTGTGGAAGTCGGAAGGTTTGCAAACAAACCTTTGCTTTCAAATCCACCTGCTCATGTAATACAAGCACTGATTAAAAGAACCGTCATACAAAAATAATGGTGAAATCAATGGCCTGCGAAAAGTGTAATTTGTATATTGACACTGCTGACATAATAGGTGCCATACCGGCCTCAAAATGTACAGGACAGAGCAGTTTGTTTCCTGTGTGAAACACAACCTCCCATTACATGCTGTGGAGATAACAAAGCTCAGTTTGTTTTAACGTGGTACACAACATTCACTGTAACCTGTTTTTGATCTTAAAGAAGTGCCAAACACCACCTCTTTTTCAAGTACGTCATGGGAATATTTGGCGAGACCTTTTTACAGCCCCTCATAATGGAATTGTGGCCATCCAGCTTTGCATGGATGCCTTTATAGATTTCTGCTCCTGATCATTGTGTGCTATCAAGTTGCTGAAGTCTATGCAACTGGCGCAAGACATTACGTGATTCTATAGTCGAATACAACTTTAGAAGGCTGCTGAATCTGCACATTAAAGGCAGGCGAACACATGCCTGCACCAATGGGCACGCACTCTAGACTGACGTCGTGCCGCCGGACGCACTGATACCTGCTCGTTGGAGAGGGACTATTTCTTTAGACGTGGAGGCGATCGGCTGCTGCGCTTTCCTCATCTAGGCAGGGCCTCTCCTGTCTTCTGAACTTGTATCTGACTCTAAAGGATGCTGCTTTTCATACCACACAAAAGGACAAAGTTTACAATTATTTAGCCTATGAAGTGGATACATCAGAAGTGTGCTATGCAAGGGCTTAAGATGTGTGAAAATTAGTACATGCAATTATATGACATTGTTAAAGAATATGCGGTATCGAACGTGCATGTAATGGCACATTTGAATCGGGGAGTGTTGCAGTCATATGCACAGTCTATAGGTGATAGCATTATTAAGCTCCTACTGTTCCTGTCTTCATTGTGAATTACACACCGTTCATCTTGTGTCTAATCAACACGCACTGTATTCTTGCACATAGAAAGAACAAACAGCACAATGAGGTGTAGGCTTCATTAGTGTATCTTTAGTTACATGGGCCCAAAGGTGGCACAGATTGTCTTGCATTTTTGCCTATTTTGAAGAGACATTAAGTGCATATTACAAGTGTTCTAATATGCACAACAGAATGCTTACTGCAATAATTTTATTCATGTTCTTTTATAATAAACAAAATATTAAACTGAAAGCTCCTTTATAAGGTGCCTTCTGGGGGCTTGACTGGAGAGAAGTGAGGGCACCGATACTACTGTTGTAGAGCAGCCCTCTGGACCTCTGACACCCTCTCAAGAGCACGTGCCTGGCGCTCGCCTACTGCCACCAGGCGGATGAGTGCCTCCAGCAGCAGAATGTTTTGCTGCAAAAGAAAAGTGGATTATTGGACTGAATCAACCGCATACAAACCTTGATTTACAGATAAAAATGTTCGTTGCACTATTAGTTCTAAGTGTCCTTAACTGTGGAAGCTTTTAGTGTAGTATGTATAATAAAACAATGTGTCGGGACAACGTTGCGTTATTTTTCTTAACTAGGGTTTTCTTTTTCAGAGCCAATGGTCATGTTGATTAGTGTGCCAGCAGCTGAGGTGTCCCCGCACCTTCACGAGTCTCTACTGTCAGCACCACAAACCTATTTCTGTTCACTGCAAAACAAATGCCTAACCGTACAATTACATCTTATACGAGCTTATTGCATCCTGTGCCTACAAACATCATATTTTTGCCCCATTACGCAATTTTCTACCATCCTCGGCTGTAGTTCTCTCTCCTTGACATCCATTCTGTCACACTTATATAATCACCTGTTATAAATTGGCAACAAGTGATTGAATACGTGCATGGCCTGCCTGCCGTTTCCATTTTTTTCTTAATCTCAACTAGCACATCAGTTGCCACGGTTTACTACGCCACTGTCTTGCTGCCTTAATGCTATCTCCAACAATTCTTGTTACTTCGCTTTCTGCACAGTCCTTGACATCTCAAGTTTCTTTGTTAACCTCCAGGTTTATGTCCCATATTGCATAACCGGTAGAATGCAATTATTCAAAACTTTTTTCAAGGATATCGGCAACGTGGCGATTACGATTCGGTAATGCATTCCATATGCTGTTCAACCCTTGCAATTTTTGTATAGGTTTCCCGCTTTATATCAGTACCTGCTATTGATATTTCACCTGGATAAAGATACGCTCACGTAAATTCTGCGGGCTTAATGTCACTCAACAATTTCTGTTATCTCACCAAGTTAGTGAAGGTTACTTTCATCTCTTCCATATTTCCCGGGCCCACTTGCATGTAAAAGCACGAACACTCATTGGTTCTCAGTGCCTTCTTTAAATTGCTGGACATTCAGTTCGTTACTACGAAAGTGTCTTAATCCGTGCACTCTTATTATGCTTAATATAAAACAGTAGAAATATACTTATCTGCACTTTGTCGATGTCTATTTCACTGTGTCGGTAGCGAGATCCATCGTCGGTACCACCTCCTTGACGCATCGTAGCTATATAGGCTGTCTTTCTTTCGCACACACTATGTAATGTTTGTGACGCTTGCAGTCAGGCAGAGTTTTGGTGAACTCAGCGCACTAGCAGAAGCAGCACCGGAGAAGTTGTTTCGTCAGCATTGCGCCGTGAACTGTAAGGGCGCTTTGCGATCTGTAAAATCGCCGAACCTTTTGGCAGTCTTACGGAGTGCACGGAAAGACTGCTCACGGAGGAACAGAACTATCCGTCATCGTCGAGCCTGATCACTACGTCGCGCACTGCGAGCTCGTTGTACGAGTTTGTTTACACTGGGCCTCTTTTATCTCTGTTTGAGTGTTCTCAAACAGAGATAAAAGTGTAATAAGCTCTCACGCCTGCAAGTGTGCTGCCATGCGCAATTTAACTGCGTTATTACTGAGCGTTGTCAGAGCGGTCATGAAACTTCACTACGTTAGCGTGCTTTTAATGCGAAGTTTTATATGGCTAGCTGAAAAGAAAATCTTTGTGTCCGCACCTGTGTGCAGAAAATTATCATCATCAGGAATGGCTCGAGTGTCGGCGTCTTCTTCCACAGGTAGCTCGTTCGCGCGAACGCGCTTGCGCCACTGCCCCCGCGCTCGTTGTCGCTGTAGTTTTCTTACACAGCAGGCTCCACTGTCGCTCTTTATTCCGGCGTAGAATTTCACATCTCTATCGTCGCAATGGGGAGGCCGCGTTTACGTGGGTGTGATTCACTGCTTAAGGGGCTATGAGCCATTCATAGTGAAAACTTCAATTGCAGGTGGAAATGGCGGGCGGGTGCTGCCAACCAAGTCTCCTAGCAAACTTTAGATATCGAATACCAGGGACAACGGCGTACGGCGGGAATACTGTCAATGACATCGTTCTCTTCGTTGCAGCCGAACGTTTGTGTAACCTCCTTAAGAAACACAAAGACGTAACCAATAATTGAGAAACACTTTAATGAACCATCGGCATTCAGCTAGTGACAAACACCAGGACCGCATGTTTCAGCTTCGCTGGTTAACCATTTGTACGATGTGCTTGACCGGTAATTTGTTTAATTTTTATGGTGGTCAAAAAGATAATAGCGAGACTTTGAATGGCGAAACAAACTCTTTATTGGGTGAACCTGTGCCAATAGAGCAAATTAGCCTGAAGGAGAATGACGGCGGCTAACACAGTCGCCGACCGTCGAAAATCTGATCACCGGGTCAAGCGCGTCGTCTTTACATGAGCCATTGAATGTTCAAGAGTAATAGCTGTTCTCGAGTGTTTTCCAGAAAGTACTAACAATTTTTGTCGCGCATACATTCAGATTACACAACATTCGATGACAACAGACAGCGGATATAACCATTCATAACATTTGAGAAACTTCCGATACATACAGGCTCGTCCTGCGCGGACTGATGAAATTTGTTAGATGGTGAAAAGCGCTCACACGAGAAAGATAAACAAGCACAAACCCCCCCCTCGCCTTAAACAAGTACAACCCTCAACCCCTCCACACCCCCTTAAAAATCATCGTCTCAATGCTACAACCACGCAAGCAAAAACAAACTTACGCATAACCGCGGCATATAAATGCTTAATAAGCACCACATGAACGACTTCAGGTCGTGCACGACGCCGCCGTGATTGGGAAATGCAGTCTGGCACGACCTCCTAATCAAGTGCACCAATACGTCTGATGGTCTTGTAGGGTTCGAAAATAGTTTCTCGCTAAGTTTTCGTCATCGCATGGGAGTCCAGAACCAAACATGGTGGCCGGGCTGGTATTGGTAGAGGTACTGGTAATTGTATCGGTATTGGTAGTTGGTAGCATAAACGAAGATTGTAGTGCCTGCAGTCGGTCCTCTGCTGGTTCCGGATGCGCAGACGTGAGAACTGTCGAGATCTTTTTGCGCGCTGGAGATAGGTGACGAAGTCCAGATCGTCTTTGTCGGTGACGTGCTGCAGTATGTCACCGAGAGTCGTGGCGGTGTTGCTGCCGTAAACCAACTTGAATGGCGTGAGCCGCGTTCTTTCTTGCAGTGCCGTTTTGTTAGCGAAGGTTACGTACGGCCGGACGCAATCCCACCTCATGTGCTTGACGTCGATGTGCATTGCAAGCATATCGGCCAGGGTCTTGTTCAGCCGCTCCATAAGACCATTCGTCTGCGATTGGTAGGCAGTTCTCTTCCTGCGGCTTGTCTTACAATATTGCAAAATGACTTGTGTGAGCTCTTCAGTGACGGCCCTTCCTCTGTCGGTGATGCTGACTTCCAGGGCACGATGTTGCAACAGGATGTTCTCGACGAAGCATTTAACAACTTCGCCAGCGCTACCTTGCTCAGAGCTTTCGTTTCGGCCTAGCGGCTTAGGTAGTGGGTTGGCACGACCAGCCACTTATTTCCACATGTTGGCGTCGGAAAGGGTAGCAAAACATTAATCCTGATCTGATTAAATCGTCACCAAGGAGACTCAATAGATTGCAGTAATCCATCTGTCATTGGCGGCGGTTCTTTACGTAACTGATAGCCTGGGAGTGTCTTGACGTAAATGGTCACGTCGGCGGTCAGGGGCGGCCAACAATACAATTCCTGCATCCTCCATATTGTCCACAAGAATCCGAGGTGCCCAGCGGCCTGATCGTCATGTAGGGCGTGCTGTACTTCTGGAATCAGTGATGAGAGAACAACAAGAACACAGTCGGCCAGGACTGGTGAGTTCTTATTTACGAGAACGTCGTTTAGAAGAGAAACGAAGAGAAATCGTACACAGAATGTCGGTGTTGCCTTACTATACTCGACGAAGCTTTTAACTCCGAGCCTGCTTTTTGCTCTTCAGTGAAGTCTACCGCGCTCATTGTTCCCAGGAATTCGTCGTTATCGTCGTTGTCTTACGGCGGCGGTTCAATGGGTGTGCCTGATAGGCAGTCGGCATCAGAGCGCTTCCGTGCGGACTTGTAGACAACGATTATGTCCAATTTCAGGAGTTTCAGACTGCATCGTGCGAGGTGTCCTGAAGAATCTTTTAAATTTGGCTGGACCACAAGGCAAGGTCGCCACTTACGACCTTGAAAAGCCTGCCATAACAGTAAGGGAAGACTTTTATGGTAGCCGAAATGATAACAAGGCATTCCTTTTCCGTCGTAGAAAAATTGGCTTCCGCTCTCGACAGCGACCAACTAGCGTAAACAATGGCCCTTTCAAATCCGTCTCTACGTGGGACTAGGACGGCGCCGAGGCCCAGGCTACTTGCATAAGGGGGGGGGGGGGGGTCGGTGCATCCGTCGAAGTGGCGGAGCACTGGTATGGAGGACAGGCGTTATTTAGGTTGTTGGAAGGCTTCGGCTTGCAGCGCTTTCCATTTGAAATCGATGAGTCATTTCCTGAGAGAAGCTTATAGCTTGGTGACGTGCCAAAAGTACTTGACGAAGAGCTTGTATTAGGAACATATGCCAGGCAATGCTGTGGTATGATGAACCTTATCGGGTCCGGAAGGTCAACCCTACATTGACGCGGGCCGCTCCCACGTCGGGACTGTCAGGCCGAGCCCTTGGACCACATCGCGGGCCTTCTGAACTGCCCGTAATTGGTCAGAGAGTGATTCGCTGTGTAGCATTTGCCGCCACCATTCTTGTTCCTTGTCACAGTGTGTGAAGATCATGGGGCACTGCCAAAGCATGTGGTGTCAAGTGCAGTGATGACATTGCACTCATTACAATTGGTTTGAGCTTCCCTCTTCGGATAGACCCTGTTAATGAAATCTGGACTTGTGTAGGTTTTTGTCTATAGCAAACGTAATGTGACCTCTTGGGCTCTCCAAAGCTTACCGTGTGGCATTGCGTATTCCCTTCTGCTTAAATAATAGCGCTTCTTGATTTCGTTATCTGATAATATACCGATCGCTGTGTTCCCCGAGTGAAGTGTAAGTTGCTTGGTCTTGAAGAGCACGGGTAGAAATTACTCATGCCGCTTCATTTACCACGTCATTGGGGTTTCTCCCAGTTCCGTCCACCACCAGCAGATGTGCAGAAAACCAGCTGATTTCGATCCTCTCACTGTTGACCTTCTCTAGTAACCTTGTGGCTATCCGTGTCACATATCCGTTAGTAAAGTTGCGTATGGCTGTTCTAGAGTCGCTGTAAATATATGTCCACCAATTAGCCCGGATGGCTAAGGCGTTTGCTACTTGTTCTGCTACTGTTGGGTCCTTGCATTGACAGTGATGACATCCCGTATGTTACCTTGAGTACCTACAACAACGAAGGTTTACGCATCCTTATTTTTAACCCAGGCAGCGGCAACGAACACAACCTGCTGCTTATGTTGATCTATATCTTGAAGGAGTGCCATGGCGGTTGCCTTCCGTCGCTCGAGGTTCTGTTTCGGGATCATGTTCCTAGGGAACGGGGTCGTCTTAATTGCTTCTCGTAGTCCCGCTTGCAATTCTTTTAATAATTCTCCTGTATTGGTGTAGTTGTTAAGTTGTACTCCTATTTCTTCAATTAGCGCCCTCCCAGGTCGTGTCCCCATTAGTCTGCACTAGTCCTAGTGCAGTCTTTATAAGTCGTCTTATTAAAGCGTTTAGCTTGTTCATATAAGCCTGTGTCCATTGGAGCAAGCCTGCCACGTACGAGAAGTGGCAAAAGGCAAATGCATGTACCAATCTTATGGCACTGTCTTCTCCTAGCCCCTTATGCTTGATGATAATTCTACGCAGAAGCCTAATGACTTCTTCTGAATTGTTAGAGATATGTTGTATCATCCTGCAATTAGATCAATTCGCTTGCAAGAGAAGTCCTAGCAGTCTAATAGTCCCCACCTGCCTGATTCGATTCTCCACTCTTGGCGTATATGTCAATGCGGTGTTCTTCCTCTGGGATATATTGGGTCGGCTTGAGCCCACGCTTACTGCTCCGTAGTAGCAATAGTTCTCATTTTTTAGCAGAGCAGTTCAGTCCCATGCCATCAATAATTGTTTCCACGCCATAAATGCTTTCCTATAGTTTGGTCTCTGTTTGTCCCATATTACCTTCGGCACTCCAGATGGTTCCATCTGCATACATTGCAAAATGGATACCCTTAATCTGCGTGAGACCTTGAGCCACTTTTGCCATTGTCAAATTAAATAACATGGGAGATAGGACAGACCCTTGTGGTGTCCCACGATTCCCAAGTTCCAAGGTTGTCGATTGGAGTTCATCTAAGCTGAGACAAGCAGAAGGGCAAACGAGAACTACTTTGACTATATTGTACAATCGCTTACCCAACCCCATCTCCGAGAGGATATCCGATTTGGCCGTGTGTTTGATGCGATCAAAAGCTTTTTCTACATCTAAGCCTCAGAGAGCTCTCGTATGTAGCGGGTTAGCAAGAATAAAGTGATGTTTGAATAAAAGAACCAATAAAAGGAACAGCAGGTTGCCATTATCCCTCAAGAGAAAAGTGTATAACAACTGTGTCTTACCAGTACTCACGTACGGTTTAGAAGCCTAGAGGCTTACGAAAAGAGTTCTACTTAAATTAAGGACCACGCAACGAGCTATGGAAAGAAGAATGATAAGTGTAACGTTAAGGGATAAGAAAAGAGCAGATTGGGTGAGGCAACAAACGCGGGTAAACGACATCTTAGTTGAAATCAAGAAAAAGAAATGGGCATGGGCAGGCTATGTAATCAGGAGGGAAGATAACCGATGGTCAATAAGGGTTACGGACTGGATTCCAAGGGAAGGGAAGCGTAGCAGGGGGTGGCAGAAAGTTAGGTGGGCGGATGAGATCATGAAGTTCGCAGGGACATCATGGCCACAATCAGTACATGACCGGGGTAGTTGGAGAAGTATGGGAGAGGCCTTTGCCCTGCAGTGGGTATAACCAGGCTGGTGATGATGATGATGATGATGATTAAAAACATTGCACCTTGAGTCGAAAGTCCAGGACGGAAACCGAGCAGGTTATGCGGAAGAACATTTCTGTTCTCTACATACTTAGTCAGCCTATTGAGTATGATATGCTCCATGGTTTGCCACAGACATGATGTTAACGATATGGGTCTTAGGTTATCTAAATTGAGTTGCTTGTCTGGTTTGGGAATAAGAATTGTGTTAGCAATTATCCATTCCTTTGGATAATTACCGTTTTTCCAGAGTTCGTTGAAATACTCTGTTAAATATTTTATAGAATTATCGTC
The DNA here is from genome assembly GCF_050947875.1 of Dermacentor variabilis. Classification (NCBI taxonomy): domain Eukaryota; kingdom Metazoa; phylum Arthropoda; class Arachnida; order Ixodida; family Ixodidae; genus Dermacentor; species Dermacentor variabilis. The sequence continues at coordinate 49,299,801 of NC_134573.1, forward strand.
CAGATTTTTCAAGAGCCTATTTGAAGTGCCATCTGGACCGGCAGCGGATCTACTGTTGAGGTCGTACAGGACGGCGCGAACTTCGCTTTCTGTGAAGTCTTGATCCATAGGCTCACCGTCTTCTCCTGTATATTCAGGCTGCTCTGCACTCTCAGTGCTATCCTTAAGTGGTAAATACTTACCTGCGAGCTGATGCAGAATGGCCTCCTCCGTTGGGTCGTGACTGTCATGACGGACGAGTCATGCTACTGCTGATCTCCTATTTGATTTGATGTCGTTCTCATGAAGGAAATGTTCAAGCAAGTTTCAATTCCCGCCTCGTTTGATTCGACCATCTATGGAATTGCAAAGCTCATCCCATTGTTGTTTCTGTAAATCTCTGGAGTGTTCTGCAGTCTCCCTATTCAACAATGCTATGCGCTTCCTGAGTCTCCTTTTCAGTCGTTCCGTTTTAAATCTTTTTAACATAGGTTGTTTGGCTTCGATGAAGTGCACCAGCCTACTGTCCATGATTTTGATATCCTCCTCTGTGGTAATATCCTTCGTTGACGCCTTTACATATTCCTTGAGCTGAGTGGTCCAACTTTGGATTGTTTTCTTTTGTCCTGTCTCTGTCTCGGCTCTGCGTTTCCTTGCTTTCCGAAAAAGATCCCAATCAATGTAGTTGAAGTGCTTTATCTCATTACTGGGTGTTACCAATAGTATTTGTAACTTGTAATTTTCACTACCCAGGTCAATATTGCAGTTATTTCAGCCAGCATTTGCTAAATTTGATAAAAAAAGTAAAGTATGTGGTGGAGTCTCTGCATATAGATGTACCGCACCTAGTGGGATAAGCTGGGTCAGCGATGAGGGAGAGATTAATATCTGTAGCTAGGCGCCAAAGTCCATCCCCTTTCTTAGTATTTCAGCGATATCCCCAGGTTCTATGTGGGGCGTTGAAATCCCTTCCAATAATGAGTGGAGCGTGCTCAGTAACAGCCATAGTCTTATTAATATGTGCCCTGAAACTCTCTTTCATGTCGCTAGGGCTGCTATAAACATTGACACAAAAGAGACTTTCCGTTTAGCTTCTATTCCTTTTCAAAATGATTTCCACAAGTACTCTATTTTGTTTAGTCCAAGGACTAAATCACGTTCTATGTATGGTGTTTTCTTATCTACGAGCGTGGCTAGCCCCCTACCCGGCTCTTTGCCCCTGCATGTCGCACTGTATCCAGACAGGCTGATCTCATCCGCGAAGGTTTCCTGCATCATAATTATTTTCGGCTTATCTGGAAATAATTCACTAACTGCATGAAAGTGACTTTCTTGTGATAGTATCCTAGGCAATTCCATTGCCAGTTGCCGGTTCTATAAGTCATTGCTTATAGAACCCGCCTTACTGCTACCCGCTAGAGTACACTTCGTCAAACACCTCGACGCGCCAGGGAGCGATCTGACGGTTTCTGCTTCTGAGGATAGGTATTCGTCGTCCTCGCCTTGCGTTTCTACTTTGGTAAGCCTCTTTTCAGTCGTCAGTCTCCATTTTCATTACTTATCAACTTTGAAGGTACTTTTATCTGTGGCATCTCTAAGTTGTTTAATCGCCTCCTTGATCTCTTCCAAACCAGAGCATACTGTCGTTTGTACGGGGCTTATTGCCCACTTTTTTGGAGCTGGTGTGTTTTCTTCTTCCTGACTGTTGTTATTATTCACCACTTTGGCTATTGCTAATTTTGTAGAGCTAGTCTGCGAGTTCTTGCGAAGTTCTGCAGCCTGCTTAGTAAGTACTTCATTTGCCTTTCTCAGATATGTTGCTTCTTTATTTAGCTGTTCTATACTGGCGTCATTATCTCCGCCCGGCCGCCCGGCCCCGCTCTCCGCAGCCCTCACAGAACATTTGACTTTGTCGGCCCAGGCTGTTCCAGATGTCGTCTTGTCGCCAGGCATCTGCCCTCCTCCTTCGACGCGCACCTGCACTTCATGTAATCTAGAGCGGCTTCTGCCCGGACGGTGAGCGGCCTCTTCACCATGTGGGGCTCCTTGAGCGCGTGCTCCCCCTGGAGCCCGTTTGGGCATCTCATTGTAGCTGAGCTGATGTCACCCCCGATGCAGATCTGTATCGGTCTCGTGGTCGAATTCGCACCACGTATGGAATTTGGTACCACTATCGACAAGTCTTGTCCCCAGTAGGTCCCCTCCACAGAATTTGCAGTTAGGCACACTCATGTGATTGTCCTTCGGGTTTTGAGTTCCACATCCTCTGCACTGTAGCACGTCTGGTGTTGGACATACGTTTGATCAATGTCCAATCTTTCCGCAAGCACAGCAGACATTCGGTGGCTACATTTGGTGGCAGCGGCGGAACGTGCTGGACGCAACGGTCTTACCTTGCTCCTCTATTTTTTCAGACCGGTATTGACCAATTCACTGCAGACCGGAGCCTTTGAATCGCGCGCCACCGGTTATCAGCGAACGAGTGTACTGCCACAACGGGGAAAAGTCGCAGCATATCGTTCGGCGGGAGCGCGTACCTACATTCGGTGGCAGCGGCGGAACGCGCTGGACGCAAGGTTCTTACCTTGCTCCTCTGTTTTCTCAGGTTGGTGACTATCTATCTGCCGTTTCTTTCCGCGTTCTGCCGCTGCCATCAACGGGTATACCATTGTGCTACGGTTGAACAGTGTTTGTCGCGAAGTGTCCATGTATTGGCGATGTCTCGTTGTTATTCTTGCCGCAAGGTACTGCACGATATTGACTCTGTTCTAACTTGTGGTCAATGCGAGTTTTCTTTTCATTGCGGTGAATGCTCAGGAGTAAGCGAAAACACGCTCAAGGGTAAACGGCAGCAGTGCAGCAAAAGTTGGAAATGTGAGGCATGCAGGGCTGGTGGAGGCAAAAGTGGCACCAGCACGCCGGCGCCAAGGACGGACTCGGACCCTCTTACAAAAATCGCAGAAATGGACCGTAAGCTCAGTTCACTCCTTGTGATTCCAAACAAAATGACAGAAATCGAGAAGTCGATGCAAAAGCTATCTGATCAATTTGACAAAATTCAAAATCGTCAAGATATCCAAGAGAAGGAAATCAAGGAAGTGAAACGTAAGGTAGAAAAGATTGAGCGTAGTGGCGCTTCAGAACAACTCTGTGGACTTGAGTCTGACCTTGAAGCACTTGAGTGGCGCAGTAGAAGACTAAACATTGAAATAAATGGGATTACGGAAAACGAGGGGGAGCATCAACTTGAGAAGGTTAATAACCTAGGTGCACAACTGGAAATGCAACCCATCACAGCCCAAGATATAGTCGCTGTTCACAGATTGCCGGCCAAGACAGGGAAAGCGCGCGGGATCACCTTACGCTTCGTGCGCCAGGAGACTAGAGACGCTTGGACTGCCAAGCGAAAGCTTTTGAGAGAAAGGAGAAACAGGGTTTTTCCTAATGAAAACCTAACCTTACGAACCAGAAAGCTTCTTGCTGCCACTAAAGAATGGGCGAAGAATGCGAGACTAACAGTTTGTTTGGCATTCAAATGACAAGGTGCTGATGCTCAAATCGAGTGGTGAGCCAGCGACGGTAGTGAAAGACGTGAATGAACTCCGGGCCATCAGCACCTGAGTCTTCGTTTTTGGTGTTACTGATCTAATTCCAATGGAGCAGCTCGGTCTTATCGATAACCAAAAATGGTTTTCTTCTTCTGCGGCACTTCAAGGCGTGAGCTGTTTACATATGAATGTACAATCTGCTTGTAACAAACTTGGTGAACTAGAAACCTTTTTCAATGGCATAAATGACCTCTGTGATGTCATCATGCTATGTGAAACCTGCTACTCAAATGATGTTAACATTCTTCGACTACCGCAAAAGAAAATACTTTGCTTGAACAGAAAAACTCGACGTGGCGGTGGTGTCTCTCTGCTGGTGAAAAATTCCGTACCCTGTGACATATTGGAAGACTTTACAACAATAACGCATGATGTCCAGTCATTGTGCATTCAAGCTGATGGTGTTATATTTGGTGTGTGCTATCGTCCACCAGAAGGTATCGTGCAGGAGTTCCTCACTTTTGTAGATCGTCTGTTGGCGTATGCATGCGAAAACAAGCAAAATGGGATCCTTGGCGGGGATTAAAACATTGACATGAGTGCATGTAGTGCTAGACAGGATGACTTATTAAATATAATCTTGTCGAACGGTTGTATAAATGTTATAGAATCGAGTGCTAGAATCACAATGTCCTCGGAGACTACGTCAGATCTATTTATTACAAATTATGAGCCTTCATATGTGAAAAGCGCTGTTTTAAGCATCCCGATTGGTGATCATAATCGAATATGCATTCTTATCGAGCGCCAATTAAAAAAGGTTAACAAAAATATACCTAGGGTACTTCAGAACATCAATGAGCGTACAATGGCAGCGTTTCAAACAGAATTACAACGAGTAAGTTGGCAAGACGTACTTGAGGAGTATAATGCAGAAAGAGCCTACACTATCTTCATTGAAAAATTCTTAGTATTGTATAAGAAACACTTCACCGTCAAACAATACAAACCCAAGTCGTGCGGGAAACCATGCAAAACAAGAGAGCTATTAAATAAAATAAAAAACGCGAAAAGTTGTTCGCCAGAATCATTAAAACTCGTGAAATTGCTGATCTTAAAGAATGTAAAGTTTACAGGAACAGTCTAAACATGGAAATAAGGAAAACCAGAGATAACTATTATCTACAATCCTTTTTATTGTGTGATGGAAACTCAGAAAAACTGTGGAGGAACCTTGATAATATATTAGAGCGGAAAGAACGCGCAGAACCTATTAAAGAAATTAGCCTAGAAGGTCGTTTACTGTCCGAAACAGACATGGTGAATGCCTTTAACGAATACTTCCTGAACAGAGAAACACAAGCGCCTACACGCTGGAAAACCACTCTCTCCCTACCCGAAAACTCGAACACAATCTTTTTCCATTCAACTAATGTTGGCGAGGTCTGCTCTGTATTCATGGCAATGAAAAACTCTAAAAGTTGTGATTCAGACGACCTGCAGATAAAACCCATAAAATATGTGATACACGATGTAGCCCCCATTCTAGTTCATATCTATAATACGTCTATTGCTGAAGGCATCTTTCCATCAAAAATGAACGTTGCTAAAGTCATTCCAATATATTAGAAGGCAGACAGGCTCAATATTCAAAATTATCGCCCCATATCAATTTTACCGCACTTTTCTAAGGGACTTGAAAAAATAATATTGATCCAGTTAACATCCGTCTGTGAAAAATATCGCGTTGTCACGAAAGCTCAGTATGGCTTTCAAAAAAAAAAGCAAATCAACACAGTTAGCACTACTACACCAGAAAGACCATGTACTGCAAAATTTTGAAAGGAAGCAACTGACAATAGGCATATTTGTAGACTTTACTCAGGCCTTCGATCATATTAACCATAACCTATAAATAACAAAGCTTGATACGTATGCTATCAGGGGTCTCCCACTGCAGTTAATTAAGTAATGTTTAGAAAAAAAGAGGGCAATATGTGCACATAAATAACTTTAAATCGTTTTCTGGAGAAATAAAAACAGGAAGGAGTCCAACAAGAAAGCATTCTTTGACCGCTGCTTTTTAAGTTATATATAAACGATATTGTTCTGATCTATCCCAAGGCAAAATTTATCATATATGCAGACGATACTAGTGTGTCTATTTCATCGGCATCTTTACTAGTTTAATAAACAGCGCAAACGAGTTTCTGCAGAACATATCCTCATGGTATATAGAAAATTATCTAAAATTAAATTCAAATAAGACAAAAGCCGTAATCTTTTATGCGAAAGGCACAAAGATTCCACAAAGCCGCACTTTAGAGATGAACAATGGGAACATAGAAATAGTAAATGAAATAAAGTATTAGGCACATACTTCTCTAGTACGCTAAACTGGGATCGGCAAGTAGGCTCTGTAGTACAATAGCTTAGCCGTATCACAGGAATGCTAAACAAGAACAGATATCGTCTACCAACACCCGTAAAAATATTAATTTACCACTCACTATTTGCATCACACATTAATTATACACACTTTGTGTGGGACACAACTGAAACTAACCTCAGGAAAATACACTTACTACAGAAAAAGATCGTACGTATCATTGCAAATGTGCCATATCACAGTCACAGGGAGCACCTAACAATACAAACAATACAACATACCTACAATATACTCTCCATACAACCGCTCTCTCCTTCGTATATGGCACTCAAACTCTGAAAACGGCGTATTTAATGAGATTGCATGTCTGCAAAGAAATACAGCTACCTATATTACCTGTGACGGAGAATATTGGTCTATACCCCCTTCAGAACCAACTACGGTTCAAATGACGAACAATAAATTACCTAAACTGCTTAATTCATTACATGACGCTGGCATTGACATCATTAACATAACACGGTCAGAACTGTTGTTACTTATCAGAACCTGCTCCTAAATAATGAATCAAGCGTAATTTCTTTTTCATCTGTATTCACATGTGTGTCTTGTTAAATGTTTGTAATGACAGAATTTTTACTCGTCCTTTTCTTTCTCTTAATAATTCCAATATTAATCGACCATCGTATCTTTTCACCTTTAATTATGCATCGTCAATTGTACGCGATTTTCACTTTTATTTACGTATTGCCAAGTGTATGTAATGTGGTGGTGCCTACCATCTGCATTGCTTTATTTGTCCTTATCCCATTTCTTTGTTACATTTTTTGTTTGTTCCGTTATAGAAAATTCTCTTGAATTGATTGATGATGGTAATTAATATTCATATGTAATGTTCTTTGCGTACAGTTGATTGCGCTACTCACTGCCACCATGTAACACGGGGGCTAAGGGCACCTAAACCTGCCTCAATGCAGCTTTTATCTTAGCCCCCGTCATTGTATTTTAGTAATGGAAAGAAATAAATAAAGAAAGAAAGACAGCAAACTGCGTCCTATGCAGGTAGCACCTCACAAGGGTCGACCCATATTCGACATAAATGGGTATCTTGAGCCCTTCAAACAGAACAATGACCGCGCCCGTCAATTTAATACGTTTGGCTACCAACGCCAGTGGTTAAAGTCATGCACAATGTTCTTTGTTATCGCGGCCTGATTGTCTCTGAGGTCAACCCTCCGAATCACCCCTTTAGACGTGGTATGCGGAGCTGCCTCCTAAGCGTTAACTTCACATTCGGTTTCCACTATAATGATCTTCTTGATTCGCACATACCTGGCAGCATGACTGGGATCTGGTGTACTAACCACCACGATGTTTTGCGTTTAGTTAGGGCAAACGACAACCTCTAGGGCTTGTTCCGGAGTGAGGCCCAATGCTTCAATAATTAGCGCCACGCCTATCGCTGTGGAGCTCACTTTGCTCAAGTTGAGACCTCCTCGTGGGCGGATGACGATTTTCCTGTGCTCCTCGGGCAATTGGGGCATCCGTAATGCCATGACAATGCGGTTCTTGAATGTACTGCTTTTACCTTGCTCTTGCTGGCTCTGCGGCGATGTTTGCCCATCGCCAGCAATCATTGTGTTGGAGCGACATTTTCGGCTTGTCACAATTTGCCAGCCTAGATCTTCCTCATTCTCTTCTAATCTGGTAACGTCTACATCTGCAATGCGCGTTTCCGCCATTGTGGTCCTGCGGGCCAGTAGACCTACTTGGGCTTTGCTAGCAGCACACGTTTGATGCACCAAGAAAGGCCAGTAGAAGTAAAAAAATGGAATCCCCGCCTTCAAGAAAGGTGTCCGCCAATTCCCGGTGACTTCCCAAATCCTGTGATGTGCTTGAATCCGTGATGTCAGGCAATCTGCGAATTCTCTTTTGTCGGTGTGCTTTCGGAACTTAGCGACAGACGGTGTCTTCTGCGGATGAGGGCGGACTCCAGATTTGCTGATGACGTGGCACAAAAACAAAAGCTCGTCGTAAACGAGGCTGCCCTTCTCCAGCTTAAGAGTGAGCCCTATGGCTTGATGGCCTCTTGTACTATCACAAGCCGCCAAAGGTAATCGTCGAAGTTCCCGGCGAAAATGACGACGTCATCTAAGTAGAGAAGAAAGACCTCTCTCTCCCGGAACGTTGCACGCGCCGAGCACAGTTCGAATGGCATGGCCTTAAACTCAGAGAGCCCGTCCGGCGTTACAAAGGGGGTCTTTTCGCGATTCCTCTCACTGACTTCTATTTGCCAGTAACCAGTCTTGAGATCCATCGAGGAGAAGTATTTAATTTTACAGAGCCGGTCCAATGCGTCATTTATCCGTGGGAGGGGGTCTACGTCCTTCTTGGTGATCTTCGCAGAAACGCAAGGTTTCGTCATTTTCCTTCACCACGACTACAGGAGATGCTCACTGGCTTTTCCACGGCAGGATGATGTCGTCGCGCAGCATTTTATCGATTTGTTTCCCTAATACTTCACGTTGTCACGTTGAAACTCGTTAATGACTCTGGCGGAGTAGTCGAACGTATTCTTCGGGTATTATGCGATACTTTGCAACTGATGTTTGTCGAGTCCTCGATGACGTCAAGAAGCAGTCCTTGTATCGTCGAAGACGACTTTTGTGCCGTTGCTGCTTACTTATGGGGAGAATTATATGTATGTCGATGTCTGGTTAGGGCACTACGGTCGTCGAGATAGATGCGGGAGAATCCGAGAGGACCAACGCATTGCCGGTTTCCCCATTTACCTCGATGTATGCAATCTTCATGCCCTTGTTGATGTGTTTGAACTCCTCGATGAAGTTTGTGAGCACAACTTTCGCTTTTGCGCCGTGCAGTGCGCCGATCCCTCTTTGGCCACGAATTTCATAGTCGAGCAGTACACGTTGGTCGCCCTCGATGACGCCTTCTACGTGTGCGGGTGTTTCGGTGCTGGCAGAAATGAGAACGCTGGAGCCACGCGTGATGCTGACTTGATCTTTCAGCACATTCAAGTCATGGTGCCTACGAGCACTCTCCGGGGCTATAGCCTGATCTCCAGACAGTGTTGTTGACTTTGACTTCAAATCGATGATTGGGCCTTGTTGGTTCAGGAGGTCCATGCCGAGAATTAGATCTCGTTAATACTGTTGCGGGATAACGAAACTGGCAGCGTAGGTTTGGTGAGGAACGGTAATTCTACACATACTAATTCCAGTCGGTGTTATTAAGCGCCCTCCAGCCGTCCTAATTTCAGGGCTTTCCCATGTTGTCTTTCTTCAACTAAAGGGCAAAGGATTCGCTCATGACAGAGTAGTCAGCTCCTGTTTCCCCTAAGGCAGTGACTGCTTGGCCCTCGCTAAGTATGTTGAGGTCGGTGGTTCCTCGTCTTGCGTTGCAGTTAGGTGTTGGCGTCGGATCACGGCTGCGTTGCGTCGACGTGTCACGATAGCTAGCGTCGTGAGGTCTTTGGTTGGTGCATTCCTTGCTTCCAGGCTTCGTGGGGATGGCACCGTGTTGTTGTCAAGTCGTCGAGATGGTGTCTTCCGCGACTTTGTCGGCGGCAGACGATCTTCGTCCTTTCGACAAACAGCCACCGCAGCTCCATCAGTTGCTCCTTATAGTTTTCCTGATATGGGCTGATGGCCCGGCTCCGGGCTGGTTAGTGTATGATCGCCGCTGCGGCGACATGTAGCGCTCTGGTGACGGCGAACGGGACGGTTGTCAAGAGCTCCGCAGAGTGGCGGCGACGTAGCTGACGATATCACGACACCGTTGCCCTTCCTGTGGGCGCGCGCATTCATGGCGAAGCCTCGTAGTCCCAAGTCATGGTATGGGCACCGGCTGTAGACGAGACCGGCTTCTACGCCCTTATATCACAGCGGCCGATGGTTTGGATCACGCCGTTCGTCAGTCTTTCCGGGTAAGTGCGCTGGGGGACGGGCGAGCTAGCCGCAGAGGCGGTGGACGATGGCATTTCGATGTTACTTGGAACTAGCGCGAGCGCAAAGGGGTACTTTGACGGTGGGCAACTGCAGCTTAAGTCATTGTTTCCGGCTGGGGCTTCGGACAATACGGCTGCTCCTCAGGAACTCCGAGTGAGTGCTGGATCTCCGCTCGGACGATGCCAGCAACAGAAGCTAATTGAGGTTGTGCGAATGGAAACACTCTGTGCGGTACTTCACGTACAGCGTCTCTCTTGGAGATCTCGCAGCTAGTCGGAGCATAGTGCTTAGATGTCGCTTTTCGGCGAAAGCACCTGACAATTGTATGGTCGCTATTGCTTTTTAGGACGTCTTCAATGGCAGTGGTTTCGGATAAAAATTCCATGATGGTCCGTGGTGGGTTCCGGATTAGTCCGACGAACAGGTCTCCCTTTATTCACTGTTTGAGGAAACGAACTTTCTTCTCCTTGGACATATGAGGTAGGCGTGGTGAAGCGAACAGAGGATTTGTTCCGTGTAGATTGCAAAGATTTCGTTCGGGAGCTTCATCGCGTTTCGAGCGAAGTTTCTGCCCTTTCCTTAAGCACAACGCTTGTAAAGTTCTGCAAAAAGCTTTTGCGAAGCAGGTCCCATATCGTCAGGGTTGACTCCCGGTTCCTAAACCACGTACTGGCGGTGTCTTCTAAGAAGAAATACACATGCCACAACTTCTCGTCAGAGTGGCGCTTGTTCACAACTGCGACCTTTTTATGTTTCCAGCCAGTTTTCCCGGTCTTCAAACGTGGAAGCTATGTACCTCCCTGGGCTATTGCAGAGCATTTGGGGACGTCGCGGCTGGCTGTTGGGGTTGTTGTATTGGCCACGATCTTCTTGGTCGTCTCAGGTAGCATCGGTGCTCCGGGTGCAGGTGCTGTAGCCTGCGGTTTGCTCGATGGTCCGGGGTGGCGTTGGTCTTGTCTCCGTGGTAAGAGCTTGGAGCACGGCTTGTCGGGGTCGTCCGGTACATGAACAAAGCATCTCCACAAAATGTCACGTGGTGGTTACGGTCAAGCAGACAGCAGCAAAACTTTGAATGGCGAAACTATTGGGCAAACTTTATTGGGCAAACCTGGCGGACAGAAAACACTACCAGATACAAATCACCATAGACTCCAGCGCCGCTCCGAAGGCAGGTTCCACCACGCGCCACAGTCGCCTACTACGGGACATCATGGTGATAGCAATTCTACAAGGCTGAGCCTAGGTGTCAGTAAGTCACTTTTCCGTAACAGACACCACCGAAGATGTGTGGATGCAACGGCATCCTATTGAAGCTGCTTCCCCTGTTATCTGGCACGTATGTGGCGATACAACACCGCAGAAAATGCGGTCATATTTCCACATTGTACGTGCAAGGCATTAATCGCGTGAAGGCACATCAGCTCAACCTATGAACCACAAATACTCTGAATTAGTTCCAGCAATGCAGAGCCGTATTAAATGATGTACCTCAATCGCGCATAGTTGTCACGCTTAAGCAGAAGTGCGTGCGATCATACTCATTTATTGTTTTTAAGGTGTCGTGCGAAAACAAGCTCTCTACGAGGAAAAGTTTCAGTCGGCAGTGTAAAAATGTGTTCAATTGCGTTAAAAATAAAAAAAAAATGATGAAGTATTGCAGAGACCAGGTATGAGGCTTCTTGCTGAAACGCGAGATATTGCAGTACCTTAGGAAAGGACTAATTATACCGCTTAATCTGCGTAATTGAAAATGTCTGGCAGTTTCCATTTGTCCTTGAAGCACTGTATTACAGCCCGCAGCACAAGTTCGCCATCCTGTTTCCTCATACATATCGACTATGTTACCATATGTATTACTATTGTCATGTGGTGTTGACGTTGAAGAACACAGCAATACTGTAAACGACACAACTAACTTTTATGGGGCGAACCTGTGCCCACAAAACAGGCTACACTTATAGCTCAACGATAGCGGCGAACACGGTCGGCGATCGTCGAAAATCTGATCAGCGGGTCAAGCGCGTCGGCTTTTATACAGCAGTCGTCGAATGCTCCAGACTAATCGTTGGGACCCGCATGCCTTCTACAAAGTTCTACACAATTCGCGTCAAACGATGAAATCAGATAACAAAACGTTCGGCGACAAAAGACAGCGGATAGAAGCATTGATAACTTTCCAGAAACTTCGGATACATGCAGGCGCGTCCTGCGCTGTGCGATAACATTTGTTAGGCAGTGAAACGTGTGGCCCGATAAAGACAAGTACACGTGTCACTATATAGGATATACTTAATTTGAAATATAATCGTATAACTAATAAGACAACAAACTACATCCGCAGTATGATCAGCTATGGAAACACCGAAGATATTCTAAGATGTGACGTAGTAGTTCTGCGGAAACCCGCAAGGTGGAGAGAAGTAATGAATAAAGGGAAAATGAGAAAATTGTAGCAATTGCTACGAACGGGTGGATGTCTCATTTTCCCTTTATTCATATTCTAAGATTGTGAAGTGTGACGCACAGTATATAAAACCTCTTTGTGTTGTTCATTTTAATGTTCGCTCGATCAAGTTTCGTTTAAATCGCATGTACAGAAACCAATATGTTTCACTTTTTTAGATGTATTTATGGAAGAGATGGGACGTTGCTTGCGCAAATAATTACAATGTCCAATTAGCTTACACAAGAAAGTAGATACCTTCTTTATTAAAGTTTTACGACACACGTTGAACTTTCGAAACTAAAAAGGAGCCGTACAAATCAGATCTATTCTTTTCAGAAAGCGTAAGAATAACAGAACTTTTTAGACATTTGGCAATAAGTTGTGCTAGCAAGTACAAGGAAGTTCTAGGTAAATATGTCCCAAACCTCGCATGAAGTTTTTCAGGGTGGTTACCGGAAAGGAAGTTTCAGGGTGGTGTTAAATGTAGGGAGGATGAACATTGAGAAGATTTTCAAGGCAGATATCTATATAAGACACTACTACTTCAACTGCCGTGCAGCAGACTACGGCTAACGTTCAATTTCGCAAGAGAAATAAGTACCCTTTGATAAATAATTTCATTTATTTACTCTCAACGCCGTACAGGCATTACAGAGAGTAGTGGCAATAGAAACAGAAAAAGCTCATTATTAGTGTAGTATATTTTATGAAACAGGACTAAGCGGGAAATTCGACGTCTAGTAGAAAGGAGCGGCAGTTAAAGCTTTTGCTTCATGCGAGAAACGCTAGCTAAACGATAGTAGTTAGAGAGGATAAACCTAACTGAGCGGTTCTGAACCGATTCTATGGACTGTGCTAACGAGCTAGTGTACGGGTCCCCATATCGATGAAGGGTACTCGAGTTTAGAACGCAGGAGTGTTTTATATAGTAGTAGTTTCAACGGAACGGGAGCGAAGTGGAAATTCCGCCGAAGAATACCAAGGGAACTGTTAGCTTTGTTAATAACATGATGGATATGCTTCTGCCATGACAGATTGTTAGTGATATGTACGCCTAGATACTTGAAGCTGTCGATAAACTGAGAAGGGCAACCGTTAAGATCATAGCCCTGAGAAATAGACTGGTCAATCTTTCGAGACACCCTCATTGCTTTACATTTTTTAATGTTTAGTTTCATAAGCCATGCATCACACCAAGAAGGAATTTTATTTAGGTCAGATTGAAGAACGGAGAAGTCAGACTCTTTAGAAATTACGTGGTACAGAACGCAGTCGTCTGCAAAGACCCTTATGTTAGAAGTAACAGAATCAGGCAGGTCATTAATATAAATTAAGAAAGGAAGAGTCCCTTGGACTGACTCCTGAGGAACGCCGGATGTTACATTGCATGATTTAGAGTCATGATCATTAACAGAAACGTACCGTGTTCTATTCTGCAAGAAATATTCAATTCACTTAAGCGAGTTATAATCAAGATGGAGTGTGCTAAGTTTCAGTAATAGCAGTCGATGTGAGATGGTATCGAAAGCTTTCGCGAATTCAAGGAAAATGCAGTCAATAACTGAAGCTTGATCTAAAGCGGAAGACAAATCATTAGTAAAGGTTAATAATTGAGTCTCACAAGAATATTTTTTGCGATAACCATGCTGCTGTGACGTAAAAAAAATTATTAGACTCGAGAAAGCTAGTCAGGTTGCAGTATATTATGTGCTCTAATACTTTGTATCGAATAGAAGTTAAGGAGATCGGCCGATAGTTTAAGGGGTTATGTGTATCACTAGATCTGTGGACTGGAATCACCTTCGCCGTTCTCCAGTCGTCCGGAAGTGTTGAACTCTGCAAAGACTGCATAAAAATATATGACCAGAAAGCAGATGAATACGCTACTGTACTCTTAAGGAATTTGTAATTTATGGTATCAACACCTGCCGATGACGAACGTTTAGCTTTCTTAATCAAGCTGTATATACCATCTAATTCGATCGAAACCGGCTTTATCTCAGGGCACGTAAAGGCACGTGAGCACGGTGAAGTGTCTATTAGAGCGCCAGAAAAAGATAGTGAGAACGTGTTGTTAAAAACCGTTGAGCAAAGCTAACGGGGGACAGGAAATTCATCGCCAGTTTTAAGAACGATTTCTTTGTGTTCGCGTACGTTATTATTGTTCCAAAACTTACGATTAGTTGTGAGCAGATGAGGTAGTGTTTCAGAAAAAAAGTAATTCTTGGCTGTGCGGATGGCCATTTTATATTCAGATGTGATAGCTACGTAGGCAGCTTTTGCTTTGGTTTCCCCAGATAGCTTGAAGCGTAAAAAAATGCGTTTTTTTTTGTTAAGAACCGTTTTAAACTCAAGTTAAACCAAGGAGCCCGATTGCACGGAGATAACAGGCGAGTCGGAATGTATTTTTAAGTTAGCGTTTGAATCTCGTTAATGAAAAGGAGCCAGTTTTCTGCAATAGTCCTTTCACAGAACTTAGGACAAAGGAAATCGGCAAAACTTTGTAATTCGTTATTTATCGAGGAAAAATCTGCTCGATTGTAGTCACGAATTTTCTTACGGTGTTTTAGACGCTGGGGAGAGCGTAAGGGGATGGCAAAATATATCACGGAATGATCGCTTAAACCCGGTATAATTGATAATGAAGAAATTGAATCAGGGGATGTGGTGAGGACGAGGTCAAGGATGTTGCCAGAAATTGAAGTGACATGGGTAGACTCTTTAACAAACTGAGTGATGCCAAAGGTGGAACATAAATCAAGAAAGGTTGAACATTGGGATGAGGATAGGGTCACTGAGGGGAAGTCAACAGCCCAGTCAATGACAGGGAAATTGAAATTGCTGAGCAAGAATATTGGTGCTGCTGCATATTTAATAACGATTTGGTTAAGACAGTGAAATAGCTCATTGCAAAATGTGGATGCACTATCGGGTGGTCGACAGCAAGTGGCAAATATCACGTCTTTGTTATTTATGTGAATACAACAGCACAAGAACTCAATTTGCGAAGGTACGTGTATAGCAAAAGGGGTGATATCAGATGAAGCAGCAGTCAAGGTTCCACCGCCACATCGTCCTATTCGGTCATTTCTATAAATATTGCAAGTTTTACTGCACGCAAAAAGCTCCAAATTTTCAATTTTATCTGAAAGCTAGGTCTCGACTAAAACAACAATGTCCGCATTACACGTGTCGATTAGCGCAGACAGGGCATCGCGCTTATTCATAATGGAGCGGATCTTAGTGAACAGCACAGAGTAATCGTTGTCATGCTTATTCTGTACGGCCGCGCGATGCTTATTCGAAGTGGGTGACGGGGGATTCGCAGGGAAATTTGTTGTGCTGTGCCTACATTACCGGCAGTAGCAATACTGTTGTGCTGGTGTTCATAAAGAGTATCGGTTTTAGAGCAATACACGTAGCACGTTTTTTCGATGAACAATTTGTTGTACCTGAGATGAAACAATTGACCGGAAGGCTTCCCAAATGCAGTTAACTTACTCCTGGTCATTCGATTTGTCCGACAGAAGTCATCTTGAATGGATACCCCGGATCATTTCAGTTTTTTTCATTTGTGTTAATATGTTTTCCTTTCCTTTATGTGATGCCAATTTTCCTACCACTGGTCAACATTTGTTATTTATAAAGGCACCTAAGCGATGCGCACGCTCAATTCCCTGTTCGGGTAATTGCAACGCGAAAAATTGCACAAGGAGTGAACGAACTTTTTTTTTCTGTTTCTTCCCAAGTTTCAGAGGCACCCCGGCGATACCATAAAAAATAAAGTTATCTCTCCTTGACCTGTCCTCGAAATCATCCAGACGAGATTGCACCGATGCATTCTCGCTTTTCATGGCCTCGGTAATAATGCCTCGGATATGAGCAGGTTCCTGCTGAGTTTCAAGTGCAGCTACTTTCTGCTCTACGCACGCTAATCTGGCATTCATGCTTGCAATGCGCTCCTCGACTAATTCTTGGTTGGCTTTCACTTCCTTAAGAGTTTAGATTAGCTCAGCGTGACGTGCATTCATTTTAGTAACAATAGAGTTAATGGCCTCGAGAAGCAGGTTAGTGCTGCAACTGGGATCAGGGCCAGGGTTAAGCTCAATGTCTCCGGACATCACAAGCAACATCGTAGCATGTACGCAGTCGACAAATAAACACCACAAAATGTCCGGGCATGGGACGAGCATCACAGCGCGTTTGCTAGAGCGCTTACGGTAAAGGGAAGTCGAGTTACCAACATGGATGCAAAAGAAGAACGGTCTCAGCAAGGACTGCGCCATAGCTGCCATCCCATGCCCACTGACGAAGCAGTTTTTTTTGTTACACCGACAATAGCCGGCAGATTATTTTAGGATGCATTTTTGGCGGCGTATGTCTTTCGCCCTGCGTCCCTCGCCGTGTGTCAATCACCGTGCGAGCGCCGCCGGGAGTTCATCGCCGTTACCACGGCGCATGCGCCGCCGAGCTCAAATCTGAAAAACGGAATGCTTGTGCCAGCTGCGAAATTACGTTGATAGAGCCCAGTCCCCTCTCCTTCTGTAGCTGTAACAGACGCGGCCACGAGTCTTTTCTTTCATGAATTACATAGAAATAGAGCCTGCGGCTGCTGAACATCGGGTGAAACGCTTAATAAGACAACGCCCAATACTGTGTTAGAACGAGCAGAGACTCAAGCGGCCGAACACATTCGCTATGCAGGATGTACAGTCAGGGAGTGTTTCTGATGCGGCAAACACACTGCTTATCCTGCAACGCGGTATGTCTTTCTGTGACAGGTGCTCGCTTGATGGAGTCGTTAGCCACAAGATCTAAGTTTACTTGGCGACCAAGCTCTTTGTGGCTACGTTTCAAGGCGGTATGGTTGAGTCTAGCTCGTCACTTTGTGGAACACCAAAAATTCTTCACTCTTTCGAGGCACGAGAACTATCTCTCTGAAATGCTATAAGTGACCGAAATTGTCTACGCAATTCAGAGAAGCTGAAATGCCTCGGAAATGAGCGTCCTTACTGGCTCAACATCTTTGATGGCTTCGCTGCAGTACTGAAAATTTAGTCGTGGCGGGCATGGCTCTGTTCACTCCTGGGCAATGCCTTACGCGTTAATAAAGCGTTGATGCTAATTAAATGAAAACAAATCATAGATGATTCCTCACACTGTATAGTCCTGATGACAGCTTTTAAGCTCTTGAGTGCAGACTTACAAGTAGAAATAGTCACGGTTACAGCCCGCTAGGCAGAGCAGGGAAAGGCGCGAGCCCCGTTGCCTCTGCCTCCTGTAGCCTCGGCCCATGTGCAAGTTAATTAGCGAAAATATTTTTTAGCAATATTGCCACTCGTCGTGTAAGAATGTTCCTCTCTAGAAACAGTGAAGTTCTACAGTTCCAAGAACCCTATTTGTTTCGTGTAATAGCATGAACTAAAATAAACATAAGGTATAGACAACTTGATCGAAAAATAATTATGAAAATGTTACAGAATATTAGCCACGAAAGCTGCAGGATACATCTCCAGAAAAAACTACATCGTAAAGGTCTCGACAGCTATACAATAGACAAGCAAAGGCAAAAGACATTATGTCGTTTTTATTCAGACGAGCACGTCAAGTTGTTTGTCGAAGCCGTGCAAATGTCTCCATCCAGTTTATTCGCTGCCGTTGGATTCCTCGCATATGTGACGGTTATACAGGGGAATAGCGTGGCCACATGTACAATTAAATTGACGAATACACTCGTCCGGTATCGCGTTCTCGTAGCCTCTTGCCACCCACATGACGCATCCTGAAAAGAAACAATTGACTCGGAAAGGGAGAAGGAGCATATTCCCTTATAGCCTGTCACTAATTAGAGCACTCTTTGGAAAGAGCGCAATAATATAGTAGTTCTGGTCACTAGACATACGTATCTGTCTTAAGATCAAGTTGTTGCCTCGTATCGGTTTTCTTATGTGAGGAACAGTTGCTTATACCAACACAGAATCTGGTCAAACACCCGCCGTGGTTGCTCAGCGGCTATGGTGATGAGCTGCTGAGCATGAGGTCGCAGGATCGAATCCCGTACATGGCGGCTGCATTTCAATGAGGGCGAAACGCGAAAATACCCGTGTATTTAGATTTCGCTGGACGGTAAAGAACCCCAGATAGTCAAAATTTCCGGAGTCCTCCACTACGACGTACCGTATAATCAGAAAGTGGCTTTGGGACGGGAAACCCCATTATTTAATCTACTCATGAAATCACAATGTTTCCGCTCTATAATTACTGGCCGAACAGCTCCCTCTGACAAAATCGCCACGTTATTGTCACATATGTTTCGAATGGACGGTACTATTGCTCCACCTACTTTTGCCAACTGAGGTGTCCACCACTATTTAATTTTTAGTGCCTTTAGGGAATATTAAAAAAAACGGTCATGTATATCGAAAAAGCAAACTGCAGTGAAGTGTACTCAAATTGGAGCCAACACTATTGAGCTCCTGCTCGTTACCTTTTTATCTAAATAAAACACAATATGCAGCTACCCAGGGCACGATAGCAGTGTTCCGCGAATATCCCTTTTCTAGGCCAAATTGAATACAGATCGAATGGTACCAGAATTCATTGAAATATTGCATATTTTTCGAGTAGTTTTGAAATACCGAGCACTACTTTTCGCTATTATTGCGATCTTCGAATCCCTGTATATTCGTAGTATTTCCAAGTTTCTCGCCTTACATTGCACGCCATAAAGTCTTTATTAAAAGCACTATTTTAGCAAATTGGACGAATGAAGGCACAGTTGCATACGAAGAACTCGTTAGCGAGTGCTTGTGGGGGAGGTTTAGCCGCGAGACTCCCTGAGTGACGCAAGCTAGCCCTCTTGGCAGCTCGTCAGGTTGTCAACTATGAGCATGAGGACTGAACTTGTCGCATCTTTTCTCCAATATTATGTTCGATCGCACATAGTTGCCGAAATAGAATGTCCGAAAATATTCGGCAAATACTTCTATTATTGCATAGTAATAATTAGATCTGGTTACCGCATAGAATAGCAGAAAATTCGGTTCATTATTGGAAATATTTGAGCGTTCGCACGCATCTGCCGAATGGCGGAACCAATGTGATGTCATAATTGTTTTTTTTTTTTGGCAACACAACTTCGACATGGCGACAGACCAACGATTCCGGCGACAAGCCTTGTCATTCCTTTTCTCAGGCGCAACAGCTGTCAAGTTATGTTGCTAGTTTTTAGAGGTTTCAATGGAGAAAGGTTATTGCATGTCATTTAAATATCTCTCGCATCCCAGTTGCCATATCTCAAGGCGATTCCAGAAGTAAACGATGAATGCTTGTGTCCGGACATACGGATATGCCTACCGCCTGGTTACCACGACGTGAACAGACCATGCTGTACCCTGTCTATCTAGGCGTTGAATTAACGAAGTCATATGCTTCCCTTATTGGAATGGCCAACAGCCCCACGTGCGCCACATGCAACATCGATGAGACGCTCGCACATATTATCTGTGTCTGCCCGCAATATAGTGCCCAGAGACAAGTGCTATGCAGAGTACTGCACCATTTGAACAATCGTCCACTATCAGGACCCAGTGTTCCCACAGAACATCCGCACTGAAGGCCTTACTCGCGTTATTAAGGTTCCTGTGGTCTATGGGGCTTCCTGACAGATGTGCATCTGAAAGAGGACATGATATCATATTTCAGTGGCTGCCGGGACATTGTGGCATCGTTGGTAATCACCTCGCCGATGATACTGCCCGACGTGCCCAGGCTAGCTCACCGACACTCCTTATACCTTTATCCAGAGTCGACGCTGCAAGAGAGCTTCGCAGTCTCGCTCGTACAATCACGTTAGGTTGCTGGCACACACCACAGAACTCTAAGTGTCGTTTACACAGCCTCGACCCATGACTGAAACTTACATTACCAGCGAACCTTCCACGACGTGACGCAACACTGCTGTGTCGGCAGTGGGTAGGACTTGCATTCACCAACTCCTACAGCTATCGTATTGGAATGGCGGATTCACCAATGTGCGCTAAGTGCAAGTGTGAGGAGACCATCAGTCACCATCTGTACCACTGTTCTCGCTTCGATAATCAACGTGCGACTCTCCAGTGTGCCTTGAATAGACTGGATGACAGGCCATTTACGGTAGCGAAGATCTTGGGAGCCTGGCCTCACAGCTCATTGGCCCAGAAAGCAGTTCTAGCGCTTTTTCGCTACCTGAGGGCAACAGACTTGAGTGCCCGACTATAGACATCCTACACCTAAGTTCTCTCTCTCCCTCTTTCACTCCCCATTCTGCCCCCCACGTGTAGGGTAGCAAACTGGACTCAGTCTGGTTAACCTCCCTGCCTTTCCGTCTTCCCTTCTCACTCTCTCTCTCTCTCTTTACCAAAGACGCCCCCTACCACTCTGTAGTATACCCGGTTTGTTCGTGCTCGTCTCTGTTTCTTTCTATCTCCCCTTTCCGCTCTCTTCCTCTTTTTATCCCCCTTCACTCTTCCCCCCGTGCAGGGTAGCCGACCGCAACTGCCTTTGGTTAACTTCCTTGCCTTTCTATGTATCCTTTTCTCGCTCTTCAGGTAAATTGAAAGCATTTGTCCAGCTTATGATTCTTTTATGCCCGGTTACGGCGGTAGCATCAACCCTGTCGAGGATTAATCTAGCGTTAGCTCCTAGGACGTCACTAGGGGTAACGTCTGTGTCACAAGTAAGAGGTGTGTTTCTTACTATATAAACAATAAATTATCTACGTTTTATTGTAAGCGCAGAAGGAGCATCCAAATACAGATACATAATAATGAAAGTTCTCTATATGGACAATTTCCTAATGATCTTTCGCACCATCATCATCATAAGCCTATTTTAAGTGCGCTGCGAGGGCGAAAGCCTTTACCGGCGATCTCCAATTACCCATTTAACGCACCAACCGATTCCAACTTGCGCCTACGAATGTCTTAATTTCATTACTTCCCTAGTCTTCCGCCGTCCTCGACTGCGTTTCGCTTCTTTTCACACCCATTCTATAACCCTAATAATGCACCGGTTATCTAACCTACTAATTACATGACCTGCACAGCTTCATTTCTTTCTCTTAATATTAGTTAGCATATCGGGTATCCCTGTTTGCTCTCTGATCCACACCGCTCTCTTCCTGACTCTTAACGATACGCCTAACATTCTGCGTTCCATCGCTCTTTGCGCGGTCCTTAACTTGTTTTCGGGCTTCTTTGTCAGTCTCCAAATTTATGCCCCATAAGTCAGCACCGGTAGAATGCATTGATTGTACTACGTCTTTCATTTTAATGATAATGGTAAACTTCCGATCAGGATGTGACAATGTCTGCTCAATGCACTCCGACTCAACTGAATGCAATGCCTTTTCGTAATCTGTCAAAGCCCTATAGAGAAGATGATAGTACTCTACAGATTTCTCGATTACCTGATTGATCACATGGATGTGATCCATTGTACCGTATCCCTTCCTGAAGCCATCCTGCTCCCTTGGTTGACTGAAGTCAAGTGCTGCCCTTATTCTATTAGAAATTATCTACGTGAATGTTTTATAGAATACAGGAAGTAAGCTAATGGGCTTATCATTTTTCAGTTCTTTAATGTCTCCCTTTTTGTATATAGGTGCAATCTCGGCGTTCTTCCAGTTCTGTGGGACCAGCGAAGTCGTGACACATTTCCTATGAAGGGCCTCAAACATTTCAAGCATTGTGTCTCCCACATCTTCTATTAAATAGACTGGTACTCCACATTCACCTGCTGCTTTTCCTCGTTACATGTCTTCTAATGCCCTTCTAACTTCACCGTTTGTGATAGGAGTCTCTGCAACCTATTCATCACTAATTCTAATGGAGGTATCCTGACTGCTCTGGGTATTATACAGGTCAGTAAATAATTCTTCGGCTGCTTATACTATATCTTCGAAATTGATAATACCGTTAAAAATGTACGTAAGTCTGCAGCACCCCGAATGTTATTCTTTCAAATTAACAGATTGGTAAATATGTACTTGTCTCAGGCGTAGGGGTTATGCAACTACAAAACAGCGCCACTATCAGCGGTTCATTGTAAGGAGCACTATCCCATTGGTTCATTGAAATTGGCATATGGATGTTTTCTATATGTCCTTCAATTCTTTATAGCAAGCAATAAAGTAATACATCTCAAGCTTGAGCAACAAGGAGAAGGAGTCATACTGCCTTCAGAAGTAGTTGGAGCAGATAACTTCCATTCTATTCCTTATAGTTCGCTTTTGAGTTTGCAAGAGCTCGCCGTTTTAACCAAGTACGGGCACACCAGTTTACCTGCTGGCAACTGACGAAAGTTGGTACACTCATGGATCTGCCACGGTCCTCCGTGGCGTAGCATTTATCATCTACGAAGGCATCGGCTTGATGTTTGGAGAGCAAAATACACATCGAATACATTACCTTCAGAATTCATGAATGTTATTATGCATTTATGTCATGATTACCAGCCGCATTAAATATTTCGCTCTGCATCTCTAATTTTTGAGGCGCCGTAATTGGAACTCTAATGTGGCTCTTCAAGCCTCTCTTCTTCATTTTATTTTCAAGTGCAATACGACATCGTAAAAAGCTCCTATTATGGTTGCGTGCTCACGTCATCATAAAAAATAATAGAAAGAGACGACGTTGCAGGGCTAAAACGCAATGGGTGCTTCGTAACGCCTTGTAAACGAGTTAAGCAAGTGTTGACCGTGCGAAAATGCATCTGTCATAGCTAAAACGATAATCGAAGGCAAGATGAAAGGAGCACTGTTGTGATTGCGAGCAGATTTAGGTGCTAGGATGGCTAGCTGAGCATTGCAGCATATTGAATTTTGCACCGACATTAACAAAGGGCATACATCTACACGCGTCTAGCAATTTGTATACAAAATGAGAGAGCGATACTCGAGGCATAGGCTTAGGCTGCTTCTATGCGTCGTAACATCTTGTCATTACAATGTTAGGGGGCTAGAAATTTCATACAAAGGCTGCGCCATAATCGCAAGAAAAAGTGTTCAAAAAATACTTATGCTCATGTGAAGTGTTGTAAACTGTATTTGCAACCAATTTTTTGCCATTTTTTCTCATCTGAATTTGTTCTTCTTTATCCGTAATTCGTTTATATAAAACTAAAGTACAGGATTTATTATGAACGCCATGCGCATGGTTTTATTATGACGCGACTATACACAGCAGCGCGGCAAAACCACTCGGGAAATGTGGCGAGGTTCCGCCCTGCTAACGCAGCTGGTCACCAGTTTACTCCGAGCAGTGCGAGTGGATAACACGGCGCGATAGAGCGTGCGCTTGAACAGGGATAAGCTATCAAGTTTTGCGTGAAGCTTGGAAAGAATGGAACCGAAACATTCCTGATGCTTCAACAGGCCTTCAAGGACGACTGCATTTCAAGGTCACAGTCCGGGAAGTGGCACAAGGGGGTCAAGAAGGGCCGGGAGCAGGTTGCCGACGAACCGTGTTCAGGACGCCCAACAACGACCTGAACCGACAAAAACGTGGATCGTGTACGCAATGTTTTCCATTCCGACCGTCGACTGAGCATCCAGCAAATTGGTGAGGCCCTGCACATGTCCACATTTGTGGCACATGGGATAGTGACCGAGGACCTGCAAGTGCGCAAGGTCTGCTGGAAGCTTCTGCCGAAAGTGTTGACGGAAGATCAGAAAGAACTTAAGAGTTTTGCGTTGTAAAGAATTGTTACATTTGATTCAAGATAAGCCGGACTTTGTTAACTCTGTCGTAGCCGGAGATGAATCCTGGATGTTCGAGTACGACCCAAAATCGAAAAGGCAGAGCAGCGAGCGGCACAAAATTATCCCCCGCCCAAAGAATGGGCGAATAAGCAAGTCTCGCGTCAAAACGATGCTCATTGTCTTCCTTGACACCCCAGGAATCGGCCATTGTGAGCTTATACCTCAAGGAGAAACTGTCAACTCACTCTTTTATCTGGAGGTGCTCAAAAGATTGAAACGCCGGGTCGCGCGCGTCAGGCCTGACATCAAAGATACGGTCAAGCTCCACCCTGACGATTCCCCCCGCCACACGTCCTTCATCGTTACCAAGTTCCTGGCCCGTAGCAATACCCCGATGGTCCTCAATCCCCCTTACAGTTCCGACATTGCTCCGTGCGACTTTTTTTTTTGTTTCGCCGACAGCAGAGAGCACTGAAAGCAAAGCATTGAGAGACCGCGTAAAACATCCAAAATAATGCTAAATAATGCTACAGCGTTAATCATAGACATTCCCGTCGAGGACTTTCAGGGTGCCTTCCAGGCGTGGCAGACACGTCTCCGTAAGTGCATTGATGCAGAGCAAGAGTATTTTGAAGAATTTTAGCCATTTGTACTGGTCTGGTCAATAAATCTATTTTTCCCAGAAAATGCGCATTCCTTTCATAATGAACCGTGTATTTAGCATGCGTGGTCCTTCCTATGCCTCTGTGTAACTAAAGAGCAGCGCTGCTTACAACAGCGCATCCATGAAACATCCGTCTCCTTTCTTTTTGCTTCCTGCAACACATTTGGTGCTGAAGTATGTGCCTGTTGTATGCACTAACAACAAATAGTCACCTAGAGACTGCATATGTACCTGGATTGCCTTACATACGCTGTTAAAGATGTGAAACTCAAACGTAGGTTGTGCACAAGAACTCGCATTATTTGTATTACTCCTTCTAAGGTTATTAAACAACCATCCCTTAGTATTGAAAGTTAGCAAAATCAGGGAATGACGTAGCAACCTGTCATGCACGCACGTTCCCCAGATTGTAACCTGCACTTACTACAGTGATCAACGAACTTCACTGAGCGCTTCAAATTAGTCTACGCAATATATTTTGCGTTCAATTAAGCTTTCTTTTGAAGAAACTTTTTTTAGACTGGGCTAAATTATATAGAAGGTGCACGATGCTTTTGGCGGGTTAATGGGTCGTGACATATATATATATATATATGTCACGACCCAAATATATATATATATATATATATATATATATATATATATATATATATATATATATATATATGTGTGTGTGTGTGTGTGTGTGTGTGTGTGTGTGTGTATCCCAAAGATAGATTCCACGGGCAAATTAGACACAATTTCTATCGCTGCTTCATTCGAAGATGATAATCTACCTACATTGTAGGAATCAAAGAAAAGAGATGCTTGTCACTGGCTTCGTATGCTCATACCTCTAAAGTATGGTTGATCACTTAGAATAGTTTTACGTTAGAAAATCCTGCAGAGGAAGCATGTCTTAGAGGCGCCCTGAACCACTCCTCGAGCTTGGTGAAATTACACAGTCCGCGGGTGGGACACGTTGCTTTGAACATCTCAACCATGTTTTGCTGTCGTACGTGGTGCGTGGTGCTCGAGATTATATCGCGAAGTCACCTTTCTCTTAAGCACTCTCTTTTCAACAGAAGCCATCCTCCTTACTGTGTACTGGATGCTTTGTTTACTAATAAAGCGGTCCCATGGGCGTCTTGCGCTGGAGTATGAGATATGGTAGCGGCGCCTGGTATCGGCGCGTGAAACGCTATCTGGGTAGTACCGACTTGGGTAGTATTGATCCGTGGCTGCGGCGAAGCACGTTTCATGCCCAAGTTTACGTCGTTTCACACTTTTTTCTCCTATGTTTCGAGTGCGAAAAGGCTCGTCACTTCTCACGGACCACGTCGACCACGCTGCGAACTAGCCGCAGCCTATAGTTTAACGAAAACGTACTCTCCGTGAGAAGTAATGCTGGAAGTAGAAGGAATCGGCGACGGCGATCCGGAGAGACCTAGCTCAGCCTCGAAAAAGCGTCACCGTCGTTACTTCTGCGTCGTGGGCTGCCATGAACAAGAAGGCCTGAATCTCAATACGAGATTCTACCGATTTTCTTCAAAGCCTCCCGAAGCGGAGCGTCGGGCGCGCTGGACAGCTGCAGTTCGTCGCGCTGGGTAAGCGAAACTTTGCGCCATGCTAACTGCTTCGCCTGTCTTGAAGCTTGCTTGATTATCTGCGTTATAAAATTCGGTCTTTTGCACCTACAGTCCCGACGGCAGACCGACATAGCAGCAGGCATGGCTGGAGATTAACGATTCGAGACCCGGCCACAGCAACAATTAGCGATTCGACTGGTGCGAAGTGGTGAAGTGACCAGGTGTGTGCAAATGACCTTGCACAAATGGTCGGGCTGATTCGGTGACAATTCACTACCCCACTACCAGCCGCACAGGTTAGAGAGTTAAATGTGCTCATCATTGGCCTCAAGTCAGCACGTTGAGGCAGCGTAGCAAGGTAGTATTCATTGTAGCACATCGATGTTCGAGCGCTGTCATTAAAAGCTACATCAAGCGAGCAGCGCACGTGCTCGCGCTGCAGCGCGATTGCCCGTAAGTTACTGCGAGCTCATATGAATTCAGTTATTTACCAGTTGCTAAAGGGACAGATGGCCGCCACTACACCACAGGCATAACTACGTGTCTAGCGGCATGCTGTCAACAAAGATTGCAGGAGGCCCGCCGTTTAGCGGCATGTCGAAAGACCGCTGCCGTCACGGCGCGTACCGTCGTGCGCTCGAGCAGTTCCCTACACTTGATGTCTGCTTATCGCTGCTGTGAATTCATTTATAGCAAGCATTTCCTCGTGTTTGTGCGCCTGAATCTGGCAGCGTGCAGGCCTTACATGAAGTTCAACTGTGTATGCGACCCGCTTCACTTGCTATTGACACCGCGCTAAAGTTTCACCGCTTATTTCTTGAACGGCGTACATGTATTCGGCGTTGCACAATTCATTGCCGTTACGCATCATACCACCCCTGAAAAACCCTTCATCGCTGAAAGCCGTGGTACAACAAAACCGAAAGTGGCGGGTATATATTGTAAACGTGCTTTGCGAAGCAGACGACCGAGCTTGGTACTACGAAGTTTCGGACAGAGGGTGCTTTTTAGCACCATTTTCCTTTTATGTCCTTTTTAGACATTACAGGAGCCTACGACAACGTAGACCGCAACATTTTGTGGGATATTCTGGAAGGGGAAGGCTTAGGTAACGATTTTCTACAGCTTTTGAGAAAGATTTACCTAGAAAATATTGTTTGCGTTGAATGGGAAGGGATAAGGAGCGAGCAGAATGTTCATATCAACAAGGGACTGCGAAAGGTGTGCCCTTTATCCCCGCTGCTGTTTATGATGTACATGGTGAGGATGGAGAGGGCGCTAGAAGGAAGTAATATCGGGTTTATTCTCTCATACAAACAGGCGGGTACCGTAGTAAAGCAGCAACTCCCAGGTTTTTCTTATGCGGACGACATTTTGTTACTAGCTAACAAGCAAAGTGATTTGGAACGTCTGGCTAATATCTGTGCACAGGAATGCAACAATTTAGGTTTGAAATTTATTGTTAAAAATCAGGTGTTGTGATATCCAACAAAAACAGTGAGCAGACAGTGGAGATACAGAGCCAAAAAATACCTCGGTTAACAGAATATAAATACCTTGGTATATGGATAAACGAAGGTAATAGATATATGGAAACAAAGGAAAAAAACTATAACAGTAAAGGGGAAGAGAAACGCAGCCATAATGAAGCACAGAGAGCTATGGGGATACAATAGGTACTACCAGGTCCGCCGAGGTATGTTGAAAGGTGTAATGGTTCCAGGACCGACTTTTTGAAATGCTGTTGTTCGCTTTAAATAAGGGGTACAATCAGGACTCTACGGGAACCAAAGATCAGTGGGTCGCCTGGCCTTGGGCGCTTACGGGAAGACTACAAAAGAAGCTGTGCAGGCTGATATGGGCTGGACTAGTTTTGAAGTGAGGGAAGCTCGCAGTAAAATTGAGTATGAGGAACGGCTGAGGAATATGGAAGAAAGTAAATGGGCGGAGAGAGTGTTCAGGTATCTATACAGGAAAAACATTGATTCACAGTAGAGGAAAAGATCTAGAAAGCTTACCAGCAAGTATGCGGCCTGTAGGGTGGGCAACACAGCAACAAAGAAGGTGAAACGGAAAGTCAGAGAGGCTGAAATAATCTCATGGGTGGCGGCAATGGAAAAGAAACCTGCCATGAGTAACTACTTAAGAGGAAAAAACGAAATCAGGAAAGAAAGCATTTATGATAGCTCAAAGGGATGCTCATTACTTTTCGAAGCGAGATCGGGATGCCTTAGTACGCGCACCTATAAAGAGAAATATAAGAAGAAAGAAGAAGCATGTGCTTGCTGCGGTAAAGCTAGAGAAACGATGGAGCATGTTTTATTAGAATGTGAGGATGTCTACCCAGCGGTAGATTTAGGCACCACTGGCCTCCTTGAAGCCCTTGGGTTCTGCGGGAGCAGTGGTAAAGCAAACATGTCCGCAATAGGCATTAGTAAGAGGCGATTGGAGGAAGAAAATTAGGGAAACGACAAAAGACGGAGAAGTACAAAAGCACAGTTCGCAATAGGGGATCAGAAAATTTGGGCGTAGTAGGTCATAGTGTTTTTTTTAATTGTTTAACCTAAGTAGGACATTAGGCAGTTTAATAGCAAGAGCTTGGTCACGCAACCCACCGCCCCGTTCCAAAGGGGACACTCATAACATCCATCCATCCATCCATCCATCCATCCATCCATCCATCCATCCATCCATCCATCCATCCATCCATCCATCCATCCATTCTTCCCAGCGCCCCCTGAGCAATGCAAGAGCCCCATACGCGACTACTTTTCGGCAGCTGCGGTCGCCTACGTAGCCTAGATACCGGGGCCGCTGCGGGTTGCCGCCACGAATCTACTGGCTAAGCACACGGCGGCTCGCTGAGGACAGCCACGTTTGGCGTATGTTTAGCGCGTCGCAGGCACCAAAATCGGGAGTCATGCCGTCTACGTTAACTTCTAAAATGAAATTTGAACTGCGCGACACGGTGACATTGAAAAAGGGTAGCATTATAGGCATGCCCAACTCCGCCGTGGCCTTCGCAGTGCAAGGCAATGAAGAAGGAACGGGAGAACAGAGGAGGCCGTGTCTGATTGCGAATAACTGTGCTACTAGTGAAAGCATTGAATTACTTTCTGCGGCAAAGTATTTCTGAGATAGCCTAAATTAACTTCATTTGCATTCCTCCACGTTTACAAAATAGTGGTTCAGGGCCCCCTTAAATATATATTACTGCTGTTGCAGTTTTGTAATGCGCATCAATTTCGTATTGTTAAGGTGATACAATGGGCTAAAGTAACTGCTTAAATAGGTTATCCAACAGAGACAGAGAAAAAAAACGTGACTCTAGGTACACTCCGAAAACGATAAGAAGACAAGGTTAGCCGGAAAGGCGTCCGATTGCCTACCCTACAATGAGCAAGCGGGAATCAAGATGGCAAGCCCAACGAGCGCTTTCCAAACCTTGTGTGTCCAAGGACGGCTAGCTTCTTCTTTTAAGATTTTTATTATTAAGCAAAAGCTGGCCGCTCAACTGTCATAATTAGTAGGAAATTAATGGGCTCTGTGGCTTTTGCCGAGGACAGTAACACAGCAACAAATGGATAGTGTCAGCAAAACCACAGGCAGGGCACGCAACACCACCACTGATCCAGATGACGGTGCTGCAGGCTGTAATAAATACAATTTCGGACTAAATCCTGCGCTGGAATACTATACTTCTGAAACAGGGCGTCTTGCCATTTGTTGGGCGTGTTGGTAAACTGAAAGCATATTTAGCGCCAGCAAACAAGGACGGAAGGGAGACGACACCACAATGCGCTAACTTCAACAACTTGATTTTTAGGTAATACACCTATATAACCCATGCACAGTGGCGCCACCTCATCCGAATCTTAACCATCCGAGAAAGCCGTCTCCTTATCTAACAAGTCGGCCGAAGGGGCACTAACACACGTATCACCATTCAGCCTGATAGCCTGAGCCTCAATAAGCTCTCGCACGTCTTTATCTTTGCGCTTCGCAAGAACTCGGCAGGATCTATACAGCGGCGTACAGCCGCATTCCTGACAGTGGGTTGGCAGATGAGCGTATTGCTTATTTTTCACATTTAGGCTATGTTCCCGTAATCGGTCATTAAGACATCTCAGATGTATTTTTCCCACAGGATAGCGAAGCAAGTATACAACAGCTTCCACACAACCCACTCGCGCTTTTCGATGTTTCGTAGAGCATCCGGCAGCTGGCTTACGGTACGGGTCCGTTAATCGATATATTTTTGCCAGCTTTTCTGGCACTGAAAAGATCACTTTTGTGTCCACCCGACTAGCCAATTTCTTAAGATTATGTGCCGTTCTATGCCGGTAGGGCACTACCACAACCTTCCTTCTGCGTTCCGTCCGTTGATTTGCCGCGTCGCGAAGTGTGCTATCTGACCTGCGCCTTTTTAGCAGCCCCTCTACGACCGAAACTTGCACTGATTCCGGAAACTCTGCTGCTGACAACCTTCCCGACTGATCCATAAGACTCGTATGGATCTTATGGTGGCAAGGCTTCTTTAAAGCATTTCCAAAGCATAATTTGACAATGCTCCTCTTAACGAGCTTGGAGTGGAACGATAGCAAGGGCTTATTAGCTCTAGGTGTATATTCCCAACACGTGTGCCGTTCCATGAACTCGAGCTGAATATCAAGGAAACGCAGCACGTTATCGGTGGGCTCTTCAATCGTAAGAGTAAGTGGGCCAAGGCCTGCAGAAAAAAAGCTTCTTAAAGTTTGCCTACTGTAAAACGTGCATGTGGTTCAAAAAGAACGAGGTAGTCGTCAACTTATCTGACAACTTTTACCACCCTGTGCTCCGACAAGGTACGGGACAGGTCTCTGTTATGGTGAGCTGCAAGAATGTCACTTAGTATGGGCGCCAAACGTGAACTGATGCAAACCCCTTGCTTTTGAATGAATATGTCGTCATTCCATGCTGCATATGTCGAGTGAAGGTAGCAACTAAGCATATCTGAAAAGCCCTGAAGGGACAAACCGGCTCATTTTTGGAACGAAACCACGCCTAGTCGTCTATGCACTCTTCTACGCAAGTAATTAGTTTCTTTTGAGGCAAGGAGTAGTACAAGTCCTTTATGTCAAAGGAGCAAGCTGAAAAACTTTTGTCAGAATTTTCTTTCAGGAAATCTACGATTTCTGCAGAGCTCCTAACCAAAAATGGGTTGTCAATATTAAGAATTCAGTGGTCCCCCTCCTCATCTACGCCAATTGCCATGCTCGGTCACTTTCCTTCTACATTCGCTGCAAGCATTTGGCCAACGAAGTGCTGCGGTTGTTTGGTGGCCTTGCTCCTTCCGTTGGCCATGACATCAGAGTCCTAAAGATAGTGAGAAGTGAGTGGCAAAGGCAAGCGCGGGTGGTGAAAGGTTTGCTGAGAGCGACGCTGGACGCTCCAGGGAGACAACAAGGTGCCTGCAGGAAGTGGAGCGACTTCCTGGCGATCATCAGTAGCGGCACGGAATTTCTGTGGCAGAGGACCCTACCCGGCCTGCGCGACAGCCTCCCTAAGAAGAAACCTACCGAACCTTGTGGCGTCAGAACCTTGGGCGAGGTTAGCCTTCCAGACTTCGTTAAAGGTGCTCTTAAACTTGGCCCCAATTTCGCCGTAGAACCAAGGTTGAGTGCGCCGGAACTTCTAAGCATCGTGCGAAGGATTTCAAAGTGCGCCCCACAAGGTGAATTGAACCGATGAATCTCTCAAGGGGTCCATGTGGTCTCGCGCAACAAACCGATGCTCTCACGTGTACCGAATGAGCGCGCAACTTCGTTTTTGAGGCAGAACGGACTGTGTGTGTTTTGCAAGCGGAGAAGGAAGGTGGCTTTGTTGTCATCAAAGAAGGTGATTTTAATACAAAAGCCTGCTCTGCGATTGCCTCTGTGTTCGACCAGTGTAGTAATGTATCTCTCGGAAAAATCAAGCTAGAAGCAAAGCGTCTTTGTAAAAAGGCAGACCTTAGTCAGTTGGCCCGTGAAATTGACAACGCGAAGTCTGGTTGCCTTCAAATTATGTTTAGTTTGAAGACGCACAAACCTTATTACCTATTAGGGTAATAGTTTCAGAAACAGGGTCATGGCAGAAAAAGTTCGCTATTTTCTTGCAAGAAAAGCTCAGAATTCTTAATATTGACGACCCATTTTTGGTTAGGAGCTCTGCAGAAATCGTAGATTTCCTGAAAGAAAATTTTGACAAAAGCTTATCAGCTTGCTCCTTTGACATAAAGGACTTGTACGACTCCTTGCCTCAAAAGAAAATAATAACTTGCGTAGAAGAGTGCATAGACGAGTATGGCATGGTTTCGTTCCAAAATTCAGCCGATTTGTCCGTTCAGGGCTTTTTAGGTATGCTTAGTTGCTACCTTCACTCTACATATGCAGCATGGAATGACGACATATTCAATTAAAAGCAAGGTGTTTGCATTGGTTCACGTTTGGCGCCCATACTAAGTGACATTTTTCTAGCTCACCATAACAAAAACCTGTCCCGTACCTTGTCGGAGCACAGGGTGGTAAAAGTTGTCAGATACGTTGACGACTACCTCGTCCTTTTTGAACCATATGCCCGTGTTACAGTAGGCAAACTTTAAGAAGTTTCTTTCTGCAGGCCTTGGCCCACTTACTCTCACGATTGAAGAGCCCACGGATAACATGCTGCGTTTCCTAGATATTCAGCTCGAGTTCATGGAACGGCACACATGTTGGGAATATACACCTAGAGCTAATAAGCCCCTGCTATCGTTCCACTCCAAGCTCGTTAAGAGGAGCATTGCCAACTTATGCTTTGGAAATGCTTTAAAGAAGTCTTGCCACCATAAGATCTATACGAGTTTTATGGATCAATCGGGAAGGTTATCAGCAGCAAGGTTTCCGCAATCAGTTCAAGTTTCGGTCGTAGAGGGGCTGCTGAAAAGGTGCCGGTCAGATAGAACACTTCGCGACACGGCAAATCAACGGACGGAACGCAGAAGGAAGGTAGTGATAGTGCCCTAGCTGCATAGAACGCCACATAATCTTAAGAAATTGGCTAGTCGGGTGGACACGAAAGTGATCTTTTCAGCATCAGAAAAGCTGGCAAAAATATGTCGATTAACGGACCCGTACCGTAAGCCAGCTGCCGGATGCTCTACGAATCATCGAAAAGCGCCAGTGGGTTGCGTGGAAGCTGTTGTATACGAGCTTCCGCTATCCTGTGGGAAAAAATACATCGAACAGACAGGGAGATGTCTTAATGACCGATTACGGGAACATAGCCTAAATGTGAAAAATAAGCAATAGGGTCAACTGTAAACCACTGTCAGAATGCGGCTGTACGCCGGTGTATGGATCCTGCCGCGTTCTTGCGAAGCACAAAGATAAAGACGTGCGAGAGATTGTTGAAGCTCAGGCTATCAGGCTGAATGGTGATACGTGTGTTAGTTCCCCTTCGTTCGACTTGTTAGATAAGGAGACGGCTTGTTTGGATGGTTAAGGTTTGGATGAGGTGGCGCCACTGTGCATGGGTTATATTGGTGTATTTCCTAAAAATCGTTGTTGAATTTAGCGCCTTGTGGTGTCGTCTCCCTTCCGTCCTTGTTTGGTGGCGCTAAATGTGCTTTCAGGCCGTCTTGTTTGATGCAGTAGCAGTAGAAGTGGTTTCAGTGTTTGGGGTCTGGTGCCTGTGGAAAGCTGATTCTGCTAAAATAACGATAAATAAAGCAAGCTGGCGTAGCCTTGCAGCGTCCGTTTTAGAGTGGCGCTTTTGGGCGCTCTTTCCTGCGGCGAGCGTCGGCTTCGGCAGTGGTGACCTAACCCAGCGAACAATCACAGCGAAAGATGAAAGCGAACGCGCAGGGCAGCATGGGATGAAAGCCGCAAGGAGGAAAGCCGAGAGAAGGCCGCAGCGCAAGTAGACGGAATGCATATGGCGAAAGCGTGAGACAAAAAGCGTAGTGCGCCGACGATGGCTACGTGATGGGGCCAAAGGAGCGCGAGTCGTCTGCGAGGTCCGTAGGCGGCGGCTGCTGCGAATCGCGCCCACGCGTCAACCACGCGATCTCCAATTAGCGAGTGAACGGCTCACTACTTCGCTCCATTTGCTACGCGCCGTACGAGAGAGATTGTCCTTGCCAGTCAATATTACATCGCGAAATAAAAATACATGTACAGAGGTGCGCTCAGATTTTGCATTTGGCAGTATCGTGATCATCGGAGTATTTTTTGAGACGATTGGAATATATTCGCTTTTCTCTTCTAACCTTCTACCTGCCCCATCTGAGCACAGTCAAGAAATTCGAGCAGAGGCTCTCAGGGCGTGCCTTTATTTGCAGCTGAGCGTATCAAAATCAAAAGGCACAGCTCGAGAGCATCCGGTCACAAGAAACAGAAGCGTTGAAGTACAACGAGTGAATATCAGATATCTTGTCCGGAGTTGCTTCCATGAACTCGCCAGACTGATTTTCAGAAGACTATGCACAACGTGCAGTACGAATATTTTCACACATCCTATTACCATTATGTCGGAAATCTTTCCAACGGCAAGGCCATCTCATCCTCCACGTTGATACCTTACGGAATATCAACTGTGCTTTTAAAATATTAGTAAAAAAATCTACCTATGCTTCTTTTCAACAGCCCTCCTTGTTACGTTTGCACTAGCCGCGCGTCACACATGCGCGCCTTTATACAGAGTGCTAAGTTATTTTACTAGCTAAGCAAGTGCTTTGGTTTTCCAGCCAAAATAATTGAACTAGCCGACTGAACTTTTCTCATGTTGCGACATAGAAAAGTGCAGCACGCGCAAGCTGGCGTGGAACTCTTTCGATTATTGAGCGAGATCTTCAGATTCAATACCTCAATTTCGTTGTTATCTGTGTTACTGTTTGTAGAGTTAATACTCAATCGCACCTGTTAGGAGGAAGATTTAGCTCGGGAGCTCCTATGTGAATACATGTAAAAGGAGAATTCGTTTTCTCAACAACTAGCATACGAAATTTGACGAGATTGGTTGCATTTAAAAGAAAAACTCAACATCTACTGACTGATGGTTTCGAATTTTCGATATATGTTTTCCAGTTTTTAATTATAAATCGGCAAAAATTTTAACAATTCAGTAAACGAGACTATCTAGTTTACAACTCTGTAAATCAGAAACAAAAAATTACAGCAGAATATTGTGAACTGCATCTCAGAGTACATCTTAACCGGACAAAATTTATATGTTACACTAGAATGTAAAGAAACTCAATTATATGGAAACACAGCTTGCAGAACCCTTGTACACGACGCAATCAACTCACGTAAGATATAAATTGGCATATCAAATTTGTGCCGCTTTGAATGATCCAATGGATGCCTTTTACAGAACAGCGATATCTGCTCATGATGCAGAGCTATTAATTTATAAACGTCGTGTTTCTATTTCTTTAACTTCCGAATTTTCGCACTTTCCTAAAACGAAATTCAGGCCCCAAATCAAGATTCCGCTTGCAGCAATAACTAGAATTTACCTTTCTCTCGCAAATGCAACAAATTTCGTTACAATCGGTCCAAGGGTTATCTCAGAAAAGGGTTTCTGCGTTTTACATGTATTTGAATAGGCCGCGTCGAAGTTTTGCCCGAGCTAAAGCTTCCTCTTAAGGTCAGTTGGGAAGATTTAACAGCATGTCACGCACAAAGGTCATGAAACTATCTTTCCGTGGCCAGTAATGCAGGGCGTCCAGCCTGCAATACTGCCGAAAATATATATGGAGGCATGGAACTCTTATGAAGTTCCTGTGCACTGCTTCTAGCAAATCCATCCTCTTGTCAAAAGGAACTGCAGCAAGCTATTCAAAGTGTATTTTCCGTCAGTAGTTCTATCTCTGAAATACCCAGTCCATTAAAGTAGGATTGAGCTCTGTGTAGCGCAATAATTCAACTTTCTCGCCCGTGTATATATGGCGGATATGTCCATATCAGACATCGCGCTGGGACTGGTTCACCCTTTTCACAAGCCTCCAACTCTGTTCATATGAACATACTCCAAGATTGATCAAAAAGGGAATTGCTATGACCGCCATTACTCCTGGAACTTCTGGAAGTAAGAGAAGCTTGAGGATTGCGGCAGAGATTGGCAAGAATGCCTCGGTCTCGACGTGTCGCCAAAGTGTAAACACAAGTATTACGCGATCTCCCTTGAGCACCACTTAAAGCGAAAGGCAGTGGAGTTTTGGTATAAGATGTGAATTCGAGACACAATAAGCGGGACACAAGGCTTCCCGTCATTTTGGCAATATTTCTACTAGGCTACAATTAAGTACGCCGAATGGCACATCAAAATTATAGTAATATAGCTGCTCACCACGTGGCTTGTGGACAGCGTTTTCTTTTCTCGTCGGCGAAGGGCACTAAAGGATGACATCTACGTACATCCCATCGTTAGACATTATAGCTGACATGGTCGTAATTTTTTAACAGGCGTGTGATTTAGTTAACAAATAATTTTTGCCGAGATCATGCATAACTTATGACTAGCGTTTCTCAATCATACAATACTTCTGAATTTTTGTGTTCTCAGCATAGCGTTGTGTTGCGCACAGTTTGATACTTTGGAATGTTCCAAGTGTGTTTCTTCGAATTTCCCACGGACTTCTCCGAAGCGTTGTGTCTTTCTGATATTGATTGCGGGGCACGAAATACTTACGCTCGTTTTCACCATATAACTTAAAGATGGAGCAGGTTTCGAAGTCGCTGTACAAGCTTTGGGTTGTATATTTGTGATCGGTGTCTGAAACGAAAAAAGAAATTACAGTCTGTGACAACTGCTTAGCGACAATTTTTGTGATTTAACGCATGACGTTCATAAGCAAATATGTTGAATTATCAGGCCTATACTAGAGCTGCAATATCCTAAATAATTGAACATAGCGACTATTTACCGCCCATACATTGACCCTGATGCTTTCACGAAGTAACTGACCGAAACGTTTGCTCTGTTTGGTCGTGTGGAGTACTGCTGTGGGTCTTCGTATCTAAGTAGTTAAATTTGACCAAGGCGCGGTCTTACATCTACGTGCCTCTGTGTACAAGCATTTTATTATTCCTATGGTTGTTTACATTATTATGTTTTAGTGTCATTGCTAAATCAAACAAGAACCGATCAATCAATCAACGAAATGTTCCTTTGTTGTAATATTGAAGCCAAAATGCATTTATTTTATGGGGTTCGAGGAAGGCTCGCGCTTTCTGGAATTTTGCACTAAGTGCTGAGAAATTTTCCATAATAAGAACAGCAAACAAGGCAACAGCGCTCCTTCAGAGGCTTCGCAAAGGTAAAACGGCATAAGTTCGGTTTATGTTCTGAAAAGTCTTCCTTCGAAAGTGAAAACATAAACGCTGAAAGCAAAATTTGACCATTTCGTTCGCACTGACGTACCTGTAAGATTCCGAGTTTTTGTCCTGCCATCTCATTGACGTACGCGTACGTCGTCCACTCTACTCGGTCGGATGTAAGCAGTAACAGAAAGCTGGTGAGCTTCCCGGCAGTTCCACCATCTGCTATATTTATTTAGGAACGCAGTTTCTCATCTCGTCTCGTTTGCTCTGCCTAGGTTTTGCTATCGTGCTCTAGAACACGCCCCATACTGAGCGTTATGTCACTGCGTGGATCCCAAAACGGGAGGAATGGTTCCCTGACATTCTGCGCCTTCACCGCCGCAAAGATCATTTCAGATGTTCACGCCGTAGAGCCAGGCCACCATCCTTAATGCTCCTAAGTTAACCACTCTTGCGTGTTACCGCCATCAATCGTACGTATGTAGGACGCCTTCTCTTTTTACATTTACATATTGGTTCTGTTGTGGAAGCGTGCGCGTCAGAAGGTAACTAGGTACGGAGACAAAAAAATGAAAATAGGAATGGGAAAATCATAAAATGATTGCCATTGCCATTATAGGTGTCATTTTTGTTCCTGCGGCGTAAGCAAATATTAACCGTTTAATTCGTTTTATAATATCCGACAAAAAAAGCCGACACTGACAAGCATGAAACAAGCAACTTGGATAGCTGATGTTCGTCAATTTGTGGAGAGAGAGCACGAATTTGTGAACTAAGTTATACCGTCACTGGCAGATCCTTTTATTTTAATGTAAAAAGAGATGGGCGAAGGCAGGGAGGTTAAGCAGAGGGGAATTTCCGGTTTGCTACCCTGCACTGGGGTGGCAGATATAGGTGTTGTAAAGACGACACGGAGCGAGAGGAGAAAAAAGAAACAGGTTAGAAAGAAACAAAAATTTTTCGATCTAGCGTCATTTGCAAGGTATGGGCCTGGAACCTAGAATTCGGTTATAATTAATTGTCACATTGCTTGAGAGGAAGCTTTATCTCGGGCCCAACTCCGACGCGGCCTATTCAAATACATGTAGAATGCAAAAAACTTTTTTCTGAGATAACTCCTGGGCCGAGTTTAATGAAATTTATCACATTTGAGAGAGAAAGTTAAGTTCTAGTGACTGTTGGAAGCGGAATTTCGATTTAGGTCTTGAATTTTGTTAAAACAATTTTCGAAAAGTCGGAAGTTTGGAAAAAAATAAAAGCACGTAGTTTACATATGCATAGCTCTGCATCAAGAGCAGATATCGCGGTTCTGTAAACAGCACCCATCCGATCATTCAAAGCGGACAAATTCTATATGCCATTTTACATCTTACGTGAATTTGTTACGTTGTGTACAAGGGTTCTGCAAAGCTGTACTTCCATATTACTAATATTTTTATATTCCTGTGTAACATATAAATTTTGTCCGCTTTAGATGAGGGTCATTCCATGCCAAACGTCCGAACCCCAAAAGTGACCATCGCTGAAGTTCCTGAAAAAATTTGGGATAGATTACTTTTGTGTGAATAAGCATTCGCCAAAATATTTTCGTCGAAAAAAAATTTGTGATCACGTGATCGCTCTTTGAAATTTCCGGGAAGAAGCAAAAGTTGGTTGAAGGTAATTTTTTTTTATTCAAGCCTGAAAGTAGGTACAATAATAAAGTTTACTTTAGAACACTGTACTGGCATCCTTCTTTCATATTACGTTATAACTGAATGAATTTTAGAATTTTCCGAATTTATTTGGCTCAGTAAAAAAGCAAAAAAAGTTGCGTTTTCAGACATTTTTTGCATAAACTGCGTTGACTTTTGAGCTGCAATAATTTTTCTGACTTTTTGCCTTTTGCTATATTGTATGTTAAAAATAATTCCCACTTATTAAGAAATATATTTTTTGAAAAAAATACCTCCAAAGTTGGAAAAAAATGACTTTTTGGCGAGATTCAGGCCACATTTAAGCATTAAGGCCCTCCAGATAAAAATATGTCAGATAGGTCAATATACGCACCGGCCTCTTAGCTTGTGATATAGAAAGTTTCATTCGAGTAAATTTTGTTTGAAGCGAAAAAAAAAATTTTAAAATCAGCAATCCATGTCATTAGTAGACACTGCATACGTGCCGCCGCTCTCCTTGTCTCCGTATCGTCGTCTGCTTTCTCCTCCTTGTCTGCCGCCCAGCAGACGGCGGCTAGTATATATAGTTACTGCAGATTAAAATTTTTGACGTTATTTTGGTTTTTGCTCTTTCGGTTCTTAAGAAAACACAAGGAAAACGGCTTTACATCCTTCTGGGGATGTTTGTTTACCCTTACCTCTGTATTCATGTGTTTCTCCGATAAAAATGGTGTGATCAGCTAACAGACGCACAAGGCGGCAGACGAGGCTTCGTGTGAGCGAATCTTAAGGGAATGCGTACAAACGTTGTCGCAACAAAAGAACATCGGGAAGAATATGGCACATAACTCGGTCCAACACGTTCAGAATGGATGCGAAATCCAAACTTCAGTATCATGCCTTCCAGCATCAATTTCTTGCAATGCAAAAGGTAAGAAAATGTCTCGAGCATTGACTTGCGATTTGAAATCTTTGCGCAGTTCACCTAGAGCGCCTGAACTAAATCAGACTTTTCCACGAGAATAATAATTCAAGGCATCATCTAAAACGATGCTTGCTATATCAATTGCGCGATATTTTCGTGAACAGACTGAGGTTATCTAATCAGCCCATTTACAGTGCGGCATGTTTTGAGGTATGTCAAAAAAGCCAAAATCTTAGACAATGAGACCAACAGAATGCAGTGCAGCTAAAACGAGCTTATTTCTGGAGGCTTACTGGTACGCTTGGCACTATTTTTCAGGAAGCGAACTTCCGCCATGCTCTTTCGGCCCAAAGAACTGCCACAAAACAACTTACTGCGGCGAGCAGCGGCTGACAACTGTAGTTAGTTTGACTGACATAGATCGGCGTCTTCTTGCGCTGCGCTCAAGAAGAAGCCTGGGTGACGATGCGACCATTTGTATGCACCACAAACAACTTTACCTTCATCGATACACTTCTAAAGTCGCTTCGAAGTTGTGCTCAGACCCATTCTTCAGACATGCGAAGCATTGCCGGGGGTCGACCGTCATCACACTGGCCATCGTTGATGCCCACCCTTCTCTAGGCCTGGTTCCAGGTAATCGAATCTGTGAAGCTTGCAAGCAGCACTTGTATAGTACTAAAAGAATGGCAAATTTGGTGTTGCCGGAAGAGCAACTTGACGTTCTGGTCGGAGGTAGTGAAAGTGAGCCTGAATCAAGTGGTACAGGAACAGAAAAGGAGGCCTTAGAAAGAGATGTTGGCAGCAGCGTAAAAAGGAAACTGCAGCGCGGAAGACAGACGCACGCTAAAAAGAAAGTGGAAACAATGCGAGAAAACGCGAAGGGAATAACGGCTACGTCCACGGAAATGTGCCAACCATTGGCCCTTGACAAACGCGAGGGAGGTGAGCTCCTCCTGAATGATTATTTCTGCTTGATGCAAGACTTGAAAAACAAGTTTTCCCAAGAACATAGCCGAGAAAAGAAATACAGTACCTCACTTTAGCCCCCCAATCTTGTTCTCGTGAAAAAATGATGGAGTTCTTTGGTGCATCGGAACGACAAGTTCGCGAGGCAATGAAAGTCAAGTCTAACAGTGGGATTCTAGGCAGGCCGCAAACAAGACGTGGTCGTCCAATTAGTGAGGAAGTGAAGTCATCGGTCAGAGCTTTCTACGAGGATGACTCTGTATCTTATTGCCTACCAGGAAAAAAGGACACTCTGAAAGGCCATCAAAAGCGACTATTGTTGATGAACCTGAAGGAAATGTATGAAGAATGGAAGAAGACTTACAATTTAAAGTGTGGCTTTTCAACGTTCGCCGCTTTGCGTCCTCCCCACTGTGTTTTGGCTGGTGGAAGTGGCACACACACAGTGTGTGTCTGCATGAGCCATCAGAACTTTAAACTAATGCTTCATTCTAGTGGGCTCAAGGAGACAACTGAAGAGCTCCTGGCTACACTTGTATGTCGACTTGATAACCAAGATTGCATTTTCGGCAAATGCGCATCCTGCCCTGGCATAAAGCACGCTGAGAATCTGCTTCGACAAAGTCTTGCCCATGTCGCAGAGAGCAGAGACAACATCCTTGTCCGGCAATGGATAAGTGGAGTCCGCTGTAGACTCGAAACCATGGTTTTGACATCGGAAGAGTTTTCCGAAAAGTTCACAGACATGTTGAACCAACTTAAGATCCACCATTTTATCAGTAAGCAGCAAGCTCGCTACTTTCGAGAACTGAAGTTTAACCTAAGCCAACACGAGGTCGTAATGGTGTTGGATTTCGCGGAAAATTACAGTTTTATACTTCAGGACGCACCACAGTCGTACCACTGGGTTAACACCCAAGCTACAATACATCCCGTAGTTGTCTATTTTCGGAAGGCGCAAAGCGACCCTGGAGAGGTTTCTGCGTTGTGTTTCGCTATTGTTTCTGACTGCCTAGAGCATGATACAGTCGCAGTACACACATTTCAGAGTGCAGTGCTCGAGGTAGTAAAACAATATCTGCCTGAAGTAAAAAAAATTCATTATTTCTCTGATGGAGCTTCATCACAATATAAGAACAAAAAGAACTTTTTGAATCTTTGCTACCATGAACAGGACTTTAATCTATCGGCAGAA
This sequence comes from Dermacentor variabilis, assembly GCF_050947875.1. NCBI lineage: Eukaryota > Metazoa > Arthropoda > Arachnida > Ixodida > Ixodidae > Dermacentor > Dermacentor variabilis. The sequence continues at coordinate 49,342,174 of NC_134573.1, forward strand.
TGGAATTTCTTCGCCACTTCACATGGCAAAAGTGCATGCGATGGTGTCGGCGGCACACTCAAACGTCTGGCAGCAAGAGCAAGCTTGCAGCGGCCATATCACAGCCAGATTCAATCTCCAGAGGATCTGTTTGACTGGGCCAAAACTAATATCAAGGGAATTACAGTAATGTGGGTACCTAATTGCAAAATACAAGGAAAAAGAACAGAGCTTGGTTTGAGATTCAGCACAGCAACCGGTGTTAAAGGAACGCGATTATTCCACCACTTCAAACCAGTGACGGTTTCAACTCTTCGGGTTGGTATCACCTCATACTCAAATACCGAAGAAGTTGAAGTAAAGAAGCGGGCATGAATACTGTGGAGTCTTTCATTTGCCTGTAAAGGTTCATGTGTGAAGAGTTGAACATGAGTGAACGAAAAAACTGAAAGCAACCGACAAGTTGAATGAGGCTCTAATCTCCAGCTGTGAGCGTCGGTGGCCCGGTCAACAGCCGTCTTCATTCTGGTGCGGAACAGCAGAAAAGAAGCGGCCGTGTTGCCTCCCGCTCTGCAGGAGGCGAAGTTAGCCATTAACTATTCTTGCAAGACATCCACATCGATGCCGTGTTCGCCAACCTGACTTCCCCGAGCCACAAAAATGACAAGAGGTGAACTGACAAAAACAGGCCATTTACGATGTGTTTACACTGACGTGAAGCGACATAGCCGACACAGTCAACGTTCGCTCGCCAAAGAGCCGGAGTGCATATGTGAGCCCAAAAACTCTCTCGTGGCTCATACGCATCGTGCAGTGAGACCGAGCTCAGCAGTGTCTACTAATGACATGGATTGCTGACTTTAAAAATTTTTTTTTCGCTTCAAACAAAATTTACTCGAATGAAACTTTCTATATCACAAGCTAAGAGGCCGGTGCGTATATTGACCTATCTGACATATTTTTATCTGGAGGGCCTTAATGCTTAAATGTGGCCTGAATCTCGCCAAAAAGTCATTTTTTTCCAAATTTGGAGGTATTTTTTTCAAGAAATATATTTCTTAATAAGTGGGAACTATTTTTAACATACAATATAGCAAAAGGCAAAAAGTCAGAAAAATTATTGCAGCTCAAAAGTCAACGCATTTTATGCAAGAAATGTCTGAAAACGCAACTTTTTTTGCTTTTTTACTGAGCCAAATAAATTCGGAAAATTCTAAAATTCATTCAATTATAACGTAATATGAAAGAAGGATGCCATTACAGTGTTCTAAAATAAACTTTGTTATTGTACCTACTTTCAGGCTTGAATAAAAAAAATTACCTTCAACCAACTTTTGCTTCTTCCCGGAAATTTCAAAGAGCGATCACGTGATCAAAAAATTTTTTTAGACGAAAATGCTTTGGCGAATGCTTATTCACACAAAAGTCATCTAGCCCAAGTTTTTTCAGGAACTTCAGCGATGGTCACTTTAGGGGTCGGGACGTTTGGCATGGAATGACCCATGTACTATTAGATGCAATTGACAGAATTTTATTATCATTTTTCTTTTGTTGAGTTACAGAGTTGTAAACTTGATAATTTCGTTTTTCGAAAATTTTCAAATTTTGCCACTTTTTAATAAAAATTGGCGACCTAAATCAAAAATTCGAAACCAACAGTCACTGGATTTAATGTTTTTCCTTCAAATGCAACAAAGCGTGTCAAATTTGGTGCAGTGGTTTCCAAGAAAAAGGAATTCTCCTTTTACATATATATGGATAGGAGCACCCGAGCTAAAGCTTCCTCTCAAATTCAAGAGTGAATATAGCATTTGCATTATGCACGTTGTTCGTGTGTGCAGAATCGTTTTTTGAGCCAGTCGTTGATAGGTCGTAAGGAAGGAAACGTACATAGACAACCAAAAATAGCATTATTTGATTTTTTAACGAAGGCAGGTTGTCGTAGGAGCGCCTGCAGCTGAGTGCCGTGGGCAGAAATGAAAGCTGTCATAATTGTTTTTATAAATATATAGCATGAATTGATGCCTTTGCCACGAAAGAGTACATTACGAGAGTGTGAACTAAAATGAAGGAAATAATTACCTGGCCTACAATTGTGTACAGTGTGTCCCACATAAATTGAGCCAAGAATTTAAAAATGAAAGGCGTGTCGGATGCAAATTGAACCGAACGTATATTATTCGCAATAGCCTATAGTAACCCAAACAATGTTTTGTTTTCCGCATAGCTCACTAATTGTTTAAACTTAATTGCCCAATGTTTTAATTATTAGCTGAGGACCCCAAGTATCATACGAAAATTTCTAGGGCATCATTAGAATCCACAGATCCAGTTGTTTCCTTTACGATACGTCTCACGTAGGCCTTTTTTCCGGGTTGTAAGGAAAGTCCGCGAAATCAGAAGAAAAAAAAAGCCACGTGGCGGAGCGCTTGCGCAGTGGTGTCGTGCTGCTCTCAAGCGTGCGTTCGGTGAACAAAGTCGGCTCCCGTCATATGACGGCGAAAATGGATGGTTCTGGCCGAGCGCTGCCGATGAGATAAAGGATGCCCTGCGCCTTCGTCGCCTGTCACGATGCAGCCGACCTTGTTCACCAAACACATGCTTGAGAGCAGCGCACTGCCACTGCGCGAACGCTCCGTCATGTGGCTTTTTTCGCATTTCGCCGGCTTTCGCAGGTAAAAGCAATGAAACAAAATTTTGATATTTGACCTAATGGCGTGACCTTAGATAGTGCAATTCTTATTACCTTCGAGGGCATCCCGTTGAGACACTGTTCCGCGCAATTACATTTCCCGCGCTTTCCTCGTGCCCCACTAAATAGGAAAAGTGCTGAATTATCCCGCGTCCCCACTGCGGGCCACTATTGGCCCTAAAAGTTAGTATAACTAAATAAATCTTGTAATGTTTGACTCGTCAACTAGCTCGTGGACAGTGCTCGTCAAACCAGCTCGTGGACAGTGTAGGCCAACAGTAGCACCGGCAGCTTGTCACTTAAGAGCGGCTGCGGTGTCCGGTAATCAGCAGATTTCTTTCTAACCAGTGTAGCGGCCAGTATTGTCGTGGCAATCCGTCAAGTAACGACGCGGAGATTTGCGTATTTCGCGATTTAGTACACTAAGTTATTGCGCAAAACATGGCGTGCTTTGAAAGCGACTGAATTTGTTCTTTTATGACAAAGAAACAGTCTTCCCATTGGAGGTCCCGCGCTAATTAAAAAAAGAATTACAAACTGTTACGTAGTAATCGGTACATGGATGAACGCGATCAAGACGATGATAAAGACAATGACGTTTAGACGTGGGCCGGATCAGACATTCGTACATATTATTACAATATCATCGAGCGATGCTCAAGAGAAGAGCTGTTTGGATTATGCAACGCCCCTGCCACCTTAGAACGTATGACAGACTCCTTGCTCCAAGGTTTCAAATGGTCCACATGCCTCTGCTACCTCGACGACGTCATCGTCTTCTCGCCAACGTTCGACACTCACCTTGAGCGTCTCACAACTATACTTGATGTATTTCGAAAGGCGAAGCTGCAACTATACTCGTCCAAATGTCGTTTTGGCCACCGACAAATTACTATTATGGGCCACCTCGTTGACGCTTCCGGAGTACAGCCTAATCCCGACAAAACGCCCGCTGTGCGAGAGTTTCCGATTCCGAAGACACCCGCAGACGTTCGAAGTTTTGCAGGGCTGTGCTCGTACTTTCGTCGTTTTGTTCCAGATTTTGCGACAATTGCTAGGCCCCTAACTATTCTCTTGAAGAAGGGCGTACGGTTCCCTTGGGGTACTACAGAAGACGCCGCCTTCTCTCGTCTCGTCCATCTATACTCACCACCCATTCTCGCCCACTTCGACCCTGATGCCCCTACAGAATTACGTACAGATGCCAGCAGTCATGCAGTAGGTGCCGTCTTAGCCCAGCGTCAGCGTGGCAAGAATCGCGTTATTGCTTAAGCGAGCCGCCTCCTAGCACCATCGGAGCGCAACTATTCCATTAACGAACGCGAATGCCTTGTTGTTGTCTGGGCGGTTGCGAAGTTCCGTCCTTAACTTTACGGTCGCCCTTGTTCCGTAGTCACTGACCATCATGCTCTCTGCTGGCTCTCATCGCTAAAAGATCCTACAGGGCGGCTTGGTCGATGGGCTTTGAGGCTACAGGAATTTTCATATTCCGTGGTGTACAAGTCTGGCCGCCTGCACGAAAACGCTGACAGCTTGTCGCGTTACCCTGTTGACGACTATGACTCCTCCAACATTGCCAGTGCTGCTTGCGCATCCTCTGTATCACAGCTGCTTCATTTCGCCGACGAGCAACGTCGTGACGCCTACATCAGAGCACTCATCGACCGTTTTGAACACTCTCCGGCCGATGCTGCTCTACGCCTCTTGGTCCTCCGCGACGGCACTCTGTACCATCATAACCTTCATCCGGACGGCTCTGAGTTCCTGCTTGTCATACCTAAACACCTTCGCTCAAGCGTTCCAGAAGAGCTTCACGACGCACCAACGGCAGGATACGTCGGCGTATCTCGAATCTATGACCATGTACGTCGCCGTTTTTTCTGGCTGGGCCTTGCCCTTTCCGTACAATGTTACGTCGCCGCTTGTGAACTTTGCCAACGACGCAAGAAGCCTTCCCAGTTTCCCACTGGTTACCTGCAGCCGCTCGATATCCCTGCCGAGCCCTTACAGCTTGTCGGCTTGGACCTTCTCGGCCCATTTCCGGAATCCACATCAGGAAACAAGTGGGTTGCAGTCGCGGCGGACTACGCGACCCGCTACGCCGTAACCCGTGCTCTTCCGACCAGTTGCGCAACTGATGTGGCGGACGTCCTCCTACATGATATCATTTTGATGCATGGTGCTCCGCGTCAATTCCTTACAGACGACGGCCGCACCTTTTTGGCCAAAGTCATTGACGACTTCATGCGTGCCTGCTTAATACAGCATAAATTTACCACCTCCTACCACCCCCAAACAAACGGCCTCACTGAGCGTTTGAACCGCACCCTTACAGACATGCTATCCAAATACGTTTCAGACGACCACCGTGACTGGGACCTGCCTCTACCTTACATTACCGTTGCATACAACTCTTCCCGTCTCGAAACTGCTGGCTTTTCCCAGTTTTACCTCTTGTATGGCCGCGAACCGACGCTACCACTGGACACTGTGCTTCCGTCCGCCACAGCTTCAACTAGCGATTGTGCCGGTGATGCAATCGCCCATGCTGACCATGCTCGCCAACTTACGCGCGCTCGTCTACATGTGTCTCAAGACAAGCAGAAACAACTCTACGACCTCCGTCACCGTGATGCCCATTTTGTGCCCGGCGCCCTCGTGTTGCTTTGGTCACCATCTCGTAAAGTCCGTCTTTGTGAAAAACTGCTTTCCTGTTACACAGACCCATATCGCGTGATACGCAAAGTGACCGATGTCACCTATGAAATCGTTCTAGCCAGGCCCACCACGTCCTCCGCTGTGACAACCAGTGACATTGTCCACGTTGCCCGAATCGAGCCCTACAACTCTCCATGCACCTTGGATATATAACGGCACCGCGACGGTGCTTTTTCCGCTGGGGGGTAATATTACGATATCATCGAGGGATGCTCAAGAGACGAGCCGCCGCGGGAACGACGAAGTTGGTCGGTGCCTTTGGCACGAGCGAGTGTCAGCCTTGCTGCCTGGCTCCAGTGTAAATAGCGTGTAAATAGCATCTTTCATCTGTCTTTCCCCACGTAACAATATTCTGTACAGGCATCCTTCGCCTCCGTCACAATATGACATGATTTTCTACAGTAAACCAGGCTACTCGTACAACTAAAGATATTCCGTAGGTGGAAGAGAACTCATGATTATACATTGTCGATCAGATCACCATATATTGTATGAGTTTTTTCAAGCAGCCTGCCTGCCTGGTAGCCTGTAAAAAAGTGTTTTTGTCCAGCCCTTGAGTTGGCAACTCTAGAATTCAATACTTGTGCAGGTAACGCTGTTCGAATAAACAAAGATGCTCCGACATCCTGGTTCACGGCAGCTCTTTCGCTTAGTGTTGCGCTGATGTTCATCTTTTGTGGCAGAGAATCGAAATGTTTCGTCGAAACCGAAATGGTATTTGCTGCTGATCGCCTTACTTTGATTAGTCTCAGGGATTTCAGCGACGAAATCACGGAAATAGTTGCGATGTTCGTGAAAAGGTCCGCTCTGCCTAGTGAGCAGCATCATTCTACTTTAAAGCAAAGATCTTTTCAAGCGAGCTGGAGGTAAAAAAAGGAAAGCGTTTGCGCGGATCATGCCCGCAAAGTGTGCGAGCGCTTCTTCGTGACGCTGCTCCCCTGGGACAGATGCGATAGCTGATTATTTTTGACATTCCTCAAACCAACTCCGCACTGCTACTCGTGTTGCTCTATATCACGTAGCATCCCATAATTTATAGGCACTAACATCTGTCGTGGCTTCAGAAACTGAATACGGATATTTTCCACGAAGAGAACTAAGCTAAAGCTGTTATGTTACCTGGAGAGTAAGTCTTTTGATAAAAACAAATGAGAGTTGACTTTCTGAGCCGGCGTGCACCTTTGCCTTCATAATTGACTGATCTCTGTGATAAGGTAGTCTGAATCTTAGCAACGGGACACACAGTGTTCGAGGCAGAGTTCAGGCGTTCGTAATACAACAGACACCCGTTGTCCGTTGGAATTCTCAAACCCGCATTAAAACTTGAGAAGGAAACAACAACGAATCGGACTATGCTACGTTTCTTCCAACATTCTTGCGATATTTAGCGAGGGTTTTAGTTTGACCAATATAACTTTGCCTGATTTACCGGCTTGATATGTGAATGAGTTGTGATGGAATGTAGTTGTATCTGCAGAGCCGGAAAGCCAACTTGTGGCAGTATGGCCCGGCCGATAGCTCAAAATCTGGATCGAACGCTGTGTGCAGTTGATTCGAAATTTCTTCGGAGCAAGCAAACTGACAGCTCACGGCGCTGAAAGAGCAAATGGAATATTCTGCTCACAACGCTAAACTAGAGCATGCTATCAAAACGACATGTCTCGACGCAACGTAACATGTGTCGTGATCACCTTCCGACCTTCTGAGTTATCATTCCTACTACCGGTGCCTCGGATAATAGCAGGAATATTCCTGCCGCTTAATGCATTAGTAAAGCTAATGCAGGGGCAGAAAACAAGGGAAACCAAATGAAGCCTAGGCGTACCTCACTAATTCATTAAGACGAAAGAAACTACACTCCACGATTTGAAATGCATAGTAACGAATTTAATACCTATGAAAAGGAAGGCATTAAAGCCAGGAATAAAGAAGTCGTTCCGAATGAACTGCGTCGAACAAAGCAGCGTACTATCGCTCATCTTTTTTCAATGCGTAAGATAGTTAGAGATGTTAGTTTCCCATTTATGTGGTCTGCTTCTTTAGGGAAACGATGAAATCATACGTTGCTGTCTTTCCACCGCAATGGCATGCCGTAATGGTATGGGAAGATTGTTTCAACATCTGATATTTTTCTCCATTCTTTCAGGCTTTCGAATGGCGGCATGACGATGATTTGAGAACTACTAGGCAGCGTCGCAATGCGCGCTGCAATCGGAGAGCCTTAGGCTGACCCTAAATAGGTTTGTTCTCCGCGCGGCCGCTACGGTATGAGCATTTAGTATGAGTGTCTAATTGCTGAATATCTTGTTGCTCATATGAATGTTAAAAACAACTTTTTGCGCGGTAACAGCGATGTGAATTTAATTGTCAAGCGTTCCTCATTATATCAACATTAGGGTCCTCAATTTGAAACTGCTGCAATCGTAAGTCACAACTAAATCTCTTAAGGCACGTTTATAGTCCGGCGTTATCGGCGCGCGGGCGAGCGTCGTTTGCGGTCAGTCACGCTACGTCGGTTGCGCTGCGCCAGCCGAGATGCCATCCCCTCTATACTTCAACGCGCGCGCTGTCGGCTGCTATCTTCGGAGCATGCGCAGAACGTTCGCCAAGTTGCGCGCCGTCCGCAAAAGCCGTCTGCGGAGTTGTGTTGGCGCCTTGTTCTTCGCGTGCAATGCATTGTGGGTCGACGCGGTCGGCGGCGCCGGCGCGCGAATGGAGCAGGAGCCAAATTTGCGCCAAGCCCATCGGGGCGCGCTGGCAGCCGCCGGTTACGTCGGCGCTGCAGTGCGTCGGACTATAGAAGGAGTTGTTTTCGCCAACGTAACGTAGCGTGCGCGAGCGCGCGCGTTACGTCGGACTATATTTACGCCTTTACAATGATGCTATCCAACCAATTCACAATGAGTTTGGTATCTTCGTGTCACATGTGAAGAGTAGGTCCAGTTTTCCTAGATCTCGCCCTCTTCTCATCCTCTTGAAACTCAACTTAGTTTCTCAGAACCAAGCTCGAGATCCGTGTTGCCTAAGTCAATGACGGGTCTTTTAAATGCATTCTGCGAATAATCGTATTCAGCGTAGCCTGTCAACAGATAACATTTTTGTGGAGGGCCGGTATAACCGTTATCGCTAAGCAGCGCCACAATGAACGCCGCAAGCGGCTTCTGGTCAATACTTCTGTCAAAAACACTTTGCATATGCCTACATCTAAATCGTCGGCGGCCACCCACCCCCGTCTTACTTTCCTGCGTCCATGTTATTGGCATTGAAGAATGGCTGCTCATGTAGAAACATGTCAGGAAGCCAAATAAGTGGAACAAAACATAATGTTTGTCAATGTGACTGTGTGCTCAGTAGGCTTCTTTTGAAACACACGAGGACAACTTACTAACAGCAGATTTTTATGGAAGCTATATATATATATATATATATATATATATATATATATATATAGCCAACCTGTTCTTCAGACCGTCGAGTCGATAACTGTCCTCCAAACCGGAATTGCGGAGGACGTATTCAGTCTACCGACGTTCTACAACATTTCTATTGTTGACGCAATAAAGAAGGAGTCCCGCCGCTTTGAACTAGGGAAGAGTCACCATGTCGCTAATCAGTTTTAAGCCTTCCCAACACCGTCGCGCCTTCCTGCTTGTCAGTGACTCCAGGCTACCGTTAACCTGAAACCATGTTAACGTGAAACCAAAGCCACGTCGCCCTGATGAGCCCAGTCAGCGTCGTGGAGCAACACTGAAGGAACGATATGAAGGAACTCTGTATGAAGCACGCCGTGGTATACCAAGGGACCAATAACATGAACCTTCCCGACGCCCGCTCTCTCAATCTCTAGAGCGCCAGAACGCTTTCGATGAGGGTGTCTTAGAGTTTTACGCCAACCATAATCTGAGTGGCTCACATATGAAGACAAGCCATTCTGTATCTACTGTGGCCGCAATGATGACGTTCCCCATTATTGACGTAGCCGCTGTTCGTCTGCATCTCTTAACTACTTGTCGCATTCATGAAATCCACTTCGAAGCTAGCGATCGCACGACTGTTATATCACTTCAGACACCTCTACTGCTGATCACCGTTGTTCTCGCTCTCCTTCTTGAGAATGCGGTTTGTCTCGTGCTCCAAGCCGAAAATGTAGAAAGTGTGGTCCCGAAGCTAAGTTGTATTGTCCCTCATTGCTCTGCTTACCCAGTGTATGAAGCACAACCGTCTTCATGTTCAAGTCAATGGTATCCTTGTAATAGCACTCATAGACACAGAGGAAGATTTGTTCATTAATAGTGCACGTATATGCTTTTCTGTAAAGAACTGTTGCAGAATCCCTATACGATTACTGTCAGTAAAAGCAAAAAACTTAAGTGCAACGCAGAAATGAAATAGACAGACCAGAAATACGGCCTATTTTGTACTTCTGACGTCGACAATCGTGTTTCATGATTACGTACGGTATAAAACGGCTTCGACATGTTTTGATCGCCTGCGTGACACAGCGTGACGACAAAGGTTTGATGACGAAGGACATCATGACATTGTGACAACAATAGAAGCATGATGGCTTGAAGACAGTGGCAGGATGGCAACGGCATGACAAAGGCTGCACAGCTGTGCTTTTCCCTGTTTTCTTTTTAGCTTTTCTTTCGGCCATTCGCTTTATAATCATGCGCATGCTAAGCACTGTGTAAGTCTGTCTAAGTTGAAGCGGTATGAGCCTTCGAATAGAAGATAAAGGAGCGCAGGAACCTGGGTATGGGAGAAGAGGAGAATCAAGTTAGAATAAAGGTAGGCAAGATGGAAGCCAGTTCCACAGCAATGCTTTACGTCAATTGTGTCCTTTAAGTAGGAGCGCTACATTATTTTTGCGCAGCTGACAACCGACTCTTACATGTGGGCTACATTTTTTCTTGATGAGACCTCCGCAGAGCAGACCGTCTTTTCGAGATACCAAGCTCAAGATGAACCAGCGGTGAAACTACCTCGCGAACTGAACTTGGCAGAACTCGTGAACTTGGTTTTAGAGAAGGCTGCCATGGACACTGCTGAATTACGTCGGAACGGTGAAATGAAAGTATACTTGCGTCTGGCGATCTTCGACGAATTATTTCTTCAACCGATGCGTTGAGAGGACTCTGGAAGACGTTGAGCCTCGTTTTGAAAGCTCTTCAGCTACAGCAAAAACATATTCCGCAACAAAACCAACTCGTGACATCGCTTCTAAGCTGTCTAAACTCTGAGAAGCAGGTGAATAAATTTCTAGAACCCGATGCGTTCGACGGAATGTCTTCAAGTCCAGAAAGTCGGCTTGAATGCCATGAATATCCCGCTGGGAAGAACAACTGGCACTATAGTGAGGACAAGATTATTAACATGCGTAGTTATTTATGAGGTGTTTTACGAGAGTGGTACGATCTGCACTTTAACGGCAACAATGGGAACTAGTGGAAGGAAAAATTCTTGACGCCATACCGAACCAACCCTGCGCAAAGATGGCACGCCGCGCTTCTTTTCAAATCTAAGCAGGGCTCCCTCGTCGAGTATTTCTTAGCAAAACGCCGCCTTTTAATTCTGGCCGAGCCTTTGCTTCCTTCTTCTGCCATAGTAGCACTAATAATGCTCGGACTGCACGCGGAAGTCCTGAAGCAAGTGCAAGTACGATCACCTAAATCTATGGGCGGGCTCCTGGAATGCCTTCAGGACATACCATCTACTTCAGAAGAAAATACAGCTGCTGACTCAAGCTGTCGATTCAGACGGGCCAGCGCGGGTTGGTCAACCTGCAATCAGCGAGAACTGAGCTACCTTGCAGGCAGCACACAGAACTTGGGTTGACGCGCTTACAGAGGTCGGGTGAATAATGTCGACAACGACCCTGTCCTTCCATCTTTAGGGCGCTCAAGAGTTCCCGACGACCAAAGCTAATAAACAAGGGTGATAAGTCCGACTCCGTGACCACAACTGAGACTGTTTATTGCACTTGCTCTAGCCTACTTCACGTTCCTGTCAAAGGTGGAAACAGACATAATGGCTTTGGCTGAGAGTGGTGCTTCTGTGTCAATAATAAATGCCAAGCTGTAGATGAAACCACCTGCATAGTGGAAGAGCACTACGGGTGCATGGTTACAATGGCAATGTTACAATACATAATGAGTGGGCCTCAGTAAACATCGCGGTCCAAGGTTATGAAATATTGAGTAAAGTACTGGCGATAGAGGGTGGGACGTAGGACTTTCTGCTATCCAGGCCAGATATAAAGAAACTAAAATTCAACTTAAACATGAACGATGTGGTTTTAGTGGAAGGTATATCAAGGGAAGAGACACATCAGGGTAGAAAAGATAACCTATGAGTTGTTAACTGCGCGGAGGATATTGCAACGACTTACCCTGAACTGGTATGCATAGGAAGCTACCCACAAGCGATGAAGTCACACAAGGTGCCTTGCGAACTAAGTGACAAGACCATCAACTGAAAATCACCTTATTACATGTCAAGAAAGCGCAAGGTATGGTTGAAGAAAAAATTGCAGAAGATGCTAGACGCAGATATAATCCGACCTTCGGTGTCACCCTTCGCCTATCCCATAACAATTGTGCCGAAGGAAGATGGAACTTTCAAACTGTGCACAGACTACAGCGCTCTCAATCGCCAGACAGAATTTATACCTTTTCCTATACCAAATATAGACACGATTATAGATACGACAGGTGGTTACCGAAAGTTTTCACGTATTGACTTGTGCAAAGGTTTCTGGCAGATCCCGCTAACCGAATAAACGAAAATGTACACTGCTTTTATCACGTTCTTTGATCTGTACGAGTAGAACCGGCTTCCTTTCAGCTGAAAAAAATCGCTAGCATAGTTCCAGAAGATTATGAACGAAGCCCTGAAGCCTGTCCTAGGTGTCTTTTGGAACGTGTACATAGACGAAATATCGTCTTCTTCAAAACAGAGGCTGAGCATCAGGCACATCTGTCTCATGTATTAAATGCCTTGAGCTTGGCATACCTCAAGCTTAATTTTAAGAAAAGTGCATGGTTTCAAAGAAAAGTTGTGTTTCTTGGAAGAGATTTCATGGGACTACCAAAAGCACTAAACAAGAGTCCATCGAGAGAATATCCCAACTGGTAAAGCCATATGACGTCCACTCATTGCGGGTGTTTTAGGGATAAGCGGGACATTTCAGACCTTTCATAAAAGACTTTGACATAAACACAAGACGCCTCACGTGCCTAACGCAGAAGGAAGTTCCATTTGTGGGGGATGATGAATGTGAGAGAGTCTACCGTGATCCGATGCACAGAATCTCTTCTGACCCTATACTATGCATACCAGATTTCACTGTACTTTTTGAACTGAATACCGATGCCTCACGCTATGGAACAGATGCAGTCTTGTACCAGAAATGTCCAGAAGCATCCGGCCGAGAAAAGCGACACATAGTAGGTTACTACAGCTACACCTTAAAGCCATCTTATGTCAACTACATCACTACTGAAACGGAAGCTCTTGCAGTCCTTAAAGCAATTGAGTACTTCCCTACCTAAGTAGAGGTGCGTTGTTTACTTTGTTCACCGATCACCAGGCCCTCACTCATCCTTGAATATGACGCAACCTAAGTGACGTATCGCCAGAAGGGTGAACTACTTTCAGCAGTTTGATTTCACCATCTTCCACAGACCTGGACTCCGTTTGACTGAGGCAGATGTATTGTCTAGGCTGATGGTATAGGTGAACAAAGAGCAACCGAAATAACTCAATGAAGTAAAATTGTGGGAAGGCACTGAACAATGAATTTTTATGGAAGGTCGCTTTCAAGTGCCGCTAACGCTGGTTTCCAGGGTGGTTTACTTGTACCACGATAGCCCAGAATTTGGAGGACACGATGGGTTTTCGCGCACATACAATAATCTAGTAAAGAGATTTTCGTGGCCTCACATGAAAGAATACGCCAATAAATTCGTTTGTTCATGCCACATTTGTCAAGTCCACCTCGGCGTTCGATGTAGCTCTGCGATTAGGAAACGAGTTCCTCGGTCCTGGCTTCTCCTGCTTTGGGGGCTTAGGCCAAGTATCTTTTGGTATTTTCTTTGCTCAGCTTGTTTTTTTACGTTATTCTTTTTTCTGTGTTTTTGTGTAAGCCTTACTTGATGTCTGTATCCTTACCTGTGGGGAGGCTACGGGGCTTCACCGCGGTAGGCCTCGGCAGCTTCTCAGGAGCTGCCGCTTGAGTTTTTTCTTCGCAGTGGAGCCAGCAATGTTCCTGTAGCCATGGTGCCCACCGACGGCGGTACGATCAATTTGAAAAATCCAAATACGATTTAGGGCCCAATCGCAGAAAGCCTCACCTCACTTCCGACAGATCACAGAGGTCCGCCAGTTCTGCAGAAACGGTATATTATGCTGCTCACCAGACCAGACCTGTGTCAAAGCACTACTCAGTTGTACCACATTCGAATCACATCCGGTGAGCTGTTTCGTACCGCCACATCTCGCATGCTCTAGAGCTATTGTGCGAGGGGTAGATGTCAGTTTAACCGCTAATGAGGTTTTAGCCACGTTCTTGATGAATGGAGTGATATCCGTTTACCGGTGTAGCCGAGTGATTGACAATAAAAATACGCCAACAGAGTTGGTCATATTACATTTGCCGGGGCGATGCGGCCTACGGAAATTTAGGTCTGGCACCCAATTTCACAAGGTAGAAGCTCTGGCTCCACGCATTCTACAATGCAGCGAATGCTGGCGATTCGGTAACAGCGTCAGAGGCTGCAGATCTGCACCCCGCTGCCGTACTTGTGGAGACAGCCACAATTTTAGTGATCGTTCGTCAAAAGAAGAGAAATTTTGTCTCTGTGGTGGTGGTGGTCAACCTCCAACTGCTCGAATTGTCCTGCAAGATCACAGGAAATGCAAATTATAGATGGAATTGAAAGTAGATGTTGCTCAGGCCGTGATGTTGTTGAGGTCCAGGGGAGATCTAAGGGATATGCAGGAGTGGCAGCCAGTCAGCAAGTTGTTGCAACTGAGCCTTTTCCGATTCTTTTGGGACAGTGGTCAAAGGGCGTTGTCAAAAGCTATGGAACAATTAACATCAAACCTGTCGGAGACTCTACCTCAAGTGTTGACATCAAAAATGATTCAGCTGTTCAGTCACTAAGCGCGTTAAAATGCTAGCTCGAAGATGCTTACACAGACCCTAACATTGAATGCTCAACAGCTAATGGATCCCTTATCATTTATCGTAGAAGACGCAAACAATGCGAGGCCATCAAATTCAACTCAGCAGACCGACAACGAATGCTTCTTTGATCAGTGTCGGAAAACTACCAGGATATGGAAATGGACCTCCTGACGCTCAAACGCACAAGATCACCTAATGATAATTCGTTGGTCTCTGTGCCACACTCAACAAAAAAAAAAATTGTGAAAGATAGTCTTTGCAAGTCAGATTCTAATCCTAACTTTTCGAGCTCTGTCCTTGAATCAAAACCCAAAAAGCACGGTAAAGACAGTGTTTCGAAGAGCTATTTTTAAAGACAGTATTTTAGAGCAAGTGGTCTCTAAAGCAGGCATTAATTCATTTTAGGTAATATAAAGCTATTACAGTGGAACTGCCGTTCCTCTATTTCAGCAGCTACCGATTTATTATATTTTTTGTTCACAACTTTCTCCCGGCATTACCCTTTTACAGGAAACTTGGCTCTTCAATGGCAAAGATTTTCATATCAATATTACCTCTTAATTCGGTTGGACCATCCATCGAGGGGCGGAGGACTTACTTTCTTGATAACAACTAAAATATGCCACAAATTGGAATTTTCCTACCAGTATATGTCTACGGAGTATGAGATACTAGCAATAGATATAACTATTCCTGGTTGTTCCCCAATTTCCTTAGTTAATACATATTTTCCGCAGGCGTGCATGATATTCGTTTCCTTGATACCGCTGTGAAACCTTGTAGGAGAGAAATTGTGTTAGCCGGAGACTTTCATTCGCATCATGCGTCTTAGGGTTTCAAAACAGATACATGGGGAAAGAAATTGTCAGAGTTGGCAATTAATCAAAATGTTTGTTTGCTTAAACACGAAGTCAGCTGCCATTATTCAAGATCTTTCTAAATCAGCGTTGGAGTTAACATCAGCGAGTTCAGGAATTTCCGTAACCTGCTGGTCTACAGTCAACTCTGTCTCAAATAGTGACCATCTACCTATTAGGTTTGATACTGTCTGCCCTGTTCTTCCGCTGGAGTCTCCGAGCAGACTTTCGCCAACTACCAGAAATTTCAGAGTGTCTTGAAAACACTCCTCAACTTTCAGAAAACGGTACTCAATGACATCAAAGCCATGAGGCTTTGCTCTGTATTAAAGTGTTCTTTTTAAAAAAATTCCAATTTATTGTAAACATAAGTAAAAGTACTACCTATCCTTGGTAAAGTTCTTATTGTACGTGGGATTACAGATGATCAAAAAGCCGCGTGGAAGAAATTACTTTACGATCAGTGCCCGAGTAACTGGAGTGCTGATAAATTCGCAGCCGCTGCGTTCTAGAGAACAGTTTTCAATGCCAAGTACGAGTATGACGAAAAACATCATGCCTTCCTCTCTAAGACTAACAACAAAAAGCTTTGTTCAGATTCCTTCGATATAGAAAATTCATACCGACATCAGCGAATTCTAAATCTATAATTCTTTCGCCATCCGAAATATCTGCTTCATTAGAATTCAAAGGAAAGAACTTAACTCAACGCTTCACATCACGTTTGCCGAATGGGCCACTAAGGCCTCCCATCGGCGATGAATATGTGGAAGTCACAGTGCAAGAACTGTCTAATGCCCTTAGATCTCTGCCCGCCTGAGCTCCGTGTCCTGAAGGCATTTCCAATGCCATGATAAAATGTTTTTTCAAATGTCTTCTGATGACATTTTTAAAATAGTAAATTATTCTCTACAAAATGCTTGGATTACACAAGAATGGAGGACAGCCAAAATTAATCCAATTCTTAAAAAACAAGGAGCCGGCTACAATCTTGTCAACATTAGGCCTGTCTCTCATACATCAAATATGGTAAAACAAATTGAAATAGTTTTATATTATCGTATGATTGGATCATATATCTCAAAATTCGTTACTGAGCCCAAGTCAAATAGGTTTCCGGCCCGGTCTCTCCATTTGGTGGGCGCATGTGGATTTGGAAAGCCGCATCCAACTTGCTCAGCACGGAAAAGAAGTTAGTGCTTTAGTGACTCCTGACATAGCAAAAGCTTATAACAGCATTGAATACTCTCTACTGCTGGACAGATTATAGTCCTACAATTTTCGAGATATATACCGGCATGGATTTTGAATTTCTAAGAAGCAGAAAAATTTCATTGTTTTCGAAACCGCTTTCTTCAAGAAGTTCGATCAGACAAAAGGGTTGCCCCAGGGGGCTGTTCTGTCTCCTGTACTATTTAACCTATTGATGAGTTCAGTACTACTGCACCAGGATGTGAATCTGGATGTCTATGCAGATGACATTGCATATTTCGCGACAGATAGAGACATCAATTCTCTTCACCTGTCATTGCAAACGTACATCTGTACTCTACAGACGTGGCCTCACAACTTGCATCTGTCAATAAGCGTAAACAAAAGTGCAGTCCTTGTTTTCCCGCTTACCGGGCCGTTACAGTTATCAATAGTATATGAAGAGAGAACCATTCCTCAGATAGAGTCACTTAGATACTTGGATATCATATATGACAGAAAACTTAAGTGGCGTGCTCACATAGAAAATATTGGAACCAAGGGGACACGAGCCGTAGGTTTACCACGTATAATCAGTAAACGACGTTCTGGTATGCGAAGTGACACACTAATTACGATGCATCGTATGTATGTACGACCGATTCTTGAAGTTGGCTGCGTTTTGTCCTCCGGAAGTGCAAAATATAAAGTAGGACCCCTTGTTCTATTAAAAAAAGAAGCTCTTCGACTATGTTTAGGTCTTCCTAAATTCGCTGCTAATAATGTATTATACAAGGAAGCGCGCCTACCTACTCTTCACACGCGATTCCGCATGCCTACGGTTCAAACCTACTTAAGAGCTTATAGATTTTTGCTACGACGTGGACAATATACATTTATTAGTGAACCAAATTCATTGTTTGAGAACGCGTGGTCACGGTTACATACCCCACAAGCTCTATTTGTGCAAGCACAATTAGCGCCTTTAAACGTTCGCCGTAGAGAAATAACTCTGCTTCATAGGTCTCCAGGGTCGCTCAAAATTGAATTTGAAGACGTTTTTCCAAACAATGCAAAATTTCTGCCCCCCACAGATTTGTATGACAGTTTACAAGAATATTTGGCGCGTTTCAAAATAAATGTAATAGCGACTGATGCTTCTTCGTGTTAAGAGAAGACAGGCGTGGGTATCTACTCACCATCTCTCGAATGGTATATTTAACTTCGTCTACCAGATAACACAACAGATTTTCATGCCGAACTTCTGGCAATAGTTCTTGCCTTGCTGAAATTACTTCTCCATACTACAAGAGTTATTATCGTCACAGATTCTCTAGCTGTATGCAGCGCACTCACTGCGTCTACAAAGTCGACAACATTGAACACGTTTTATTCATTAGCTCGTCCTCATTTAAGTTTAGTTTATATGGCATGGGACCCAGGCCACCGAGATATTCATATTAATGAAATAGCTGATTCCTTAGCACGAGCTTCTTTAACAGGTCCTGTGCTATCTGTGCTGCCGGAAACTGTTCACATCACTGCAGCCAGATATAGGCAATTTTCTTTGAGCCAAGACAAAAAAAGCCCTGTCATTAGCAAAATCTACAGACTTTTTGCACCTAAATTATCCCTGCAGTCGGCGATGGTGTCCTAACCGGAAATTCAAAGTTTCATTTACTAGGCTGCTTTGCAGTATTCCAGCACTTAATTTTTACCTGCGCAGATGTGGTCCGGCGGTAACCCCTCTATGCGACTTCTGCAATGAACCGAAATGTATAGATCATTTTTTTTTAATATCAGGTCAGCTCTTTTCTGCTCATCGCAAACTATGTCTTTAAATCCAGCTTCAAAATTTAAGATTGCCGTTAAGCAGTACTGTTATACTCTTCCTTGGAGCAACAGTGTTGAGATACAGCGACAAGGACGCTTGCCTAGCCAATTATAATTTCCTGTGTGGCACAAAAATAATGCCTAGGTAATAGTTCATAGTTTGCAAAATTCATTTAATTCCACTTCAGTTTAGAAAATTCAGAAAGTAAAAGCACAAATTCACAGTTTAAATCATACTAGAATTACTATTAAAAATTTAACTTATTCAAGTTTAAATATTGCCTTTTTTATTCTTTTTGTAGTATTCATATCAACGCAAGGCTTACTACAGTACTGATCACTACTTTATCTCATGTATTCACAGCTTATTTTTAATCTTGGATTACATATTTATTTTCCTTTTTTGTGTTACTTATTTATTTGTCATTATTTTTTATTTAAACAATCATATTAGCACCCGATTGGTCGCCTATACCCTATAGTGGGTTTGTGCCATTAATTGAGGCTTCATCATCATCATCATAAAGAAAGTGACATATAAGCAGCCTACGGACGCCATGAAAAGATCTTGCCACTCGAAAGTGCTTTTTGATGTTATACACCTGGATTTCACCGAGCTAAATAACGAACGAGAAGGAGTCCAAAAAACGCAAGCTTTTCTTCTGGCCATAGATGAATGCGTCAGGATGGTCGCGACATCGGGAGGAAAAGAAGGTGCGAATAGTGTCATCGCCCTCCTCGAACGGGATATCTTTAGGACAACCAGGACGATCGCATGTGACAACATTCCAGCGTTCAAGAGTGAAAAACTAGCAAGATTGGCTCGAGAACACAATATATCAATAAAATTCTGTGCGTCACACCATCCCGTGGCGAACGGGCTTGCAGAGCGTGCTATACGAGATGTGAAAAAAATACATCAGGATGTACGCTAGTTTCCCTGGCGGATTGAAACCCTCTTTAGAAGCAGCTGTAAGACATCACAATCGGTCCTACGCCAGTGGCTTGGGATGCAGCCCACAGTTAGCTTCTTCAGGCGAAACTCCTATTCTTCAAGCGGACCGTGAGCTGCGGCGGTTAAGAAATCTCAAAATCGTCGAGGAGAGCAAACAAAAATCGCAGGACAAAAGCTACCGTAAACGAATGAAAAAAAAATTGACAAGAGACATTGCTCAGATATCCCAGACATTCCAGTCACCGACCTCGTTCTAGTTAGGAAAAGAGTAAGAGAATCCAGTGCGAAATTTTATGGTCCTTACTCTGTGACAAAGGCAGCCACTCAGAAAGAAATATTGAAGACTATGTGGTACATTGGTGAACGTGGCTCAGTTGGATGTGATTCAATTGTAAACGTTTTCAAGTATTACCCAAGGCGGGGTTAGCCAAAGAAACCGGGAAAGGTGAAGCGGTACAACCCTTCGAATAGAAGATGAAGAAGCGCAGGAACCTGGGTACAGGAGAAAATGAGAATGATGTTAGAATAAAGGTAGACAAGATGGACGCCAGTTCCACAGCAATGCTTTACGTCTATTGTGTCCTTTAACTAGGAACACTACATAAGTGATGCTGTGCTGAGCTGTATTCTCGACCAGTGACACGCAGCAGAGTTTCATGACGCTCGTGAGCCGCAGCGCTGAGCCCAGATTGTGGAGAAACGCGACACATGGTTATTAACCGACCACAGCCTTTAAACTTTCATACGCCACAATGCTAATGGGCCATAACACGCGCTGATCAAATGGCTTGCTGGCGTTCGTGGACAAATAGAAGGAGCTTGTCGGTTGCACAAAATGATAGGCTTTTTTGAAGAAATTGCGCCCGCCGTCCACAGCGATAAAGTGCGAAAGAACCACACAATGTAATTACCTATCAAAACAATAACCGGCTTTCAATCAGTAGGGTCATACGCATTGCCAATGGCAGCTCCATTGAAGTCGTAAACATGTGTACTGTCCTCCTAAGTGCTGCTCACGGTTATGCCTTTGTACATTTTACCGTCCATGCAAAATACTCCCGCGACCTCACAATTCACCATGACTATTTTGCCATTTATTTTCCGCTAATCAACGGTTCTGTAAGTACAGTCCGCCTCGACCTCCCTACTGTTACCGAGAGTTGGCTAAGTCAGAAATATTTGTTGCACAGGCAACCACTACTTCCAACAGGCAGAGAGTTGTGGCCTGCGTCACAATTTCCGAACGGTGATTTCATTACCACCCCTGTCAATGTCTATATTTCACTCTCGCAGTCAGTAAAATTTAACCACACTTGTCGTGTCTCAAGGCAAGTTCTGCAACCATTGCCACGGCGACAACTCCTCTGGCGCAAGTCCAAGTGGCCCTACCAAGCAATAAAACGGCGTGCTCGTCCGCCGTCAGGCTCATGCTATGTCAGGCCCATGCTATGCAGGTTGGTAGTTAGACAGTTTTTTTTTTCATTGAGCCGAATTCATTAAAATACCGCTATCAACTATTTGGAGGGATCTATAAAACTGACATCACAAAATGCATCCCCTTTTCTTCTGGACACGAGCTCACGCCTTTTCGAACCAAAGGCAACCGCTCCAAATATTATTTTTTATTGAAGTGACAGTAGTTGGAATGCTGAAAGAAGCATTGAAGTCCTACATTATGCAATAACATTACTTGTGCCGCAATTAGCGTAATGAATGGTCTTTTGCGTTTTGAGCAAGACATTGAGCTCCTTTTTTCTTTTTTCGCGTTTTAACTTCCTGCTATGTGTAGTTTTTTTGTAATGTGCTATAAGAATATTCCCACTTTACCAAAGTTCCAATCGCAATTAGGGTATCAATAAATAAGTAAATAAATAAACTATTTCATTCTATCTAATTATTGCCTTGTTGCAACGTTGCAAAAACCCGAATCTGGCGCAAACCGCAGAATGTTTACCCTGGTTTGGGTAAGTTTATGGCACAAGGGTTCTTTGTGTCTTTGATGGCACTTGGCTGACCATGCGCACTTTACAGATTGTATGCTTACTCGCAAATGCTACAAGGTTTGAATATCCGGTCGCATCATTTCCAGTGAACGTTGAGTGCTTAACCATCATATTTGTCGACCCATATGGCACGGTGGCAATTGCTAACGCTCGAGAACAAGCGGCTCACACACGCGCATGCTTGAAAGAAAGAGTAAAGAACCACTTCGCGTCGAGCTTTTTTTTTCTTTGCAGATCGTGCCACAGAGCGAGATGAAAAAAGTCACAGTTTCGCCCGACAGGCGAAGCATTAATTGCGATGGCAAATTATTATATGTATGAAGTCAGGTTGTTCGTTTTATCGGCTATATAACCTGTTGTACAGATTCGCTTATTAACCAAATTAACAAGCACGTTGTCATGTGCACCGAGGCAAACATCAACACATCTAACTCGATAACCACTGATATTCGCTTGCAGAACGTTGCTTACCGCAGCGTTCTCCAAGTCACTAGACTTGAAAGAAATATTACCTTTCAGCTGTCGGCTTGCGGCCGGAAAAAGCCTGGCTTCTGTATAAAGTCCATGTGCGATAAGATCTCGCGCTGCACCCTTCGCAGTGGTTGGGTGGGAAACATGCGGGGGTAATACGAGAAGGATAGTGGCTTGATGCGCCTTATGTTCCAGCATACCCAGTGTTGGAGACGACCTCACCGAACGAGCCCTAAGAAGGGATGAGCACGCGGTAATAGGTTCAAGTGCGCGCTAGGAGAGAGGGGAGGGGCGAGTGCAGATGAGCGGTGCTGTAACTTGATCAGTCGCGCACTGGGGATGCCTTTCGGCTCCTTGTGAGCCGGATGCATGAAACAGTGCCCGCGCTGCTCTGATTACGCCGGTTCAGAACAAGCCTCGTAATATTTATTGAGGTATATATGGACAAACAGGACATTCGCCTTTGACTCAGGTTTGTTAAGAAGTCGCTGCGTAGGAGTGGAAGATGTTAGAAACCACCGTTGCGGATGTCTTTCCAGTTCGAATTGGCGAAAGTATATCTTTGTTAATATACGTAGGACTTTACCGGGAGCAACAGTATAGCTTGGATTTTCCATCAATAAAAATTTAAGAGATTTCCATTTATCAGAATTTTACTGTATTTTCAACGAGAAAGCTTCGATCATGACTAAAGGAGGTGCGTGCGACAGGAGCGGCAAGCTGTCTAATTTTGTGGTTCTACTTACCATTGTTGATTACCAGAGTGAGCACATCTGGAAACGTAGTATTAGTGTAGTCCAAAGTAGAATCCATCCTGAAAAACGAAATCCGCATGTTCCCCTATTATATCGCGCTTGGACACATCTTTGAAGATATTGGACACACTGCGTTATATCAGACGAGGATAACATAACAAACGAACATGAAGCAAAGTTGGGCCATTTCGTGCTTGTTGCGGCATTAGACTTTCTTTCTTTAGAGACAAGAGGATGCAAGAACAGACAGTCAAAAGTATTCTTATAATGTAAGTATTTTGCACAAATTTCTGACTGAATCAACTTGCATGTAGCCACGTCTTGCAGCATCGGGGAATATCCAAGCTTCCCTTCACAGAGGAAGCGTACAGCAATTCTTGTGTATGACATCTAAAGACAAACTTTAAACTTTTTCTTCTTAACAAGAGCGTTCAGTGGCATGTCAGCTGAAAAAATGCAGACTACGTTGAAAGCCTGCTTCGGAAAAAAAATTGCTGCAATAACAATGTCAAGACGGCTGTCCACGTCAATGTGATTAGCATTGACGCGTCCCACCCAGACGCCGTATTGCCACCACCAGGATCGAAATTAATGATGGGGTATTACGTGCCAAAACTGCGATCTTATTGTTTATTTATTTTATTAATTTTCATACTGTCAGGCTCCTAGGGTATTACAGAGAGGAATGTGCTAGCATTAAATTGTTAATTACAACTTTAAAGGTTGTAATTGCAGCGATGGAGGCGGGATTAGGAGGCACGCTGTAGTGGGAGACTCCGGAAATTTGGACAACCTGGGGCACATTAACGTGCACCTCAAGCATCAAAATCATAGGCAGAAAATGCAGATGTTTTCCATCTGTAAAGCCTGTTCTATATCAAATCAAATCCCCGCTTAAACATAATGACATCTTATGCGGCTGGAAAAGAAAGCATTTTACATGATTAACTTGATTCTCTGCCACTCATGTGGCACACAGTGAAAAAACGCGAAAAACATGAACACGTGATGAACTTTCTTTCTACATGTATTCAAAATCGGCGGGAATGGACGTTTAGCCATTACCCAGAGAAACAAATAAAAAGAAGTCAAAGGCCTGCATTTTACACGCAGCACAGTCACAGTGTAAGCTCGAGAAACTGCTACACAGGAGCTTCCTTTTTACACCACGCACTACAGGGTCTTCTCAGCGAAGCATGTCTGTCTGAAAAACATTTATTTGGACAAGCTTTGTACATCGAGGGTACGGGAGCCGTACTTAAGGGGCTGGCCCTTACGACCACTAGGTGGGCTCCCCTTTCCGGAGCCCATTCGCGTCGGCCGCCGCCTGGGCCGGCTCGACCAAGGCCCGTTCGGCCGTCACGCCAGAGCAGCCAAGCAGGACTGCCTCCCAGTCCTCCTGGGAAGGGTTCGGTATGGGGGTTAGATTTGGGGTTTTAAAGCGAAAACTTTACTGGCTGCGAACTTGCGATTTCGTCGTGGTGGTGCTCCGAGGAGCCACATGACGTCCCAATGCGATCCTCGCCTAGAATATTTCTCTCTCTCTGGCTCCATGGCCACCGCTGCGCATGCGCCACTAGTGGCACCGAGCCACAGGTGTTCCGCCGCTGCGCAGCGCCGCGACTTTCCACCGTCACCGTCTGGTATGACGTCACACCACGTTCCCCGTTGTTGCACTCACGTGCGCTTGCTTCGCCAGCTGCGTTGCATGCCTGATAACATTTAGGAGGATTGAAAAGCAGAGCTCACGTGCGCCACAACCACAGTTATGGCCGAAGTATCATCATCATCATCAGCCTGGTTACGCGCACTGCAGGGCAAAGGCCTCTCCCATACTTCTCCAACTACCCTGGTCATGTACTAATTGTGGCCATGTTGTCCCTCCAAACTCCTTAATCTCATCCACCCACCCAACTTCCTGCCGCCCTCTGCTACGCTTCCCTTCCCTTGGAATCCATTCTGTAACTCTTAATGACCATCGGTTATCTTCCCTCCTGATTACGTGCCCTGCCCATGCCCATTTCTTTTTCTTGATTTCAGCTAAGATGTCATTAAGTTGCGTTTGTTCCCTCACCAAATCTGCTCTTTTCTTCTCCCTTAACGTTACACCTATCATTCTTCTTTCCATAGCTCGTTGCGTCGTCCTCAATTTAAGTAGAACCCTTTTCTAAGCCTCCAGGTTTCAGCCCCGTAAATGAGTACGGGTAAGACACAGCTGTTATAAACTTTTCTCTTGAGGGATGATGGCAACCTGCTGTTCATGATCTGAGAATGCCTGCCAAACGCACCCCAGCCCATTCTTATTCTTCTGATAATTTCAGTCTCATGATCCGGATCCGCAGTCACTACCGGTCCTAAGTGGATGTATTCCCTTACCACTTCCAGTGCCTGACTACCTATCGCACACTGCTGTTCTCTTCCGAGACTGTTAAACATTACTTTAGTTTTCTGCAGATTAATTTTTAGACACACACTTCGGCTTTGCCTCTCCATGTCAGTGAGCATGCATTGCAGTTGGTCCCCTGAGTTACTAAGCAAGGCAATATCATCAGCGAATCGCAAGTTACTAAGGATTCTCCAGTAACTCTTATCCTCAATTCTCCCCAATCTAGGTCTCTGAATACCTCCTGTAAACACGCTGTGAATAGGATTAGAGAGATCGTATCTCCCTGCCTTGCACCTTTCTTCATAGGGATTTTGTTGCTTTCTTTATGGAGGGCTACGGTGGCTGTGGAGCCGCTATAGATATCTTTCAGCATCTTTACATACGGCTCGTCTACACACTGATTCCGCAATGCTTCCATGACTGCTGAGGTTTTGACTGAATCAAACGCTTCCTCGTAATCAATGAACGCTATATATAAAGGTTGGTTATATTCCGCACATTTTTCTATCACCTGATTTATAGTGGGAATATGGTCTATTTATTAATTAATTTATTTATTTATCATACCCTCAAGGTACGGTTGTATATTGCAGAGGGGAGGGGCAAAGTAAATACAGAGGCAAATCCCAAAATAAGGAAGGAAGGCAAACAACATGGCAAAAAATTGTGCACAAAATAAGAATGGGAAATAGAAACATGTAAGCGTGGCTAAAATATATGGCGTCACAAAAATAGAAAGGAAAGAACATAGCAGATAATAATACAAGCAATAACTTAACATTATGGCATAAAAGCAGTTATTATACAGAACAAGCAAACGCAGCATTAATTTATAACATGAAATTTTGAAGTGTGCTTTTAAAGTTATTGGTGTCAGTTATGCTTGTAAGTAATGCGGGTAAGTTATTCCAATCTTTGCTCGTTTGGGGAAGAAATGAATATGAAAAGCCGACGGTGTTGCAGTGCGGAGTGTTTAACTTTTGGCGGTGGTCAATGCGCGATGAAATGTATGGTGGCGGTTGAACAAAGATAGAACGTAAATATGTGTTGTGGTAGTAGATGTTATGGATAAGACATATGCGAGAAAGTTTTCTATGGGTTGATAGCAGTGGGATGTGTAGGAGAGCTTTCATGTTAGTGACGCTCGCAGTTCTTTGGCAGTTGGTGAGAATGAAACGGGCTGATCGATTCTGTATTGCCTCTAGAGACTGTATGAGGGTGTCATCACCAGGGTCCCATACTGATGATGCGTACTCTATTCGTGGACGATTGTTGAGTAGCCTTTACGAAATCCTGCCTGGTTCTTTGGTTGACGGAAGTCTAATGTGTTCCTGATTCTATTTGCGATTACCTTAGTAAATACTTTGTAGGCAACGGACAGTAAGCTGATCGGTCTATAATTTTTCGAGTCTTTGGAGTCCCCTTTCTTATGGATTAGGATTATGTTAGCGTTTTTCCAAGATTCCGGTACGCTCGAAGTCATGAGGCATTGCGTATACAGGGTGGGCAGTTGCTCTAGAACAATCTGCCCACCATCCTTCAACAAATCTACTGTTACCTGATCCTCCCCAGCTGCCTTCCCCCTTTGCATAGCTCCCAAGGCTTTCTTTACTTCTTCCGGTGTTACCTATGGGATTTCGAATCCCTCTAAACTACTACGTCTTTCATTATTATTGTGGGTGCCACTGGTACTGTATAAATCTCGATATAACTACTCAGCCACTTGAACTATCTGATCCAAATTAGTAATGATATTGGCGGTTTTGTCTCTTAATGCATACATCTGATTCTTGTCAATTCCTAGTTTCTTCACTGCTTTTAGGCTTCCTCCGTTCCTGAGAGCATGTTCCATTCTATCCATATTGTTACGTACGAAGACACCGACGAAAAGCTATTTACAAGTATATTTATAAGGCAATACGCTGCGCTTGGCCAAGAGGCAACAGCCCGCGCTAGCTTCTAATCGTCGTCGTCGTCTTCACACTGCTCGCCGTTCGTGATCGCACATATTGTGCCGTAGCACTACCCCCGGCGGCAAAAGCGCCGTCCCGGAGTGACTAAAGATCGGACTCGGAAGCAGTGTAGTAGGCCTTGAGCCTACTGACGTGTACGACATCACTAGATGCCAGAGGAGAGGACGAGGTTGAACCCACAGGAGCAATTTCGTAAGTCACAGGCGTCACCTGGCGCAGCACGCGGTAGGGCCCTGTGTATCGCGAAAGGAGCTTCTCTGAAAGTCCGACGTGACGAGTGGGCGACCACAGGAGCACGAGCGCACCAGGCGAAAACTGTACGTCACGATGGCGGGCGTTGTACTGGCACTGCTGAGTGGTTTGTGAGGCCGTCAGTCGAGCACGGGCACGGTGGCGTGCATGGTCGGCGAGGGCGATGGCGTCGCGCGCATACTCGCTTGTTGAGACCGCAGCAGGAGGAAGTGCCGTGTCTAAGGGCAAGGTAGGTTCGCGACCGTACAGTAGATAAAAGGGAGAAAATCCAGCGGTGTCGTGCCGGGAAGAATTGTACGCAAATGTTACGTAAGGAAGGGCAATGTCCCAGTCGTGGTGGTCCTTGGAAACGTACTCGGCCAGCATATCGGTAAGAGTACGGTTTAACCGCTCTGTCAGGCCATTGGTTTGAGGATGGTATGAGGTAGTCTGTTTGTGTTGAATGGAGCAGGAACGCACAATGTCAGCGATAACTTTCTAGAGAAAGTTTCGACCACGGTCAGTAGGATCTGTCGCGGGGCGCCATGAAGCAAGATAATGTCACGCAAGAGAAAGTCCGCGACGTCAGTGGCGCAACTGGTAGGGAGAGCCCGAGTGATAGCGTATCGGGTAGCGTAATCAGTCGCGACGGCTACCCATTGGTTCACAGAGGATGACGTGGGAAAGGGACCAAGCAGGTCTAATCCAACACGAAAGAACGGTTCCACAGGGACGGTGATCGGCTGGAGATGACCGGCAGGTAGCACCTGACGTGTTTTCGGACGCTGGCAGGGATCACACGCAGCAACATAGCGTCGAACGGAGCGAGCGAGACCAGGCCAATAGAAGCGGCGGCGGACGCGGTCGTACGTGCGGGTTACCCCAAGAGAGAGAGAGAGATAAAACTTTGTTATGTCCTTGATGGGGTTCAGGGGTGGCGGGGGTCGGGAGACTAACCCCCAATCCCCCCTTCCTCAGACGGCGGCCAGTCCTTGCTTTCTGGCGGCGTCTTCGGCCATCCGGACGGCCCAGAGCTGCTCCTCTGGGTCCAAGCTGAGCAGCAATGTCTCCCACTGCTCGGCCGTAGTTATGCGTGTGTTAGTGTGGGAGGTGTTGGTGGGTGAGGCTTTGGGGCATTGCCAGATAATATGATCGAGGTCAGCGCGGGCCTCGCACGCTTTGCAGAGTGGAGAGTATGCATCGGGGTACATGCGGTTGTAAAGCACGGGGTTCGGAAAGGTTCGTGTCTGAAGGAGTCGCCAAGTGGTAGATTGAGACTTATTCAGTGTTTTGTGTGCTGGGGGGTAGCGTAACCGCTCCCTGCGGTAGTGAAGGAGAATTTCTCTCAACGTGACCATTCGGTCCCGCGCGTGACCGCGATGCAGAACAGAGGGCTGGTCGGGATCGGAAGACGCAGGAGAAGGATGATGCGCCCGGTGTGCGAGAGCTCGGGCGGCATCGTGGGCGGCTTCGTTTCCAGCCAGACCCGAGTGACGTAGGAGAAGAAACGGCCATCGCTTTGGCTTACGCGGCTACCAATGCACACTGCATCATAAGCGGGTTACCCCAAGATGTCCTGCAGTGGGTGCGTCATGCATCTCAAAGAGCACAGTCTGTCGTAGCTGTTTTGGCACGACAAGAAGAAGGTCAGAGCCGTCAGGGAGGAAGTTCCTTCGATACAGAATGCCGCCCTGGAGGACATATCGGCGAACGGATGCGTCGGTAGGTGTAGAACGCAGACGCTCGATAATTGCTCGCAGCGATAGGTCTCGGTACTGCTCATCGGCGATGTTAGCGAAGGCAGACACAGAGTAAATGCCGTTGGCGCTACTACTGTCGGCGTCGTCAGGCTCATCGACCGGGTAGCGAGACAGGCAGTCAGCGTCCTTGTGTAGTCGGCCAGATTTATAGGTGACAGTATACGAATATTCTTGGAGGCGTAAGGCCCAGCGACCAAGTCGTCCTGTAGGATCTTTCAGTGAGCATAACCAGCAAAGCGCGTGATGGTCTGTGACAACGGAAAAGGATCGGCCATATAAGTATGGGCGGAATTTCGCAACCGCCCAAACTAGGGCCAGACACTCACGCTCAGTGATGGAATAGTTACGCTCCGCGGGTGAGAGGAGCCTGCTGGCGTAAGCGATAACCCGGTCGCTGCCACGATGGCGTTGTGCCAGTTCCAGGCCAATTCTGTGACCGCTGGCATCAGTACGGACTTCGGTAGGCGCAAAAGGATCGGAATGGGAAAGAACGGGAGGCGTTGTGAGAATGTCGATTAGATGTGAGAATGCAGAGGCCTCGTTATCGCCCCACTGGAAAGGGGCGTCTTTTTTCAAAAGCTCGGTTAGTGGTCGTGCTATGGCGGCGAAATTTCTCACGAAACGGCGGAAGTACGAACAAAGGCCCATGAAGCTGCGCAAATCCTTGACACACTTCGGAACAGGGAAGTGGGCAACTGCATGGATCTTGCCTGGGTCCGGTTGCACTCCGTTCGCGTCCACGAGATGTCCAAGGACGGTAATCTGACGACGGCCGAATTGGCGCTTGGATGCGTTGACTTGCAGACCGGCTCGACGAAAAACGTCCAGGACTGCTGAGAGGCGCTAGAGGTGCGTAGCGAACGTTGGGGAGAATACGATAACGTCGTCCAGGTAGCACAGGCACGTGGACCATTTGAATCCGTCAAGAAGGGAGTCCATCATGCGTTCAAAAGTGGCAGGGGCGTTACATAGACCGAACGGCATCACTTTGAATTGATAAAGACCGTCGGGTGTGACAAAAGCAGTCTTCTCGCGGTCGAGATCGTCCACGGCAATCTGCCAGTAGCCGGAGCGAAGGTCAATAGAGGAGAAATAGCGAGCACCGTGGAGGCAGTCAAAGGCGTCATCAATCCGAGGTAGGGGATACACGTCCTTTTTGGTAACCCTATTAAGGTGCCGATAATCCACGCAAAAGCGCCATGAGCCATTCTTCTTTTTTACCAGCACAACAGGTGACGCCCATGGACTATATGAATAATGTTCTTGGCAAGCATTTTGCGAACTTCTGCGTGAATAACTTGACGCTCAGCTGGTGACACTCGATACGGGCGGCGATGAATAGGAGGGGCATCGCCGGTATTAATGCGATGTTTGACAGCTGTAGTTTGGGCCAAAGGACGATCGTTAAAGTCAAAAATATCGTGTTAGGAAAACAGAACGCGGTAGAGATCACGAGCGCGCTCGGACGGCAAGTCGGGCGCAATCATTTTCTGGAAGTCAGCGATGGTACAATTTGCCGACTGCGATGGTAGAGGAGTATCGGATGAAGTGTCAACTGCAATGGATGCTACTGAGTGATCCTCGAATGAGCAAAGGTGGGCCAGAGACATCCCACGTGGCAGCACTTGTGTCGTCAAGCGAAAGTTGACCACTGGCAGGCAGACGCAATTCGCCGTAATAGATAAAACTGTTTGAGGTACTGTGAACCCGTGAGTAAGGAGGACGTCTTGCATAGGAGCCGCGATGTAGTGACCGTCGGGGACTGGTGGGGATGACACTAGGTCAACGTAGGTCAGTGCCGAAGGTGGCAAGCGAACGAAGTCGGCGGAACTGAGGCAACTGGGTTGAGGTTCAGCAGGATCGAGAACAGGCAGGTCAAGGCAGAGAATACTGGCGGAACAATCGATGAGAGCAGAATGTGCGGAGAGGAAGTCTAAACCGAGGATGATGTCGTGGGGACAGTGGGCGATGACTGTGAATAGCACGATTGTTGAGCGATCGGCGAAGGAGACGCGGGCGGTACACATACCAATAACGGAGGCTGTTCCGCCATCGGCGACACGGATAACAGGCGTCGTGGCGGGCCTGATAATTTTCTTGAGCCGGTTACAAAGGTCAGCGCTCATGACGGACAAATGCGCCCCATTGTCTATGAGTGCAGACACAGAAACACCATCGACTTGCAAGTCAAGAAGGTTCAGATGAGTGGGCAACGTCAGTAGAGGATTTGGCGGCGTAGGGAGCAATGCAGCGTCACCTCGAGGCGCTGCATCGTCCAGTTTTCCGGCTGTGAGCGGCGTCCGAAAGGAGTCGGCGAATAGGAGCGACGGGGCTGGGGAGAGCGAGATTGTCGTCGTTGGGGCGAAGGCGAACGAGAATAGGGGCGGTTCGTTGCAGGAGAATCCGTGGCGGTTTTATCGGAGCGTGCGGCATAGGGACGAGCAGGGCCACCTGGGGAGCGAGAGTAGGCAGTGTAAGTAGACCGGATCGGGGAACTCCAGCGACTGCGACAGTGCCGAGAAATGTGCCCGATTCTATGGCAGTAGAAACAAATGGGCTTGTCGTCAGCAGTGCGCCATTCAGATGGGTTGCGGAAACGTGGTGGGTAAGAAGATGCGGGACGGGGCGGAATGGAAGCCGGGCGGGTATCAGGGCGATGGGCCGAGCAGATGGTGTGAAGACCCATGTTTTCGAGCTCCTGGCGGACAACTGCCTGGATCAGTGAGACCGTTACTGCAGATGTGTTGGTGGGACTGGAGACGAAGGCAGCCGGATAGGCGGCCTCGATCTCACGCCGGACGATCCTGGTAACATCAGCAGTGTTGTTGGGAGGAGGAGCGTCGGCACAGGAAGATGTCGCTGGGGTATTGGGCAGACGGGCAAACTTCTGGTCAATACGTCGGCTTTTGGCGAGTTCCAGGCGGCGGCACTCTTTGATAACAGCATCCACCGACGCTACGTTGTTGCACACAAGTAAGTTGAAGGCGTCATCGGCAATGCCTTTATGTGGGAAACCTTGTCTGACTCAGTCATGTGGGTGTCAACTTTGCGGCACAGAGCCAAGACGTCCTGAATGTACGTGACATAGGGCTCTGTTGACGTCTGCACACGGCCGGAAAGCGCCTTCTGCGCGGCAAGTTGGTGACCGTAGGGGTTGCCGAACAAGTCTCGAAGCTGTGTTTTAAGTGAATCCCAACTGGTGAGCTCATCTTCGTGCGTGCGATACCAAACTCTAGGTGTGCCACTGAGGTAAAAGACGACGTTGGCGAGCATAATAGTAGGGTCCCACCGGTTATTGCGGCTGACGTGTTCATACAGGCTGATCCAGTCATCGACGTCTTCCCCATCTTTGCCTGAGAATACGCCAGGATCACGGGGAGCGAGGAGAGTGATGTAGGTCGTCGAAGTGGCAGCAGGTGTCGGAGCCGGCGAAGTCGGGTTGTCGTCGCCGGGAGCCATGAAGGAAGGCTCGACGTACCGTCCACTGCGAAGCTCCGTGACGAGGTACAGGGGACGTCCACCTCCACCAGATATGTTACGTAGGAAGACACCGACGAAAAGCTATTTACAAGTATATTTACAAGGCAATACGCTGCGCTTGGCCAAGAGGCAACAGCCCGCGCTAGCTTCTAATCGTCGTCGTCGTCTTCACACTGCTCGCCGTTCGTGATCGCACATATTGAGCCGTAGCAATATCATACTTCCTTATGTAAGCTGTCTTACGCTTGTTGATTAACATCGAAAGTTCTGCCAGTTCTATTCTAGCTGTAGGGTTAGAGGCTTTCATACATTGATGTTTCTTGATCAGATCTTTCGTCTCCTGCGATAGCTTACTGGTATCCTGTCTAACGGAGTTACCACCGACTTCTGTTGCACGCTCCTTAATGATGCCCACAAGATTGTCGTTCATTGCTTTAACACTAATGTCCTTTTCCTGAGTTAAAGCCGAATACCTGTTCTGTAGCTTGATCTGGAATTCCTCTATTTTCCCTCTTACCGCTAACTCATTGGTCGGGTTCTTATGTACCAGTTTCTTCCGTTCCCTTCTCAGGTCTAAGCTAATTCGATTTCTTACCATCCTATGGTCACTGCAGCGCACCTTGATGAGCACGTCCACATCTTTTATGATGCGAGGGTTAGCGTGGAGTATGAAGTCTATTTCATTTCTAGTCTCGCCGTTCGGGCTCCTCCACGTCCACTTTCGGCTATCCCGCTTGCGGAAGACGGTATTCATTATCCGCATATTATTCTGTTCCGCAAACTCTACTAATAACTCTCCCCTGCTATTCCTAGTGTCTATGCCATATTCCCCCACTGCCATGTCTCTAGCCTGCTTCTTGCCTACCTTGGCATTGAAGTCGCCCATCAGTATAGTGCACTTGGTTTTGACTTTACCCATTGCCGATTCCACGTCTTCATAGAAGCTTTCGACTTCCTGGTCATCATGACTGGATGTAGGGGCGTAGACCTGTGCAGTCTTCATTTTGTACCTCTTATTAAGTTTCACAACAAGACCTGCCACCCTCTCGTTAATGCTATAGAATTCCTGTATGTTACCAGCTATATTCTTATTAATCAGGAATCCAACTCCTAGTTCTCTTCTCTCCGCTAAGCCCCGGTAGCACAGGACGTGCCCGCTTTTTAGCAATGTATAGGCTTCTTTCGGCCTCCTAACTTCACTGAGCCCTATTATATCCCATTTACTGCCCTCTAATTCCTCTAATTGCACTGCTAGACTCGCCTCACTAGATAACGTTCTAGCGTTAAACGTTGCCAGGTTCATATTCCAATGGCCAGCTGTCCGGAGCCAGTGATTCTTAGCACCCTCTGCTGCGTCGCAGGTCTGACCGCCGCCGTGGTCAGTTGCTTCGCAGCTGCTGGGGACTGAGGGCCGGGGTTTGATTGTTGTGTTCATATGGAGGTTGTGGCCAAGTACTGCACTAGGGTGGCCAATCCTGCTCTGGTGAGGGAGTGCGTTACCGGTTCTGGTCGCCGGGATGAGGCCACACTCCAGGCCTGTTTATGCAATTTTATCAACACGCTGATTTTTTTTTAATCCGGTGGAAAATTGCGCCGCCCCGGGATTCGAACCACGGACATCTTGCATGCGAGGCCGGTGTTCTACCTCTACGCTACCGCTGCACCAACTAGTACAGCGGTGGCGGTTGGCCGGCGATGGCGGTTGGCCGGTATGGACGGCGATAATTCTCATAAGCAGGAGGAGGCCTGGAATCGAAATCGTAACGAGATCAACAGGAAACGAATCGCCCAGGAAACAGACAAACAGCGCACCGAACAACTGGCTAAACGTCGCAACATAGCTAGACAACCAGACTAACCAGGACTTGCAATCAAGATTAACCATGGCTAATCATGCTATCCCTTAGCTTTCGCTACGTATATCTTGACATAGCCGATCTAAGGCATTGCCAATATTTTTTTACATGCCCACACCGTGTGGAAAATATCTGAAGACTTATCCCCACAGTGCGGGCACTTCCTCATGCAAGCGGGGTCAATGTATTTTAAGACTGCCGGGCTCAGTAGAGTTTTGGTGTAAAGGCGAAGGAGAATGCGCTCCTCCTCCTTTGTATGGCCCTTATAGGGCTTAGGATAGGTGGAATGGCCAGATTAGTAAACTTGCACGATCTGTTTCAAAGTATAAGCAGGAATGGGTTCGGGGTCTGGATCGGTGGGGGACGAGGGTCGTGCCCGGAAAGTGAGCGCGCGGACGATTGCATCGCCCCTCTCGTTTCCCTCAAGGCCTGCAAGAACCGGAGTCCAGATAATTGTCCAGTGCGAGGAGGCGCAGAGATAGTCGCTGTGTTGAAGAAAATTGTAGGCCAGGCGCGTTATGCACCCTTGTTCGCGTCATTTTCACGAGATCGATCTGAAGTGTCCGCCTAGAGTCGACGGCAAGCTGCGGCTTGTGCTGCCCTCTGCACAGCGCTCTGCTGAGCCCGACGTTTTCTGGTTGCAGCCGCGCGCGTAGCTCAATGATTCGCTTCTTCAGGAGCGGTGCGTACCTTGTGAGGAGGTGCCGTCACGTGTACCTAAGACCAAACACAGGTATCCAGAATACATGGCGCACATATCCCACCCCTTGACTCGTGGCACGGTACATTGCTGTAGATGACAATGATAACAATAGTTCATTGGCAGCCCCTCCGATACGTAATGGTGACAAATAGTCACCAGGTCCAGCGACTATCCAGCATGCAACCGCTATGTGCAACTGCTACATGTCGTGACACCTTGTGTAATGTGATATAACAGCAATGCAAAGTGTGTACGCATCGACGCTATGCGGCGCTCATTTCACATTGCGTGTTATATGGCATGAAACAGTGATAGTGATGATTATATATTGGCGCTCTCTTTGAAACGGGACGGTGACAAACAATCGCCTAGCCTGCTTGAATTATTCAGGTGAATTATTCAAATAAATATGTATATATATATATATATATATATATATATATATATATATATATATATATATATATATATATATATATATATATATATATACAGGAGATTTAGTGGGGTTCGTAGCGACCGCCGGTCCTAGGATGCACCGAGCAGTTTTCGATCGAGCTCGAGCCTCTGCTGCGCGCTTGATGCTGCCGATGCTGCTGACTCTGTGCGCACGTTCGGCATCTTGCTTGCAATGGCCCCGCGGATATAAAGGAGCCATCCTGGCGACTTAGTGTTCTGGAAGGTAACCAGGTGTGTCCCTCTGGGGCATAGTTGCGTCGATATAGTAGCTGGTCGCGAATCGCAAAATGAGGAACTTGGCGCCGAAGCGTACATGACGCCGGGGCTTTCGACGCATCCGAGAGAAGGTCTAGCAGAGTTGCAGTCCAGGGATCATTACGCTTTGCAGCAGCGATAGTGTCAACGTCCACAGACGATAATGTACACTCGCAGGCGCAGTCGTCACTGGCCTTCGGGGGAAGCGGCGATGGGCATAGCGCGTCAGCATCGGAGTGCTTTCGCCCGGAACGGTAAACCACGCGGATGTCATATTCTTGAATTCGCAATGCCCAGCGGGCAAGGCGGCCCGATGGATCTTTGAGCGTCGACAGCCAACATAGTGCGTGGTGGTCGGTCACTACGTCAAACGATCGGCCGTATAAACATGGGCGAAACTTTCCAAGCGCCCACACCATGGCCAAACACACCTTTTCTGTAACGCTATAATTCGTCTCCGCCTTGGTTAACGTGCGACGCGCGTATTCGAAGACGTATTCTGTGTGGCCAGGTTGACGCTGCGCCAACACAGCGCCAAGGCCCACACCGCTTGCATCGGTATGGATTTCGGTTGGCGCTTGAGAGCCGAAATGGCGAAGAATGGGTGGCGTCGGGAGAAGACGGCGCAAGGTTTTGAAGGCGTGGTCACACGCTGGAGACCATGATGAGAGATCTCTAGGGCCGCTAAGGAGCTGTTGAGAGGCGATATAATTAACGCGAAATTTCGAACGAATCGCCGGAAGTAAGATCATAGGCCGATAAAACTGCGTGGCTCTTTCATAGTGGTAGGTTTTGGGAACGCAGTAACAGGACGTAGTTTCTCGGGATCCTGGCGAATGCCCTCCTTTGACACGACATGGCCTAAAATTGTGAGCTGACGAACAGCAAATAGACACTTCTTTAGGTTAAGTTGCAACACGGCGTTGGCGAAGCAAGTTAGTACGCGCTGAAGGCGGAGCAGGTGCGTCGCGAAATCAGGGGCGAACGCCACAATGTCGTCAAGATAGCAAAGACAGATTTTTCATTTGAGGCCACGCAGAACATTGTCCATCATTCTTTCGAACGTAGCAGGTGCGTTGCAAAGTCCGGAAGGCATGACGGTGAATTCATACAAGCCGTCTGGTGTAACAAAGGCAGTTTTTGGGCGATCGGCCTCTGCCATCGGAACCTGCCAATAGCCTGACCGCAAATCCAGCGAAGAAAAGAACTCGGCTCCCTGCAGACAGTCCCGAGCATCATCGATGCGTGGTAATGGGTAGACGTCCTTCAGCGTGATCTTTTTCAACCGTCCAAAATCAACACAGCAGCGGATGGAACCGTCTTTTTTGTGATGCGGACCACGGGAGAGGCCCATGGGCTTTGGGAAGGTTGAATGATGCCGCGACGGAGCATGTCATCGACCTGGTCTGCAATGACGTGACGTTCCGTAGCGGACGCGCGATATGGTCTTTGTCTCAGCGGTGAGTGAGAGCCAGCGTCGATGTAATGCTCGACCGTCGATGCATCGCCAAGAGATGTTTGCGCAACGTCAAAAGAACGGCGGAAGTGCTGAAGGACTGCGAGAAGTGGAGATCGCTGTGAGTGTGTCAGATCTTCGGCGATGAATGGGCTGAACACACCAGTCCATGTTGAGTCGGGTATAGAGAGGGCATTCAGTT
Organism: Dermacentor variabilis; assembly: GCF_050947875.1. Taxonomy (NCBI): domain Eukaryota; kingdom Metazoa; phylum Arthropoda; class Arachnida; order Ixodida; family Ixodidae; genus Dermacentor; species Dermacentor variabilis. Next base: position 49,379,579 of record NC_134573.1, read on the forward strand.
CATGGACGGCAGTAGAAGGCACTTCGTCGAGGACGTAGACAATTCGTGTTGAATCGACTAACTCGACGTAACCTAGGCATACGCGGCGGAGCAGTGATAACGGCGACGGAAGATGATTGTAAATGGGCATCGTGCTGACACCGGCGGCAAGGTCAAGAGCTGCAAAGGGCGAAGGAAGCGCTTTTCTGGTAACAAAGTGATGAGAGGGCATGAAGAAGACCGTCCAGTCGGATATGGTACTACAGAAGATTGGTACGAATGCTGAAGAGCACGGGGGAATACAGGTGTCTTCTTTCACGAGAATTTTACGGCAGGATGAGCATCGACGGAGGCCAGGTCACCAAGGTGGAAAAGTTCAATCTCAGCCCGAGCGCAATTGATGATGGCATTGTGGCGTGAGAGAAAATCCCATGCTAGAATAACGGCGTGGGAGCGCGATGAAAGAACTATGAATTCAATCGTGTACAAAACGTCCTGTATGGTCACACGGGCAGTACAAGCAGCGGTAGGGCAAATGGGTTGAGCACTCGCCGTTCGAAGCGACAATCCAGACAGAGACGTCGTCACTTTACGAAGCGAACGGCAAAACCTGGCATCGATAACTCAAAATAGCGGCACCAGTATCGACGAGGGTGACTGTGGCGACATTTTCGATAAACACATCAATGGCATTGGCAGGTAAAGAAGGAGGACTTCGGCATGTCGACACTTGTGCAGTTCTTGCCTCAGAAACAGCGTGGTCTAGTTTCCCTCTTCGTTAGAGACGGGTCGTCGACGCATAGGAGAAAGCGATTGGGGACGTGGAGAGGGTGATCGGAGGCGTTCGAAGCGAGGACGGCGATCAGTCTGGGAGTGAGCTGGTGATGGGTCGAAGGGTCCGTAAGGCGCATTTGAATCAGGCGGCACATATGGCGCTCGGCGATCACCATCGAACGCCTGCGATCGTCGGCGGCAGAACCTTGCGACATAACCGGGACACCTACATGCGAAGCAGATAGGGCGATTGTCCCGCGTACACCACGGTTTAGCGATGGAAGTGGTGGTCCAGGGGTTGGGAGGGCGAGGGTGGTGCACAGGCTGCTGGAAGCGACGCACGGGCACAGTGCGAGGGGCCATTGCAGCAATTGTAGCATACGGGACTGGTGTAGTCACGACATCCTGCTGGTGAACAGCCGACAGCGCTTCCGCGACCTCTTCATGGATCACGTTACGGAGGTGAGATGGTAAAGTGCTGACAGACTCCTCAGTGACGGACACTAGAGATAGCTGTCGTGCGACTTCGCGGACGAAGTCCTTGATTTGGGTAATCAGGGAGACTTGTTCTGGGCCGGTGGTGAGGCTGCAGAGTGACGCCGCATTTGGTGTGGGATGTCGCCTTGTCAGAGCTCGCTTCTTACGTAATTCATCATAGCTCTGGCACAAGCTGATGACGTCGCCAACAGTGCGCGGGTCCTTGGCCCGAAGCATCTGGAACGCGTCATGATCGATTCCCTACATGACGTACTTGATCTTTTCCGCTTCCGTCATGGCAGCGTTCACGCGCCTGCACAAATCTAGCATGTCTTCTATATAGCTGGTGAATGTCTCACCCGTGTCCTGTGCGCGTGTACACAGACGCTGCTCGGCTCGGAGTTTCCTGACGGTGGGTTGGTCAAATACTTCCGTAATCGACGTCTTGAACGCCGATCATGTTCGGATATCCTTCTCATGATTTCTGAACCAGAGAATGACCTCGCCCGCAAGGTAGAATGATGCGTAAGCCAGTTTGTCCGAGTCATTCCATATGTTGTGAACGCTCACCCGCTCGTAGGACGACAGCCACTCTTCAACGTCGTTGTCGTCGGTTCCACTGAAGATAGGAGGCTCCCGCTGGCGAACGGTGCCAGCGCAAGGGGCGGGTGGCGATGGAAGAGTCTGCTGGTCGGCGTGCGGCATGGCGGAGGGTAGCGTCCGAGAACGGAGTTCCAGGATGGTAGAATGGAACGTTACCCCGCGCAGCTCCACCTCTTTTAAAGGAGATTTATTCGGGTTCGTAGCGACCGCCGGTCCTAGGATGCACCGAGCAGTTTTCGAGCTCGAGCCTCTGCTGCGCGCTTCATGCTGCTGATGCTGCTGACTCTGTGCGCATGTCCGTCATCTTCCTTACAATATACACATCCCGGGGTAAATGCTTTTTTCTTTTGCTCCAGACTTCCATATCTTCCTTGCACCACTACCTATGCAACTGCTACTTCAAGTGCCACCCCCTGTAATTAACTTCAATGCAAAGGGCGCACGTATAATTGCTAAGCGGCTCGCATTTCACAACGCACGGCAAGTGGCACGATACGATGATTATGATGATGGTTGTGGTGATCTATTCGCGTTTCCTTTCAAGCGCGGCGGCGACATAGCAAACTAGCCAGGTTGGTTTAATGGGGTATAGATCGACAGAAAGCTGAGCAAGTTGGTAACGATTCATTATGGAAAAAGGTGAGGCATGCAGACAGGACACAAGAGAAGCGGACAACACGAACGACGACTATCAACTGAAGGGAGCACTGAGGCGAAAAGAAGCAGAAGAAAAAAAAACACAAAACTTTCTTGTGTGTCTTTTTTCATCTTTTCGCCTCAGTGCTCGCTTCAGTTGATAGTTGGCGTACGTGTTGTCCACTTCTCTTCTCTTGTGTCCTGTCTGCACGCCTCACCTTCTTGCATAATTATTCAGGTGCATAATATATTTTCTAGCATCTTTGTATACATCCCCTTGAACTTCTTTTGCTTCGCTAAACCTTCTTTCACTTCCTTGTAAATTTACCTGTGCAAATGCTACATGACATTCTACTCGGTGTAATATTGCGCAACTGCAATGCAAAATGTGTACGCATCTACGCTGCGCCGCTCGCATGTCACATCGTGTGTCTCCTCACGCGCTAGGACGCATGTTATAAGGCATTTTTCTGCGGAATCCTAGCAAGCGCTCGTGTGGAAACCCTGTTATTGCTACGTTTGTATGCAATTTAGAGATCAAGAACTGACTACGTACTAGCTCTTGAATGCGTGAAACCTGCGTGGACACAATATTGTGATGCTTTTGCGTATACAATTTCGCTGCTGGGCGGCGAAGAGCCGTTTAGCAGGAGATTGCAGGTGTGGCAGAAGCGCCTGGAGCAAAGATGACTACTTATAAGATGAGCGATTCTCTGTATATGTTTGTCTGTGTTACAAAAGTTGTAAAAGAAGAACGCTTGAGCGTTTGGTACCTGCTATAAAAAAATAAAGAAAGGAAGGAAGTCGGAGAATAATAATAAACAAGAAGTGGTTCAGTGGCTACTCCCACGCCGTAGACCCGGGTTCAATCCCGGTGGGAACTGGGCATTTCCAACGATAGCTGCTAGAGACAGCTGACACCGGCGGCGGCAGGCACCATCGGCAATCGAAACGGTTATTGAAATGAGCCCGTGACACCTTATACTGTAAAGAAACACAGTTTCACCCTAAAGTCTAAGCACGGAGTGCGATAGGGAATTATTAGACATCTATGCGAAGTAAAGATAGTGTGTGTCTTTTCGTTCTACGTCCTCGTTCAGTCGCGCTTACACATTTTGTCGTGGATTCAAACTAACTAGCCCACTAAAACGTTTTAACTAAATTATCAAGCCCGGTGGCACGCGCGCACATGTAAACGTGAACCTGTCACTGGATGAGCAGGTAAACTCGCTGTGAAATGCTGGAGTGAGGAATAGCGGCAGGAGGAGCAATCGAACTAATCGTCGTGCATCTTTAGCTTTTACGCGTGCAAAACTTGGAAAGCACAGTGCATGCGAAGCTGCCGGCACTACGCGTACTCTGCAAGCATCACAGATCGCTCTGTAGATGAGGCCGCGCGGGCGCGCACTTTAGCCGCGTCGCACATCGCTTTCAAGGTCCACACAGCCGAGCCGTGAGCAGCAGCCGATGGAGAGTTACCAAACCCCCTCTCTTCTCACCCCTGTGCCTCGTGCTTAACGCGAGGGCGCGCTTCCGGCCCCCCTTTCTCGCTCTCCCACGCGAGATTGAGCCACGTTTGCCGGCTGCCCCTCGCACGCCTTCACTCAGACATACAGCATACAGCATATAGCGCATTGTGTTGTCGTCTCCCTTCCGTCCTTGTTTGCTGGCGCTAAGTATGCTTTCAGTTTACCAACATGCCCAAAAAATGGCAATGCAGCGTACGGCGCGCGGCAAAGATATCATCGCCCTTGGACTTAATACGGAATGGTGAGGTTCCGTATAAATTCACAGAAATAAATAATGAAGAAGAAACCTATTAAACCTAGGTCCCACGAACTCTGGTGGGAGTCGAACCCACTTGGAGAAATAGGCGAACCGGCGATACCGCCAAGTTGGATTTCAGTTGACATTGCGAAAGCCCAGAGTAGAAACCACAACCTCTGGTGGCTGTTGAGCCCGCGACGTTTGGTGGGAGTAGTACCCACGACTTTTGATGTTAATTAAGGTGAAGTTAATTAAGACAATCGAATCAGTCAAACTCCCGACCTTTGGTTGTAGCCGGACAGACGACCTGTGGTGTTAAATAGGTCACAGTTAATTAAAGCGCAGTAAATTAGAATATTGTTACTTGAAGCACTCGTACCCACGACGTTTGGTAGGAGTCGAACCCTCGACCCTTGGACGAAGTCGAACCCACTTGGAAATGTGGGCGAACAGCCCATATCTCCAACTTGTATTCCAATTGACATCTTGAAGGTTCAGAGTCGAACCCACTACCCCTGCCGTTATTTACCCTTTATTGACGAGTGTTGTCCAAAGGCAACATACCAAAAAATAATTTTTTGGGTTAACTTTAGTATTGAGCAGGAAGTTTCTGGCTAAACCTCTTCAGCCAGCACTAAATAACAGGCAGCACGCGTCATTTGTTGGTCTAGAGAAGGAACACTGGTCGAGGAAGAAGTTCGGCCAGCGACTCACTGTTTAGTGAAAGCAAGATCAGAGGCGACAGACCGATTGTAGATATACAGCTGCATTGGTGCTACACCTGTGATTACATCTACACCTATTGTTCACAAATTATGAGAGTTTCTATGCAAATTGAAAACAAAATCTTAGGTAGCTTGGGGTGAAGCCCACTGACAGATTTCCTGACTGTGGTTTTCCCCCTATTGCTTAAAAAATTCCGCAAAATATTCCTTTTTGTTGGTCGCGCTTATCCTTGATTTGTTTTGCCTCTTTAGATAGAAAATAGACTTTTCATCTGGATTTTATCTGTATCGTGATTAAAGGGTTAAAGCGAAGTAAATTAAGGCAGAGTTAATTAAGGTAGAGTAAATTGAGACACTCGATCTCATGAATTTCGGTCGGATTCGAACCCACTTCGTGATATGGGTGAACCTCCGATATCTTCAAGTTATATTACGCTTGACATCGTGAAGATTGAAAGCCTTACTTTCGAACTTTGGTGTTAGTAAGGGGGCTGTTATTGAGGCTCTCGAACCCAGCACATTTGGTAGGAGAAAACAACTAATATCAAGTAACAATTCATTAGGATGAAAATATCTAAGAACGCAGTGAACGCCACGTTTAGTCATCATCATCATCATCATCATCATCATCAGCCTAGTTACGCCCACTGCAGGGCAAAGGCCTCTCCCATACTTCTCAAACTAACCCGGTCATGTACTAATTGTGGCCATGTTGTCCCTGCAAACATCTTAATTTCATCCGCCCACCGAACTTTCTGCCGCCCCCTGCTACGCTTCCCTTCCCTTGGAATCCAGTCCGTAACCCTTAATGAGCATCGGTTATCTTCCCTCCTCACTACATGTCCTGCCCATGCCCATTTCTTTTTCTTGATTTCAAGTAAGATGTCGTTTACCCGCGTTTGTTGCTTCACCCAATCTGCTCTTTTCTTATCCCTTAACGTTACACCCATCATTCTTCTTTCCATAGCTCGTTGCGTCGTCCTCAATTTCAGCAGAACCCTTTTCGTAAGCCTCCAGGTTTCTGCCCCATATGTGAGTACTGGTAACACACTGCTGTTATACACTTTCCTTTTGAGGGATAGTGGCAACCTGCTGTTCATGATTTGAGAATGCCTGCCAAACGCACCCCAGCCCATTCTTATTCTTCTGGTTATTTCAGTCTCATGATCCGGATCCGTGGTCACTACCTGCCCTAAGTAGATGTATTCCCTTACCACTTCCAGTGCTTCGCTACCTATCGTAAACTGCTGTTCTCTTCCGAGACTGTTAAACAATACTTTAGTTTTCTGCAAATTAATTTTCAGACCCACCCTTCTGCTTTGCCTCTCCAGGTCAGCGAGCATGCATTGCAATTGGTCTCCTGAGTTACTAAGCAAGGCAATATCATCAGCGAATCGCAAGTTGCTAAGGTATTCTCCATCAACTTTTATCCCCAATTCTTCCCACTCCAGGCCTCTGAATACCTCCTGTAAACATGCTGTGAATAGTATTGGAGATATCGTACCTCCCTGTCTGACGCCTTTCTTTATAGGAATTTTGTTACTTTCTTTGTGGAGGACTACGGTGGCTGTGGAGCCGCTATAGATATCTTCCAGTATTTTTACATATGGCTCATCTACACCCTGATTCCGTAATGCCTCCATGACTGCTGAGGTTTCGACTGAATCAAACGCTTTCTCGTAATCAATGAAAGCTATATATAAGGGTTGGTTATATTCTGCACATTTCTCTATCACTTGATTGACAGTGTGAATATGGTCTATTGTTGAGTAGCCTTGACGGAATCCTGCCTGGTCCTTTGGTTGACAGAAGTCTAAGGTGTTCCTGATTCTATTTGCGATTACCTTAGTAAATACTTTGTAGGCAACGGACAGTAAGCTGATCGGTCTATAATTTTTCAAGTCTTTGGCGTCCCCTTTCTTATGGATTAGGATTATGTTAGCGTTCTTCCAAGATTCCGGTACGCTCGAGGTTATGAGGCATTGCGTATACAGGGTGGCCAGTTTCTCTAGAACAATCTGACCACCATCCTTCAACAAATCTGCTGTTACCTGATCCTCCCCAGCTGCCTTCCCCCTTTGCATAGCTCCTAAGGCTTTCTTTACTTCTTCTGGCGTTACCTGTGGGATTTCGAATTCCTCTAGGCTATTCTCTATTCCACTATCGTCGTGGGTACCACTGGTACTGTATAAATCTCTATAGAACTCCCCAGCCACTTGAACTATCTCATTCATATTGGTAACAATATTGCCGGCTTTGTCTCTTAACGCACACGTCTGATTCTTGCCTATTCCTAGTTTCTTCTTCACTGTTTTTAGGCTTCCTCCGTTCCTGAGAGCCTGTTCGATGCTATCCATATTATAGTTTCTGATGTCCGCTGTCTTACGCTTGTTGATTAACTTAGAAAGTTCTGCCAGTTCTATTCTAGCTGTAGGGTTAGAGGCTTTCATACATTGGCGTTTCTTGGTCAGATCTTTCGTCTCCTGCGATAGCTTACGAGGTTTCCTGTATAACGGCGTTACCACCGACTTCTATTGCGCACTCCTTAATGATGCCCATGAGATTGTCGTGCATTGCTGCAACACTAAGGTCCTCTTCCTGAGTTAAAGCCGAGTACCTGTTCTGTAGCTTGATCCGGAATTCCTCTAGTTTCCCTCTTACCGCTAACTCATCTATTGGCTTCTTGTGTACCAGTTTCTTCCGTTCCCTCCTCAAGTCTAGGCTAATTCGAGTTCTTACCATTCTATGGTCACTGCAGCGTACCTTGCCGAGCATGTCTACATCTTGTATGATGCCAGGGTTCGCGCAGAGTATGAAGTCGATTTCATTTCTAGTCTCACCATTCGGGCTCCTCCACGTCCACTTTCGACTAACCCGCTTGCGGAAAAAGGTGTTCATTATCCGCATATTATTCTGTTCTGCAAACTCTACTAATAATTCTCCTCTGCTATTCGTAGAGCCTATGCCAAATTCCCCCACTGACTTGTCTCCAGCCTGCTTCTTGCCTACCCTGGCATTGAAGTCGCCCATCAGTATAGTGTATTTTGTTTTGACTTTACCCATCGCCGATTCCACGTCTTCATAAAAACTTTCGACTTCCTGGTCATCATGACTGCATGTAGGGGCATAGACTTGTACCACCTTCAATTTGTACCTCTTATTAAGCTTCACAACAAGACCTGCCACCCTCTCGTTAATGCTATAGAATTCTTGTATGTTACCAGCTATTTCCTTATTAATCAGGAATCCGACTCCTAGTTCTCGTCTCTCTGCTAAGCCCCGGTAACACAGTACATGCCCGCTTTTTAGCACTGTATATGCTTCTTTTGTCCTCCTAACCTCACTGAGCCCTATTATATCCCATTTACTACCCTCTAATTCCTCCAATAACACTGCTAGACTCGCCTCGCTAGATAGCGTTCTAACGTTAAACGTTGCCAGGTTCAGATTCCAATGGCGGCCTGTCCGGAGCCAGGTATTCTTAGCACCCTCTACAGCGTCACAGATCTGACCGCCGCCGTGGTCAGTTGCTTCGCGGCTGCTGGGGACTGAGGGCCGGGGTTTGATTGTTGTATTCATATAGGAGGTTGTGGCCCAGTACTGCACCAGGGTGGCCAATCCTGCTCTGGTGAGAGAGTGCGTTACCGGTTCTGGTCACCGGGATCAGGCCGCACTCCAGGCCTGTTTGTGCAATTTTCTCAACACACGTCTTTTTTTTGTATTTTCCGGTGGAGAATTGCGCTGCACCGGGATTTGAATCACGGTCCTTTTGCACTGGAGACGGATACTCTACCGTTCCCGCAGGAGTTAAATTAAAAATTGGAGAATGGGGTTTTGCGTGACAAAACCACTTTCTGATTATGCACGCCTTAGTGGAGGACTCCGAAAATTTCGACCACCTGGGGTTCTTTAACGTGCACCAAATTCTAAGTACATGGGTGTTTTCGCATTTCGCCCCCATCGAAGTGCGGCCGCCGTGGCCGGGGTCCGATCCCGCGACCTCGTGCTCAGCAGTCTAACACCATGACCACTGAGCAACCACGGCGGGTCCCGCAGGAGTTGTACGCCTCATTTAAATTACAGTGGTGCCCAATTTGATCAGTCAAGGTGGGCCAGTCTGAGCTCGGTTATACCGCATGGATGGCACTCGGCTAGAGAACCTGGTATTTATGACCTGCACATGTGTGGCCACACATAATTGAGGATATATAATTTTTTCTTTTAGGAGGGTTTCCGTACAGTGATAAAATGAAGGAAAAGACATTAAAAAAAGAAAAAAAGGGGAAAAAAAGGACCATAACTTGTGATTTGAACTCGTGATCCTTCAATGTTGCCCGGAAAGGTAGCTCAGTCGGTTGGTTCGTCAAGCCAGCGGTTACTTTCAAGCGCCATAGCTCCTGCTCCGAGCCTCATACTTATGTGGAAAGGGGCTGATGTTGTCCGCGACAGTCGAGTGGTTGGAAGGCCTAATTTCTTGGAAAAATGGCCGCCAGAGGAGCAGCGTGAACTCGAGCGGCTTTAGAGACTAGGAAAACTGCCTTAAAATATTTAGACTTGAGGGGAAGCTTCGTTAACAAACTATAACACGGCAATCAGCACTCGAATATAATTATAACCCTAATAATAATTGTAAATATTCATCTCATCTATAGGATCTAAAGCGCGCGCTGTTTCTTGCCTCTGCGTGTAGTAGTTAAGAGAGCCAGTTTAAGGGCGGAGAAGAGGGAAGGAAAAGAAAGCAAACTTGCAGCGCCGTGGTTTTAAGGCGCAACCGTGGTAGAGAAACGGAAAGGCGATATAAGCATGCGTGGCCATGATACGCACACGACAAACTGCCTTACAATATTTAGACTTGAGGGGAAGCTTCGTTAACAAACTATAACACGGCAATCAGCACTCGAATACGACGAGAGAAATAACTGAGACGTGAAAAATTCCCTTGAAATAAATCTGGTTTGCGAGACAAATGCTTGTATGTATTGAATCTCTTAAAAGATGAGGGGGGAAATATGCGCTCACCGAGAGGGCATCGTCAGCACGACACCACCACCAGGCTCCTAACGGGGATGTGGAGAGCTTCGCGGCCGGAACGAAGCCTCCCCTCTCCGCCGGCCAGGCGTGGAAAACGCGCTTTCCGATCGCTCAAGGTTGCGCAGGAATAGTATAGTTCTAGCGTCTAGGAAAAGCTTTAACAGGTGCGAGGACGGCACGCATAGCGTGGGAAGCTAGCCGCCGGAATAGCTATCTTCGAGAGCTATTCTATATTATATTATATTATACTTCGAGAGCTATGACTGATGCTTTTCTATATATATGTATTCATCTCATCTATGCGATTGCATGCGCGTGCTGTTTCTTTGTCTCTGCGTGTAGTAGTTAAGAGAGCCAGTTTAAGGGCGGAGAAGAGGGAAGGAAAGGAAAGCAAAGTTGCAGCGCCGTGGTTTTAAAGCGCAACCGTGGTAGAGAAACGGAAAGGCGATATAAGCATGCGTGGCCATGATACGCACACGACAAACTGCCTTACAATATTTAGACTTGAGGGGTACGTTTAGTACGAACGCGTAATTCCGCCGCTGATATATATATATATATATATATATATATATATATATATATATATATATATACTGTTAGTCATGTTGAGGTTGGCCTTGATAAGTATTTCGCTTAAACTGCATAGCTTATTTATTCCTTCCATGTAACTGTGCTTTTTCTACAAATGTTCTACAACTAATCTTCAATGTTGGTTCTATGCACAATTCAATTACTAAATTACTAACCCTCGCTGTAACGACACCAAATGAGGGTTAACAGTATGGCTAAACAATATATATATATATATATATATATATATATATATATATATATATAACCCGCCGTGTTTGCTCAGTGGCTGTGTTGTTGGGCTGCTGAGCGCGAGGTCGCGGGATCGAATCCCGGCCACGGCGGCCGCATTTCGATGGGGGCGAAATGCGAAAACACCCGTGTGCTTAGATTTAGGTGCACGTTAAAGAACCCCAGGTGGTCAAAATTTCCGGAGTCCTCCACTGCGGCGTGCCTCATAATCAGAAAGTGGTTTTGGCACGTAAAACCCCAAATATATATATATATATATATATATATATATATATATATATATATATATTATTTAGCCATACTGTTAACCCTCATTTGGTGTCGTTACAGGGAGGGTTAGTAATTTAGTAATTGAATTGTGCATAGAACCAACATTGAAGATTAGTTGTAGAACATTTGTAACACATAGAACATTTGTAGAAAAAGCACAGTTACATGGAAGGAATAAATAAGCTATGCAGCTTAAGCGAAATACTTATCAAGGCCAACCTCAACATGACTAACAGTATTTTTTGTACCATATCATTCGGTAATTCATTCCACAGTTTCATAGCGTCAGGAAAGAAGGAAAAGCGGTGTAAGTCTGTTCGAGCTAATATTGGTTGCACAAATGTACTGCGTGTGGTTCTTGGGAACCTTTTGGGAAAGAACGTTAGATAATCATCCTTCTTTAGTTTCACCTCTCCTTGGAGTACTTGAAAAAGCAGTTTCAATCGCTGTTTCGGCCTTCTTGATTCCAGTGGTTCCAAGTTGCACATTTTTAACAGTTCAATTACCTAGCCACGTCGTCAATATTTAGAGCAGATAAATCGAACTGACATTCTGTAAATTTTATGTTTTAAAACCTTTTGATGGGGGCTCCATACAGCACCAGCGTATTCTAGGCTCGGACGGATATATGTCTTGTATGCAATCAAGTTGACTTCTTTCGTCGCCTGGCACAATTTCCTTTGCTGGAAGCACAACTTCTGATATGATTCATTCATTCATAAAACTTTATTAGTGTCCTGAAGCCGGGTCTTTTCAGACCGAGGCGGGCCGCATCCACGTCGGCACCGCCAGGCCGAGCCTTATGGCGTCATCGTGGACCCTCTGGACAGCCCGTAGCTGATCTTTATATGCAGAGCTTGTTATCAACTTGTGCCAGAAAAGCCGTCTTTCTTCGGGGTCGGCGAGAGTCGCGGGACAGCCCGCAAGCATGTGTCTGATGTCAACGACGCCATCGCACACGTTACATTCTTTCCTAATTTCTCTTTCGGGGTGAATTTTATTTATGAAATACGGAGTGGGGTACGTCCCAGCTTGCAGTAAACGTAGCGTGACTGCCTGAGCCCTGTTCAATTTTACGTGTGGCAGACGGAATTGCCTACGCCCCAAGTAGTAATATTTAATGATGTCGTTGTAAGTTAGTAAGTGATCTTTGTGCTCCCCGGAATGGTAGTGGGCGTCGGTTCGGTTCTGACCGGCACGGCAAGCAAGTCCTCGTGCCAGGTCGTTCGTCACCTCGTTGAGGTTGGGCCGAGTCTCGTCCACTTGTCCCATATGTGCAGGAAACCATCGGATTTCAGTTTTGATAGTTTCGACCTTGTCGACAATTTTAGCCGCAGCCCCAGCTACATAGCCTTTGTCAAAGCTCTTTATTGCTGCTTTGGAATCGCTATAGATGAAAGACCATTTACGGTTCCTGATGGCTAGAGAATCGCAGCTTGCTCCGCCACCGTGGAAATCCTTAGTGAAGATGGTGACGGCGTCCCGTACCTCGCCCCGGCTGTGGACCACCACGGCGGTGTAGGCCTCTTTGCGTTTGACCCAGGCAGCGTCTCCAAGAGCCGCCTTTTGTCCTAGCTGTTCAATTTCTTTCAACAAAGCTTTCGCTCTCGCTTTTCTCCTGCTAACATTGTGCTCCGGGTGCAAATTTCTCGGGAGGGGGGTGGTTCTGATCGCGTCTCTAAGGTTCGCGCTCAATTCTACCTCGGATTCCTTCGGGTTCATCGATCTATTAGGGTCTGTCCCTATCGCTTTGAGTATAAACCTGCCCGCTCACGTTTTCGTCAGTCTTTCCTGCTGCGCCATCTGTTGCGCTTCCGCAATCTCTTCTATCGTATTGTGCACGCCTAGGTTCATGAGCTTCACGTACGAGGTGCTGATGGGTATACCTAGGGTAGCCTTCACTAACCTTCTGATCATAGTGTTTAGCTTGTTCAGCTCGGCCTGCGACCATTTAAATAGACCTTCCACGCAGGTGAAGTGACAGAGAGCGAAGGCGTGCACTAGCCTTAGAGCGCTGTCCTCACCCAGGCCTCTGTGTCTGTTGCTGATTCACTTTAGTAACCTGATGACTTGGTCCGTCTTGTTTGAAATGTGTTAAATGGCATTCAGGTTGGTACCTCCCGATGCTATGGGGAAGCCTAAAACTTTAATCTTTTCCACCTGCTTGATCGCGGATCCGTCGTGACAGCGTAAGATGATCTTGGGTTCCTCCCCGGGGACGTAGCCCCTGGGACGTCGACCCCGGCGCCGATGTTTTAGGACCAAAAGCTCCGACTTTGCCGCCGAACAGTTGAGTCCCATCTCGCCTAGCGTGCTTTCCAAGGCGTGTATGCTCTCCTGCAGTCTGGTCTCCGTTTGGCCTACGTTACCGTTGGCGCTCCATATGGTTGTGTCATCGGCGTATATTGCAAAGTGTATAACTTCTATACTCTCCAGTTTCCTCGCGACTCTCGTCATTGCTAGATTAAATAGCATGGGCGAAAGTACGGCCCCTTGCGGGATGCCCCTGTTTCCTAGGTTCATCACCTTGGATTTTAGTTCTCCTAGCATGAGGCTCGCTTGCCTACCGCCCAGATACGCCTTGACTACACTGTATAGCCTCTCGCCCAACCCCAGCTCAGACAGGACCTCGAGGATGGCCTTGGGCTCTATGCGATCAAAAGCTTTTTCGACGTCTAGTCCCAGAATCGCTCTCGCGTGCACCGCGCTAACGTGTATGAGCTGGTGTTTGATCAGGAGCATGGCGCCCTGAGTCGATAGTCCGGCGCGAAAACCGATCACGTTATACGGGAGTATGTCCTTTTGCTCGACGTATCTAGTGAGTCTGTTAAGAATAACGCATTCCATAGCTTTATCTATGCACGATGTAAGCGAGATTGGACGTAAGTTATCCAGATGGAGTGGTTTGCCCGGTTTTTGTATGAGGATGGTGTTAGGTATCTACCATTCCTCCGGATAGTCTCCCTTTCTCCACAACTCGGTGAAATGATCCGTCAGGAAAGTGATCGACTCATCGTCTAGATTCATTAAGAGTTTGTTGGTAATATCGCCGGGTCCGGCTGCCGATCTACTAGAGAGACCATGGAGGGCGGCCCGTACCTCACCCTCGGTGAAATCGCGGTCCATTTCCTTGCACGGTCCTCCCATGTACTCCACGCGTTCCTCGCTATCGCCCGGTTGTTTGAGCGGGAGATATTTGTCCGCGAGCTGTCTCATGACTACCTCCTGAGTCGTGTACTGGCTGACTTGATGCACCAGTTTTGCAATTGCCCTTCTCTTGTTTGACTTGGTGTCGCTCTCGTTCAATAGATGTTTGAGGATGTTCCAACTGCCTCCATGTTTAATTCTGCCGTCTGCCAAGTGGCAAACTTCGTCCCACTACTGTTTCACGAGCGTTCTCGAATGCTCCTCGATCTGTCTGTTTAGCAACGCTATCTTTTCCTGAGCTTTCGCTTCAGTCTTTGCGTTTTCCATCTTTGCAAAATGGATTGTTTCACCTCGATCAGATGCGCGAGCCTACTGTCTATGCTCTCTATGTTTTCTTCGGTCTTAATTTCTTTAGTGGCCTCCTTGAGGTCCTCTTCGAGCTGGTTGATCCAGGTGTGGAAGGACTGTCTGCACGCTTCTATGGGTTCCGATTCTAGTCTATTCGCTCTAACTGTCCTCAAAAGGTCCCAGTCCGTGCACCGAAAGGTTCTAGTCTCTTGTTTCGGCATACCTATACCTATGTGTATGATAGAGTGGTCGCTGCCTTGATCGGTGCCCGAGTTTTCCCAACTAGCTTGTTTCGAGTTGTTGACAAAAGTTAGGTCGGGCGTAGAGTCCCTGCACGTGGACGTGCCACAGCGGGTGGGGAAAGCCGGATTGGTGATCAGGCACAGTCCCAGGTCCGTAGCAAGGTTCCATAACCCCTCACCTTTGTTTGTATTCCAAGCGTATCCCCACGCTTGGTAGGGGGCATTAAAGTCCCCTCCGATGATGAGCGGAGAGCTCTTTGCGACTGCGAGTGCCTTGTTGAAAAGTGCCCTAAAGCTTTGTTTCTTGTAGGTGGGACTGATATATATGTTTAGGCAGAAGATACTCTGCGCCCTGCACTTGTGCCTTTTGAGTACGGCTTCTACTAGGATATACTAGATTTTACTCAATCCGAGATGGATATCGTGTTCGATAAAGGGCAGCTTTTTGTCAACGAGGGTGGCCAATCCTCTCCCGGAATCTTTTTCTCTACATACCGATTTGTACCCGGTTAGCTTTACTTCGTCCGCCAAAGTTTCCTGCAGCATAATTACTTTTGGTTTGACCCCCATCGATCTAATTAATTGGCGCAGCGATGCCTTTTTGTTGTGGAATCCGCGACAATTCCACAGCCACACACTAAAACTGTGGGCGCTATCCATGATTATTGAATAGGTTAATTTTGCTGTTACCCGCGATCGATCTCTTTGGAGCGCCCCCTGACGTTCCGGAGAGCGATTTGACGCTTTATGATTCTGAAGGCAAGAATTCGTCGTCGTCGCATTTCGTTTCGAGTTTCTTGAATCGCTGTTCGGCCGTTAACCTCCATTTCCATAGCTTATCCACTTTAAAGTTAGTCCTTTCCGTCGCCCATCTAATTTCTTTGATTACCCCTTCAGCTCGCTGAGGACTGAGAAAACCGAGTCAGTTTCGGGGCTTACTGCTCTTTTTTGCGGGGCGGGGGAGTTATCTCCCTCACTTGGTTCGTTGCTTTGACCTACTGGTCTGGCTACTGCTACGGTGGCAGGGCTCGGCTGTGCCTTCTTTTTCAGTTCTGCTACCTGTTTGGTCAGCTCTTCATTAGCTTTACGCAAAGAGTTTACCTCCCTAATCAACTGTTCTATTCTGGCATCATTGCTTTCAGTCACCGCCGGTGTAGTGGCGCCATCAACGATTCTCACCGTACCTTTGACTTTATCCGCCCAGGCGGTCCCAACTGTCGGCTTGACACCAGGTGTTCTTCTAAGCGCGCCTGCGCTCCTCCCGACTTGGAGCGGCTTCTCTCCCTCTTGGCCGATCGCGACCGAGCACGTTCCCTTCGGCGAACTCGTAAAACATAGAGTGTTTGAAATCTCTGCTTGCACGCCTTGTCTCCGGTGGGATGGTCTCCTCCACAGAACTTGCACTTGGGCGTGCAAACGTGGTTCGCTCGTGGGTTGGGGGCTCCACACCCTCTACACTGAACAGAGTCCGGCGTAGGGCACACGTCCGAGCGGTGTCCTACCCTACCACAAGTAAAGCACACATCAAATTGTTTCCTGTAGAGATAACATCTCAACAAGGTCGGCCCGTAGCGCACAAAGTTTGGCACTCTCAGTCCATCGAAGAGGACGATGACTGAGCCCGACGTCTTGATGCGCTTGGCTGCCAAAGCGAGCGGGTTGCGCTCATGCACGATATTCCGTGTGATCGTAGACTGGGAGTCCGTGATGTCGACTTGTCTAATCACCCCTTTGCACGTGGCGTGCGGGGCCGTCTCGTACGCATTGACCTCGTACTCCGTTTCACGATTTTGAAGGACTTGATTCTCACGTACCTTGCCGCGTGGTCTGGTTCAGGCGTGCTCACCACCACGATATCTTGTGTGAAGTTGGGGCACACCACGTCGTCACTTGCTTGCTCTGCCGTTAGGCCTGAAGCCTCGATCACTGCAGTTTCAATAGCGGTGGTACTTACTTTGCTCAAATTTAGTCCTCCTCGTGGCCTCATTATAATTTTCCGATGCTCCTTGGGCAGTTGGGGCATCCTTGAGGCCTTGAATATACGATACTTGATCGAGGCGGTGTTGGTGGCGGGTCCCTTGCTGCCGCCGGTAGCGGCGTCTCCGCCGGACGCTTGCGAGGTACTTGGCGTCGCGTTCGCCGTGTTGCTGCTCTTCTTTCCAGCACGGGATCGTCGTCCGGTAGCCATTTGCCAACCGAAATCTTCCTCGTTGTTGTCCTCTTCCTCTTTAATACGGGAGTCTGCCATGTCTCCCTGGCACGTAGGCCGGCAAGGCCTAATGGGCCCTGCTCCTCGCTAGGGTTAGCTCCGCACATAGTGGGATGAACAGAGAAAGTCCAAGAAAATTGTCAAAAATTGGTTCCCACCTCGAAATTTCCTATCAGACGAGTCTGGGCAAATTCACGAATCTGATGATGTGCTTGAAATTGTCGTACCTCGAAAAATTGGCCAGCGGAACATCGAAAAAGACGCAGCCGATGTGAGAGACGTGTCTGTTCCGTGCTCTTCTTCTTCTTCCTTTTTCTGATATGATGAATGACAAATATTTTGAACATGGGGACACCAGTTCAATTTATCTGTTATGGTTACACCTGAATATATGAAACTACATACTTTTACGAGTATATTATCAGCAATATTATATGTGAAGGAAATTACTCCCTTTCTCTTTGGTGTGTGTTTAAGTGTTTTTTTATTAATTTCTATACCCCATTTCTGAGACCACGAGCTTAAGTTTTGAAGGTACTTCTTGATTTCAAATTGATGCTACCTGCATGTTACCTGACAATAAATTAGGGAATCATCTGCGAAAAACTTAATTTTTACAGCTGATTGGACAACCGCTGACGTATCATTAATATATAGCAGAAAAAGTAGTGGCCCTTGTGCGGAACCCTGCGGCACACCCGAATACACCTCACGATTTCCCGACATAGTATCTGCCACTCTGACTGTTTCTTGGCGATCATTTAAATACGCTCCTATCCAATCAAGAACATCCGCACTATAACCGACAGTGCGAAGCTGGAAAAGCAGTTTACGGGGTGACAGTTTGTCAAAAGCCTTCACAAAATCTATGCATATAAGATCGACTTGCACACAGGCATCTATCATCATCATCATCACCATCATCATCATCAGCCTAGTTACGCCCACTGCAGGGCAAAGGCCTCTCCCATACTTCTCCAACTACCCCGGTCATGTAGTAATTGTGGCCATGTTGTCCCTGCAAACGTCTTAATGTCATCCGCCCACCTAACATTCTGCCGCCCCCTGCTACGCATCCCTTCCCTTGGAATCCAGTCCGTAACCCTTAGTGACCCTCGGTTATCTTCCCTCCTGATTAGATGTCCGGCCCATGCCCATTTCTTTTTCTTGATTTCAACTAAGATGTCGTTTATCCGCGTTTGTTGCCTCACCCAATCTGCTCTTTTCTTATCCCTTAACGTCACACCCATCATTCTTCTTTCCATAGCTCGGTGCGTCGTCCTCAATTTCAGCAGAACCCTTTTCGTAAAGCTCCAGGTTTCTGCCCCTTATGTGAGTACTGGTAACACACAGCTGTTATACACTTTCCTTTTGAGGGATAGTGGCAACCTGCTGTTCATGATTTGAGAATGCCTGCCAAAGGCACCCCAGCCCATTCTTATTCTTCTGGTTATTTCAGTCTCATGATCCGGATCCGTGGTCACTACCTGCCCTAAGTAGATGTATTCCCTTACCACTTCCAGTACTTCGCTACCTATCGTAAACTGCTGTTCGCTTCCGAGACTGTTAAACAATACTTTAGTTTTCTGCAGATTAATTTTCAGACCCACCCTTCTGCTTTGCCTCTCCAGGTCAGTGAGAATGCATTGCAATTGGTCTCCTGAGTTACTAAGCAAGGCAATATCATCAGCGAATCGCAAGTTGCTAAGGTATTCTCCATCAACTTTTATCCCCAATTCTTCCCACTCCAGGCCTCTGAATACCTCCTGTAAACATGCTGTGAATAGCATTGGAGATATCGTATCTCCCTGTCTGACGCCTTTCTTTATAGGGATTTTGTTGCTTTCTTTGTGGAGGACTACGGTGGATGTGGAGCCGCTATAGATATCTTCCAGTATCTTTCCATATGGCTCATCTACACCCTGATTCCGTAATGCGTCCATGACTGCTGAGGTTTCGACTGAATCAAACGCTTTCTCGTAATCAATGAAAGCTAAATATAAAGGTTGGTTATATTCTGCAGATTTCTCTATCACTTGATTGATAGTGTGAATATGGTCTATTGTTGAGTAGCCTTTACGGAATCCTGCCTGGTCCTTTCGTTGACAGAAGTCTAAGGTGTTCCTCATTCTATTTGCGATTAGCTTAGTAAATACTTTGTAGGCAACGGACAGTAAGCTGATCGGTCTATAATTTTTCAAGTCTTTGGCGTCCCCTTTCTTATGGATTAGGATTATGTTAGCGTTCTTCCAAGATTCCGGTACGCTCGAGGTTATGAGTCATTGCGTATACAGGGTGGCCAGTTTCTCTAGAACAATCTGACCACCATCCTTCAACAAATCTGCTGTTGCCTGATCCTCCCCAGCTGCCTTCCCCCTTTGCATAGCTCCTAAGGCTTTCTTTACTTCTTCTGGCGTTACCTGTGGGATTTCGAATTCCTCTAGGAAATAGCTGGTAACACACAGGAATTCTATAGCATTAACGAGAGGGTGGGAGGTCTTGTTGTGAAACTTAATAAGAGGTACAAATTGAAGGTGGTACAAGTCTATGCCCCTACATGCAGTCATGATGACCAGGAAGTCGAAAGCTTTTATGAAGACGGGGAATCGGCGATGGGTAAAGTCAAAACAAAATACACTATACTGATGGGCGACTTCAATGCCAGGGTGGGCAAGAAGCAGGCTGGAGACAAGTTAGTGGGGGAATATGGCATAGGCTCAAGGAATAGCAGAGGAGAATTATTAGTAGAGTTTGCAAAACAGAATATTATGCGGATAATGAACACCTTTTTCCGCAAGCGGGTTAGTCGAAAGTGGACGTGGAGGAGCCCGAATGGTGAGACTAGAAATGAAATCGACTTCATACTCTGCGCGAACCTTGGCATCATACAAGATGTAGACGCGCTCGGCAACGTACGCTGCAGTGACCATAGGATGGTAAGAACTCGAATTAGCCTAGACTTGAGGAGGGAACGGCAGAAACTGGTACACAAGAAGCCAATCATTGAGTTAGCGGTAAGAGGGAAACTAGAGGAATTCCGGATCAAGCTACAGAACAGGTATTCGGCTTTAACTCAGGAAGAGGACCTTAGTGTTGAAGCAATGAACGACTATCTCATGGGCATCATTAAGGAGTGCGCAATAGAAGTCGGTGGTAACGCCGTTAGACAGGAAACCAGTAAGCTATCGCAGGAGACGAAAGATCTGATCAAGAAACGCCAATGTATGAAAGCCTCTAACCCTACAGCTAGAATAGAACTGGCAGAACTTTCTA
Organism: Dermacentor variabilis; assembly: GCF_050947875.1. Lineage (NCBI taxonomy): Eukaryota > Metazoa > Arthropoda > Arachnida > Ixodida > Ixodidae > Dermacentor > Dermacentor variabilis. The sequence continues at coordinate 49,399,885 of NC_134573.1, forward strand.
AGTTAATCAACAAGCGTAAGACAGCGGACATCAGGAACTATAATATGGATAGAATTGAACAGGTTCTCAGCAACGGAGGAAGCCTAAAAACAGTGAAGAAGAAACTAGGAATAGGCAAGGATAGGAATAGGTTTCGACTGAATCAAACGCTTTCTCGTAATCAATGAAAGCTAAATATAAAGGTTGGTTATATTCTGCAGATTTCTCTATCACTTGATTGATAGTGTGAATATGGTCTATTGTTGAGTAGCCTTTACGGAATCCTGCCTGGTCCTTTCGTTGACAGAAGTCTAAGGTGTTCCTCATTCTATTTGCGATTAGCTTAGTAAATACTTTGTCCGCTGTCTTACGCTTGTTGATTAACTTAGAAAGTTCTGCCAGTTCTATTCTAGCTGTAGGGTTAGAGGCTTTCATACATTGGCGTTCATTGATTACGAGAAAGCGTTTGATTCAGTCGAAACCTATTCCTATCCTTGCCTATTCCTAGTTTCTTCTTCACTGTTTTTAGGCTTCCTCCGTTGCTGAGAACCTATTCAATTCTATTAACTTAGAAAGTTCTGCCAGTTCTATTCTAGCTGTAGGGTTAGAGGCTTTCATACATTGGCGTTCATTGATTACGAGAAAGCGTTTGATTCAGTCGAAACCTATTCCTATCCTTGCCTATTCCTAGTTTCTTCTTCACTGTTTTTAGGCTTCCTCCGTTGCTGAGAACCTGTTCAATTCTATCCATATTATAGTTCCTGATGTCCGCTGTCTTACGCTTGTTGATTAACTTAGAAAGTTCTGCCAGTTCTATTCTAGCTGTAGGGTTAGAGGCTTTCATACATCTCTATAGAACTCCTCAGCCACTTGAACTACCTCATCTAGATTAGTAACGATATTGCCGGCTTTGTCTGTTAACGCACACATCTGATTCTTGCCTATTCCTAGTTTCTTCTTCACTGTTTTTAGGCTTCCTCCGTTGCTGAGAACCTGTTCAATTCTATCCATATTATAGTTCCTGATGTCCGCTGTCTTACGCTTGTTGATTAACTTAGAAAGTTCTGCCAGTTCTATTCTAGCTGTAGGGTTAGAGGCTTTCATACATTGGCGTTCATTGATTACGAGAAAGCGTTTGATTCAGTCGAAACCTATTCCTATCCTTGCCTATTCCTAGTTTCTTCTTCACTGTTTTTAGGCTTCCTCCGTTGCTGAGAACCTGTTCAATTCTATCCATATTATAGTTCCTGATGTCCGCTGTCTTACGCTTGTTGATTAACTTAGAAAGTTCTGCCAGTTCTATTCTAGCTGTAGGGTTAGAGGCTTTCATACATTGGCGTTTCTTGATCATATCTTTCGTCTCCTGCGATAGCTTACTGGTTTCCTGTCTAACGGCGTTACCACCGACTTCTATTGCGCACTCCTTAATGATGCCCATGAGATAGTCGTTCATTGCTTCAACACTAAGGTCCTCTTCCTGAGTTAAAGCCGAATACCTGTCCTATCCACTATCGTCGTGGGTGCCACTGGTACTGTATAAATCTCTATAGAACTCCTCAGCCACTTGAACTACCTCATCTAGATTAGTAACGATATTGCCGGCTTTGTCTGTTAACGCACACATCTGATTCTTGCCTATTCCTAGTTTCTTCTTCACTGTTTTTAGGCTTCCTCCGTTGCTGAGAACCTGTTCAATTCTATCCATATTATAGTTCCTGATGTCCGCTGTCTTACGCTTGTTGATTAACTTAGAAAGTTCTGCCAGTTCTATTCTAGCTGTAGGGTTAGAGGCTTTCATACATTGGCGTTTCTTGATCAGATCTTTCGTCTCCTGCGATAGCTTACTGGTTTCCTGTCTAACGGCGTTACCACCGACTTCTATTGCGCACTCCTTAATGATGCCCATGAGATAGTCGTTCATTGCTTCAACACTAAGGTCCTCTTCCTGAGTTAAAGCCGAATACCTGTTCTGTAGCTTGATCCGGAATTCCTCTAGTTTCCCTCTTACCGCTAACTCAATGATTGGCTTCTTGTGTACCAGTTTCTGCCGTTCCCTCCTCAAGTCTAGGCTAATTCGAGTTCTTACCATCCTATGGTCACTGCAGCGTACGTTGCCGAGCGCGTCTACATCTTGTATGATGCCAAGGTTCGCGCAGAGTATGAAGTCGATTTCATTTCTAGTCTCACCATTCGGGCTCCTCCACGTCCACTTTCGACTAACCCGCTTGCGGAAAAAGGTGTTCATTATCCGCATAATATTCTGTTTTGCAAACTCTACTAATAATTCTCCTCTGCTATTCCTTGAGCCTATGCCATATTCCCCCACTAACTTGTCTCCAGCCTGCTTCTTGCCCACCCTGGCATTGAAGTCGCCCATCAGTATAGTGTATTTTGTTTTGACTTTACCCATCGCCGATTCCCCGTCTTCATAAAAGCTTTCGACTTCCTGGTCATCATGACTGCATGTAGGGGCATAGACTTGTACCACCTTCAATTTGTACCTCTTATTAAGTTTCACAACAAGACCTCCCACCCTCTCGTTAATGCTGTAGAATTCCTGTGTGTTACCAGCTATTTCCTTATTAATCAGGAATCCGACTCCTAGTTCTCGTCTCTCCGCTAAGCCCCGGTAACACAGTGCACAGGCATCTATAGCGACACATAAATCATGAATGGTTTCGATCAAGTGCATTACAGTTGAAAGGCCACTGCGGAATCCATGCTGAAACGCACATAATAAGTCATTTTGTTCCAAAAAATTGTCTAATGTTTTTTTTGCTGGGCGCGCGTCTGTGTGGGTGTGTTTTTGTCGGTCTGTCTACAAATACATAAACCAATTTTTAAATATCACTTTCGGCAGATAGCACAGTTTGAAAACTTGAGACCCAAAATAGCCAAAGAGAGGGGATGTGTAATATTTGTCCCCAAAACGTAAATGCATAAATGAATAATTAATAACCCATTTTTTATTATTTACCTTACGGCATGTATTCTAACTTACATATTGCAGCCATGGAGCTCGCCAGGCGGATCTACTTGAAACCACTTCTCAGGATCACACTAGGATGACACTTTCGTTCTTCAATGCATGAAAAATTCTTTTGTAGAAAACTTACGTGGAACAAAAGTGCGCAATTCTCGAAAAAGGTGAAATTCACAGAAATGCTTTCATGTCAGCATTGTCTGCAGTCTCACCAGAATAAACATTACAATGGGTACCGGTAGGGATTTTGTCAAAAAGCCAATTAGGATTTTTTTTTTGAATTACTCAACTGCGCATTTCGGTTTCTCGTGAAAGAAATGTCCGCCTCTTCAATGAGACGAGTTTGAGCATTGTAATTGAGCTGCACGCAGTTTGTATTGAAAATTAGATAATTCTTCACACTGTCCTGCACAGATAGGAAACGTATTCTTGCGAAGGAAAACAATCGCATCCAGGGTCTATCGCAACGAACATGGGCCTACGTTTACAGCATACACGAACGTAGTGGTACCGTACGTTTCAGGAACATATTGCAAGAAAAGTAGTGAGTATAAGTTGCCGAGTGAGAATTACATTTGCTAAAAAAGAATCTAGGCCTAGATTGTTAACAAGAGTTTCGTTAGGTTGTTGGTTCGAGTTCAAATGCTTGAACATATGCCTAATGCTTAGTGTTAAGCTTGTAAAAATATTTGCAGAACCACACACTGGCCTGTACTTCGCTATTGAGGAGTAAATCACGGAATACGAAAATCCGAATAAAACGAAATAAACGGAAAATAATGGCCCCGTATCAGAATGCATCACACAGTTCAATTTTCATGTTCGTAGAACCATTATGCATAAGAACATCAGTACTCATGACCACTAAAGTTTTTGAGGCATGCAATGAAGTTGACTTCCAAAATGCATGGACATGCATGGCTTTTGTTGAAAAGGATTTGTGACCTCCACATGGCATAAAACAGAATCGATATGATGCTTTGGGTGTTTTCGTCCTATAAGAAGTGGATATGGTCAATCACTTGGCCCTAAGAGGTGCAGAACAGTTGTAAATACTTTTCTTTCCCTTGCACGCCAGGTACATGCAGCGTATATTGCAGTTCTCCGGCTTCCTCGCTGTAGTATGTCAGATCGACTGTTGCACACAACAGTGATGAGTCGTCATCAGCCGACGTAAACGCTGCGAATGTATGTGGCAGTTTTTTAATGACCTGCAACGGAAACATGCTTCATTTGTCGGGCTGATAAATATTTAAAAATAGAACGCTGTGGTAGTCTCAGCCAGGGTGACGTGGCTTAGGTAGGACTGCTAAAGCTACGTAATTTCGGACAGCCAGGACTATTGAAGCACTTTTTCAGGTAAGCCTTGTAAATATTTTCGAGCTGTAAACACATTGAAATAACACTCAGCTCACCACAGGCGCACCACACTGCTCTAACGTTTTTCTCTACATTGGAAAAGAGGCTTTACCTTGCAGATGAATCATTCCTACACCTTTGTGGAATGTGAGGCACTTCTACTTTTACTGACCAGAAGCATAGTACGAAACAATATACAACTGATGGCTGTAAGCATGGCTTAATCATCTTGCGTCCTGGTGTTAACAGCGCAAAACCTAGACGGGACACCAGACGAGAAGACGTCGCCACAAGCCCAGACTTTCAACAACATTTATTTGGAAGAAACACGACTTCTTATGCCTTTGCACTCGCGTGTCACAGCCACGTAATTGCCCATCAAGTGAAACACGAACATTTTTTGTGCACAGAAGATAACAATTAAACGTGCAAAAGCTCAAGTTCTCATTTCGTTAGTAACAAGGACGGCGAGCTAACGCATGGTCACGAAGTCTAGCAATCTCGGCTGCCCCAATTATTTCCCGAACCAGCTAGTCATTGGGTTTCTTCAGCACTTCACAGCGTCTGAATTCTGCGGCAGAAGTGCGTGTTTCACTTGATGTGCAATAACGTGTCTGTGACGCGTATGGGCAAAAGTATAAGAAGCCGTGTTTCTTTCAAAAGAATCGTTGTTGAAAGTCAGCGCTTGTGGTGTCGTCTTCTCGTCTCGTGCCCCGTCTACGTTTTGCGCTGTTAACACCAGGATGGAAAACCAACAAGCCCAAGCTGCTATTCTAGCGAGATCATCTTGCGGTAAATAACGACACCACAAACATTTATTGGCATTGAGAATTATACATAATTTTAATATAGAATATGCGTGAAACCATGTTCATTCCGGTCAGCTATCTTATTATGGTCAACAGTGGCGTCCCAAGTATTTTGATTCTTGGTTCAATTTCGCCAACCATCCTTGAAACATAATATGAATGCACCTTTGAAAACACCATTGATAGGCCGCTCCGTGAGTGCAATTTATTGCACATCATATATATATATATATATATATATATATATAGAGAGAGAGAGAGAGAGAGAGAGAGAGAGAGAGAGAGAGATAGATAGATAGATAGATAGATAGATAGATAGATAGATAGATAGATAGATAGATAGATAGATAGATAGATAGATAGATAGATAGATAGATAGATAGATAGATAGATAGATAGATACACCTATATCTTCAACCAGCACTTCAAATCAAAGCAAAACGACGATGACCAATAACTGGTTACCTGAAATCCATTGGTCTCATAGACTCCGCATTCTCCCTTTGCATGTACTGACACCAAAAGTGCAGCTGCTATGACGACTTGTACCGTTACTTTAGGCATCGCAATTTAAAAGCAGCCGATGTACAGCACCAAGCCAGCCGTGTTCAAAACCGTGAAGTCAGTAGTGCACTGGCATCCTTGTATTCACGTATAAGGCAAATATATGATCCGCGTAGTTCGTCCACCTTGGTGACGCGAAGCTTAGGACAGCTGCAAGCTGTGTCTCTCGTGTACACAGGAACGAATATAGAGGTTAAAATACAGGCAAACTGTTTTATGAAGCTTCATGGTTGGTATCAGAGCCCTGACACGACTCAGCAGCCACTTAAATCTCTTTCTCCTGTTACAGTCGAATGCTGCTACAACGAATGCAAATTCAACAAGATCACTTTGTATAACGAAGGATTACATCTTTCCCAGTTAAATTCCTATCATTCATAAGTATCTGAACGCTTCCACAACGAATTTGTATGAACGATGGATGCGTCCCCTACTACTGGTTCATTTCCTTGCAGTGAAAGATCGGAGACTGACGACCTCGTGACCTCCTTAAGAGGAAGCTTTAACTCGGGCCCAACTCCGACGCGGCCTATTCAAATACATGTAAAACGCAAAAACGTTTTTATGAGATAACCCCTGGACCGATTTTAATGAAATTTGTTGCATTTGAAAGAGAAAGTTAAATTCTAGTGACTGTTGGAAGCGGAATTTCGATTTAGGGCTTGAATTCTCTTAAAAAGATTTTCAAATATTTGACCGTTTGAAAAAAATAGAAGCACGAAGTTTACAAGTTGATAGCTATGCATCAAGAACTGATATCGCGGTTCAGTAAACAGCACCCATTAGATCATTCAAAGCGGACAAATTCAATATGTCATCTTACATCTTACATGAATTTGTTACGTTGGTTACAACGGTTTTACAAAAGTTGTATTTCCCTATGATTAAATTTCTTTATATTCATGTGTAACATATCAATTTTGTCCGTTATGGATGTACTTTTAGATGCAATTCACAGAATTGTATTATCATTCTTAGTGGTTGAGTTACAGAGTTGTAAACTTGATAGTTTCGTTTTTTGAAAATTTTTGATTTTCGCCAATTTTTAATAAAAGATTGGCGACCTAACTCAAAAATTCGAAACCAACAGTCACTAGATTTTAAGTTTTTCTTTTAAACGCAACAAACCTCGTCAAATTTGGTGCAGTGGTTGCCGAGAAAAACGAATTCTCCTTTTACATGTAATTAGATAGGAGCACTCGAGCTAAAGCTTCCTCTTAAGAAAGATGTCCGAGGTACAAAGCGCTTCTTTATAATGGTGTTGGACAATAATAACAAATGTGTATTTTGCATGGTAGAAGCAATAAAGGCACTGAAATAAAAAGAAATCCGAGGACACCTAAGCCCTAATGAGTAGCCAATACGAATGCATTAATGTCCAACTGAACATCACTGAGCGGTCCTTCGAGCTATCCTCAACTCGTCGGGGTCAAGCGAGCGCGTTTTTATTTGGCCTTATCGAAGTGCAGCTAGGACGCAGGCGAGACGTAGCGCGGGCAGAGAACGCGAGGATAACACAGGCTTCCAAAAACGAGAGCGAGGGTGACGTGGCGTCGCGGCGATGCCCTCGCGCCTCACGTAACGCCTGGCATGCTACGGCCTCAGCTGATGTTCGCTAATGTGGCAGCAGGCACTCCCTTTCGCGCATACTGCTGCGTCGGGGCGCGTTCGTCACGTCGCATGGCAGCCAATGGTGGTTTAGCTGCCGTTTCACTGCTAGACTGCAGACGACAGGCACCGGCTTTCGCGCTCAGTGAATCATTCGGCGCAGCAGCACCAGAAAAACCGATCACGCATTTCATGACGAACATGACGTCATCTGAGCATAGCAATTGGAATGGAATGCAATTTAGTTGAAAACATTTCATGAAGTGCGAGAGCTGAGCGCGCAACGCCTCACAGAGGAGCTTGCACCAGTAACGTATTCCTTTTAATTAATGGTGTGTTGTTGGCAGCTAAGAAAAACAATGCATAAACAATATTTAACATATTTCGACACCACTGTGTTACTTCTCTTACAAAAATTTGCAATACTAATTGTTTAGCAATAATATTGCTTTAAGCATGCACATAATAAAGATAGTTACATAGAAAGACAAATCTCCAACTAACATTCAAGCAAGCACTCATCGAAATAATTTTTGATTCATTAAACGCACATATGTTACAGGTATCAGATAAAATATTTTTCATACACTAATACTTCACAGTGTAAGTCCAAGCTATGTAGTATACTTCAGCCTACGCTTCTCAGTTGTCAGTAAAAAATACGATGATTTCAACATGAGACTCTTCAGTTATGAGTTATGATCACTGTAAAATTATGGGGTTTTACGTGCGAAAACCACTTTCTTATTGGGCACGCCGTAGGGGAGGACACTGGAAATTTTGACCACCAGGGGTTCATTAACGTACACCTAAACCTAAGCACACAGGCGGTTTCGCATTTCGCCCCTATCGAAATGCGGCCGCCGAGGCCGGGATTCGATTCCGCGACCTCGTGCTCAGCAGCCCAACACCATAGTCACTGAGCCACAACGGCGGGTAACATGATCCACTGTCGATATATGTGTGAACACAATATTTTTCCAAAGTGCTGGAGACTCCATTGGAAGCAAACCGAGGTTATAGAAGAAATTTTTTTGCGTTTTATAGAGCAAACAAAACTACAGTTATCAAATATTCGTTTCTTGTCGTGTCAATAATGCTAGGCTTATTCATAAAAAATTGAATCTCCCACTCCAGTTAAATGCACAAGTTAATTATTGACTGAAGCATTGATAGCAAGCAAAAGATCAGCAATCGAAGGTGTTTGTCGAACTTTTCCACTACGCGGGTCATTTATTTAAAAACAAGCCTGCCGTGATCCCCCACATTTATAGGCCATATGAAAATTCAATTATTGAGATGGCGTGGATAAGTTTACGTTTTGTTTATTCAAATCACATGACAAGAATTAGAGAGCGCTACTAAAGAAAAATGCTTACTAATGTTTTTTTTTCAAGAATTGACTTAATCAGGCATTTTAATGAGAAGGATTTGTAAACGCGATAGCATTTCTTTGGCTACTTCCCAACCAAAATTTCGTTGTTTTTCCACAGATAAACGAAGGTGTGCGAATATACAGGCGAATAGTTTATAGCGGGACGCCAAAGCTCCTTAGTCATAAGCGTCATTGGTGTTAGTGCTGGATGTACCCCTGTGGCTCACAGATAAAGGCTGTGGGCCATTTCGGGGTCATGAACCGCAGTTTGATAAACACTGTACTAGTGCCTTCAGCAACTCGTCAGTAGCGATGCATTTCACCCGGACTTAAATTGGACGTACCTTATGCAGGCGTAATCTACAGGTTGGCGCAAGCTTAACGTTTCCGAAGAGCTTGCGACGACTGATGAAACAAAAGAAAAATTACGTAGCGTGCAAAAATGTGCACACCGTGACTGTAGGGCCCAACTTTATTTTGCGTAACTAAGGCGCTTATCCTTACGTTCAACAGTACTTTTTTACGGAACAACAGACACCTGTTTGTTCTGTCGCATGTCGCACATCATGCTCGCTCTAAGGAGCCCAACTTCAGCTATGTCAGTTTACGACCGTGTAACCATAGCATCGCAATGACGAACACATGTGAGATCTGCCCACAGGACACATCAATGAAGATAACCTGTTGTAAAAAGCCCTGTTCTTATACCTCGGCTCGTAAATTCTATGTTGAAGTTTCAACCAGAGCTCCGTTTTTCTTGTGTGTAGCAAAAGATGGCATGTACTTGGTGGCACAATCAACCGTGCAAAAGTGCAAGGACCCCCTTGTCGCAGGAAATCCGGCGTTGGCGTCCCGCGTCCGGTAATTTCGACAATTTAGCCAAAAATTTTTGAACCACGCATACCCAGCCACGCTGGCAATCCATGTAGCGCAAGGAAGTTACTGAACTAATTGCATTTCTCAAGGTAAAATGCGTTAGCAAAATTATAATGTACCACTTACACACAACCTACAGACATGGTAGCATCGGATTGTAATTTGAATTTACGAAAAAAATAAATCTATGACAAGAAAACTTAGATTTCATGGCCTTTGAGATTTTCGCGCCGTTGCGCAGACCTGAAAGGACATAAAGCGGTTCGCCTGACTCCTTGCAACACCACCAGATGGCGCTCACTTCCGCCACTTGGCAAAAATAAAGTCATAACGGGACCATAGAGAAATGCGGCCGTAATGAAACACAGAGCGCGATGGGGATACAATAGGCAAGAGGTGCTCGGAGGTACGTGGAAAGGTGTAATGGTTACTGAATTTACATTTCGAAATGCGGTTGTTTGCTTTAAATCAGGGGTACAATCAGGGCACGATGACAACGAAAGATCAGAGGGACGCCTCGCATTGGGCACTCACGGGAAGACTGCAAATGAAGCTGTGCAGGATGATTTGGGCTGGACAAGCTTAAAAGTGAGGGAAGCTGACACTAAAATTTATTATTAAGAACGAGTAAGAAATATACAAAAAAATAAATAGGGTGTGAGTGTGTTCAGGCAATTGTACAGTAAAAACACTGATTCACAGTGAAGGAAGAGAACTAGGAGTCATACCAGCAAATGTACGACTTGTATGGTGGGCAACATGGCAACAAAGAATGTCAAACGGAAAATCAGAGAGGCTGAGATAATCTCATGGGCGGCAGTAATGGAAAAGAAGCTGCTGTGAGTAACTACTCAAGAAGAAAAAAAAACGAAATCAGGAAAGAAACAATTTATGATAACTCAATCGGAAGCTCTTTACTTCTTTAACCCCGCAGGGGCGTCTGCGCAAGCAGGCGTTTGGTGTGTTGCGACACCACGGACCCGAGCACACGAGGGTTGGACCCTCCCGCGTGTAGCCGTGCGCGGCTTAGCCGTGTCCGGGGAAAGGGGGATCCTGGGGGTTGAGCTGATGCCGGGTGTTCGGACCTTTAAGGCCCCCCGGCGGAGGCAACACGCCTCTTTGGCCTCTGCTTCACGTAGACGGCACCCCCGGACTGACCCACCCGGGGGAAATCGGTAGTCGCCTTTTCCTGTCTCTCTCTTCTCAAACCTTCGTCTTTATCTCTCACTTTACATCTTTCCTGTCTTCTTCTCTCTTCCATTTACTTCCTTTCTCCACGGCGGCAAGGGTTAACCTTGTGTGGATATCCTACCTTGGGTACACCATATTGGGTTATAGTGATGGCGTACGGCTGGCGTCGTGCAGGCTTGTACACAAGCTCTGCCGCGTCCCCTCGTTGGGCTCCGTGGTGGGCGGTCGGCGCTGTTGCCGAATCTTATATATTCTCATGGAAACTCCCTTCCCCAAACTTCCTGATCGCCCTCCGAAACGAGGGCGCACCGAAGATGTTTTTCAGTTTTTCGGACACCAAATCCAGAATTTTCCCCGGTTCCACGTCATTCACTCTGAAAAGCCAAACAAAGCAGTGCGAAACATATCACCATTCCTTGTCTCAAAGTCCTTGACTGATGTTTTTGGACCAGGTTACAAGGTGTCCAGGATGGCAAGCGGTGACCTCCTCTTGGATCTCCGCGACCAGAAGCAATATGAGCAACTACAGAAACTAGTGTCATTCGGGGAGACCCACATAACAGTAACGCCACACCGTACAATGAACACCACCCGCGGTGTTGTTTCCGATGATGATCTGCTTGAGCTGACTGAGGCGGAGCTCCTGGAGGGCTTCAGTGAGCAAAATGTTATCAATGTTAGAAGAATAAAGATAAGGCGAGATGGTAAAGAGATTCAAACGAAGCACTTAATAATCACCTTTGGTTCAAGTGTCCTGCCCGAGTCAATCGAGGCCGGGTACATCAAGCTCCGCGTTAGGCCGTACGTGCCCAACCCACTCCGCTGTTTCAAGTGCCAGCACTTCGGCCACAGTTCGCAGAGTTGCCGAGGCCGCCAAACTTGTGCTAAATGTAGTGCCCAAGAACACACCACTGAAATGTGTGAGAACGCTCCCCACTGTGTAAACTGTGATGGGGAGCACGCCGCGTACTCGCGGTCGTGCCCCTCCTGGAAGAAGGAAAAAGAAATAGTAACGATCAAAGTGAAAGAGAATATATCGTTCAAAGAGGCACGAAGGCGGGTAGCATACCTGCCAAAGAAAACCTTTGCCGAAGTGGCGCGTCAGGGGGCAGCGTCACAACGGCCTCCGGCGGCTGTCCGACCCTCAATCCGTGAGTCGGCAGCTAAGCCATCTGCCCCCGCGGCGGTTGCAGCTAGCGCTGCTCCGTCAACCGAGGAGAGGGGACCACCGACCACGAAGGTGGGCGCAGCCGAGGCTGCCACAACCTCCCCGGCCCCTTCCAACGCTGGCAACAGCCGGCGCAGCCAAATCGCTCAGGGAGCCCCATCGACCTCCGGGCTGGTGGGCGCAGGGGTCTCGCCTTCCGAGGTGAGACTCTCTCGAAAAACTTCTCGCTCTCAAGAGCGCGTGTCCGGCGCCTCAAAAGAGGCAATGGACACAACACCTATCCCCACGGCGCTCCAAGCGCCTAAGGAGCGGCGAGGCTCCCTCGAACGCTCCAAAAAAGGCAGAACCCCGGTTACAGGGCCTCGCAAGAGCTCTGTAATCTAAGGCATCACTTCCGTTTCCGTAAACACAGAACCAATTCCCTTTAAACATGGATACACAAGTCATACAATGGAATGTCAGAGGTCTTCTGAGAAACCTTGATGATGTACAAGAACTCATCCACCAACACAATCCAAAAGTGCTGTGTTTACAGGAAACACACCTAAAATCAAAACACACAAACTTTCTCCGACAGTATTTAACTTTTCGCAAAGATCGCGATGATGGTGTCGCATCATCAGGCGGCGTTGCCATTGTCATCCGTAAAAGCATTGCGTGTCAACCTTTACAGCTACAAACGCCTCTTGAAGCAGTGGCGGTTCGAGCTGTTCTTCTAAAGAAACTTATCACTATTAGCTCTCTTTACATCCCCCCACATCACAAATTAACGAAACATGAATTCCAATCCTTTATAGATCAATTGCCAGAACCTTATGTTGTTCTGGGTGATTTCAATGCACACAGCAGCTTGTGGGGAGACTCTCGTATCGATGCGCGAGGTCGTCTCGTTGAACAATTTCTTTTTTCGTCCGATGCGTGTCTGCTGAATAAGAAGGAACCCACTTATTACTGTCTTGCAAACCATACCTTTTCTTCAATTGATCTGAACATAGTTTCTCCTTCTATTCTGCCTGAACTTGAATGGGAAGTTACAAAGAACCCTTACGGAAGCGATCACTTCCCCATACTACTACGAACACCTCAAGAAAACGAATATCCACCACAGGCACCTCGGTGGAAGATGGAGACAGCTGATTGGGACAAATTTCGAACTCTTACTGGTATCTCATGGCATGACATCTCCTCGTTAGAAATTGATGCTGCTGTGGAGTATTTTACAGCCTTTATAATAGATGCCGCATCTAAATGCATATTACAAGTAAATGGCCTGTCGTGCAAACGGCGTGTCCCGTGGTGGACCGACGATTGTAGGATCGCACGTAAAAAACAGAACAAAGCGTGGGGTTTGCTACGCGCTTCTCCCACTGCAGAAAATCTTATCAACTTTAAAAAAGTAAAATCCGAAGGCAGGCGAACCCGCCGACAGGCCAGAAGAGAAAGCTGGCAGAAGTTTTTATCGGACATCAACTCGTACACAGATGAGGCCAAAGTCTGGAGCAGGGTTATTAGGATAATAGGGCGACAAGCACAATCACTCCCTCTGGTAAACACACAAGGTGATACCCTCCAAGATCAGGCAGACTCACTTGGGGAGCATTTTGAGAGCATCTCGAGCTCAACCCATTATTCTCAGTCCTTTCTCAAATATAAACAAACCGAAGAATGTAAGCCAATAATTAGAAAATCAAGACAGAATGAACCCTATAACCGGCCTTTCAGTATTGCCGAGTTGAGAGCTGCCTTGAATACATGCCAAAGCACTGCACCGGGACCTGACAGAGTCATGTATGACATGATCAGAAACTTACATTCTGACACGCAATTTACACTACTTACACTTTTCAACACTCTGTGGGCTGCGGGATACCTCCCATCTACATGGAAAGAGGCGATTGTGGTTCCTGTCCTGAAGCAGGGAAAAGACCCCTCCTTGGCAGCAAGTTATCGTCCGATAGCTCTTACCAATTGTCTGTGTAAGCTATTCGAAAAAATGATTAATCGCAGACTCGTACATTTCCTTGAACTCAACAATATACTCGATCTCTATCAGTGTGGCTTCAGACAAGGGCGGTCAACAACCGATCACCTTGTGCGCATTGAAGGAAATATCCGCAATGCATTTATACATAAACAGTATTTCCTATCGATATTCCTTGACATGGAAAAAGCTTATGACACGGCATGGCGTTACGGGTTTTTGCGAGACCTGTCGGAAATGGGCATCCGTGGAAATATGCTGAACATAATCGAAAGCTATCTGTCAAATCGTACCTTCCGTGTAAAAGTCGGTAATGCACTGTCACGTCCTTTTACGCAGGAAACTGGTGTACCCCAGGGAGGTGTACTTAGCTGCACTCTCTTTATCGTTAAGATGAATACACTTCGTTCTTCACTGCCCCCAGCCATTTTTTATTCCGTATACGTAGACGATATACAGATAGGCTTCAAATCCTGCAACCTTACAGTATGTGAAAGACAGGTACAGCAGGGCTTAAACAAGGTGTCCAAGTGGGCAGACCAAAATGGATTTAAAATTAACCCGCACAAAAGTTCTTGTGTTCTCTTCACAAGAAAGAGAGGCCTGGTACCTGATCCCTGTGTAGAACTGGGTGGACAACAAATTCCTGTTAACAAAGAACACAAATTTCTAGGTGTTATCCTTGACTCCAGGCTTACCTTCATTTCACACATAAGAAGTCTGAAAGCAAAATGTCTAAAAACCATGAACTTACTTAAAGTTCTATCCCACACTACATGGGGTAGCGACAGGAGGTGCCTGTTGAATCTTTACAGGAGCCTAGTTAGATCACGGCTAGATTATGGTGCCGTAGTATATCACTCTGCTGCACCGAGTGCGCTAAAATTGTTAGACCCCGTTCATCATCTGGGCATCCGCCTCGCCACTGGCGCATTTAGAACAAGCCCCGTCGAAAGTCTATATGCAGAGTCAGACGAGTGGTCACTACATATTCAGAGAACATACATTAGCTTCACCTACTTTCTTAAAGTGCGCTCTAATAAGGAACATCCGTGTTTCACGACAGTAAACGACTTAACGTGTGAAACACTCTTCCGTAACAGACCCTCCATGAGACTTCCTTTGTCGCTGCGTGTAAGAGAACTTAGTGAAGAAATGGATGTCCCAATACTCGAACATCGCCTAATGGCTCCTGCTAATCTATTACCGCCCTGGGAGTGGCAGATGATAGAATGTGACACATCCTTTGTAGAGGTCTCGAAGCACGCTCCTGAGCTTGAAATTGCTATGCATTTCCGAGAGCTTCAATCGAAGTACTCCTGCTACGAGTTTTACACAGACGCGTCCAAATCCCATGCTGGTGTATTCTACGCTGCTGTTGGCCACTCTCTTTCTGAATCTGACATGTTGAACCCCCTAACAAGTATCTTCACTGCAGAAGCCTATGCAGTACTGTCTGCAGTAAAACACATAAAGACACTGAAACTTGACAGAGCAATAATATTCACAGACACGTTAAGTCTTGTAAAAGCACTAATTTCTTTACAAAAGCATACAAATCCTGTCTTCAATGAACTCTACACACACTTATGTAACATCTACTCATTACACAGACATGTTGTAATATGCTGGGTTCCTGGCCATAGAGGAATCGAGGGAAATGTGCTTGCTGACGAGATGGCCAAATCAGTGGCATCGCAGGGTAGCCGTTCTGCTGCAGTCCCTGTCACAGACATGAAGCCTTTCCTCAGAAACAAACTGCGAAGCCAATGGCAACGCTTGTGGGACGCAGAAACGAGCAATAAGCTTCACGTAATTAAGCCTAAGTTAGGTTTATGGCAGCCAACAACGAAAACACGAAGAACAGACGCCCTTTTCACTAGACTGAGAATAGGACACACATTTGGCACTCATAATTTTCTTTTGACTGGTAACGAGCCTGCAACCTGTGGTAGATGTGGCGACCGGCTGACCGTCCTCCATGTCTTCCTGGAGTGCCGGGAAGCCGAAAAAGACAGGAGAAAACATTTTCCTTTTGCATACAGCCATCACGTCCCTCTGCATCCGGCCATGTTCCTTGGGGTAGAACCGCTTTTTGGTACCAAAGCAGTCCTCGCTTTCTTGAAAGATGTTGAACTACATGTTACAAGCCCATTCATTTCTTAGCGCATTCTCTTTCCAGAGGATATCGTTAGGATAGATTCTCTGTATAGCACATGCCTCTAGGCCCTTGCGTTTCAAGGGTCCCGATGAGGCACTAGTGCTCTAGGCAATATTATACATCTAGACAATCACATATTTTATATATTGCATCATCCTTTCTCAATCCATTTTAATGTTCACAGTACTCGCCAATAGTCATTCCCATAACTTTATTACTCGTACATTTTATGGAATTTACATCAACTCTTTTAGGCCCCTTTACAGCCACAGCGCATTAAGACCATAAACCCATCAGGCACTGCGAACTCATTAATCATTAGCATGGCGCTCTTTGGCCACATCTGGCCCTTGCGCCATTAAACATCAAATATTCATTCATTTCATTTACTTCTTTAAGGCGGATCAGGATGCCTTAGAAGAAGAATTTATTTTATTCATTATTTACAAGTAACTCACACGCCTTCGAGAACGCATTGTGAAAGGGGGAAATATGAAGATATATTCGTAATGAATTAGGGAAAGACGAAAAAGAAACGTCCACACACTGAAAGGAATATTCATTCAACGCAGCAGTATGGTAAAGTAACACCATATTAGCAAATACACTATGAAGAGCAATAGCAAGAAACAGTAAACACAATAACATAATAAAATGTAACTTTACCAACGTCTTTGCATGTATAAAGTAACACATATAGTAAAAAATTTCATCACTGGAATTTTATTACTAGGTTGTAGAGAAATGCACTAAAGAAATTAAGAGAAGGCAAGAGATGTTAGACGGTTGAAACGCCATATTGATCGGCTAGAAGATTGCGAAATACGCTATGTTTCAATAGACAAGTGATGTTATCTGGGAGAGCGTTCAATAAACGGACCGCACGGGGCAAAGCTAGCTAAAAAATTACAAGCGTGTGTATTGCCATAAGTTTGGGTGCAGCTGAACTGGTTGTTTAACAGTCTCGGAAGAGAACAGCAGTTTACGATAGGCAGCGAAGCACTGGAAGTGGTAAGGGAATACATCTACTTAGGGCAGGTAGTAACCGCGGATCCGGATCATGAGACTTAAACAATCAGAAGAATAAGAATGGGCTTGTGTGCGTTTGGCAGGCATTCTCAGATCATGAACAGCAGGTTGCCATTATCCCGCAAGTGAAAAGTGTATAACAGCTGTGTCTTACCAGTACTCACGTACGGGACAGAAACCTGGAGGCTTAGGAAAAGGGTTCTACTTAAATTGCGGACGACACAACGAGCTACGGAAAGAAGAATTATGGGTGTAACGTTAGCGGATAAGAAAATAGTAGATTGGGTGAGGGTGGCAGGAAGTTAGGTGGGCGGATGAGATTAAGAGGTTTGCAGGAACAACATGGCCACAATTAGTACATGACCGGGGTAGTCGGAGAAGTTTGGCAGACGCCTTTGCCCTGCAGTGGGCGTAACCAGGCTGCTGCTTCTGCTGCTGCTGATGATAAATTGATTGTTGAGTCTGTGACATCGAGCATACTTTCTTTTTTCCGGTTAGATAAGGATAGGGCACTTGTGTGAATTAATCTATGAAATATTAATAGAAGGGAAATATCGCGGTGAGTAGCTAGTGGTTGCAACAAAAAGTGACTTTTATTTGGGAGACACTCGACTGGGTGGATGGATGGATGGATGGATGCAAAACTTTAATGACTCGACTGGTTAATACATTTTTTTTAAATTTAAACGGCTCGTACTATTCTGGAAGCTCTACATGAGTTCGTTAATGTACTTTTGGTGAGTAGAATATATACAAGAGGCGTACTGAATTTTTGGCCATACAATAGTCATATAAGCTAGTTTTCTTTTTGGTCAAGGCGCACTTCCTAAGTTGCGGCGCGGAATTCAAATGACCTTGAGGAGGTAGCTAAAATGGAGGTGATACGATTAGTCAATAAAAGATTGTGCGTCAGGAGCACACATAAATACTTATATTCTGTGTTGTGGTCAACTATGTTAGAATCCAAATGATAAGAAGTGACAGTTAATAGTTTTTTGAGAAAAGGAAACAACTTTGCACTCAGACACGTTTAGGGACATGAGCTATGTAGCACACCAATCACTGATATGTTCAAGATTGTGTTGGAGTGCCGCGCGGTGAGAACAGTTATTCGAACGTGTACAATGCAGTCGTTAGCAAATAATCGTACATAAGAGGATACATTATTCAATAAATCGCTGATGTAAATTAAAAATAAAAGAGGTCTGACCTTGCTGCTTTCAGGTACACCGGAGGTGACGTCAGACAGGGCAGAGTAAACTTACCTACAACAGAGAACTGTACGCGATTAGAAAGAAATTTACGAATCCATGATTGGGTTAGTCAGTCAAGTTTACTTGCAGAGAGCCTTGATATCAGGCGACTGTGGGCTACATGATCGAGTGCTTTCGAGAAGTGCAAAAAGATACAGTTAATTTGTTTATTGTTGTTCATATCAAAATGGAAGTCTTAAGTCAATTGTAGTAGTTGGGTTCCGCAAGCAAATCCTTCCCGGTAGCACGCTGTTTCGGGTAAGAGAAAAGTTATTATATTCAAGAAGAGTGTATGTGTGAGATGCAATAATGTGTTTTAACATTTTGCAGCAAATGCACATTATTGATATAGGGTGGTAATTTTCACTATCACTCTTATTACCTTTCTTAAAGACCGGCACTACTTAATTGCTATCTTCCAAGCATACCAATTGCAAGGGATTGTTTAAATAGGTGTAGCAGAATATTGCTCGATACTGGCATTGTGTTATTCAGTATTTTAGAATTTATACTATATATGCCAGAGCATGAAGACATCCTAATGTTACCTATAAGATCGACTACGCCTTTTATATATATAGCGAGATACAACAAGGAAGAAGCATGTGCTTGCTGCGGCAAAGCTAGGGGAAAGTTGGAGCATGTTTTGTCAGAATGTGAAGATAGCTGCCCAGTGGTCGATTTAGCCACCTCTGGCCTTCTTGAAGCCCTCGGGTTCAGCACGAGCAGGGGGAAAGTAAACAGGCATGTAATAAAGGTTAGTAAGAGGGGATTGGAAGATTCGTAGAAGAAAAGTACGGAAACATCAAACTACGGAGGCGTACAAAAACCAACCTCGCAGTAGGGGTTCAGAAAGTGTGGTCATGGGAATTCATCGTGGGGTTTTTTTTTCGTTTCGTTTTTTTCTTCTTTAACATAGGTATGACAATACGCAATATAATAACAGCTTGATGCCGCAACCCACCACCACGCTCCAAAGGGATGCTCATAGCATTCATTAATCCATCCATGGCAGGCGCGCTAGCGTACCAGTGGGTGACATTTACATGATGTGATGAGGCCGTGAAGCGTTTGTCGGCAAAGCTTGCGTTTTACGAGGGGGTTAATGTTCCATCAGTGTTCCTGGAATAACCGAGATGCCTTCTCTATGCGGTGAGCGTACGTCTTCGCGGGGGCCCATCTTCAGTGAGTCTTAGGCCTAACGCACCAGGCTTGCACTAGGAGAATCCGAGTATCGGAACGTAGTGGTCTCGACATTCGTCGAGAGGTGGCGCCTTCTTTCCACGGGAATCATTGCGAAGAGAAGGAAACGCAGCCGGAACAGCGACGAGCTCCAAATTCAATGTGATAATTACTCCAGGGGCGGGGAGGGGGCTTTCTTCAGAAGACGGAGTTTCGACGCCCACAAGAGGCAGATTCGGCAGAATTTGTGTGCAGATTGTGCGGGACTCATAGAGCTTTTCAAGTGGAGCTGGTAGCCTTGCAGCCAGACAGTGTCGCTCGTCGCCACCTTGTGCAACACTTCCAAAGGCAGCTGCGTGACTTGACAATGCAATCCGAGGGAAGATATGATCGGTTTGACAGTGGCTGACTGAACCAGCTCCCGGATCAACCGGCCGAAGACGTCCAAAGTGCTGGAGGGGCTGCGCGAGAGGATACGGGCCGTGTGTTCATACATGAAAGCAACCTGCCAGGCCAGGACACCGAAGGTGGCCCACCTACTGAGCCTGCGGACACTGCATTGGAATTGGGAACCCAAGGACTACACGGGCATCGTGGAGGAGGAAATGAAACGACATGCACTGATACCAGCTCTGTCTGCGCCATACTGTGGGGGACCGAGCGTATGAGACATAAAATCAAGGCTCGGTATGGAAACACGAATCGAAATCGTCTATAGAGGGAAATAAGTGTATGCAGCGACGGCAATGCGCCACGCATCGCTAAGGCGCTACGGCGCCGAGTCAATTACGAGATGAGTAAAGACGCTCTTCAAGAAAGGGGCGACCCTCTCGGTGGCGAAAAAACTCCTGCGGCGGCACTGAGAAGATGGGTCAGAGGAGAAGATTGGTAAATTTTAATGCCGGAGTAAGTGACGCCACCAGGGATGCACATCTAGTGACTGGGCGTCCTCTAGTTCTGGGCGTCTGCGAGAGATGACACAACACAGGCCGAACTTCCTCACGCGTTCAGTGCCAGAGATTTCCATCAGCGGAAAAGAGGTACAAGCGTGCGTAGTGCTGTTCAACAACCAGCTGAGAAAGCTTCGTGCTATCGCAGGAGTGAACTTTATCAACTTGTCAAAAATCCTAGGGAGGAAAGGGCACCTGGCGCGGGAGACTTCCTCGCAGAAATTGGAAGACATGTGGTGGAGAAAATGTCGGAGCAAATGACACTTTTTTATGGTAACGGAAGAAGGGACGAGTGTGAGAGGACATTACGACAGCCGGATAAAAACGCGAGCCAGTGAAAGAGGCAGCCATACACCAGTCGCATCCTGCAATGCTGCAAAGGGCAGCGCCTCCCCCGCTTGTAAACTCTTTAACTCGAAAACTCCTGCGGAAGATTCTGAAACCAAGAAATCAAAGCACTATACCAAGTCACCCATTGGACTGCTTGGAGAGCAACACCAAAATCCGCGTCAGGTCCACAAGATGAACGAGTAGCACGTAGCCAAGATGGCCAACAGCAACCAGCTACCGCCCCCCGTCCCTCAACACTGCCTGCGGCAATACAGCCAGTTCCGCACCAGAGTCTAAATGTAGGTGCCGACCCCTTCCACGCTCTTGGGAACCTGGTTCTCCAGCACCTGCTTCTCGAAGCTCCATTCCGGCTCCACTCATGCGCAGCATAAAAGCCTGCCTACGGCACTGGCGAAAAGAAAGTGTACATTCAGAGAGGGATATTTGAATCTCGATGTCGCTCGTCGAGCAGAATAATGGAAAGAATTGTATCGTGTGCTGAGGGTTGGAAGAATTTCATTGTATGCGGTGGCATGAAACCACTTAGGAGATTGGTGGTAGGCACGAAACAGATCCGGACCCAACCGCAAAGGAAGAGGAGTCGTGTTTTTTTTTTCTGTGGCGGTGAAAAATACAGTGACAAAAAGGGGGGAGAAACTACGGTGACCATATGTGGCTAACGGGGGACATCATGAGCATTTCTACCGCGGTGTGCGTGATATACATACCTGAGTTAAATGTATACACGGGCGTAGACGGCAATCTTTTGATTCATTTGGCAGAACGCCTACGCCTGGATATCGCTAATCTAGACCCCAGATGTGATGGACAATTCATGTAGTCTGGTCGAGGCTGTGAAACATCTATACAATATATCGCCATCTCACATAACCGTACTCGCCTCTTCAACTTCCTGCACATAGGTGAGCAGGGTGACTACAGCATAGAGAACGATCATAAACGCATTCGGGTTGATTTCTCCTGCACACACCTCAAACCGAAGCGCTACTCAGGATGCAAGTGTCAAATGCGCCTTCCCACAAAATCTATTGAAGCAGTGACTATGAAACGGGAGGACAGTGTAAAACAGCGAGAGGCGGAGACGAACTAAGAATACGTCTCCATATTACCTATTATGCAACAGTATATGCTGCGAGACAGCAACCCTACGTGCTATACGGGAAAGCTGTTGTGAGAGAGGTAAGTAGCGCAGGCATGGCAGGCACGCCAGGAGGGAAACCGTGCCCACCGTCGTGTGGTCAAGGCAAAAGTTCCTAAATATTGTGACAAGTGGCAGCAATATCTAAAGTTACTGCAAGAAACGCAGGCTTTGGTGCAAATTTTGCTTACCAAAGCCGATAGGCCGAAGCTACAGGACATTCGGGATGAGGAAAAGTCAATGGCAGTAAAATTGTCGTCCTATGTTCGGGCCCTCGGTAGGAAAGACCAGTCGGAGCCTCAAATCATGGACAGCAAGACTGGAAACCCGGTCTGTGACCTGGGAGAGTATGCCACAACATACGTAATGTCTCTGCGTGGCCCTGAAGAAATAGTCACAGCCCTACGCACATCACGTCTCTGAGCGTGCCAACTCTTCATACCTCCCGGAAATAAACTTTCCTTTCTCTCACGATAGTGCCGATAGTGTGCTGTCCAGCCTTCAAACACACACAGCCACGGGACCAGATGGTACATGAGCTCGCCTAATTAAACACCTAGGTTCGTACTCCAAGGATCAACTTTCTAGCTTCCTCAATACCATGTCAGACGGCACGGAGACACCAAAGGAATGGCGACTCGGCAGAACGGGGCTCATCCTCAAGAAAGAAGGCAACGCAGGTCGCCTGTGCGACTACAGACCGCTGACAGTCCCTTGCACACTGTACAGAGCCTTTACACATTTGTTAATGGAGTGCGTATATGGTTGGGCGGAGTTCAGAGGGGTAATCACAGGGCTACAAAATGGCTTCCGTAAGGGCAGGCGGTTTGAAGGCAATCGCTTCGTACTAACGCAGTGTGCCAAGATTGCCAGGAAGGAAAACGGCAGTTTTCTTTGTTTTTTCCTGGAGGTGGAGAAAGCGTATTATGTCTCACTTGCCATCGCTTTAACTGCCTCAGTGCCCTGGGTCTCACAGAACCAATACTACCAACAATAAGGCAGTTGTACAGCAGCAACACTGTGACGGCGTTCTTTCCTGGGGTCATGAGGGCATCAGTAGAGGTATCCAAAGGGCAACGGCAGGGCTGCCCACTATCACCAATGCTATAGCTGCTAAATTTATCCGGCCTGAAATGAGCGATAGTGAAGTCTTCCGTTGGCTTCGGCTTGAAATTCATCACCACAGGGATGGGCGAAAATCATAAGATACCGAGTCTTGCTGTTGTGGATGACATCGTTCTAACAAAGAAAATGACTGTTGTCAAGCTGGCGCGTGTGTTGCTGGCAGTGAAACAGAAACACTGACGCTGTCGGGAAATACGCTAAAAGCTTCGCCCAAATACCTGGGTGCGACGCCATGGTCAGATGGCGACGTGTATAGACATCACGAGGACAATATATGACGGACGGCTCTGCGGGCACATTGTGCTCTCCGGTGCAGGAAGTTTTGGGGCTTCAACCGAAACATTAAGGTCCGCGACATGCGGGGGCTTGTACATGTACCCGCGCTGATATATTGCAATGTCACTGTCTGCTTGTCACATAAAACTAGGGAAGGGTTGGAGCGACGCCAGCAGGAGGTCTGCTGTGGTGCTTTGGGATCACACGGGACGGCAGCGAACGAGGCAGTCCAGGGAGACCTCGGTGGTCCACCTTCAAAGCAAGTGAGGCGGCAAGTAAACTGACCTTCCGTGCCGCCTGCATATTATGAGGAAGGAGCGATTGGCGAGGCAGGTCTTCGAATATTTGTCCACAGCATGTGTGCGCACCGACTGAGAAAACCACATATACCGCCTAGAGCAGAAATGTGGGCTTTTCACGGCACCCATACAGGCGGACTCAATGAATCAATATATTCAGAGGGTGCGCGACCGCGTCAAAGAAAATTGGGAGGTGCTATGGCTACAAGTGATTAGCGGAAACACCACATTGACACTATATGGCCGACACAAGGGAACCATTGGCGCGGTGTCGATCTTTAACGATAGCCTTGGGAGCGGCCTGATTTTCTAGGCACGAGCTGGGGCACTGCATATGCTGGGACGCCAACGGAGAATTGAGAGTGAGCAGCCGGATGTGATGTGTCGCTTATGTGGTGCTGACGAAACTATGCAGCGCATTGTAATGCATTTGAAGAAAATTGAGCCCGAGTCTCGAGGAGACGTTCCCGCACATGTTGCACTAGGCTTTAAGGGCGATGGTGAAGAGGGTAACCGGGAAACGCTAGAGCAAACTAAGCGGTGCCGGAAAGATGAAGAGCCGCAATTCTGAGGGGGGGGGGGGGGGGATCAGGATAAAGCTCACACAAGTACGCGAAGTGAGCTGCTCCTCCATAATATGGCCGTGTCCTCCCTCCCCTATGCCTCCCTTTCCCCGCTTTTCTCTTTTAATGACGAGCCACTCGGCGACCGGTTACAAAGGGAACACCACCATGTCGTCATCACCATGGCACCCCACGCAAGAGGGCACATTGCTAAAAGAAAGCTCGCTTTTGTGCATAGCGTTCGCGGCCAGCGTTTCCCAGTAAACATTACCGTTACACAACCTGCACTTTCCGGCAAGTGTAACAAACTGTCAGGGAACTTTAAATGCTATCGCACTACACTCTTAAAGGCGACGTTTAAGCGTCCTCCAGATTACTTCCAGGCTTTTTTGCGATGAAAATTACTGCAAAATAACTGCGCTGACACAGAGGAAAACATTGCAGTGCCATGTATCAAGCTGCACGAGGCGCACGCTCTGATGAGGGAGGCATGAAGGACGAACAAAATGGGTAGGCGTGTAGCGCCTGCAGTTAAACGAAATGCGCGGGCTCGCACGACACGCATGCGCAGTGTTTCCGCTGCCTGTCCAGAAATATTTCCACGGCCTCCACTTTAAGCGCAATGGATAAGGTATATCTAGACCGGTAGCAGTGCTTCTATATAGAATACTATATGTCTACAAAAGGACGGTGTGTGGCAACCATGGCGTACTGTTTGTCGCGGAGAAAGCTTCCGCTTAGAAAAAAGTATAAAGAACAGTATGACGTTGCACCTGCAAGTGGAAGCGATTCCACGATCTCACGATTTCTGGGGCGAATGTGTACATTACTTTCAAGCACACCAACTCAAACGCTACACGAACAGCTATTTTTCTCTCTGAGCATGCAGTTCTCATGAGTTTCTTCTCTGAGCCGCAGCTAGTGCGCTAACGCGTCTTTAAACTTCATTAATTGCTTCTGTAAGGTTCTTAAGAATGTGAGGGATTAAAATGGAGTTCAACTACAATGCCAAAGAAGTTTAAAAACC
Source organism: Dermacentor variabilis (assembly GCF_050947875.1). Taxonomy (NCBI): domain Eukaryota; kingdom Metazoa; phylum Arthropoda; class Arachnida; order Ixodida; family Ixodidae; genus Dermacentor; species Dermacentor variabilis. Next base: position 49,425,132 of record NC_134573.1, read on the forward strand.
TACGTTAACTTTATCGACGTAGAAATATAGAAGGAATAACAAATTTATTTTTCGCTGAATGAAAAGTAGTATAGCAAACATAGCATTGCAATATAGCAGTCACTGCGCAAATAACTCGCAGTAACTCTGAACAGGCCGGAACTCAGACAGGCCGCCATTGGAATCTGAACCTGGCAACGTTTAACGTTAGAACGCTATCTAGTGAGGCGAGTCAAGCAGTGTTATTGGAGGAATTAGAGGGTAGTAAATGGGATATAATAGGGCTCAGTGAGGCTAGGAGGACAAAAGAAGCATATACAGTGCTAAAAAGCGGGCATGTACTGTGTTACCGGGGCTTAGCGGAGAGACGAGAACTAGGAGTCGGATTCCTGATTAATAAGGAAATAGCTGGTAACATACAGGAATTCTATAGCATAAACGAGAGGGTGGCAGGTCTTGTTGTGAAACTTAATAAGAGGTACAAATTGAAGGTGGTACAAGTCTATGCCCCTACATGCAGTCATGATGACCAGGAAGTCGAAAGCTTTTATGAAGACGTGGAATCGGCGATGGGTAAAGTCAAAACAAAATACACTATACTGATGGGCGACTTCAATGCCAGGGTAGGCAAGAAGCAGGCTGGAGAGAAGTCAGTGGGGGAATATGGCATAGGCTCTAGGAATAGCAGAGGAGAATTATTAGTAGAGTTTGCAGAACAGAATAATATGCGGATAATGAACACCTTTTTCCGCAAGCGGGTTAGTCGAAAGTGGACGTGGAGGAGCCCGAATGGTGAGACTAGAAATGAAATCGACTTCATACTCTGCGCGAACCCTGGCATCATACAAGATGTAGACGTACTCGGCAAGGTACGCTGCAGTGACCATAGGATGGTAAGAACTCGAATTAGCCTAGACTTGAGGAGGGAACGGAAGAAACTGGTACACAAGAAGCCAATCAATGAGTTAGCGGTAAGAGGGAAACTAGAGGAATTCCGGATCAAGCTACAGAACAGGTATTCGGCTTTAACTCAGGAAGAGGACCTTAGTGTTGAAGCAATGAACGACTATCTCATGGGAACCATTAAGGAGTGCGCAATAGAAGTCGGTGGTAACTCCGTTAGACAGGAAACCAGTAAGCTATCGCAGGAGACGAAAGATCTGATCAAGAAGCGCCAACGTATGAAAGCCTCTAACCCTACAGCTAGAATAGAACTGGCAGAAATTTCTAAGTTAATCAACAAGCGTAAGACAGCGGACATCAGGAACTATAATATGGATAGAATTGAACAGGCTCTCAGGAACGGAGGAAGCCTAAAAACAGTGAAGAAGAAACTAGGAATAGGCAAGAATCAGATGTGTGCGTTAAGAGACAAAGCCGGCAATATCGTTACTAATATGGATGAGATAGTTCAAGTGGCTGAGGAGTTCTATAGAGATTTATACAGTACCAGTGGCGCCCACGACGATAGTGGAAGAGAGAATAGCCTAGAGGAATTCGAAATCCCACAGGTAACGCCAGAAGAAGTAAAGAAAGCCTTAGGAGCTATGCAAAGGGGTAAGGCAGCTGGGGAGGATCAGGTAACAGCAGATTTGTTGAAGGATGGTGGTCAGATTGTTCTAGAGAAACTGGCCACCATGTATACGCAATGCCTCATAACTTCGAGCGTACCGGAACCTTGGAAGAACGCTAACATAATCCTAATCCATAAGAAAGGGGACGCCAAAGACTTGAAAAATTATAGACCGATCAGCTTACTGTCCGTTGCCTACAAAGTATTTACTAAGGTAATCGCAAATAGAATCAGGAACACCTTAGACTTCTGTCAACCAAAGGACCAGGCAGGATTCCGTAAAGGCTACTCAACAATAGACCATATTCACACTATCAATCAAGTGATAGAGAAATGTGCAGAATATAACCAACCGTTATATATAGCTTTCATTGATTACGAGAAAGCGTTTGATTCAGTCGAAACCTCAGCAGTCATGGCGGCATTACGGAATCAGGGTGTAGATGAGCCATATGTAAAGATACTGGAAGATATCTATAGCGGCTCCACAGCTACCGTAGTCCTCCACAAAGAAAGCAACGAAATCCCTATAAAGAAAGGCGTCAGACAGGGAGATACGATATCTCCAATGCTATTCACAGCATGTTTACAGGAGGTATTCAGAGGCCTGGAGTGGGAAGAATTGGGGATAAAAGTTGATGGAGAATACCTTAGGAACTTGCGATTCGCTGATGATATTGCCTTGCTTAGTAACTCAGGAGACCAATTGCAATGCATGCTCACTGACCTGGAGAGGCAAAGCAGAAGGGTGGGTCTGAAAATTAATCTGCAGAAAACTAAAGTAATGTTTAACAGGCTCGGAAGAGAACAGCAGTTTACGATAGGTAGCGAAGCACTGGAAGGGGTAAGGGACTACATCTACTTAGGGCAGGTAGTGACCACGGATCCGGATCATGAGACTGAAATAACCAGAAGAATAAGAATGGGCTGGGGTGCGTTTGGCAGGCATTCTCAAATCATGAACAGCAGGTTGCCACTATCCCTCAAAAGGAAAGTGTATAACAGCTGTGTGTTACCAGTACTCACATATGGGGCAGAAACCTGGAGACTTACGAAAAGGGTTCTGCTGAAATTGAGGACGACGCAACGAGCTATGGAAAGAAGGATGATGGGTGTGACGTTAAGGGATAAGAAAAGAGCAGATTGGTTGAGGCAACAAACGCGGGTAAACGACATCTTAGTTGAAATCAAGAAAAAGAAATGGGCATGGGCCGGCCATGTAATGAGGAGGGAAGATAACCGATGGTCACTAAGGGTTACGGACTGGATTCCAAGGGAAGGGATGCGTAGCAGGGGGCGGCAGAAAGTTAGGTGGGCGGATGATATTGAGACGTTTGCAGGGACAACATGGCCACAATTAGTACATGACCGGGGTAGTTGGAGAAGTATGGGAGAGGCCTTTGCCCTGCAGTGGGCGTAACTAGGCTGATGATGATGATGATGAACTCTGAACAACTCACAATTCGCAGAAATACCGTAGGCGTTATAACATAAAGATATTCCAAACTATCCTGTCGCATTTCTGCAATCTGTCCCCCATGATAGGTGAAAAATTTTCCGGCCGCTCGCACTTCGCCTCTCTCACACGACGTCACAAAAGCCGCGAAAATGCCCCATCTGATATGGTGTGTGCAGACTAATTATGCATGATTAGACCAAATGAAAGAAAATAATTATTTCTCATTCAACACCTTTTCGCCGTAACCCTCCGCCATTGATTAAACCTCTTTGGGGCTGCGCCCGCTTTGCCTGTCTGTCTCGCAACGTCAGAAAACCGCGAAAACTCACCGGGTAATAGTGACGCGTATGCATTAAAGGCGCATTAATATGGCAAACAAAAGTGAAATTTCTTTCTGAATAGCCGGGGACTCCCCATTCCGAAAGGAATAGAAGATGGCGGCCCGCCAATTGTTCTGGCACTAGCTACATTCTAAAGCAAAATTACATCCTTTTACAGCACAACAATTATCGCCATTTGTCTTTTCCGCATTTCCTTTCTTTAACGCGGTATGTCCTTTCTTTAAGCCCGGTACTTCCATGTCATGAACGGCATGCCCGTTATCAGTACGACAGAGCAGTCTCGATAGGAAAGTATCGAACGCAGTATTTTCAAGGAAGGAAACGCAAGCAAGACAGATGACGATAATTGTTGTGTGGCAGATGTACACACCGAAGGGGGTATATTTGCTTAAAACTGTACTCGGAGTGGTGAAGGAGCACGGAATTATTTGCGTGTAATAAACAGTTTTCCGTGGCGGATAACGTTATCGAGCTGTTTCGGCTTGCATACGACATCACTTTGCCAACTCTTCTTTTCTAAGGATCAGATCTCGCGGCATTTTTATGGTTCCGTTGCACGCCGCCGCGATTTTCGATGCCACCGCAAACTAAGTAAAGGGAAATGGACCGATCGCACATACCGGCACCACCATTTTCCTATGATTATGTACTTTCACTGTGCTGGCTCCGGCCTCTCGAACCCCTGTCCACTTGAGCGTGCTCCTCGTCTGTTTTCAGCTTGTTCTATAAGAAAATCTGCGCAATGTAGGCAATCCTATTCGCTTTGGAACAAAAAAGTGACCTCCTATAAATGAGGAGCGCGTTTGACTGGGCTTTTCAAACAATGTTTCAGGTTACCACCGGATGCTGGTTTCAGTGATGACGTGAATTCAGGAGAGTGACGTAAGTGTCAGGAGATTAGAGTAAAACGGATAAGCATAGTTTTATGTTATAGGGCCTCATGTATGCATGAGGCCCTATTTGCACCATATTTAAAAAAAAAACTTTTTCGCTGGAGACGCGAACCATCGATTGCAATGGAAAAAGAGTGCGCCGTTCTACGAAGTAAGGATAGCAAACATATCGGCCTTATAAACTTTTAAACATTCTCTTACTAACGAAATTAACAAGCATGGTATCACTCTGTCACTCGGTCACAAGCAACTATGACAATCTCCCTCGATGACCGTGTACACTCGCTGTTAAAGCATTAGAGAGAAGAATTCCCGCCGCAGCAGCGAAAGAATTGACCTTCCAACTACTTTTCGCTTCAACACGAACTAAGCGTCGAGAACACAGCACTCACCAAGCTATCACGCGCGGTGTAGTCTGTCCCTATCGGACATCGCTTTCAAGATGGGGCCTGCGAGGCGAAGTGCCGCCGCGCCATACACCGCCGCAGCCGGAGCTGAACGCCCCACATAGTTGCTATCACCGGAGGGTCCATATGATGGATATCACGATAAAAGCATCTTAATCTACCGGTTTGGCTCCCTGGGGCGCGATCGGAGATCTTTGTTCGATACGTGTTCGGTTCAGTTGCTGCAACGTCACAAAGTGGGCAGTACGGAAAGTTTGTGAGAAGGGAGGGACAGCAAGTGGTGAACACCCCGAATGTTTACTTCCCTCCTTTGTCGTCTGCTTGCAGACAATATACTACAAAAAGAAATGTCTTTCGTATCCCAATGAATGAAATCCTTATATAAAAATGTATTTCGTCTTCTCAAGCTTAAACATGTTCTCCAATAGTAATAGGCTTGTCTACTACAATTTACAAATCTTTGTTTACCTGGGTGGCCCCCAGGTCGTGTTGTGCACAGCGAGGAAAAAAAATAGAAACGACACGAACAGTGGCGCACCTTTCCAGAGGCAACAACATCGCACTGGCTTGCGCACACCCCATGACGGGGTGGAGTTAGCTGCGCAACGAACGCACTGTTTGTTTCGAGAAACACAAAAGACGTCGGCAGTCGCTTTCTGTCATCTCTTCAAACGCGTTTCGCAACTCAAGCAATGCCCGCGCTACAACCCGTACTTGCCATCGCAAGCGCCATTTTGTCGAATTAGACTATGGATTGGATCCGAACGCGCTTGTCCGCGACCGCAGATGCCGTTTAGATACAATCCAATCCTCCAGACGCCCATGCGAAGCCGGTCTCCTAACGACCCTATGATCACTCCAACTTTATAACTCCCATCACGTTCTGCTTCCATCAGACCACGTGCTCGGTTGCAACATGATTGACAAGAGCGCGTCGTCATTTTGACGTCACCAAAAAAGTGACTGCACCCCGCGGCTGACGACGTCGGCGCAGCCTAGGCCAATCGCGCGCTCCAATAACCAAAAGAAAGCGACGAACAACGATCTCCGTTGGAACCCCTGTAGTTTGCTCAGAACTCATGCTTGGAAGAGTGAAAATGAAGCTTTAGCTCGGGTCCAACTACGCCGCCGCCTCTGCGAATACATGTATAACGCGAGAACGTTTTTTCTGAGATAACCCAAGGACAAATTTTAATAAAATTTGTTGCATTTTAGAGAGGAAGTTATATCCTATTTACTGTTGTAAGCAAAGTTTCGATTTCAGGCATCATTTTGTCACAAAAACTTTCAAAAACTTGAAAGTTTAAAAAAAAGAATAGAAGCACGCAGTTTACGAATTCGTAACTCGGCATCAAAAACAGATATCGCGGTTTTGTAAACGCCATCCATTAGAACACTGAAATTAGACAAATTCGATATGTCATTTATATGTTACGTAAGTTTGTTGTGTAAAAGGGTTCTGCAAAAGCTGTATTTTATATTACTAATATTTTTTTGAAATTAATGTGTAACATATGAATTTTGTCCGCTATTGATGTATTATTAGATGCAGTTCACAAAATTGTGACATCGTTTTTCGTTGCGGAGTTAACGATGATGTAAATAATAATAATAATATTTGGGGTTTTACGTGCCAAAACCACTTTCTGATTATGAGGCACGCCGTAGTGGAGGACTCCGGAAATTTTGACCACCTTGGGTTCTTTAACGTGCACCTAAATCTAAGCACACGGGTGTTTTCGCATTTCGCCCCCATCGAAATGCGGCCGCCGTGGCCGGGATTCGATCCCGCGACCTCGTGCTCAGCAGCCCAACACCATCGCCACTGAGCAACCACGGTGGGTACCGATGATGTAAACTAGACAGCTTCGTTTTCTAAACGTTTCCTATTTTTGCCAATTTTTAGTAAAAAATTGACGACATAGATCAAACATTCAAAACAAACAGTCACTAAATGTTAGGTCTTTCTTTTAAATTGAACAAACATTGCCATATTTGGTGCCGTGGTCACCCAGAAAACATGATTTCTCCTTTTACATACATTTAGAGAGGAGCCCCCGAGCTAAAGCTTTCTGTTAACACCGCTGGACGTTTTCTTTTGTCTCAGTTGTCACGTAGCGCTCTACTTTGAACGGCACCGCGGAGCACACGACGTGCATATTCATGATAACGAACAGTCCGCTATCAAACGTTCCTTTGCCAATGTAGGCGATGCAATAGCTCAAGCCACTGGTGAGGAGGAGTACACGCCACACCTTAAACGAACACGCAAAGAAAGGCCAGAACTGCGAACAAACCACGGCCGTCAAGTGAGCAAAGCCTTAGGGACCATACCGCGCCACACAAAAGCTGCATATAGCGTTGTACAGGTCCCCCCCCCTCTACCTTTCTTTTTTCATTAGCACTGACCTGCAGGGGCACTAAGAACCAACACATTGAATAAGATGTACTGGTGGGCTAGATGGTTAAGACATGATGGAATATAGCAGCGCATGTCGGAAGAACGACGTAACACAGAATAAACAAAAACGCTAGTTTTTGCTCATTCTCTGTTACGTTTTTGTTTTGAAGGACTCAGCGGAACCGAACTTCGATGAGCTGCAGTTTTTAAGACGAGCGAGAGCCCTATTCGTTGGGCCACGCCGACGGTAGGGTTAGCCCTAACGCCTAACGCTGGCGCGTGGGAGATCGGAGACCGGCAAGCAGCCACCGTGTCGACGGTGAGCTGTGGGGGTGACCCAGCCCGGAACGCTACGATCGCGGGTAACCCAGGCACACCACTCCCGACCAAGCCCTCATCACTCAAACCACGCGAGCCGAATGACTCAACACACTCGAAACCTTAGGCAGCGATAACTAAATATTTAACATAACACTACAGACTGGACGCCTACGCAGGCACATTGGCAAAGCTAAACTCAGTGGCGAAAAATCAGGGGAGCCCAAGAGCAGGACGCCGACAAAATCATGAACCAGGAAGACTCGTGCGACAATCTCCGTCGACATAAATAACACCACACAAAGAAAATCGCCAGAACAGAAGAGACCCCAGAGGTAGATCTCCCCATACTGCACCTGTGAGATGCAAAACGGGTCCTCACCCATCATCATTATCATCATCAGCCTGGTTACGCCCACTGCAGGGCAAAGGCCTCTCCCATACTTCTCCAACTACCCCGGTCGTGTACTAATTGTGGCCATGTTGTCCGTGCAAACGTCTTAATGTCATCCGCCCACCTAACTTTCTGCCGCCCCCTGCTACGCATCCCTTCCCTTGGAATCCAGTCCGTAACCCTTAGTGACCATCGGTTATCTTCCCTCCTCATTACATGTCCGGCCCATGCCCATTTCTCTTTCTTGATTTCATTTAAGATGTCGTTTATCCGCGTTTGTTGCCTCACCCAATCTGATCTTTTCTTATCCCTTAACGTTACACCTATCATTCTTCTTTCCATAGCTCGTTGCGCCGTCCTCAATTTGAGTAGAACCCTTTTCGTAAGCCTCCAGGTTTGTGCCCCGTAGGTGAGTACTGGTAAGACACAGCTATTATATACTTTTCTCTTGAGGGATAATGTCAACCTGCTGTTCATGATCTGAGAATGCCTGCCAAACGCACCCCAGCCCATTCTTATTCTTCTGATTATTTCCGTCTCATGATCCGGATCCGCCGTCACTACCTGCCCTAAGTAGATGCATTCCCTTACGACTACCAGTGCTTCGCTGTCTATTGTAAATTGCTGTTCTCTTCCGAGACTGTTAAGCATTACTTTAGTTTTCTGCAGATTAATCTTTAGACCCACTCTTCTGCTTTGCCTCTCCAGGTCAGTGAGCATGCATTGCAATTGGTCCCCTGAGTTACTAAGCAAGGCAATATCATCAGCGAATCGCAAGTTACTAAGGTATTCTCCATTAACTTTTATCCCCAATTCTTCCCAATCCAGGTCTCTGAATACCTCCTGTAAACACGCTGTGGATAGCATTGGAGATATCGTATCTCCCTGCCTGACGCCTTTCTTTATTGGGATTTTGTTGCTTGCTTTATGGAGGACTACGGTGGCTGTGGAGCCGCTGTAGATATCTTTCAGTATTTTTACATACGGCTCGTCTACACCCTGATTCAGTAATGCTTGCATGACTGCTGAGGTTTCGACTGAATCAAACGCTTTCTCGTAATCAATGAAAGCTATATATAAGGGTTGGTGATATTCCGCACATTTCTCTATCACCTGATTGATAGTGTGAATATGATCTATTGTTGAGTAGCCTTTACGGAATCCTGCCTGGTCCTTTGCTTGACAGAAGTCTAAGGTGTTCCTGATTCTATTTGCGATTGCCTTAGTAAATAGCTTGTAGGCAACGGATAGTAAGCTCATCGGTCTATAATTTTTCAAGTCTTTGGCGTCCCCTTTCTTGTGGAATAGGATTATGTTAGCGTTCTTCCAAGATTCCGGTACGCTCGAGGTCATGAGGCATTGCGTATACAGGGTAGCCAGTTTCTCTAGAACAATCTGTCCACCATCCTTCAACAAATCTGTTGTAACCTGATCCTCCCCAGCTGCGTTCCCCCTTTGCATATCTCCCAAGGCTTTCTTTACTTCTTCCGGCGTTACCTTTGGGATTTCAAATTCCTCTGGACTAATTTCTCTTCCATTATCGTCGGGGGTGCCACTGGTACTGTATAAATCTCTATAGAAATCCTTAGCCACTTGAACTATCTCATCCATATTAGTAATATTATTGCCCGCTTTGTCTCTTAACGCATACATCTGATTCTTGCCAATTCCTAGTTTCTTCTTCACTGTTTTTAGGCTTCCTCCTTTCCTGAGAGCATGTTCAATCCTATCCATATTCTATTTCCTTATGTCAGCTGTCTTACGCTTGTTGATTAACTTCGAAAGTTCTGCCAGTTCTATTCTAGCTGTAGGGTTAGATGCTTTCATACATTGGCGTTTCTTGATCAGATCTTTCGTCTCCTGCGATAGTTTGCTGGTATACCAGCAAACCTCACCCACCGCTAGAAAAAAGAGAAATACAACAGGAAACTGAAGAAGCGCATAGTACAAATAACAGCGGAAGCAGAAGAATATGTCATGCAACTCACCTCAGCGAACTGGTGTAGATTCTGCGACTCCTTTGAGGGCACCTTGGATACGGCCAAGGCGTGGCACATCCTCATAGCCATCCTGGACCCCACCAAAACCAAAGGATGACACAGGGCTCGGGAGCGGTTACTACACACCTACCCAGGTAGCCAACAAGGCCTCATCGATGCCATCAAGACCAAGTGCTATGGAGATTCCTCTCCCGCACAAACATGTAGAACACTCTACACAGAACAACCCAACCAACACAGGGACGAACCTATCACAGAAAGCGAAATGAAAGCTGTCATCACATCCACCACCTGTAACACAGCGGCGGGCACGGACCAGATCACGAACTCCATCATCAGAAACCATAACAACAAGTCTATCACCACGCTCATGGCCTTTATCAACTGACAATGGGAACAAAGTACGTGCCGACGATGTGGAAACACGCACGAATAATCATGATCCCTAAACCGGGCAAGAAATCGGTAATTGAAAACTTCAGACCCATCTCGCTCACGTCCTGCCTCAGCAAGGTGTACGTGAAAATTATAAACACGAGGCTGCCTGCCGGACACCATGCTCGCTTTCCGCGCAGGCCTGTCCACAGAAGATGTGCTACTTCAAATCAAGAAAGAGGTCCTCAGCAATGTTTCCCGCAGCGGTGAACACGTCCTCCTAGCAATCGACATCAAATGGGCTTTCGACAACGTCAGCCACCAAGGAATCCTAGAAGGGCTGGCCAACACCAACTGCGGCGAGCGAACGTTCAAGTATGTTCAGAGCTTCCTGAGCAACCATACGGCGGAGCTGAAGATGGGAGAAATCCAGACTCCAGTGTACCGCCGTCCGGACAAGGGCACACCCCAAGGTTGTGATCTCACCCACGCTGTTAAATGCCGCCATGATCGCTCTTGCAAGCAAACTGCAGGACGTAGCAGGTCTTCGGCACGCAATCTACGCAGACGACATAACACTCTGGACTACAACAGGGTCCCTCATTGAAAAAGAACGGCTGCAAACTGCAGCAAATCTCATCCAAGAATACGTCAGCCAACAGGGACTACAATACTCCTCCAAGAAATCTGAGCTACTAGGAGTCTGGCGAGGCCCGGGTAACCACACAGTCCCCACAGACCCAACAAGAAAACTCGAGGTACGCCTCAACGGGAGCATCATACCAGAGAAGCCATTGCGCAGGGTGCTGGCCATGTGGCAGCAGTTCCACAAGCGGACCACACTTCCCTTACACTCCTGAAAACCAGTGTCAAGGCGATATCACGCATGATCTCCCACGTCTCCGTCTGGTCATAAGCTTGATGGTGAGCAGAATTACATACAGCCTGCCCTACTACCATATTACGCAGTCCGGGACGAAGCAGGCCGACACACTTTTGAGGATGGCTTTCAAGACCGCTCTCTGCCTGCCGATGAGTACATCGACTGAAAAATTATTGGCGCTATGGTTGCACAACACCCCCCGCGAACTGACAGAAGCCCTTTACCTCTCGAAACAACAGAAACATGAGCGGACTCGCACGGGCCGGCAGGTCGTACAAACCTTGGGGTTCCCAGCTAGAACAACACAAACGCAAGAAGCCTGCTTGATACCTCGTCAAGTCCATGACAGGTTTCACGTTGCCCCGATACCAAGGAACATGGACCCTAACCTACACTCCAGCAGGAGGAGAGCAAGGGCCCAGTACATGGAGAAAGCATTCAGGTTCAATACCACGGTCCATTTTATGGACGCCGCCATATATGGGATGAACAACAAGGGCGCGGTGGCAGTGGTATACGACAACCGAGGCCATGTTACCTCCGCTGCATAGACGCGCCCCTGCACGATTACGGAAGCAGAAGAGCTGGCCATCGCGTTAGCCATCCGCGAAGGCCTGCACACAAACCAACCACTGACAGTCCTCACGGATTTCCAGCAGGCCTGCCGCAACTTCCTACAGCGAAGAATTGGAAGATCTCCTACACAACTCGAAGCCTAAATACATAAGGAGGACACTGAGGACTTCACCACCCAAACCATCATCTGGATACCGGGCCACATTGGCATCACGGTCCACCTGCAGGCCAACAGAGCAGCTCGAGGATTCATACATAACGGACCACTCATCATGCCGGCTGCAGAAGACCACGACCTCGTCGACCTCGAGTATTCAGCCATCGAGAACTACCACAGAGGGCGTCGCTTGCGATATCCACCACCCTATGAAAATCTAAAGCAGAGGAAACCGCTGCCTGGCGTATGCTCCATACAGGCACTTACACGGACCTACACATACTACATACATACACCCCGCAGCCTTCAGGAGCGAATGCTCGTGGTGTGGGGCCACACCAACCCTATACCACATTACGTGGGAGTGCACACTACACAACATAGAACACGCCGACACAAACACCACGAGGGAGCAATGGGAGGCACTGCTGTCAAGCTCGGCCCTCGACAACCAGCTGAAGCTGATACAGAGAGCTGAGAAGATTGCGAGAACCAGCAGAGCCCTGGACCAGGGGCCACAACCATAAGCGGTTTTTCTAATTATTCTTTTATTAAAGTTTATCTATCTATCTACCTACATTAGTAGAGGCGAATAACATGGTGATGTACAGTTTTACTCATTACAGTTATAAGCAGCTTCGAAGTTCCTCGTTCTGTGAGGTATAGTAGCCCATAATTATATGTGGCTGACTGTAAGACGCAAACTTGCCTAAAAGTGAGCTATCACTTTATTTTGGCGTATTTGGATTATTTCCAAACGTTTTTTTTCATAAGCTCTGTTTTATTGTTTCTAGCCCCCTCCCCCCTTCTTGAACTTCCATCATGCTGCAATACATGAAGTCAATGGTAAGGTTTAGAACAACTTTTAGCACTAAGTTTCGCGACCGACATAAATTGTGTCCATTTGTGTTCGTGGTTTGTGCATGCGGTAACGTGACACTTGAGTACGGTACGAGATCGCATGCCGATGGTGGCGCCTCTCATGGTGCTCGGGAAATGATGGCGCTTCTGATAATCGCCGATGGTCGTAATGTTGGCCACAGTTTGTGACGTGTAATAGCCTGACCGGTAACGTGGCACGTACAAATACAACAGTTCCCTTAGCTCCAATGACTTATGGCAGGCTGCAATACAAAGCGCCGCCTCATTTGCTCCCTGCCTCGCCATTTTTTCAACTCACACGGGGCAGCTAAAAAGATCGCCAATGGAGCTAAGCATCGATGCATTCGCAAATCTTAATTGAACACAGCATAAACACAGCAAGTTCGTGTCAACAAAATGGGAGTTCTCAGCGACGGGAGATGGCAAGAATGCATGTGACGGAGTTGACAGTGCCAATAAGCACCATGCAATCCACAAGAACCTCCATGGTCCGGCAACAATCTGTAACCAACACTGCACAAAAGCTTGTGGAAACACTCAATTTTGAAGTACCAATTGTGAAGTTACCCTATATTCCTGAAGACAACGTGACAGAATTTCGAAAAGACAAGCAAGCTGTCGGCGCCCCCCTTGCCACCCTACGTGACAATCAGTGGGGGTATATATATATATATATATATATATATATATATATATATATATATATATATATATATTCGGACCAGAATCCGGAAATTACGGTGGTAAAAGTGGGAACAACAATAGATACCCCCATTAAGGCACTGACCCATAGAAAACCATTTTGTCGCCCTCTCTAATACTTCTTCAGGGATGACAGACCACATATTGGGTATGTATGCAACATTTGGTACCCAAATAAACTGTGTAATGGCAACGTGAGCAGAGAACCAACAATAGAGTGAAACATAGCGTAGACGAGTCTGGTGCTGGGCGTGTTGGTATATAGCTTGACAAACAAACGCAGAAACCCAGTCTTCTAAGACGCCTACGCAATAGAAAAAAAACAACCCCACACGCTGGGACTAGCAACAGAGTTTATTGAAAACACCTTCGTCGAAAAGGGAAGAAAATCAAGTCACACATGTGCCATAATGAACCAGTCAATAAAAAATTAATTTAAAAAACATAAATAAACAAAAAACATCCGTGAAAAACATATTTTAAAGGCGGCATTTTCCCAAGAAAGCCACATCTTTGCAAGATAGCGATAAGAAGGGTGTGCGCATGTACTAATTGTGACCCTGTTTTGGGATTTGGTAAGCTTCAATGACTTTCCTCTCGTATTTCGTGGCTCCCCTACCATTAATGTGGGTGTCTTCGTAAACAGGGTGGCAAGAGCAACTTCGGCAGTGAGTTGGCAAGTTTGCCCCTCCACCTGACGTTACGGACGTTTAATGTTCTTTTTTGCGAACATTTACTCAGCACCCCATCGGTCCCATGTACACTATGCCACACGACAATGGTATACGATAAAAACTTTGGTGGTGGAGTTTGCGAATTTGAAAACATGGCGAATAGAGCAGAAGCTCTTAGGTTTCCGGTTTTCAACCCTGACACCAAGTCTTGAAAGCCTACATGGCGCCTAGAAAGCAACGTGTACGCCGTGTCTGGTGGCAACTTTTTTGACATTGTGTGAAAGCTTGTGAATATAAGGAATAACTTACACTCCCTTGCGAGCCTAATTTCCACGTGTGTGTCCCCTGCCGTCTGTTTCTTTGTTCAACCTGCTCAACTTAGATTCGGGTACAGCCCTCAAAATGTTATCAGGGAGACCAGCCTCATTTAGGCGCTGTATCTACTCATCAAAGCTCTGGTGCATAGAATGGGGGCAGCTTTTCTTGAGGGCATTATTAAAATACAGTGCTACTATGCCCCGCTTCCCTAGTTTTGAATGTGGAGACTCAACTGGCAGAAGCTGATTTTAGTGCGGGGGGCATACATCCAGCAAATGTTTACGGTGTTAGTAAAGGACAGTTTCAAGTCTAAGAACCTTATTGCATTCTCTGAAGGCAGTTCCTTGGTGAAATTTCTTCTTGCATTTGAATGAGTTAAGGATGTCACATGAGGCCATATCTAGGTCCGCGGTGTCTTTCAGGTTTAAGAAATAAAAAAATCATCAACATAGCTGGAGAGCTCTGTCACCCTCTCGTTAACCAACGAGCAACTTAAGGCGTTGTCAAATTTAGAAAGAAACAATTTACGCAATACGGGTGCCACGTTGGACCCAATACAAATTTCGTTCTTGGCTTGGATGGCTTAGGTTCCCTGGGAGCATTCTGACACAAATAAAATTGGGGATTCTATTTGTAAAAATTTTTGAAATTTTTTCAGTGATAAACACGTTCCACTTGGTGCCCACTTTGTACATGAAACAATATGAGTCGAACGGTGACCTTCTGCAACAATTAACTGCATTGTTCACTCAAGGGGTGCAAAATTGCCGCAGTGTGGGTTTCTTTGATGTAAAAGAAAGGTTAGAGATGTGAACCACGTTGAAGTTTGTGCTATTTTTCTAATTATTTGTGTACATCTGTAGCGGCCGAGAAGATTATACGTATTCACACCAGGACAAATTTCAGTGAATATCATTTGAAAAACATATATTTCCATTATGGTGCGAAAACTAATCGTGTAACAGTTTTGAAAAGTGTGAAATAATGTGCAGTTCACAGGTGGAGGCCAGAGGCTAAGACGTATTAAAATATTTTGCCGCGATAAGGAATTTTATTGTCTGCAAAGAAAGCAAGGATCCGCTTATGCTGCGGCAAAAACTGCCTTACAATTTATTTTTGACGTGGTCTAAAGATGTCGACCGGACACGCTTGCCTGATCTTAACTGAAAGCAGCTTTCTACGTCTACCCGGCAACTTCTGACGGGTTCCAGGCTATGATACTGAGAGTGTTTGAAGAGCTGCGTTTACTACAAAAGCTTCGGAGCTCAGCCAAGGTAAAAGCAACAGTTTGCACCTGTTGTACTGTACACGTGCTCGCCGAACGGAATGGGGTTATTGCTACGCCTGGAGGACGTCGTTGGCAGTGATGCAGACATGAGACTGCCATGCTGTGTCATTAATTGTTGGGGTAGAGCAGCACGTGTTATTCGCGTTTTCTTTTTCAAATATATTTAAGTACACTGCCTGTCAACTTAACCTAGCCCAGCACGTCTGCTCACACTATTTCTTTTTGTATACACCACTGGGTGTTTCTCTGAGCTTTACATGCGTGAAAATTTCTATTTTTCGTTCATGCCACGGGGTTGAACAACATGAGAATTTGAAGTTTCAAGCAAACGCTTGCCCTTAAGCTTCTTGCTTCACGAAATTATGGTACATGACACGTTGAAATCAAGGGGCGGGGGGGGGGGCAGGTCAGATTTGTGGACATACAATGCATGACTCCTTTTGACGACTCGAACACGATCTATTGAGTTTTAGAAAGAGTGATGGAAGAGCTGTGGATATATATGTATATATATATATATATATATATATATATATATATATATATATATATGTGTGTGTGTGTGTGTATATATATAATAGCTTACTATCCTAGGGGACCAACTACAATGCATGATTACTGAGCTGGAGAGGCAAAGCAGAAGGGTGGGTCTCAATATCAATCTGTAGAAACCTAAAGTAGTGTTTAACAGTCTCGGAAGAGAACAGCAGTTTACGATAGGTAGTGAGGCACTGGAAGTGGTAAGGGAATACACTTACTTAGGACAGGTAGTGACTGCGGATCCGGATCATGAGACTGAAATAATCAGAAGAATAAGAATGGGCTGGGGTGCATTTGACAGGCATTCTGAGATCATGAACAGCAGGTTGCCATTATCCCCCAAGAGAGAAGTGTATAACCAGCTGTGCCTAACTAGTACTGACGTACGGGGCAGAAACCAGGAGGCTTAGGAAAAGCGTTCTACTTAAATTGAGGACGACGCAACAAGCTATGGAAGGAAGAATGATGGGTGTAAGGTCAAGGGATAAGAAAAGAGCAGATTGGGTGAGGGAACAAACGCGGGGTAAAGACATCAAGAAAAAGAGATGGGGGCATTGGCAGGACATGTAATGAGGAGGGAAGATAACCGATGGTCAATAAGGGTTACGGACTGGATTTCAAGAGAAGGGCTGCGTAGCAAGGGGCGGCAGAAAGTTAGGTGGGTGGATGCGATTAAGAAGTTTGCAGGGATAACATGGCCACAATTAGTACATGACTGGGGTAGTTGGAGAAGCATGGGAGAGGCATTTACCCTGCAGTTGGCGCAATCAGGCTAAT
The DNA here is from genome assembly GCF_050947875.1 of Dermacentor variabilis. NCBI lineage: Eukaryota > Metazoa > Arthropoda > Arachnida > Ixodida > Ixodidae > Dermacentor > Dermacentor variabilis. Next base: position 49,442,069 of record NC_134573.1, read on the forward strand.
GATAATATATATATATATATATATATATATATATATATATATATATATATATATATATATATATATATATATATATTAAGCCTCCTAATAACTGCTATTATAGAGACGTTACTTGCGCCTGGCCAATTTCCCCCGTTGCCATGATGCTCCATTTAAAGTCGAAGTGTGGTAAGATCCTATCACGTCCAGCGGCACCGTTTGCAGTCGGCGCGCGGTACACTATGACATAGTGAGCTGAGAAGGATAGTGGCTTGTTGGGCGCAGTCCTCCCCATTGCACCGTTTACCGAAAAGAGTGAGGAGTATAAAATATACGCGCATTTCAGACACTATACTAAGATAATCATTGGGTGTATTGTATCTGTACAAAGATGCATTCTTCACGAGGTGTAGCAGCACGTGTATTTTCCATAGATTATGCGAATTATACATATAGGACAAACAACGCCACCTAGAGAGTATAAGGCATCAACACTCTGTTGAATGACGTCATACTACCTTCCCCGACTTGCATAGGTTTAAATGGGTGTGCTAGAAATGCAACATCGTTGAATGTTATGGCACTGCTGTCGTCACGATGCGCATGGCAGTGAAAACTTTGGGTCAAGTAGTTTGACGTCACGCAACAGTCTGCCCGCTATCTAGGTGGTCTTGGCACAATCAGCAAAGCTGGCAGAGTCATGGAGGCTAGCAACAGGTTCGCAGTTAGTTTTTACAGCAAGATTTACAAGATGTCTATGTCAAGAATGTTTCTGATAACCAAACATGATTGAGAAAAGTGGCCTCTGCGAGGCAATAGCAATAACATATAGAGTTTTGCTCATTCATTTCTTAAATATAGTTGCTAGGTGAAATGTTGCAAATTGCTAAGATGAGTCGAGTCTCTGTTCATGTCATGTCCGTCCCCTATGAACTTTATCTTTTGAGCAGAAATGCTCTGCTATCAACGGTTTTATGTATAATTGTATAATATTAGATTTTATGACAACACTATAATGTATAAAATTTTGGAAATGGCGAAAAAAGATATCGGCAACAGTATTTCATGCGGCTACAGATTTTCAGTATTGCTCTTGCAGTTTTCGTGTGATCACGCACACACCCTCCACCCCGCAGGGGTGTCTGCGTGATCAGGGGTTTGGTGTGTTGCGACACCACGTACAGGAGCACACGAGGGTTGGAGCCTCTTGCGTGTAGCTGTGCGCGGCTTAGCCGTGTCTGGCGAAAGGGGGATACTGGGGGTTGAGCCTAGGCCGGGTGTTCAGACTTTGAAGCCCCCCGACGGAGGCAACACACCTCTTTGGCCTCTGCTTCACATTGACGGCACCTACAGAATGACGTACCTAGAGGAAACCGGCAGTCGCCTTTTCCTGTCTCTCTCTGCTAAAATCTTTGTCTTTCTCTCCCACATTTTGCCTTGTCCTGTCTCCTTCTCTCTTCCATTTACTTCCTTCTCCTTTGCGGCAAGGGTTAACCCTGTGTGGCTATCCAACCTTGGGTATACCATATTTGGTTATAGTGACGGTGCACGACTGGCGTCGTGCAGACTTGTATGCAAGCTCTGCCGCATCCCCCGTTGGGCTCCGTGGTGGGCGGTCGGTGCTGTTGCCGAATGTTTATATACTTTCATGGATACTTCTCACCCCCCCCCCTTGCTGATCGCCCTCAGAAACGAGGGCGCACCGAAGATGTCTTCAACTTTTTCGGACGCCAAATCCGAAACTTCCCCAGCTTCCACTCTTAAATGTCAGACAAACCAGTGCGAACCATTTCACGATTCCTTGTTTCAAAGTCTTAGACTGATGTTTTTGGTCCAGGTTACAAGGCGTCGAGGACGGGACGTGATGACCTTCTCTTGGAGCTCCGGGATCAGAAGCAATATGAGAAGCTGCCCAAACTAGTTTCATTTGGGGAGACCCACATAACAGTAAACCCGCACCGTACAATGAACACCACCTGCGGTGTTCTTTCAGATGATGATTTACTTGAGGTGACTGAAGCGGAACACCTGGAAGGCTTCAGTGAGCAAAATGTGATCAATGTCAGCAGAATTAGGATGAGCCGGGATGGCAAAATGGCAAAAAAATTCAGACGAAGCGCCTAATAACTACCTTTGGTTCAAGTGTCATGCCCGAATTAGTCGACGCCGGGTACATCATACTCCGTGCTAGGCATACATTCTAAATCACCTCCGATGCTTCAAATGCCAACGTGTCGGCCACAGTTCGCAGAGCTGCCGAGGTTGCCAAACACGTGCGAAAAGCAGTGCCCAAGAACACACGTCTGAAGCTTGTGAGAACATTTTGCATTGGGTAAACTATGATGGGGAGCACGCCGCATACTCACGGTCGTGCCGGTCTTGTAAAAAAGAGAAAAAAATTGTCACGATCAAATTCAAAGAAATATCTCCTAGAAGGAGACACGTAGGCGGGTATCATACCTGCCTAAGAGCAGCGTTACCGAAGTGGCACGTCTGTGCGCCGCGCCACCACGGCCTCCGGCGGCTGTCCGCCCACACCCAGTGAGGCGGCAGGACGCCATCCGGCCCTACCCCTCCCCCCCCCCCCCCTGTGGCCGCAGCTAGCGCTGCTCCGCTGCCCCAGCAGAAGAGGCCATCTACCTCTGGAATGGTGGCCTCAAAGCTTTCGCCTACGAAGACGAGGCCTTCACACCACACGCAGCGCTCGCAAGGGCGCCTGTCTAGCGCCTCGCAAGACGCGATGGACACAACAATCAGCCAGAAGGCGCTACCAACGCCTAAGGAGCAGCGAGCCTCTCTCGACCACTCCAAAAAAGACAAAACTTGCGCCACAGCGCCTCTAAACGGACTTGAGCTTATCCTCGCCTCTTAAACACACAGCAGACAACACATGTTCTATAATGGAGGCACAAATACTAGATTGAATGTCAGAAGACTTCTTCATAACCTTCACGATATTAGAGAACTCGTACAGAAACAATCCAATGTTGCTGTGTGTTTAAGGTACTCATCTGAAAAGCACACAAAGAAGCTTTCTTCGTAAACATGCGATCTTCAGAAAAGACCGCGACGATGCTAAAACGCCCTGCGGTGGCGTACCAATCGTTGCACACAAGTCTGTAGCTTGTCATCATGTAGCCTTACAGACACCCCTCGAGACAGTGTCAGTGCGGGGAGCAACTTTTAATAAGCTGGTTACTGTTTGCTCCATATACATACCCCCAAACTATCACCTTCAGAAAACAGATTTGTACAACCTCATAAATCACCTTCGAGAACCATACATACACGTCGCGGGATCGAATCCCGGCCACGGCGGCCACATTTCGATTGGGGCGAAATGCGAAAAACACCCGTGTACTTAGATTTAGGTGCACGTTAAAGAACCCCCGGTGGTCGAAATTTCCGGAGTCCTCCACTACGGCGTGCCTCATAATCAGAAAGTGGTTTTGGCACGTAAAACCCCATAATTTTTCAATACATACTCGTGGGTGATATTAATGCCTACGACACCTTGTGGTGAGATTCTCGTTATGACGCGACAGGTTCGTTGATAGAACATTTTCTTTTGACATATAGTGCATGGATATTTAATAAGAAGGAGTCGACCTATTACAGTGTACATCACTGCTCATACTCATCGATAGACTGAGCAAATGGTTCTGCTTCTCTTCTGTCTGACCTGAAATGAAATTTCATCAAGAATCCTTTTGGAAGTGACCACTTCCCAGTCACACTAAGTATAACTGCACAATATGAGTCTACATCTACACCGCACGTCCCTCGCTGGAAATTAGCCTCAGCCAATTCGAAATGTTTTAAGGAATGTACTCATTTACCTCGAGACTTTTTAGGATAATACAATATAGGTGATGCCATATAATATTTTACTCATATTATTATCGGGGCAGCGCAAAAGTTCATACCACAAACAAATGGCTTTTCAACCAAAAGACGTGTCCCGTGGTGGAACGAAGATTGCAAAGAAGCGCGAGAGAGGCAGAATAGGGCATGGGGCAGGTTTCGTCGATCGCCAAATGCGGAGAATCTAATTGAATTTAAGCGTATAATATCACCACGGAGGCGCACATGACGACAGGCAAAAAGATAAAGCTCGGTGAGATTTCTATCTGGTATCACTTCTTACACACAAGAGAAAAAAGTGTGGGATGGTGTAAAAAGCCTAAAGGGACAGCGAATTCATTCATTACCCTTGGTAAATGATAAAGCATATAGAATGGAACAGGCCGGTGCTCTTAGAGAGCATTTCGAACGTGTGTCCAGCGCCATCCATTATACGAAGTCATTCCTAAAACGAAAACAAATAGCAGAATGTAAGACACTTGATCGTACATGTTCACAGAAGGAGAGTATAACCGCCCTCTCAGCGTTGCCGAGCTGAGAGCTGTCTTGATAACATGCAAGAGCTCTGCACCAGGACCTGATAGAATAATGTACGACATGATTAAGAACGTACACACTGATACGTAACTGACTTTACTTGCATTTTTCAGCACTATTTGGGCTGCCGGATATCTTCCGCTTGCATGAAGAGAAGCGATTGTGATCCCCATTCTGAAACGAGATAATGATCCTTTGTCGGCCGCAAGTTACCGCCCGATAGGCCTCACAAGTTGCCTTTGTAAGCTGTTTGAGAAAATGATTAATCAGCGACTCATACATTTCCTGGAATTAAACAAAGTGCTTGATCCCTATCAGCGTGGCTTCAGAGAAGGGCGGTCCACAACCAATCCCTTTGTGTTCATTGAAGGAAATATTCGCGATGCCTTTCTACATAAACGAATTTTCTTATCCATATTCCTCGATATGAAGAAGGCGTAGGACAAAACGTGGGGCTACGGAATCTTGAGAGACTTGCCAGGAATGGGCAGCCGTGGCAATATGCTAACCCTAATAGAAAGCTATTTGCCCAACCGTACCTTCCGCAATAAACTCGGCCACGTGTTGACCCATTCATTTATACAGGAAACTGGTGTACCTCAAGCAGGCATGCTCAGCTGCACACTCTTCATAGTTAAGATGACCACACTTCGTGTATCATTACCATCGGCGATTTTAACTGTGTTTATGTGGATGACATTCAAATAGGCCTCAAATCCTGTAACCTCAAAGTGTGCAAGAGACAAGTACAGCAGGACTTGAACAAGGTGTCCAAGTGGGCAAATGAAAACGGTTTTAAAATCAACGCCCAGAGAAGTTTTTGTGTTCTTTTTACACGAAAGAGAGGCCTGGCTCCAGAACCGTGCGTGAAACTATGTGAACAGCAAATATCTGCCAAGAAAGAGCACAAATTTCTAGGTGTAATACTTTCCTCTAAGCTTACTTTCATCTCGCACACAAAATATCTCAAAACTAAATGTCTAAAAACAATGAACTTGCTGAAAATGCGATCTCCTACAACATGGGCTAGCGACAGGAAGTGTCTAATGAATATTTACAAGAGCCTCATTCAATCACGACTAGACTATGGTGCCATAGTATACAACTCTGCCACCCCGAGCGCACTAAAGATGCTGGTTCCCGTCCACCACCTCGGTATCCGTCTGGCGACAGGCGCATTCAGAACTAGCCCGATCGAAAGCTTATACGTAGAATCGAATGAGTGGTCACTCCATATGCAAAGATCATATATCAGCTTCACATATTTTCTAAAAATACACGGTAATCTTGATCATCCGTGTTCTAAAACCATTAGCGATTTGACGTGCACTGCACTTTACCATAATTGACCCTCTGTACGCAAATGTACGCAAATGTACGAAATTCTGGCAGCTCCTTATCACTACAGGAATAATTACAATAATTTTTGAAAAAGAAAGTGGTTCCCGTCGCAATCAGCACGCGTCGTTAGAAGGCGTGCAATGAAAAGTGGAGCCTGCTTTCGCACTATTCTCTGTGCATAATTGCTACAAAGAAGTTCAGCTGATCTTACTGTTTTCTACCTCCACGTTGATTTCGTTTTTATTACTATCATTAAATTTTGAAGCCTCCGGTATGGTAAGAGTAAGGATCCAATTCTCTTCTTCCTCCCTCTCGAGGGTTGAGGTATTGACTGTCCACTTGGATGTCCGAGACGCACCGCCAGAGGCGCCAGTGATAGGTTCGTTGGAGCCTGCTGATGGATGTAAGTGGGTACAGAAGAAGCATAAAGACACTTTGCAACTGTTCACAAAAGGATTACCAATAAATATGCAAGGTAGAACTGGAACACAGGGACGACCCTATATCGGCAGAGCCGGTGCTGTATAGCACCGCAAGTTGAATCTACAACTCTTGGTCCAGGCAGCGGGGCCACATTTTCTATCCCTTGGTGCCCCGTATCGAACACTTACAGACTGTTCGCCATCGAGCAATTTTGAGTATTATGCCCCGGCACACCAATCGCCAATCCTGTGCGATGATCGGCGTGTGAGTGGTCCGTCAGCTATTCGACTATTGGGCTTCGTCTACGCCCATTTATTTACCTCAGTTTAAGGTGTTTGCCCCTGTTCCTAAAAACAATATACAAAAGGAAACGCAACAAGGTGAAGGGTCACAAACGCATAGAAATCGTACCCCACACAAACGCTATTAAAATACTAATAAACAGGCTGCATCTGCAAGTTAAGGCGGCAGGGTGCTTCACCAATGCTATGTAGCCCCGGCCCTCCCTAGTAACTGCGCACACCTTCAGCAAAAACCGATAGCGTAGTAATTGCGGGTCATTCATGAACGAATGTTTCCAACGTAGCACTTAGACTGGCGTACATTTACCGTGTAAACGCTTGCTCAGAAAAGCTTTTTTCACGACCGTCAATTTGTCGCGGTCTGAGAAAGAGGTTCCCACAATGGGCATTGTGCGCGCAGTGTATGATCAGCACCACGCTTGCGCGTTTTGTGCCGCCACCGCGATAGTTATTCGCCACTGACAACCAATTATGCCGTTATGTTTTGCCCGTCACGGAAAAACCATCAGGCGCCTAACCCTAGCCATCTCTTACCCTTTCTTTATAGCCGTTCCCTTTGACGAGACGAAAAGAGAGGAAAATTCCGATTTCAATCTTCTCGAGCAATTAAAGAAATTACTCGCGTTTTTCTAGCATCAGGCCTGCACCCCAACTCAATGCCTGGGCAAGAGCTGGTCTACATTGTTGCCGAAGATTAACCAAGAAAAAGCTGTCTGCACGTATAATCGCAGTTTTGCAGGGGCTGAACAAAAAGAAAAGCTTACTACGAGAATGCCGTAAACATTGTCGTTGTACCCGAACGAACTGTTTGAGATGTGCTACACCGGCGGTAGAAAGAAATAAAAAAATACCGATGGCACTGTGCAAAACAATGATAAGGCGGGATATGGAAACTCAAGCCGATGAGCAAAAGCAGAACAAGCTGAAAGAGGGAGCCAACGTTTCGACAAGTGGACCTGCCTTTTTCAAGCTGACATGTGCTTTCCTCGGCGCAGTATTTACAGATAGGGTTCTTTTAAAGGGGAGATGGGGTAAGGCGGTGGGTGCGGCAACGAGCGATGGGTGTGTTAACGGCGAGAATTTGGAGAGGGAGTTGGAAAGAAACCACCCTCTGGAGTATAGAGGGTGAACGTAGGACAAAGCAGAGTAGGATTTGCAGTGGTGCATGCTCCCGTCGCACACACCCGACGGGCAAGCCTTTTCATTTTGACGAGAGTGACTATTAGGCTCGTCGAGTCGCAGGTGCTTGGCATGCGTTCCATTCATGGCTTCACAGAGTGAACCATAACAAAGCTCCTGGAATGTGTAGTCGCACATTATGTCACTTCGTTTCTGGGAGAAAGGAGCTCTTTGTGCGCCATTCCAACATGGCGTTAAGAAACAATCTTCAACAACGACACAACTGGTCAAAATAATCCGCGAGCTTGCCTTTTATTTTAATACGACAAATCAAACTAATGTTATTTGCTCCGATTTTAGCAAGGCATTTCACTTTGTTAAGCGAAGCAAATGAATTTCTAAATTTCCTAGCACACACCATCCAAATAATCTCATTAACTGGATTTCCTCTTACTATTGAGATAGCAAATATATGGATGCTCCAGGCTGATTTCTGCCGTCGCCGTCGACTTCGGCATCGCTCCGTATAGGCTGTTTAACAGGGCACGATCTTCAGTCAGCGACACAGCGAATTCTGCCGTTCAGCGACCGCCGCGACGTAGTGGGCTCTCCGTGACTGGATTCCGACAAGTTGGTCGCGCCGTCTTTCAGTCGCAGCGATCGGCGCGATGTGGGAGGGGCAATGTGTGTGACGAAACAAAGCGAAGTCAAAATAAGCACTGTCCTGTTTTACCGCGCGTTGGTAGCTCTGTGGAATAATGTCGCGCGCTAGTTCTAGCCATGTTTAGGGCGTACCCAGCAGGGTTCGTGGCATAGGAGCTTCATAAACCTTTTTCGTTTCGTCCGCTTACACAATTCGTTTGAAAGGAGAAGCTGCACGCTATCCAGGTCGGAAGGAGGATACCGCTTCAACATAGTGCAGGTACCCACTTGATCGCCACCGTCGTCAACCTCTTCGTCGCTACAAACTGTGCCAGCTGCTTATGCATGCAAACTCCGTAGTACATTGTTCTTCTGAAAAAGGAAATACTCATCCTGGAAAAAAAGTTGTGGCTTCCATAGTAACAACGAAACTAGAAAGTACTAAACGGAACGACCCCACCGACGCCGCACAAGCCGCACGCTCATACTTGCGTTGTTGTGCAGCGCCTCACTTACCTTATCTGCAAGCTGTCGTAAAGACTCAATGCTTTTAAACGTTAAAAAATGGTGCTCCTATTCTATTATCGAATAAAAATAGGAAAAAGCGAATAATAGACTAATTTCCAGGTTGTTTTTATTTAACGATGCAGCCATAGATACTTTGTTAGCAGGAGGCAACCTTGCGCATCGCTGCGACGGAAATCGCGCTGCCGCAAACGCGTGTGAAAGCTGTCCCCGAAAATTGCTCTGCGACGTGCGCGGCAGAACGATTTTTTTCACCCCAATCGCGCCATCTGAAACAGCCGTATGAGTGAAAGCTTGTGGGGGTGCTCCGGCGAACGCGGTTCAATTTCGCGGGCGGGAGAGATGAACTTCGCCCGGATGCATGCCCACTCCTGTGGTGCATGAGGCAAGGGGTGAGAAGAGAGCGGAGGGACGTACTTCTACGGCGGCTGCTACGGTGCCTGGATTTCCTCCTCGCCCGCCACTCCGTACAAAGGGGCAACAACCGCGGTGTCCCCTACGTCGTTGGCCACGCGAATCGCGGATGCCGTAGTCGACGCTTTGGCGGACGCCGTAGTGACGCGATGCCGGAGCTCCTGTGTTTTGAAAGCGATCTGCGACGTTGCTAAAGTGGGCGCCGCACGGGCCTCACCTTCAAAGCGATCTGCGATGTTTGCAGGGTGCGCGTAGTTGCGGTAGCTTCGTATGCGCTTTGCTTTCAACGTTTCGTTCGCGCTGAAGCGAGAGATGCATGAAGGTCAACTCGCTTGCTGATGCTGCTGCCGCAATTTCTCAATCCAGAATCTCACAGGGAGTTTCCGCGCTCATCCGGGAGGATGTGTTCATGTTTACCTGTGTGAGCGTTACACTGTGCTCGGTAATTTAGTCAAAACACGTTGACGATCTAGTTGGTTTAAATCCATGATAAAATGTGTAAGCGCGCCTTAACAAGTACTCACGAAGAGGCTGACACACAAAGACAGCGCTGTCTCTGTGTGTGTCTCATGCTTCTTTCTACCTCCTCGCTGAGTCGCACTTGCACATTCTGATTGTTAAATTACTTACTAAGCGAATGCTCACAAGTTTACGCGGGCATTAAAGCTACTATCCATACTTCCTTCCGCTAACTATTAATTTGCTATCGAAATCGATGCTTGGCCTTTCGGGCGGAACTGCGAAATTTTTTAACAATTGAAAACAGTACGTTCAAATAACTGCGTGTCCGGTATATTGCCCGTCATTTCTAAAAATACTTTGCTTTCTGCAGCAGGTGAACGTTTCTTTTTCAGCTGATATATGTTACATTGCGGTAGAAATCAAATTTGATCTTTGTTAACTCGTCGTCACCAGGTTCAATGAACGAAGTTTGGTTTAGTAGAAATGCCGTCATTGCTCGGATGGGCAATTATTTCCGAAAAAGAAAGACTTCTTTTTGAACCTGCATGTCGAATTTCCACTGCAGTTCAGTGCAGCTTTCGATGTCAGTTGCATTCAATATTTTATATGAATGCTGCAAAGAAACAGCACCATGCAGTAGACATGCAAAAATATTCTTTGCACATGTAGAAAGCTAGAAAAACTTCGAATGCAACGGGCGGCATTTCGAATCCGACGGCCGAAAATTTCCAACAGGCATCGTGACACAACAGGACCTGAAATTTCTAACCTGCTACAGGTTGAATCTCTCGCGTTGATACTGCTTTCAGACATATCACCGATTCTACCCGCAACTACAGTGCCCACGACCCTCCAGCCCAGATTCCGACGTTCCGAGGCCGCTGTCTATTCTCGTTGTGCCATATTTCTCTTTTGAAGGAGAAGTTTCGGCATCCCACGTTGCTCTGACTCGTGACGACACGCATGCGCCGGTGCGTGGAGAGCAGGGTTGCTTTTGTTTGTATTGTGTTGCTTCACTGCTCACCTGCTTGACATGATTCTATGCTTCAGCAAGGCAAAAGAATTAAACAAAGCACAACAAAATTTTAAAAGAATCTGATTTGACTTAAAAAAATCATTTCCTATTGAAATGTTGTGTCAATCTCGCCGACAAGAAACATCGGTGGCGGCGCCGCAGCAAGAACAGTCGGCGGAGGTACGCCGACCGTCTCGGCATATTCCTCTACCTACAATGCATGGTGAACGCGGAGAGTTTGACGACTGAAGCTATTCTCGTAACGTTGGTTCCAGGCGAGGCAAAGCCATGCTTAGGTTGGCAGCACAAAAAGACGGTTTCGCGCAGATAGGGCTCCAGACAACCCGCAGTTGAGTTAGCCCAAGAGACGGCGCTCCACAGCTGCTGACATGAATGAAACAGCTTCGCATGAGGCGGAACAGGCGAAGACAGCAAGCAGTCACAATAATGGATCAAGGAGAAGTCGTGCGTCAGTGGAGACACCGAGAAAGGCCTTTCTATAGAGTCGGTAACGAGGAACACCTGGATCGAACTGAGCGGCCTGTAGAACATCGACAAGGTAACCACTCTGTTACGTTTCGCCTACGACGCGCGGTTTAGCCGGCGCGACTGCAACAAAGCGGCAGACATTTTGGCCCGTTCGGCGTCGCCGCTACGCTCCCCGCCAAGCGCGTCCAGGCATGTTCCGATGCCACGTGTCTTCATGTGCGTGTGTGAGTGTATGTGCCATTGTGCCCGACCGGCGGCGATACGACAGCAGGAGTCACCTTCTCCTCCCCATTGTGCCCGACCGGCGGCGATACGACAGCAGGAGTCACCTTCTCCTCCCCATTGTGCCCGACCGGCGGCGATACGACAGTAGGAGTCACCTTCTCCTCCCCATTGTGCCCGACCGGCGGCGATACGACAGTGTGAGTCACCTTCTCCTCCCCATTGTGCCCGACCGGAGGCGACACGACAGTGTGAGCCACCTGCTCCTCCCCTTTGTGCCCGACCGGCGGCGATACGACAGTATGCGTCACCTTATCCCATTGTACAGTCACGTGCTCGTCTATAGAGGGGTTCCTTCTTGTCCTCAACTGCGAGAGTATAAAAACAGCTGCCCCCGGACGCCAAAGGGAGGGCTCCGATTTCTTCTGTTGAGTAAAGTGCACTCCCGTCTCTCTACTTCGGTCAACCTGACCGCCAACTCTTTGCGATGTTAGAATAAACAAGTTGTTTTGTTGTTACCAGTCAACTCATGCTTTGCCGGGACCTTCGGATGCTTCCAGTTGTACCCCAGGCCGCCAGGCCAACGCTACCCTTGGGGCTTGCGACCCAGGTGCAACAACGGGCGTCAGCGCCGAGTTCCCAACAGGTCGTACCATCGGTGCGACCACAACAACTGTCTGCCAGCGGTGAGATCGCGACAACGGAGGCCAGCAGCGAAGAGATGCAGTTGACTGTATGCTGAGCAGCTCATAGACGATCCGGGAGCAGTGCAACGAGCCCTGTGTGATGACTGGTTGCCTGCAGCGGAACGACTGCGCTGAACTCTTGGCTGCGAGGTTTGGTGAGTGCGGGACTTTCTTCTTCTGAGCTTTGCCAGGCTTTTGTTAGTGTTGTTGCGTTTCGCCTGCGACACGTGGTTTTGCCGGCGCGACTGCGGCGGGGCGGCAGACATTTTGGCCCGATCGTCGTCGCCGCAACGCTCATCGGCAGGTGTTTCCAGGCGCGACTGCGGCGATGCGACCGCAAAGGATCACCCTCTCATTCCAGTCATTGTGCCCGAACCAGGCGATGCGAAAGCAGGGATCATCCTCTCATTACAGTCATTGTGCCCGACCGGCAGCGCTACGACAGGGTGCTACGAGATCGTGCTCGACATGGTGCTACGGCAGCGCTACGACAGGGTGCTACGAGATCGTGCTCGACATGGTGCTACGGCAGCGCTACGACAGTGTGCGTCACCATTAGCCCATTGTACATTCACGTGCTCGTCTTTTGAGGGGTTCCTTCTTGCCCTCAACTGCGAGAGTATAAAAACAGCTGCCCCCGGACGCCAAAAGGAGGGCTCCGATTTCTTCTGTTGAGTGAAGTGCTCTCCCGTCTCTCTACTTCGGTCAAACCTGACCGCCAACTCTTTGCGATGTTAAAATAAACAAGTTGTTTCTTTGTTACCAGTCGACTCATGCTTTGCCGGGACCTTCGGATGCTTCCAGTTGTACCCCAGGCCGCCAGGCCAACGCTACCCTTGGGGCTTGCGACCCAGGTACAACCACGGGCGTCAGCGCCGAGTTCCCAACAGATCGTACCAGCGGTGCGATCCAAACAGTGTCAGAAACAGAGCTGGTAATTGTGGTTGTCGTTGCTGCCGGGTTAGATTGCGGCAAGACAATAATAGGCAGTAGAGAAAGCAGCATTCAGAGCAGCCATGGATTTGAAGTCGTTGCGCAAACCGAAATTGCTGGAGCTTGCAAGAGAGTTGGGTCTGGATGTCTCAGACAAACTAAGAAAACCTGAACTGCTAAGGGCTATTCTTGAGTTAGAAGCTGAGGATGACGAGCTGTCGGAATGCCTTGAGACCATTGAGGAGAGGGAGACTGCAAAAAGACAGGAGCGCGAACTTAAAGAGCAAAAAGAAAAAGAAGAGCGCGAACTTAAAGAACAGAAAGAAAAAGAAGAGCGTGAACGTAAAGAACAGAAAGAAAAAGAAGAGCGTGAACGTAAAGAACAGAAAGAGCGAGAGCAACAAGAGCGCGACCGTCAACACGCTTTGGAAATGAAGCGTCTTGAGGTAGAGATGGAACGCGCTCGTAATGGAAGTCAGGCACACGGTGCAGGAGAACGAGTATTGTTCAAAATGACTGACCTGATGCGGCCGTTTCAGCTTGGAGAGGACATTGGTTTGTTCCTGGTTAACTTCGAGCGAACGTGCGAGAAGCAGGGGTTCTCTCGGGAAACGTGGCCACAGCGCTTGCTCACTTTGTTACCCGGCGAGGCGGCCGACGTAGTCGCTCGCTTGAATAGAGAGGAGGCAGAGGATTTCGACAAAGTGAAATCGAGTCTGCTAAAAAAGTACAGGCTGTCAGCGGAGGCTTTCCGTCGGAAGTTTCTGGAAAATGAGAAAGGCAGAAGTGAGTCATATACGGAGTTTGCGTACAGGCTTATGTCAAACATGCAGGAGTGGCTCAAAGAAGAGAAAGCGTTCGGTGACCACGATAAAGTTCTGCAGTGTTTCGGGCTAGAACAGTTTTATAGTCGGTTACCTGAGAACGTGCGGTACTGGGTATTGGATAGGCCAGACGTTTGTACGGTGGCTAAAGCCGCTGAGCTAGCCGAGGAGTTTGTGACGCGTCGGGCTCGCGGAGCTAAGGACGGTCAAAAGGGTGAATTTGGCTCGAAGTTTGAGAGGCCGAAGTTCACGCCCATGAGATTAAAGGGGGACACGCGTAGTGCGGATGCGAGTGAAAGCAGTCCGACCAAACGAAAGGAGACGGCGGCAGCCGAAGCCGAACGCAGAAAGCGGTTCGAGATGAGGCAAGCGCGCGTGTGTTACACGTGCCAGAAGCCGGGTCACTTTTCGGCGCAGTGTCCGGACAGAAAGCGGTTCGAGATGAGGCAAGCGCGCGTTTGTTATACGTGCCAGAAGCCGGGTCATTTTTCGGCGCAGTGTCCGGAAACAACACCAAAAGTTGTGTTTTTTTCATTATGCAGCACTGACGAGAACATGAAGCTTCTCGAGCCTTACATGCGAGACCTCCTCGTGAACGGGAAAGAGTGCCGAGTGCTTCGCGATTCCGCAGCTACAATGGATGTAGTTCACCCGTCTTACGTAGAACCCCATATGTTCACGGGCGAGTGCGCATGGATCAAGCAAGCCGTGGAAGCTCATAGCGTGTGCCTGCCGGTAGCAAAAGTGCTTATTGAAGGACCTTTCGGAGCACTTGAAACGGAGGCGGCAGTGTCATCTATGCCGCCCCCCCAGTACCCGTACCTATTTTCGAACAGGTCCGATCACCTCCTGCGCGAGAAGGGGCTTTTGTTTGGTGAGGCTAGCGTTCAGGCCTTAACGAGGTCGAAGGTTCGGGAGCTCGCTGCAAAGGCGGTAGTTGCGGGGCCGACGTTATCGAACAATGAAAAAGGGTCAGAGGCGCAGCAAGCTGATATTCAGAGCACGCCCGAACTGAATAAAATTGAGTCTGTAGCGTTGAAGGCGCCAGATACTGGAGAGGAAATGCCCGACACGGGAAAGTTAGAAGAGCTATCTACAGATTTGCTCATCGCGCCTACGTCAGACGGACTTAATAGGTTGCTAAAAGTCAGCCGGTCGGCTTTGATAGCCGAGCAAAAGAAGGATGGCAGCCTAGAAAACGTGCGCTGCAATGCCAAGGAAGGTATTGCCCGGGAAAATGCGCGTTTTGTGGAAAGAGGTGGAGTCCTGTACCGGAAGTATCTAGACCGCAGAGGAGTGGAGTTCGATCAGCTGATCGTGCCTCAATGCTATCGTCAGGATCTGTTGCGCTTGACGCATGGGGGTTCGTGGTCCGGACACCTTGGAGTTAAGAAAACTAAGGACCGTCTCTTGCAAGAGTACTATTGGCCAGGGTGTTTTCGGGACGCAGACCATTTCGTGAGGACATGTGACACTTGTCAGCGGGTGGGCAAACCAGGGGACAAATCAAGGGCGCCGTTGAAATTGGTACCTATCATTACGGAGCCTTTTAGACGGCTCGTTATTGATACAGTGGGACCTCTGCCGGTAACAGCCACGGGGTACAGACACATTTTGACTGTGATCTGCCCAGCGACAAAGTTCCCTGAAGCAGTGCCGCTTAAAGAACTCAGCTCAGTTGAGATAGTCAATGCACTACTGTCCATATTTGCGCGAGTTGGTTTTCCTGTGGAAATCCAATCAGATCAGGGCACAGTGTTTACTAGCGCTTTGACGACAACTTTTCTCGAAAGGTGTGGGGTAAAGCTGCTACACAGCTCAGTGTACCACCCACAGTCGAATTCCGTTGAGAAGCTCCACTCCGTCATGAAGCGCGTGTTGAGAGCATTGTGTTTTGAACATCGAACTGACTGGGAGCTGTGTCTGCCTGGGGTGATGTTTGCATTAAGGACCGCGCCGCATGCAGCTACGGGGTTTTCGCCAGCTGAGCTGGTGTACGGTCGCTCGCTTCGGTCTCCGCTTCGCATGCTTCGAGAATCGTGGGAAGGCAGGGGCGACGACCCAGTCGTGGTGGAGTACGTGCTTAAGCTCCTCGAACGCTTAAGAAGGGCACAGGAGTTGTCAGGTGAAGCAATGGCAAAGGCCCAGCAGAGGGCCAAGGTTTATTATGATCGGACAGCCAGGGCCCGTCGTTTTGAGGTGGGCGATGAGGTCATGATATTGCGCACATCGCTAAACAACAAACTAGAAGTGCAGTGGGAGGGCCCAGCACGAATTGTTCAGAAACTGTCGGACGTTAACTACGTGGTAAGTCTGCCAGGAAAGCGGAAAGCACAGCAAGTTTACCACTGTAATCTGCTCAAACCCTATAAACAACGGGAAGCAGTGGTGTGCATGATGGTGAACGTTCCTGAAGAGCTTCCGGTCGAGCTTCCGGGACTAGGCTCAGTGACGAACAGGGAAGACACCGGTCAAGTCATTAGTGACCTTATCTGTAAAGCACCGCTGTCGCCCGAGCAGAAAACCGAACTACACCAGCTATTACAAGAGTTTCAAGGTCTGTTCTCTGAGAGGCCTGGTAGGAGTTCTGTCCTTACTCATGACATACAACTTACCTCCCCAGAGCCAGTACGATCCAAGGCGTATCGGGTGTCACCCCGCCAGAGCGATATTATGGAGGCTGAGGTAAAGAAAATGCTACAGCTCGGTGTTATTGAGGCAGGTGAGTGTGATTATACCTCCCCTTTGATTTTAGTTGAGGTACCGGGCAAGGAACCTCGTCCTTGCGTCGACTACCGCAGGCTTAATTCCATCACTAAGGATCAAATTTATCCGATCCCTAACATCGAGGAGCGCCTTGAGAAAGTTAGTAGCGCTCAGTTTATTTCCACCCTAGATCTTGTCAGGGGTTATTGGCAGGTTCCACTTACAGAAGAGGCTAGTAGGTATGCGGCGTTCATTTCACCAATGGGAACATTCCGTCCTAAAGTGTTGAGTTTTGGTGTGAAGAACGCGCCATACTGTTTTTCAAGCCTTATGGATAAAGTGTTGCGGGGACAGCAAGAATTCGCTTTACCGTATCTAGACGACGTAGCAATATTCTCCGCATCCTGGTCTGAGCATATGGCACACTTGCGGGCAGTGCTAACCCGCCTGCGCGAAGCGGGCTTGACAGTCAAGGCTCCTAAGTGCCAGTTAGCACAGGCCGAGGTTGTCTACCTCGGTCACGTGATTGGTCAGGGTCGTCGCCGCCCCTCTGAAATAAAGGTGGCCGCTGTGCGAGACTTCCCGCAACCGCGCACGAAGACCGATATTCGGTCGTTCTTAGGTGTCGCCGGCTACTATCAGAGGTACATCCCCAGGTACTCTGATATCGCGGCTCCCCTGACGGATGCTCTTAGAAAGACAGAGCCTCAAACAGTCATCTGGGACGAGACAAAGGAAAGAGGTTTTAGCGCCCTAAAGAGTGCCCTAACAAGCCAGCCTGTGCTACGATCGCCAGACTATACAAAAGGGTTCGTTGTTCAGTGCGATGCTAGTGAGCGAGGCATGGGCGTTGTACTGTGCCAACGGGAAAATGGAGAAGTAGAACACCCCGTCCTGTATGCTAGTCGTAAGCTGACCAGTCGTGAGCAGGCGTATAGCGCCACCGAGAAAGACTGTGCATGTCTCGTGTGGGCCGTTCAGAAATTGTCATGCTATCTAGCCGGCTCGAGGTTTATCATTGAGACGGATCACTGCCGTCTCCAATGGCTGCAGACCATCTCTTCCAAAAATGGCCACCTCCTGCGCTGGAGCCTCGCTTTGCAACAATATTCCTTTGAGGTGCGTTACAAAAAGGGGAGTCTCAACGGTAACGCCGATGGCTTAAGTCGAAGCCCCTAACGTAGGAATCAGCCTCAAAATTGTTTGTTACTGATGTTTTTCTTCCTGAGGCAGGATTTTTAACATATTGCTTTTGTTTAGTGTTTCAAAGTGATGACATGCTTTCTAGTGCAATTTTCCAATTTGTGGATGCGTTCTAAGTGCTGCTAGACTACTGTAAGGAACTAGGCAAAGGTATAGAAGGGGAAAGAGCCTGGCAGGGCTTAGTGAGGGTTGTGCC
The DNA here is from genome assembly GCF_050947875.1 of Dermacentor variabilis. Classification (NCBI taxonomy): domain Eukaryota; kingdom Metazoa; phylum Arthropoda; class Arachnida; order Ixodida; family Ixodidae; genus Dermacentor; species Dermacentor variabilis. The sequence goes on from NC_134573.1 coordinate 49,459,951, forward strand.
GTGCTTGCTGACTGAGCGGTTGAGTTTCAGCGTAGTTCTAACGCTTGCCGGGAACGAGAACAAAAATGTGAACTCTCCCGAAGTCACTTTGCAGTGTCCTGTGCGAACCTGAACGAGAGAACGAGGCCTTCTCTGTGCGCTGCGCTCAAGAAACGTCGAGGGACGCCCGACTTCGGTTATGAGCATCATCGAGCGACATCCCTCCGGACAGCGGATGCAGTTCCCTGTCCATCGGGATCTCCTTCCCCCGGCGGGGCGGTCTGTTACGTTTCGCCTACGACGTGCGGTTTAGCCGGCGCGACTGCAACAAAGCGGCAGACATTTTGGCCCGTTCGGCGTCGCCGCTACGCTCCCCGCCAAGCGCGTCCAGGCGTGTTCCGATGCCACGTGTCTTCATGTGCGTGTGAGTGTATGTGCCATTGTGCCCGACCGGCGGCGATACGACAGCAGGAGTCACCTTCTCCTCCCCATTGTGCCCGACCGGCGGCGATACGACAGCAGGAGTCACCTTCTCCTCCCCATTGTGCCCGACCGGCGGCGATAGGACAGTAGGAGTCACCTTCTCCTCCCCATTGTGCCCGACCGGCGGCGATACGACAGTGTGAGTCACCTTCTCCTCCCCATTGTGCCCGACCGGAGGCGACACGACAGTGTGAGCCACCTGCTCCTCCCCTTTGTGCCCGACCGGCGGCGATACGACAGTATGCGTCACCTTATCCCATTGTACAGTCACGTGCTCGTCTATATAGGGGTTCCTTCTTGCCCTCAACTGCGAGAGTATAAAAACAGCTGCCCCCGGACGCCAAAGGGAGGGCTCCGATTTCTTCTGTTGAGTAAAGTGCACTCCCGTCTCTCTACTTCGGTCAACCTGACCGCCAACTCTTTGCGATGTTAGAATAAACAAGTTGTTTTGTTGTTACCAGTCGACTCATGCTTTGCCGGGACCTTCGGATGCTTCCAGTTGTACCCCAGGCCGCCAGGCCAACGCTACCCTTGGGGCTTGCGACCCAGGTGCAACAACGGGCGTCAGCGCCGAGTTCCCAACAGGTCGTACCATCGGTGCGACCACAACAACTCCCTGTAACGATTAGATTATGGGGTTTTACGTGCCAAAACCACTTTCTGATTATGAGGCACGCCGTAGTGGAGGGCTCCGGAAATTTCGGCCAACTGGGGTTCTTTAACGTGCGCCTAAATCTAAGTACACGGGTGTTTTCGCATTTCGCCCCCATCGAAATGCGGCCGCCGTGGCCGGGATTCGATCCCGCGACCTCGTGCTCAGCAGCCTAAAGCCATTGCCACTGAGCAACCACGGCGGGTTCCCTGTAACGATAAGGGTGGTAAGTGTGGTAAGTGTGACATACTTCCTGCGTTCTCAAAATCCCTGTTATGTTTCAGGGAAAGTGATCACTACTTGAAATAGGTTGCTTATGTCTAAGAGGACAAGAAAGACATCGGTGAAGAATACAGGACAGGGGTGAACTTGAAACTAAGAAAGTTTCAAGTTGGATATATCGCAGCTTTTATTGGCTGACTTCTTTTGCTCCGTTAATTTCAGATATTGCTGCCAAAACTGAAAGAATCAACAAGTAGGGCAAACTCAAAACAGAGTACAAGAAAGGGTAGAGGTAGTCCGCTTAAACATTATATTCTGACACGCAACGAAGACGATTTTTTAATCCTGGTCTGAAGAAGACGACGCTCTGGACTTCACGCGCTGTCTACCATGTTGTTGTACCAGGTATCATGCGCTGCACCATGTACCAGTGTTAGTTTAGTTAGCAAGCCAATGTTTGCAAGTTCATGCAGTTGGTAACACTATTGTCTTACTTTGTATAGCTATCTACTAGGGCTGTATAACGTAAAACTATTCCAAGATGTTTTTATTCCAATCTGCTAACGTCAACTTTGCGTAACCACTGACGCACTCATCGGGCAGTCACCTGCGGGGTTGTCTGAACAAGCCAATCAAACGCTATCCTCGTTCATAGGAGGTCACTTTTGTTTGCTTGAAAAATGAATAACATTACCTACAATGAGCGGCTTGTCTTATCTAATTGGATCACAAGAGGTGAGGAGCACGCTCAAGTGGAGAGGGATTTGATGGGGCCGAACCAGTGCACTGAAAATAGATAACCGGATGAAGAAGGTGGTGCCACCCTCTGCGATTGGTCCGCCTTCTCTTACTTAGCTTGCAGTGGCTCGTCAACAATCGGGGCGACATGCAATGGAAGCTTAAGAATGACGCTAAAACGGATCCTCAGCAAAGAACAATTGGCAGAACGAGGTCGTAAACGTGCCGACAGTTCACCAATACGTTACACGACCACGCAAGAAGTCTTATTACACGCAAATAAATGCATGCTCTCCGGCAGGTGCGAGTAGCCAGTGCCTCAGCGATCGGCGGCAGCCATCTTTTATTGCTTTCGGAACGCGGCAGCCTGCGGCTACTGAGAAGAAAATTTAGTTTTGTTCGGCATATTAATGCATGTTTACCGCGTACACGTCACTTGGATGCCATGAGCTTTTGCGGTTTTGTGACGTTGCTCGACAGGCGGATGAAGTGGGCGCAGCCGTAAAACCTTTGACCAATATCCGAGGGCTACTGGCGAAAAGGCGTCGAATGAGAAATGAATATTTCTCTTTTGATCGGTAAAATTATGCATAATTAATGCGTACACGTCATATAAGATGGGGAACTATCACGGTTTTCGTGGCGTCGAGTGGCAGACAGATGAAGGGGGGTGGTCCAAAAAAGTTTTTGATCAGTGGCGGAGGGCTGATTGCAGAATTGGAATAGAAAAATTTGGAATATTCTTACGTTATAGCGCCCCTAATTTTGCCATCGCCATTGGTGCTCCGCCTTTCGGGCGTAAGCGCAACATTTTGAAACCCAATTCTGGGAACATGTAGCTTCTTTAGCGAATGTGTCTCGGCCACATTTGCTCATCCACTGACGCTACCGTGGCGCGGTTTACAGATACAAGAATTCCTGGAAAGGAACTAGGCTATCAGCACGTAATATTCGTGCGAAAGCCGGTCTTTGGGACAGTTGTTACTTTTTTTTTCTTTTCTGGTAAGGGCAAGTTGTAGAAAAGTTGAACTGATGGAAATCTTGTGACAAAAGAGATACAGTGGAATTGCGTACAACAAAAACAGAAAGAACTTTATAAGGATGGCTGGGACGTCTTGGTCATCATATGTGGCCCTGGAGGCTCGCCTCACTAACTGTACTTACATAGACGAAAATTATTAGAACGAAGGCAACTTTAACACCTATCTGTAGCATAGAACGGAGACAAAATAACAACGGCGGTACACCAACAGCTAAAGAGTTTATTTATCTCGCTATTGCCTGCCAACCAAGTAGCCAGATAGGAAAACTGCTTACTTGATCTACATCCTTGGCCCTCCGGAATGGAACCGATATCAACGAGTGTCAGTTTTTGATAAATTCGTTCTTGGGTTTTACATGCCAATACCACAATGGGGATTATGAGGACTTAGGAATGCCGGTATAATTTCGACCACCCTGTGGTTCTTTAACGTGCACCCAATCCCATTTAGTCCCATTGACATGCGGCCACCACGGCCAGCATTTGATGTCGTGTCCTCGGGTTGCATGCGCTGGATTTTCCTCTACACTCCATGCTAGGCTTGATGATTTTTCAGTCAAAGCTACCCTGTTTACTCACTTTCGTTAGTTGAGCTTTCGTTACAGCGTAACGTTATTTGGATAATAACCCAATACTACGAAGGCCCAGAAGTGCAACATGTGTAGAGTGAGGAACATTCAACCGTTTGTAGTGCACCATTGCCACTAATGCCGTGGGCGAATGACAATAAATCAACGACTAAATGTCAACAATGGTCGCGCTGATTTTCAGACATGCGGAGAAAAAATACGTGGAAAGTGAAACCGAAAACACTTGCACAGCACTGAAATAGCATTACCATACCTAAACTTTTCTTTGTGTAAACTTTTGAAGGCAAACGGTAAATATAGTCGATAGTTCGAGGGCCAGCAACGATTCATATGTAGATGTACCTCACAGTCAGTTTCTAATTTCTAATGCCTTGTCCCCGTACTACGATATGTGAGGACTGCTTATCACTAACGCTTTTTTGGTATTTGAGATTTATTATTTTTCACACAAAGAATTTGGCTGCCTAGACAAATAAAGCGTTTTTTTGGGACTAACACATATTACTATTGAGCTTCAAACGTCCGATTGCAATAGTTTGTCTTTTTCCGAGGAAGCTTTGGCCAAGAGCAAGAATACTTGTTTTCGCGTTATCGTACCACGCAGCTATAATGCAAAAGTAGGCTGTATAGCACGATGCTATACAATCTGTCAGCGACACAGAGCGAAACACTTCCACAAACACCTACGGCACGACCTACATATACAAATGCGAGGTAAAAGTAAACCATACGCACACGTGCGCGCGCGCACGCACGCACGCACGCACGCACGCACGCACGCACACACACACATGTACAAAAAGAAAATAAAATGTAGCATGCAGTGTTGGCGTTTATAAGGCTCTTGTACGAAAAATGCAGAGAGACAGGAAATCTTTATGGACCAGTGTCATAGGGACAGTACTGTAGGCTGCATTACCAACGTGGGGCAACCTTGCAGTGACTTTTAGAAAACATTTGTCCAGGGCCTAATTTACCCTCAATAAAAAGCACAGAAAAAAATGTAAGTCATTTGCCACACCTCAAGTTATTGACCGAAATAATCGCGAGAAAAAATTTTCTCCCTTGACAACCCTGTGTTTAGAAACATAACTTTCCATGCAGGAGGCTTCTAAATTGTTGATAAATCTACTTTTGTGTACCGGGTATGGGGTTCATGGTTCAAACTCAAGCGCCACAATGAGGACCGCTCCTACACCGAAAGGACGCCTAAAACATGGTACTTAGGAGGGTGATGGTTTGGGCTAGGTGGTTTTCCATTATAGATTGCGTGGTACAGCGCGAAGCAGGCGCAAAGGAGGCAAGAAAAATGAGGGCAAGTGCTTGTGCTCCTTTTTTTTGCGTCTTTTGTCCCTATTTCGTGCTCTACCACACAATCTAAAACATGGTATCTCGCCTTCGCTATACCGGGGCGTCGCACTAAGCTGGCTAAGCAGGCCCATGTCATCGTCCGTATCTTTCGGGAAAAGTTGTCTGTTGGTAAGGAGATGAGATCGGGAGGTTGAGGGACACTAGAAACGGATGTATTTTACATATTTATACATCTGGCTCGGAATACGGCAGCAGGATCCTTGTCTGAGCTCGCTACATGTCTGAGCGCACACATCAGCGCACAGTAACTGCAATAAATGTGTCTGCTTTTAAAACACTCGTTTTCCCTAGGCAAGTAGGTGAGGTAATCTGATGACTGGGCCTCGGCCAATCCTAATGGTCGGATTGTTCGCAAAATGCCACCCCTTACGTCGTACCGTTGCGCCAGACTTCACCTCGAACGTTATGCGACCTCCCCCCCCCCCATACGAAGCAGCCAGGTGGCAATTGGGAAGTTGAAGTCTACGCCGTTCTCGCAAAAGTCATTACGTTGCATCAATTAGTGGACTTTCCGTGACGGTGAGCTTGCAGCGACCTGGAAACCCTAGCCTTCACAGTTCTTATCATTTCTGCGGAATCCGGGGGTCGTTGTCACCTTAAAGGAAGCCCGTCAACATTCAGTGCCGGGGCTGCGTCGTAGTATAGGCAGCGCTGGTCATGTGGTCGCTTCGTGGGAAGCACTGAAGGAATGCTCATTGCCGTATTGAGACGCAAAACTACCCACAGGTAAAATTATTCCTGGAAACTAACCTAGTCGTCATTTGAATGCCACATACTGGGTATGTCGGTTTGATTCTACGTCACTGAAACACCGAGCCTGAGGCCATAGGCTCTGATTGCCGCTTTAAATAAACGTTTTCACGGTCACACTCCTCTGTTATGGTGAAATATTATTTGCAATATGTTTACCTTTCGCAGCACTTAGATATACTTTGCCTGCACGCAGGGTGTGTAATAAAAATGAAAATAGCCATTGGGAACATAGTCAAGCACACGACAACGTACCTGGTAACATCTGTCATATCAGACTTCCTATGCGTGATAGTTCATGCTTGCAACCTGCACAGATATTCTGGGGTTCCAAGCCTGACTTAAAGCATGCTTATTCATCGGCAGAGCTGCTAGAGGGTGCTATAATGAAAACGCAAGTTTGGGCACCCTGAAGGTAATTGACCGAAGAAGCCTGCAGTCAGCACTAGATGCAGTCACCTCACTAGACATGCTTGCCCTACATTTGTCCTAAATCCTTCTTATTATATCTTTCGCTGTAATGCAGCATGGTGTCCATATGAGAAGGGACACATTGGACTCATTAGGGAGCGAATGATCGCACAGCAAACGCTAGTTGTGGGTTTCCGTTCGAAAATATTGTGTGTGAAAACTGAGTAGCCAATAATTCATCCGAAATAGGCTGACGAAATGTAAAACAGGACAGGAAGGCACACAGAGATGAGCAATGAATAAGTGCCGTCATCTGCATTGAACGGGTTTCAGGCGCCATGTGAGTTGTCTCTTTGGTATTTCCAACTTTAAGTTAGTGGGCGATCTTTCGCGCCTCAGTCGCGACAGCACAAGGCTTTGGTGTTGCTATGGGACGAGAGCCAGCAGGTCTGCTCTAGAGCTCGTTTTAGAGCGCTGCTTTTTGCTGTGGCCGAACGGCTAGTCACTTGACATTTTTCAATTTGCTTGGCGTTTTTTTTACCAGGCAGAAGAGATAAACAGGCAAAAAGTGCCTGGCTGAAAACATGCCAGCTCTACCTTTTCTTTTACTTTCGTACAAATTATTTTTTGACAACAAGGCATTCAGAGCCGTAATAAAGGATGGGTAATAGCAAATAAATATTTAATTGAATGACATCAACAAAACATTATTTACAGGTACTCCACTTGACTGTGGGCAATATGCACTTGGTTACATTCAGTAGAATGGCCCGTGTTTTTTTTTTCCTTTTATAAACACGGCCTACGATAACTGGGATACCCTTGATATTGTAACGATGAGGAAGAAGAAAAAGACGATAGTCTTGAAGACGACGAAAAGTTGGCACAGCCTGGCTAGGGTCTGTTCTGTATCCGGGAACGTTTTCTGTTTTTAATCATATTGTATATAGTTTAGTACGCGTAACAATATATAATTACAGCTGTTCAAAAAATCACTTTAAAGTATGCGCTACGTGTATATTATCCTTTCTTCATTCCTTGTCCTTTAGGTACATCTATACGCCGGCGATGCCGAAACAACTCGGCTAACTAGCTGTGATGACCAGAAATAATTGCACTGACATGTCATGCAGATGACGAGGCGAAGGCGTTTTAAGTAATTTCACACCGCAATTTTAAAGCCTTGCGAACTGGAAAACGGATTTCAGTGCATCCGCACTTAAGAGGGTTAGCCGTTTCTGTGGGGCAGGTCACATTCATGGCATCAGTTTTTATTAAAGCAGAAAACAGGTGCAAATTGTGATGCTCCCCACTAAAAGCTAGAAGGTGCAACTCCAACACTTATATTGCAGACTTTATTTTGATCTACACCTTAAAATTGTCGTGTAATCATTTATGTAGATTAGTGAAGCAGCCAAAAAAATCACGAACATTGGATATGGTTCCACATCATATTCATTCAACGTGAAGCCGAAGAAACAGAGGAACATAATCAACGAACGTAGCTGACGGCTGTGTCCGGTCCGGCTGTCACATGTCATTACTTTTGCGGCGGCGCCACATCACGGTGCCAGCGGTCCAAACTCATCCCGTGCCCTATGCCTTTAGGAGCCTTCTATGTTGTTGGACATCTCTTTTTGCCAACTGAGCTCATGATGCACGATCTGCCTGAAGGTTGACATGAGATAGAGCGGTCTGATGGTCGCGTACGATGGCTAGCAACAGTTGTGACAGGGATATGCATGCCAAAGATCGCTCTGATGTGGCGCGCTTTCGAGTAACGTAAGACGAACGTATTGCGTGGGCAGCGGAGTCTGCGCTCTGCTTACTAATAAGGAATCTGAAAACGTCGCATCATATGCCTTTTAAGAGGCGTAGGATCGTGTCCTGCCCTACCATGCATGAATTTCTCAGTTTGGGAATTTTTTTACCACCTCTTCGATGGGCTTTGTTAAAGTCACACCCAGAACTTGTACCCTTGAATATGTTAACTGCTCAGACAGTTTTCATCTCACCGCAGTGTCGCCGAAAGTGTCCTTGATCTCATAAACAAACCAGTCCGATGTTGAGGATGTATTGTTGTCTTTTTTTTAACGCGCCAGTGAAGTGTCAGTCAAGGGAAATGCGGCATTCACATCCGATCGGTTATACTAGATCTGCCTTTTATGGGAGGTAAGCCACATGTTGACGACCTCGCCTGTATTACATGCAAAAGTCCGTAACTGCCTTTCGAGATTCAATGGACATGACTGCAGCCGGCGCAGTCACTACCCACCTTCTCCATAAAATGTGTGGCATATACACCAGTGCCTTTGCGAATTGGTTTCTTGCGCTAGAAGACGCTGACAAAGAAAGGAGTCTACAGGACACATGAAGCGTTGTGCCGTGTACCTAGCTTTCCTTGTCCGCTTCGTCTAGCACAAAAACCATTACGCATCCCATAGCCAACTGGCCCAAATCACAAATTCGAAGTCCGCCAGCACTGCTACATCCTATTTACTCAAAGGTGAAGACTAGTTGAGGTGGTAAGTGAAAAGATAGTCGCTAAGATATGCGGCTTGATAGAAAGACCGTCATCTTCTATTTAGACCGTTTTTCCCGTAGAACTGCAGAAGAATACTAAACGGCTCAGAAAACATGAAGTTGCTCTTCTTTAGATGTCTCAAGAAATGCACCTGAAGGAACGGTCATTTTTACGTTTTCTTTAAATGGTCAGCAATGCCTAAGTTGAAAAAAACTATTTCATGCTAATTTTTATACGTTAGAAATCTCAGTCTGGACTTGTGGATTCTAATGTATAATATTTGCTGCAGACATTACCGAATCGGGAGTAGTAGATGCCGACAAAATAAAATGTATATCTGGAGATTGGTGTGCCAGAGCCATAAGCTGATTAGGGGGCCCGCTGTAGTGGGAGATTCTGGAAAAATTGTGACAACCTAAGTTGCTTTATTGTGCACCCAGTGTATGGTACAAAACCGTTTTTGCATTCTATCCCCAACACAATGCAGCTATCGGGGTATCGATCAACTTAATGGCCTCCTGCTCTGCACCACAATGCCAAAGCCGCAGATATACTCATGCAGTTGGTGTTAATAAACCTGATTTCTCGGTTTGCGTGTGCCTATATACAACCGGTCAAGGTAATTTTCGCTTCACGAAGTTTATTATCTATGAAAATTAACTATATTGCAATTTTATGGTTAAAGCTAGTTTATATTTAGGTATCTCATTTTGCTCGTGATAAATAGCTGCGGATTTGAGTACTGCATGCTGGCATTGCTGCCATGCCCACTCGATGTACTTATTCACCGAATTCACTGGTGTTGGTTACTATGATGAGCTCCCACAGCTCGGTATACATAACGCCGTCAATGATGGGAAGGGGTAACATTTTCGCGACTATAGTGTTGCTTCTTATTCTGCCGACTCACACGATTATCATAACGATGCCGACCTTGTACACAATTCCACAAATATTGGTACATATCCTAAATGCAACGAAGAAATTTACGCATCCACGACAACTGGTTTGTGTGTTTACAATGAATGATCGTATGGACCGACGCCACCACTGCACTCCGCATTTTGTAGGCAGCATACTATGACTGATGCAAAACGAAAAGCTCAGTGGGCCTATTGGCCCACTGAGTTTTGCATCAGTCATAGTATGCTGCCTACAAAATGCGGAGTGCAGCGTTGGCGTCGGTCCATACGATCATTCATTGTAAACACACAAACCAGTTGTCGTGGATGCATAAATTTCTTCGTTGCATTTGTTGCAGTTGTCTTCGCTGAATAGGCTTCTACAAAACACGTAAAAAATTGGAATTCAACCGGGACCGACGGAATCCTACGTTATGTAGGTCATTTCATTGAATTGGCATTTTTTGAGGAGACGTCGTACTGTAAGAGCAGGCACTAATTGTATTTAACTAATGAAGCATGGGAAGGCTATGACTCGAACTATCGAGCATTACGAAATAGTTTCTTAAATATGTGCCTCTGTATGCTTACATGTGTATGCGAAAGACATGTTAATGTTCTGACTCATCGTTATACCAACTGATCTCGTTCAATCCGCATAAGTTCTAACGGCGTTCGACTGTAAACTGAGCCAAAAGCTTTATTTGGCTGCTTGGGCATGTCAAGGCTAAAAGTGCAACCATCAATCTTCATGAAACAGATTGCACGTATCTGTACCTCTATATCAGTGCCTGCGTGTATGACAGGCACAACTTGCAGCTGTTCTAAGCTTCACGTGATCGAGGTCAGCGAGCTATGCGAGCGATTATATTTCTCTTATTTCTATATATACAGACGCCAGTACTCTTTTAATCTCACGGCGCTCCGCACGAATAGCTTGGCGGTATACATCGGCTACTTTTTAATTGCGATGGCTAAAGCAACTGCGCAAGTGATCATCGCCGCTGTACTTTTGGTGCCTGCACTGGCCAAGCAGGAATGTGGATCCTATGAGACCGACGCTTTTGAGGTAATTTTGACGTCGTCATTCTTTTTCACTAAAATGTCGTGCACTGGTTTAGTGTTTTAAATAGTTGAAATTAAATTGTGCTCTCACATATTCATAGCACACATATTGGGTAAAAATCATTGATACTATATGTCACAAAGAATATAATTTGGGATATCCAAACGAACATAAAACGTATACCTAGAACACAACTCTGTTGATCGTAGGAAATTAGGTGTGATCTAATGTGTTGCTTAATGCACACTTTTTAGTGAAATTATGTTCTTCGCAAGCATATATGGGGTAGTGTACTATATTAAAGTAAAATTATTAGGTCACGCTTACAATACTCTGTTCGTTACGCTGTTTCACACCAAACACCTACTGCGCACAAGTAGAAATGAGTCACAAACGGGTCAAATAGCCTGTTGCTACAAAGTAAACACTATTCTCCAATGTCGAAAAGAAAGTAAGTGTATTATTGGGTGTGTACAGTTAACTGGGCAATATTTCGATATGTTTACTCATCAATATAAAATATTTACTCGACTTAACTACGAAAAGTAACACACATAGACAGTCGTACCTATCCAAACATTGGCAGTCCTGACAGGTCGCTCTGGCTCACACTACAGCAATAATGTTTCACCTATCAGCTCCAAAACTTAAGTTCGTTTTTATTACAGGTCATTGCAAAACTGCAACATACATTCGCAGGGTTTTCGTCGGATGATGAAGACTCATCACTTTTATGTTCAACTGCCGACCTTGCATACTATAATGAAGACGCAGGGCAACTGCAATACATATTGCATGTACCTGGCATCACAGGGAGCGAAAAGTACGTCCGTTTGTTCTGCAACCTTTAGTGTCTTCTGAGTGACCAAGCTCTAACATCTAACGCTAAACATGTAAACATCTAACGCATCAACTCCATTCTGTTCTTTTTGTGTCCACTGTAGGGCAAAAACCGCTTGTAGGAATTTTCACTTGCTGATGCGTCTTGCCAGCCGACTTAATTCTATGCCTTAAAGTGCCTAATCAGCATAGCTTTGACATTTTCATGCGGAAAGCTACGACACAAATGGAACTTTACCTGTCTGATTCCTGCTGATCCAACGACATTACTTTATTTGTTTTATTTTATATTACCTTCCTGCTTTAAGTTTATCCTTCCTAGCTTAACACTGGAATACTGTGCAGTTTTTTACTTTTATTTTGAAGGTTAACAATAAGCATACAGAAATAATTTACAAGCGGTTCAACTGAAATCAACAATACTTCTAGCAATTTCTGCCTCTGTTTGTTTTGAACAATTGCAAGGGTGACTCGGAAAAAAAACTAAAATGCATTTTTGTTACGATGTTTTGGGAGATATAGGGTAAGACTAGGTTGATGTACTTGGCACAAATTCCTGACATTCTAGGTAATACAGCGGAGCTCTTATAGTGTGATGATATTGATTGTGTGGCATGCAGCTGTGACGAGTCAAAGTGTTTAACCAGCCAGCTTTCAAAGCGTTTGACCAGACACGCTGTAGTGATGGTGATTTTGTGGCAACAACAAGAGCAGAATTAATGACGCTAATTACGGAAGGAGCAGACCGCGTGCCACAAACGAGGAAGTGGCGTGCGGAGAGCGGGAGTGCGTGAGAGCGAGCGGTAGGCTCGAACGGCAAGTCGCTAACCGGCGGTCGAGACTCGGGTGCTGGCGATCGGGTGTTCTGCTACCGTGCAGACTTGGGCTCAGATCTCGCTCGTGCCTGTGCTCTCCTGCGCACCAGCGCCTTGCTATAATGGCGGTCTGGTGCAGTGCTTTGTGCTGGGAACCGAGACGTTGCAGGAGTGACTGACGAGCCGCTGGCCAGTAACAGCAGTGGCCTGTTGCTCCCCCGGCCAGCTGCTTCCCCTGTTTCCGCATCGCGACCAGATGCGGGGTGTTGGCTACGGCGTACGACGTGGCGCTCCAAAACTTGCCAGCTGTTCAGAAGAGCAGAACAATGCAGCGAAGCAGCAGCAACGACAACCGTCATGGACACCACAACAATTATGCACACTGAGGAGTCATGCTGCATGAGTGCTTGGGATATTATTATATAGACGGACAGACGTCTTTGGAACGGTTACTCTAGTCCACGTTCATGTAAAGCGTTCTGTGCCGTGTTAACGTCTCTGTGTATAGTATGTGTTGTATGTAAAAGGCGCCCGTCTGCCTTCTCATTAATAAAAGGATCATGGGCTCAAAGGAAGCATCAAGTTACCTTGGCTAACTCACGGTCCTGCAAGTATACCTTTAATAATGAAACGGCAGACCCGAACCTTGTACTTGATGGTACGAGAAACGGGAAGTCCCGCACAATCAGTAACTACAGCCATCGCTGTGAGTGACGAAAACACAAAGTCAGAAGTCACTGATGACAATGATTCGGTAGATGGCATCCCTTCTGTGAGCGTATGCCAAACCCAACCTTTGCAGACGTTAAAGATCTATGGGCACTTTGCTGTGCTAAACTGCGATAGGCGAAAGCCTATCTATGAATGCCTCTGTAGCTGTTGTCCGAACTGTTCTGCGAGCGGATGCCACCGTGGCCGCCAGCATGGGATGCAATCACAGCCATATAGCTGCAAAGTTTGTCGCTGATGTGCGCGCACCCTGACGCGCATGTCCACGCTCTCCCACGCGCCCGCTCGCACAGCTTTACTGGCACGGCACCTCCTTTCCTTGATCCCCTAGCCGGTTCTCGCCGCTTTCCTGCGTCCACCACGTATAGCGCACGGACACTCATGAGCCACTAAAGGCATACGCCTTATAATATCATCCAGCTTAAATCGAAAACAGCACGAGGAAGTTCAACAAGTGTGCGACGAGTTCATGGAGATATTCTCAGTTCTCCCAAGGAAAACATAACTTGTTGAATGTTCGCTGCAGCAGGTATCGGATAAATCTATTCACGTACATCGGTGCTCTATTTCCCTGGTTCTGCGTGAGAATTAGCAGAGCGAGGTACAAGAGATACTGTCATTAAGCAAAATTCTGAAGTCAAAGTCCGCATATCACGCACCAATCGTTGTCGTTAGGAAACCAGAGAAACTATTTGTTTTTGCATCGATTCCCGCGAACTAATCAAAAAGTTGGTTTTCGAGAGTGAGCCCATTCCGATGATTTACATTGCGCTAAGGTTTGCAGGGAAACAAGGCTTCTTTTTTTTGAGTACTGACTTTACAAAAGGCTACTGACAAGTACCGGGGCTGCAGAGCGCAGCGAAAAAAAAATGGCATTATCAAGCGTGTCGGGACCTTGCCACTTGAAATATGTGCCTTTTTGAATCAAGACTGCTCCAGCTGTCTTATCACCCCTAATCAGGACAGTTTCACGAGACCTACCGAAATTGTATCACTACTTCGACGACGCGGTAATCGCCAGCACTACCTGAAATTGAATTTTCATGCTCGGCGACACGTTTTCCAAGGCATACGTGATGCCAGCCTCGCAACAAAAGGAAAGAAGTGTAAGATAGGGCAACATATTTTTACCTGCCTCGGACACAACATTGGAGGTCCAAAAGTGGAACCTATGCTAAAAGCACAGAACAAGACCTTAGCCGCTAAGAAACCAACTACGAAGAAAGCCGTGCACTCGATTCTCGGCTTAACCGGCTTTTAAAGAAAGTTTATCCCCAGCTACGTCGGGATCGCCAAGCCCCTGATTTATTTTACAAAAAGAAAGGTCAATACCATTCGGTATCTTTGGGACGGAAGCAAGGAGAAGGCTCCGCTATTGTCAAAGGCAAGCTCGCCGCAAATTGAATACTTGAAGCCCCGGACCTCGCGAAGCCTTTCGTGCTGCGCACTGACGCCTAAAATACGAGTCTAGGTGCTCTATTTCTGCAGACCAGTGAAGACAATGTCTTACAATCGCAGCATATGCTGCTCATGAACTACTGCCTAGAGAAACACGTTATCCTACCATTGAACTTGAGTGTTTAGCGCTTGTCTGGTCTGTTCAGAAGTTCCACACTTACTTTGCGGCAAACATTTTGTCATGCAGTGCGACCATCAGTCAATGCAGTAGTTGCAGTTGGCCAGGCATTTAAAAAACAGTATTTTACGCAGGAGCCGGTTAATGCAGGAGAATTCGTTTACTGTGGGATTCTAAAAGGGTTCGAACAATGTAGGTGCGGATTACTTAAGCTGTAAATGAACTGCGCCACTTCTTTGGGGCAATAATTGATAGAACGGTGGACTGTGTTCCGAAGTTTTGGACGTGTTATTGTGATGAATGTTTGCTCATCATTTGTTTCTGTGGATCAAGAAATTTCTTGAATGGTACACATCTCCCTACACTCATGTACACCCTCCTCGTAGGTTGTTTAGTATAGTTTAGGACAGCTACCTTAAGTGTGTGTGTGTGTGGAGGGGGGGGGGGGTTCTTGTCATCCCGTGGATTGCGGTGCGTGACCGCGACAAGACAAAGTGTTTGAACAGGCAGCTTAGAGTGATGGTGATTGTGTAGCAACAAGAAGAGAATTAATGACAGTGATTACGGAAGAAGAAGACCGTGTGCCCAAAACTAGGAAGCGGCGTGCGGAGAGCATGCGTACGTGAAAGCGAGCATCAGGCTCGGACCGCAGCTGGCCGACCGGCGTTTGAGGCTCGAGTACTGGGGACCAGTTTTCCTGCCAGCCTGCGGATCTGGGCTGATATCTCGCTCATGGCTGTGCTCTTCTGCGCACCAGTGACCTGCTCTCATAGCAGCCTGGTGCAGTGCTTCGTGCTGGTAGCAGAGACGTTCCAGAAGTGGATGGCGAGTCTCTGGCCAGTTAGATCAGCGGTCTGGTGCTGGGCCGGCCTGCCATCTTGCTTGTTTCCACATAGCGACCAGACACCAGTGATTTTGTCTGCACTGGACTAACTCACTGGGAAATTTGCGAGCTGACGGCGTAGAACGTGGCCATCGCAAGCAACTCAGCAGCTGGGCTAAACAGTCGGGCTAGGCAGCTATGGGGCGGCTACGACAACCGTGACGGGAGCCAACAAAGGCGACGCACACTGGCGAGTCGTGCTGCAGGAGTGCTTGGCATATTATTATACTAAGTTAAAGACGAGTTGACAAGTCTTACTCGAGTCCACGTGCAGGTAAAGCAGTCTGTACCGTTTTAAATGTTTGTGTATGGTCTGTGTTGCATGTAAAAGGCTCGTGTCTGCCGTGTCGTTATTAAAAGGATACTGGGCCTAAAGGAAACATCACGTGGCCTTAGCATATATGATAGGATCTGACGGTTTGTGTGCGTACGCAAAAAAGATATGGCGGCCACCCCCCAGCTAAAAGAGATAAAGCATAAAGCGAAAGCGTAAAGCCGGGTACGCCCCAGCTGCCTTTAATCGCGAGAACTGTCAAAGCATATTGAGATAAAAAAACGTAATAAAAAAGTAAAACTGGAATAACACTGTGTAGTATTTATTACGGTTTGGCGTCACGTGCTCTGAGGCAAACCACGTAATCTTATCTGAATTCCTTTCCACCCGTACAATGGGTAGGCCGTGTGCGGTGAGGACTACGGAAGGACAGCGCGCCTACAAATAACACCGTCGTGAGCACAAGCGGGAATGTGCACGGCGAGGGCACGCGGCGGACGAAGCTCGTGCCGCAAACGCCAAGCGTATGCACCTTTTGTCGGACAGCCCTCACCGACTCCACTCCCATTGTAATTGCGGCTGATTTAAAAATATACGTGTATCGGCCAGATGGAAAGTGGTTCGTGGCGTTCCTTTTGGAAAGATTTGACATTCTATGCTATACAAATATCAGTGTGCTCACGACGCGTCGTCAGTCTTGAGTAGACCTCACATTGGCGAAGAACGTTTCCAGTGTCGCCAAAGAGCTACTGGCAGTATATAATAGTGATCATAAAGCGATAGTCACCTTGATGACCAAATAATAAATACGAGAAATCAACCAATAGTATATTAAAAATTTTAAAAAGCATTGGGTGTGCAACTTGTAAAAGAAAAAAAATTGCGAAAGAACGACATTCGTCGTGGTATGTGTCTTTTATTTTCAATCAGCATGTGTATTATCAACATATTTATCACCTTATATAGAGCTCCGTTAGTCAGCCACCTGCACAGAGTAAAAGAGCTCTGAATTTTTGCCCAAAACATTTTGACTTCCCTGTTAGCGTAGTGATAGAGCATTGTTGCGATCTCTGTCCTTCGTATGAATATGGACTTCTGGTGTGCATTGGCAGGCATATATATATATTATAAGGCCGAGGCCGACCCAGCTATCAGCATTTTTTTTCCAAAAACGGCAACGCCCCAGCTCATGCGCGAAGTAGAACACGGAATATAATGCTGGCGATGTACAAATAAAAGCGACGAAGTACGTTAATATTGCTTACACTAACTTCCTTCCGCCATTACCTAAACGGGGAGCGAAGGACTTCATCCGCGAGACGTGAACAATTTCGGCATTCCGGTGGCGGCGATCGGTGACTGAGTGTACTGGGCGAACGAGATAGTTCACTGCAGATGTTTGTTGCACAGCGACGTATGGGCCAATGTAGCGTTTAAGGAACTTCCCACAGAGGCCTGGAGTGCGGAGTGGAGTCCAAAGCAGGACTTGGTCTCCAGCGCAAAAGCAGAGGTTACGGCATTTGTTGTCGCAGCGCCGTTTGCACACAGCTTGGGTAGCTTCTGTGCTTTGCGGGGTGATTTGACGGCAATGTGCAACTCTTACAGCAAAATCTTCTGGAAGGGACGCGTTAGGCTAGGAAGGTGCTAAAAAGATGTCTCTGTCCAATATGGCGGAGCGAGCTCGTCCATACACAAGGAAGAAAGGGCTGTAGCCGGTAGTCCGTTGAATAACAGTATTATATGCGAATGTCACAAAAGGAAGAATTTTATTCCAGTCAGTGTGGTCAGCGCGAATGTACGTGGAAATTATGTTAGACAGCGTATGGTGGAAGCGCTCAGTAAGGCCATTGGTTTGCGGATGATAGGTAGAAGTAGATTTGTGGACGGTACCAGCGGCCCGAAGAACTTCCTCGAGAACTTGGGAAATAAATGCCTTGCCACGGTCACTCAGAAGAACGCGAGGAGCCCCGTGGCGCAAGACGATGGAGCCCAAGATAAAGTCAGCGACATCAGAAGAGGTACCGGATCGCAAAGGGGCAGTCTCAGCATAGCTTGTTAAATCGTCGAACGAAATGACAATCCAACGGTGACCGGAGAGTGTCAAAGGCCAGGAACAATATAAATCAATACCAACAAATTCAAAAGGTGCGTCCCGGCAAGGGAAAGGTTGTAGCAAACCGGCAGGAGGGGATTTCAAGCGTTTGCGGTGCTGACATGAGGCACAAGAGGCAATGTATTTGGACACCGTTGTGGATAGGCCAGGCCAGAAGCAGCGGGTCTTGATGCTGTCGTAAGTCTTGTGGAAGCCTAAGTGGCCAGCTGAGATGTCGTCGGGAAGTGCCTCTAATACTCGCAGGCGAAGGCAGCGAGGTAGAACTGGGACACACCGTTGACCTGTTTGGTGGTAAATGTAGCAATGTAGCACGCCACCTTGAAGGCGGAATTGTCTAATTTAGCGTTGCAAGCGGCTGTTCGGTGGTTCGGCGAACCTACTAAGGCGAGCCATGAGAGTTTGACAGTAGGAGTCGGTGCTCTGAAGCAAGACGACATCAAACCGGGATGAAAGCGTAACTTCAGCCAGGGGCGTTATTGATAGCTTGTGTGAGGGAGGCGCAGCATCGCAATGACGTGGTTGGGAAGATGATGGCGCTTTACCGGGAGAGAGCAGAGTGGCCAGTGAGACAATGCGTCTGCATCATGATGACTTTTTCCAGACTTGTACGTTACTGTAAAATCGTATTCCTGCAAGCGGAGTATCCAGCGTCCTAAGCCTCCTGACATGTTTTTCATTGATGACAGCCAACACAGAGCATGATAGTCGGTGACGATGGTGAAGTGGCGGCCATAAAGTTATGGGAAAAGTTTCTGAATCGACCAAACGATCCGCCAGGCACCCTTGCTCCACACTGGTGTAGTTTCGCTCAGCTGGAGAAAGTGTTCGGCTGGCATATGCTATGACTTGCGCTTTAGAGGCTGATTTACATTCCAGAAAAAGTGCGCCAGTACTTTGTGCGCTTGCATCAGTATGGAGTATGGTGGGGGCTCTATCATCAAAGTGGCGAAGCACTGGTCAGGAAGTAAGATGTTGCTTAAGAGCTTGAAAAGCCGACTCACAATCATTAGTCCATGGGAAAGAGGCACCAATAACTAGTAGCTTGTGTAGAGGAGCTGCTATTGCAGCGAAGTTGCGTATAAATCGACGAAAGTATGACGTCAAGCCGAGCAAACTACGTAGGTCTTTCTGTTTCTGGGGCCGAGGAAACTGGAGAACAGCACTAATATTTTCGGGGTCTGTCTGGCTGACATCTTTTCAGACGACGTGGTTGAAAACTTTTAATGTCTTGCTTGCAAGTTTGCATTTTTTTTATTGATCTGCAGACCAGCATTTGCAAGGCATTTGGGGACTTCGTCTAATCGATGAAGCTGCTGGCTGAAGTTGGATGAAAAGGTGAAAATATAAATATAAAGGCTGGAGAAATACTCCGCCCCTTGTAGTGTGTCGAAAGCGTCGTCAATTCAAGGTATTGGATATACGTTCTCGCGTGTGATGTTATTGTGGGCTTGATAATCGACGCAAATGCGAACGGAGCCACCTTTTTTCGTTACCATAACCACGGTCGAAGCCCAGGGGCTAGATGAAGGTCATATTATCTTCCCCGCAAGCATGTCAGCAAACTGTTGTTTAATTACCTTTTGTTCGGACGGCGATACATGACAGGGATGTCATTGTATTATAGCGGAACCATCGGTTTCGATGCAGTGTGTAGCCGCAGAAGTTCGACTAAACACAGGGGAACAGCTATTGAAACAGGCTTTGTGCTTCGCCCAGACAACCAGTAAGGCTTCGGACTGCGCGGCTGTTAGGTTAGAACCAAGAACGGCTGGAGGAGGGAAAGAATCATCCAAACCTGAAGTTTGTGCTGGCGATAAAAAAGGGCAAAATGTGACTATAGAGATACGTTGAGTGTCGGCGAGGGTTGCCACAGTCATCTTTTTGGGCAGCATCACAGGATCTGGGGTCGTGTTGCAAGCAGGCAGAAGGCCGCGGCCACGTGAAAACCGGACCAGACAGGCGGTAAGGAGAATTACGCAAGAAGTACAACGGGAAGAAGGGGCGACTAGCGCGTCTTCGTCGGCGATCTGACTCGACGTTACGGCTACATCGTCTTCGTGACCAGGACGCAGGACGCAGTCTTCAGCGATAACAAATATTATCGTTCATCGCGGAACGTACACGCATGCATTTGAAGTTTCTCGAATGTTATCGAGTTTTCTGCTCGTTGTCTGTTGGTACCGCAGCTTTTGTAATTTGATTGCATGTGCGACGCTAGTTGCGCAGAATTTTATCGAAGACACGCGGGCACCATCGCTGACTCGGCTACCTCCGATGACCCACGTATAAGATACGATGCGCTTGACCGGAAGATAAAATTTTTGACGATCTCCGACTGTGTTCGCCGCTATCGCCGTTCTTTGAGTGTAGCCTGTTCTTGAGGGCACAGGTTCACCCAATAAAACGGTAGTTTCCTCATTCCCAGTTTTGCTGCTTTTTTCACTGTCACTATACGTGACAGTATGTTTTCTCTCTCTCTTATATTGTTATTGTGATGCCGTCGTCTTCACGCCTTCTATACCGGCCCAATGGCCCAACTTTACTAACAGCGTGGGCCACAAGTTATGTGCTTGCACTCATGATGTCACTATGGTCGTTGCATCGTTGTCATTACAGATTTGTGATGTTATTATCGCCATTGTAGGGGTCACGCCATTGTCGCCACCACACAGCCTACACCGTTGTCATGCAGTCGTAGTCATAAAGTCATAATAAATCCGAGATTCCGTCGAGCTGGCTCCATCTTCGTTTTCCTAGGTTCGACATCCCGCTGTTCTTTTAGCGTCATTGTTACGCCATCGTCACCTCACTGTCATCATTATTTCATGGTCTTCATACCCTCCTCCTTCGATCGCCGGCATTTTTTCATCATTCTGTCTTGATCATGTTTTCTTCATTCAATTGCAATTAAGGCGATATCGCAATTCCATCGTTAACCTTGCGTCGTCGTCATACACCTGCTGTCGAGCATCCCTTCAATACCGTCGTAGCCATGCCATCATGGTCAGGCCAACATCATCATTCAGCTTCGTCATCAGGTGGCCGCCCTAATGTTGTCATGCTGTCGTCCTTATATCATGGTCATCAGGCCAAAGTTGTCCCCTCAGTATTGTCATGCCCTCGTCGCCATGCCACCTCTGTCGTTCTACCACGTCATTCCTTCTTCGTCGTTCCATCATTGTCATGGAGTCGTGGTAATGCAATCGTCGCCATGCCGTCATGCTCCTCGCTGTCCTTGATATGCCAGTGCCATAGCAAAGGGGCACATTACCAGAAATACTGTATGTCGCATAGAACAGAAGCAACCCAAGTCACAGAATCCCCACAACAGATTTGCAATAAAGGTGAACTCTTCAATACTTGCATGGCTATGCTGCTTGAATTCTAACCGCATTAGTGCAATATTTGCTTGTTACTAATGCTGAAAGTATTTTTGCCGATACTGAAATACATCCGTACAACAACTCCATAAAATCTTTATCTAGCTCATATTTTATTGCTTGTCATAAGCAGGAACACAACTAAAGTCCTTGCTCTTAAATTATTTCTTTATCCCCCCAAAGAATTCTGTCACGCTTTAATAAGGTGATGTGATTTTATATAAGAGAGTCTTCGCAGCTTTCAAAGCTGTTTATTCTCTGGCTAGCACTTTAATGCTTAAGTGCGAAATAATTGTATAGTCATTGAAGGAAACGTATCAATAGGTGAATAAACGCTTCGTAGATGAAAATAGGTTGGAGACTTTGAATTTATATCACCGCGTGATGAGTAACATGCTCATATATTATTAATTCGACTTGAACGACATTGCAAGAAAGTGTAAATCAGATCATTAGTAGACTGGAGCGGATAGAAGAACGGGAAAATATCACGGATCAAAGAATAGGCAAAATTGAAATATATCTAAACGATACGGTGGTCCCTGTTATGGAGCGGGAGTGCACTCGGCCGCTAGCCCAGCAGGGTGAGTCGCCGAGTAGACTTGAGCTTAAAACTAGTTCACCAAATTTCCGTGGTCAAGATGGCTCTATTAAATAGTTCATTTAGTATTTGGCAGTGGAACTGTAGGGGGTTCAATCATAAGAAGGCGTCTCTGCAGCAGTTTGTTAGAACGCATGGTGTGAAACCTCAAGTTATCATGTTACAGGAAACACTGACGTCTAACATGACCTTAACGGATTTCAAAGCGGAGGTTAAGGATAAGGAACAGGGCAGAGGACTCGCTACTCTCATTAATAGGAGGTTAGCGTATATTAGACATGTTCTTCCAATGGCGGATTGCAAGACTGAATATATTATGGTGGGGGTAATTTTAGGTCGGCAAAGGTCATGTCAGAGGAGCGTTTACCTGCTTAACCTGTACAGTAGCCCCCGGGACACGAAGCAGAGTTTGAAATCTCTCTTGACCAAGGCAACCAATCTGGATAAGGATGCACCGTTGCTTATTGGAGGGGACTTCAATGCACCATACCATGTGTGGAAGTGTGTTTATAGCACTATTAAGGGGGTGAGACTATGGCAGCAGGCACTAGACGAATTTATCGCTGATTACAGACCCTTCGTATCCCACCGGATGTGGCACGTCGACATGTAGAGATTCGACACCTGATCTCACTTTTGTTCGGAGGGTGGTGGATTCGTCCTGGTCCAATTCTAATATAGATTTTGGTAGCGATCATTACATACTTATGATTACTTTGGCAGTGGCTAATAAAAAGGAGCGCACATTCAGGATGGTTGACTGGGATGCATTTAGGAAACGAAGAGCGCAGAGAATCGAAGATGAGAGAAATGAGTTGACCTTGGAGCAGTGGACCAGTCAGCTTAAAAGTGACGTTGAGGCGTCCACTAGAGAGGTTCAGACCGATATTGACACGGAACACATGGATAGTCGCTTGGCGCATTTGTTGGAAGCGAAGCAGTCGATGTTAGCGAGATGGAAGGGTCAGAGATTGAATAGAAGGCTTAGAAAGCGTATAGCAGTGGTCAATCAGGAAATTGAAGACCATTGTCGGGTACTGTGCAAGCAGCAATGGGATGAAGTATGCAATTCTATTGATGGTCGCATTAAGAGGGGAGGCGCATGGAGTCTGCTCAGACATTTGCTAGATGAGACAAACACTAAATCTAATCAGAGGACTGGGATAGGTAAGCTGTTCCATCAGGCGTGTCGGGACTCCACAGAGCAGGAGTTGCTGAAGGATTTGGCTGAGAGATACTTTCCGTTGGAGACCTGGCACGATACACCTGACGTAATGTTGGAATATAGTGGGGACGAAAATGCAGCTATGGATGAGGAATTTACTGAAAGTGATATAAGGATGGCGCTGCAGAATCTTAATGGTCGATCGGCATCAGGGCCGGATGGCATTACGAATAAAATGTTACAGAATTTAGACGACGGATCAGTTGAGTTCCTTACGCGGGAGATCAATTACCGATGGAAGGAAGGCTCTTTCCCGGAAGAGTGGAAACTTGCAACTACTGTTCTGATACCTAAACCGGGGAAGGCCATAGGGCTTGAAAATCTCAGGACCATTTCCTGACATCGTGTTTGGGGACTGTCGCTGAGCATGTCATTTTAAATAGGCTAACGCGTTATGTTGAGGGCAATGGGGTCTTTCCGCACTTGATCATAGGATTTCGGCCCGGCCTCTCGACTCAGGATGCTATGATCAGGATTAAGCATCAGCTACTTGACCGGCTGACTAGGGATACTAAGGCACTAATTGGACTTGATGTGGAAAAAGCTTTCGATAAAATCCGACATTCTTTCATTCTACAGTCGCTATCGGACTTAAACATGGGGCAGCGGCTTTTCCATTTTGTCAAGGCTTTCCTCATGGATAGAAGGACATATCTCAAGTTTGGGGAGATAAAGCCGGAAGTCTTTAAATTGGGTTGCTGTGGTACTCCGCAGGGATCCGTACTCTCGCCTATGCTATTCAATCTGGCGATGTCGAAGTTGGCTAATACACCGGACACTGTCCAGGATATTGGCTATTCTATCTACGCGGATGACATTACTATATGGAGTGTCGGTGGTAGTGATGGCGAGCTTGAGGCTAGGCTGCAGAAGGTGGTAACGCTTGCGGAGGAGTATCTGGGTCTCATGGGGCTCAAGTGCTCCACTAAAAAGTCGGAGTTGTTGATCTTAATATCTAAGAAGTTAGGTCGTAGGCCGAAGGGTTGGATACCGGAAGTTGAGCCTTGCATTAGAATTCATACTAGGGGAGGGTCGGTGATACCCAAAGTTGAAGCAATCAGGGTCCTGGGTTTTGTACTTGAAGCGAACGGGTCGAACATTAGAACCATTCAGCGTATTACCAAGAAGACGTAGGAGGCGATAAGACTTATAAGAAGGATTTCTAATAGGCATAGGGGTTTAGGAGAAGAAGGTGCGATGCGCTTAGTTCACGCATTTATTATGTGTCATTTCTCGTATGTGGCAGCTATGCTAAATTGGAATAGGGGGGAGAAAAATAAATTGGAAGCATTAATCAGAAAAGCCGCCAAGGCTGCGCTTGGTCTGCCTATGACTACGTCAAACGATATGTTGCTACGACTCGGTTTGCATAATGCTTTAGATGAAATTGCCGAGGCTCAGCGTACTGCACAGAGGGAGCGGTTGCTAGGTACACCAGCGGGTAGGTATATTTTAGAGTCAATTGAAGAATCGGTGGCTCTGTCGCACAATAGGGCGCCGCTACACGAGTTGAACGTGAACCTTAGGGCAAACATCATGGTTCGTCCGTTTCCGCGGAATGTGCAGCCCGTGCACAATGTAGGGAGGCGGGTCGCGAGAGCTAGGGCTTTGTTGCGAGAGGCAAAGGATCAGGAGGAGGAGTCTGCTTTTGTTGACGCCGCATGGATTAATGGTAAAAATGCTTATTCGGTGGTGGTGGTAGATGGCAAAGGGAGCGTTAGAAATGCTGCTTCCATTTATACCAAAGATCCGGGGGTTGCCGAACAGGTGGCTATTGCTCTAGCACTAATTGATTCAAGAAGAGTTTTGGTGTTTAGTGACTCGTGATCTGCGATTAAAGCCTTCTCGAGAGGACTTGTTGCGGAACCGGCTAACAGACTGCTGCAGGGTAGGGATATCACTTCGCATACCGTTACTTGGTTCCCGGCGCACATGGGGACAGTGGAGGGAGCCCCGCGTAACCTCAACGAGGTGGCGCACAAGGAGGCACGAGGATTAGTGTGCCGTGTACTCCCTGAAGGGGCTGGATCTCCCGCTCCTGAGTACAGGGACCAGCTGTTAACCTACAACGAAATCACCAAGCACTATTACCTAGGGCGCAGGGCATTCCCCCTGCCACATTCTAAATTAAATAGGCCACAGGTGGTTACATTAAGGCTTCTGCAGACACGTACGTACCCTAACCCGGTCATCATGAACAAAATTAATCCGGACTGCGGGGTTTCACTCTATTGTAGTAAATGGGGGGGTTTGCTCCATTTAGAACACATGCTTTGGCGCTGCTTGGCGTTGGCCGGTGATGGTTCTCGAGGTGAACAGTGGTGGCAGCGGATGCTGCACAGTGAAGTACTGGCGGACCAACTCAGGGCTGTACAGAGGGCCCGTGTGACGGCAGAGGGGCTCGGCCTCTCTGTACCGACGTGGGAGCGGCCCGCATCAGTCTCAGACTGATCCCTCAGGACCTAAATAAAGTTATTCATACCATACAGATACGATGCACGGACTTGAGGATGGCGGCTCTAATGGCATAGCGAGCCTAGGGGGAAGCTCAACACAGAAGCCCTGCTGATGTACACGCCTGATGCATCACCTGTTTTGGTTGTGGTGATACGGTGACTCGCTGTATGGCTTCAGTGTTTTTGGCATTAACCTCGGCTGTCGCCCTGAGATGAATTTTGCCGGAATGCCTTTACCCAATAGTCACTTTCAACGCGCTGTCAGCCTTTTCACGTCACATTCCACATAAGGCGCTTTTTGTAGAAAGAAATTTTGAAAACCGCCTTTTAATGGCATACATACTTACGAATCACTAAACGGAGAGACATTAAAACGAAGCCAAAACGTCGGATATCATACGACACGACTGGTCACGGGTAGCTTCAAGTTGCTCGATTCACTGAATGCCGGAAAAGCAATTATATTGTTAGAACGATATTTGCACACTATTCCTGCTTTGTGTTGTCTCCATAGAAACAATGTCACAATGCTGCAAGAAGATCGAACTAGCCGAATTTCGTTCTCTTCGCTCTTGTGTGCAGCTTACATTGTCCTTTTTTGATTTACCGCGTTTTGTCGAATGTTGCCATAATGCTTAGCTTACTCGGAATCTGATAAAATAACTTAATGTATTTGTTTTCCAGGAAGGATGTCACTTTAAACTACAGTAAAACGACGTCTCCAGACGTGCTCACTCTGGTAGTAAACAATGGTAAGTACGAAAACAAGAAACAACGTTTCAGTTCATTAGTCATCATCCACCACCGTAAACTATAGCCCTCGTCAAAGAACATTTGCTTTGCCGGTGAAATATGCATTCATCTTTCGTTCTCGCTGTCAAAATCAGCTGCAGTTTTCATCTCACTTTGTAAGTAAGGCTTGTAAAAAAATCGACTCGAAGTGACAATATATCTGTTCTTTGCAGCATTATTTTGCATGAAGGACGGCGGTACACGAGAGTTATTATGCCTCAAGCCGCGATAGGGTGCTGAATTAGCGGTGATAAAGTCAAAGCAAAGAGTGGCATTCTCGACGGACTCTAGAAAGGGCGACAGTATCGCCATCAACTTTGTTTACCCAGGCAGTACACATTTCTACTACTTAAGAAACTGTGCTGCGATCGTGATTGCCAATTACCAGAGTAGTGGGAGACAACAGAAACTTTTAAAGCAAATCACAGTTTTTTTTTCTCTTATACGTGCTTTTGCAGTAATCAGGTCGGCCGGACATTCTCCACAGACGTAAGGGCGCTGATGCATAGGGCACGGGCATTCGCGAAACAAGAGTTGCAGTTCCCATTTGCCTTGAGACCTCAACAAGCCCTTTGATTCGCACACGCTTTGTTCAGCAGATGTGAGAGCTTTGTAGCGCATGAAATTTTATGTGGTTTTGTCCTTGAAGGCACTGCGTTGCGTCTCCACGTCCTCGGTTGGCGGTTGATGGGCACGTTTGTCGTCGATGTCCATGGGCGTCTCTTGTCGAGATGCCGGTTCAGCACCGCCTCACTTAGACCCGCTCCCATATTGCTTAGGACCTGCCTATTTCCAAAGTGATTGGCAGAAGAAAAATCTCTTCTATGAGGAGTAAACAAGCGGAGAAAATCAAACGGAGCTGAGTTGTCTTTGTCATGCCGTCGTTATCCTGCCCTCGTGGTGACGCTGTCATGATACCGTTGTCGTTACATTCATCAAGTCTATCTCATCGCACCGTTGCCGTCACGCTGTCATGTCTTCTATCAATACTTGTCGACGAATGATAATGACATTGAATGATATTGCTATTGTGCCGTCATGATCAAGCGCAATTATATATGACAGCGGTACGCTTACGACGCATGGCTGCTGTGTTCATTAGATTTCTGCGGTCTGCATAAGCTATTTCCTCGCGATGACGATAAAGTTTGATGGTTTGTGCAACAATTTTTTAAACGATAGGAAAGACGCGCTCTAATTAATCAACAAGTCTGCTCCGTTGTCGTCAGGTGTCGTGCCAAGAATGCCATTCACTTGAGCGTCAAGAAGGCTCAAGGGCATGTTATTAGAGGAGTACAGGTAAATAACATAACGCAAGATTAGGTTCACAGGTGGCACTTTCTAGATTTCCAGCTTCGAAAAACGTGGTTGACGGCAGTGTCAAAAATGAAACTGGGCATAACAGCGGTCAACAGTAAAGGCGATGGAAGTGAGAAAACGGAGATGTGGTGAACCGTTTCAGGGCAGATTTCTCGAAATAACAAAAATAAATGCTCTGGTTTTAGGTGACAACACCACAGTATGATTATGAGATACGCCTTTGTGTGGGACGCCAGAATTTTGACCAACTGGGGTTCTTCAACATGCACCCAATGCACGGTACACTGTCGTGTTTGTATTTCGCCTCCTTCGAAATAGGACCGCCGTGGCCGGGATCTTGAACAGCGGCTTCGTGCTTATTTATCAGTGCAACGGAAAAGCCTATAAGTAAGCACAGCGAGTTTTCAGAAATATCAGAAGCTGCTTAGAAGCGCAGGCTGCATACGACAACGTCACTGATACGAAACGTCATCCTTACAGCCGCTGTGGATACGGATCGGCTTGGTGTCAGGTGGATTGATTTTCAGATACATTCTGGTAACGGGTAACGTGGTAAGGCAGTGCTATCGAAACTATTCTGGCTTTGAAGCAATGGGCAAAAGACGTGGCGGAGAGTGTCATCTTATTGATATCTCGGTACACCATAACATGGTTCAACTATATTTTCCTACAACGTTATGCCTAGGCGTTGATTGAGGCATGAGAGTAAGGTGGTTTGAGTTGGCTACACACAATGCGACGCCCATTGTCTTACGTTGGTGGCTACAAACTACAAACTATGCAAAGGGATGTCCCGGCAGTAGTGGGAAGGCTCACAAAGTATTGAGCGACCCGGTGACTTTTGCGTTGTTCGAAACGGTCGAATTCGAATTGCCCAACAGTAGAACTGAAGTAGGAAACCAGCAGACTGAATTATTCCTCTGCAATGACACTTGAGCGAAAAGTTGACATCAAAGAGGTTCGTTGAAGTGTGGAACATAGCTAGCCAGTGACCCAAGTTGAGCTGAGCGAAGTTCATTGCTGAGCGCCACATATGCAATATTATATACCCGCGCCTATTCGACAAGTATGTTTTAGAAGCCTAATAAGCCCATTTGACAAGCTAACTGGCTTGTCGATCAGGCCAACTTGCCTTTCTTTAAATAGCTCCAAGCAAGGAGGTTCATCCTCGGGCCTTTCGAAACAAGCGCATGTTTCATAGCAAAGTGTGGGTGTAGGCCAGTTGGTTATTCATGATTTTGGGATGTTATCGGAAGAGAACACGGGACTTGAAGACATAGACAACACAAAGCAGTACTGACGGTAATCAATCATCACTTGTAAGTACCACTTCGTCCTGTTTAGTGTACCGCTGGTTGCTAGTTTTAGTTTTCCGGATATGGGCTGACTCACTCGTCCCGGGCTGGGCCAGTGTATGGTCTGCGCTGCGGCGACAGGTAGTGGCCTGGTGATGCCGAACTGGACGGTTCTCGAGGGCTCCACTGAGTGACGGCGAGGTAGAAGCGATATAGAAAGGGCGTTCACCTTGCTTCGGGCACAGAACCTTGACGGCAAACCCTCGTAGCATCATGTCGCGGTATGGGCATCGGCGGTAGACATGGCCGGATTACCCACAGTGATAGCAGAGCGGGCGGTAGTCGGGGTGCGCCAAGCGTCAGTCTTGCTTGCAATGCTGCGCGGATCGACACGTGGGCATGCTGGCGGCAATAGCGGTGGTCGACAGAACTACGACGTTACCGGACCCTGGTGCATGCGCGGAGAGGAGATGTGACGGTGGGCTACGGCGCCGTACGTGATCGCTTCTGGCTGAGGCTGCGGCAATTGAGGGACCCCGAGTGACTGTTGGATCTCCTCGATTTTGATCTCGGCAGTCAAAGCCACTTGAGGCTGTGAGGAAGGGAATAACTTTTGAAGATCCTCCCGCATGACTGCTCTGATTGTCTCAAGCAGGTCGTCGGTGCCCAATTTGAACTTCGGCGTAGTTTGCTTAGATAGTACGGCATTTTGTTTGCCGGTTCCTCAGTTCCAGTGCTTTGTCGATGTCAGTAGCCTCGCAAAAAACACTTTGACGGTCTTCGGTTAATTTTATCACTTTCTGGCGAAAAGTTCTTGCTTCACACCATGCATGAGTAGGCGTAAGGTCATCTTCTCAGATGTTTCTGTGTCGCTGTGGCGGAATACATGGCTTATTTCTTCTGTAAAGATCGCAACATTCTCGTTAGGTAGCTGCACTTGGGCTTCCAATCGAACTTCGGCCATTTCTTTTCATAGAGCGCTCATGAAGGTCCTCAGGAATTCACTGCGCAACATGTCCCATGTTGTTAAAGTGGACTCCCAGTTCTCGAAACATGTCCTCACGGCATCTTTCAAGAAAATGTACAAATGGCATAGCTTATCCTCAGAGGCCCACTTGTTGAAGGCTGAGGCCCTTTCGAAAATCTCCAGCCAGGTTTCTGGATCCTCCGACGAAGCTCCACGGAAGGTAGGTCACTGCCTGGGTTGGTGAAGCACAGTGTGGGACGCGGGGTCTGCCATTGTAATTACTGACTTGGCCACGATGTTTCTCGTCGTCTCAGGCAAAAGTCCCTGCTTCAGGGGCAGACCTTGCAGTCTTCGGCTAGCTCCGTTGTCCGTGGGGACGTTAGCGTTATCCTCGGATATCATGCTTGGATCGCGGCTTTACGGGGGCGTTCAGTACATGAACGCATTGGCACATCTCCCACACTTAATGGGGAAAACACAATATCAAAACTGTGAGTAATGAAATTGAATTTTAATGGTTGAACTTCTGCCCCCTACGACAGTGGCGAGCAAAGTCGGCGATCACCGGAATCTGATCATCGGTTAAACCCGCTGAAGCGCGTCGGCTTTTATACATCACTCGTCGAACGTTCTAGTGTAATCACTGGTGCCCATGTGGTTTCCAGAAACTACTACACAATTCGGGTCGCGCATGCGATCTGATGATAGATGGTGCAGCGAGAACGTAGACAGCACACCAAATGTATTACAACGTTCACGTAAGTTGCAAATTATGCAGGCGTATCTTGTGCTGAACAATAAAATTTAACATTTGCTAGCCGGTGAAACGCATTGACCAGAGAAACATAAACAAGTGCGCGTGTCAATATGCAAAAAAAGTTATCGGTTCATCAATATTCCTAACCTTGTGTATTTTACTAACTTAATGGTTGGTATACCAATCACAGCGAAACATAAAACATAACAAACAATATGATTGATAACTCAATTGAACACGCAACATACGTAGGCAAAAGAAGAGCTGTGTACGTGTGAAGGAGAGCAACAATTCTACATACGACCAAACAACAGCAATGTTTCTGGGGGGTAACATCCATGAACTTGTGTGTTTTTTTTTCACCATAGTATGTGGGTCAACATTCGGGCGCTAATGATCACTGATGTCCTGTAATTTCGGCCGGTTCAGTTCTAATGTAGCGTTTATGTTATGAACTTGTTTTCCACGATTCCTGTTCATTTTTGAAAATCAATGAATTATCGGTTAACCGATTTTACAGATGATATTGCCGTTTCTTTTACAGACACAGATCACAAATACACAGCCCAAAGCCTGTACAGTGACTTCAAAACATGCTCCATCTTTAAGTATTATTGGGAACACGAAAGTAAGTATGACGTGTCTTACCATTACGAAACGCGTGCTCAACACAATACAAAGATTATCAGTACAATTATTTGTATACTGCTAAGTTGTGCAATGGTACAGTATACTGTACTATTGCACAACTTATGTTAGAAAAGGCATGCATAAATTTGGCAAGACCTATGCCATGAACAAATGACAGGTCAGTTATAAAAACTGCCAGCAACTCAGACTAAGCTTTCTGGATGCAAAACTTCGAAGAAGTGGAGGCGAACGTTAAAAACACACAATTTGAAGTTGCCAAAGTATTAAACCATGCGCAATACATCGTCATGCCGAGATAAAAAAATGTTAGTATTGTAGGATTCAGGAATGAAGGCCATTACATTTGAGGGACAGGGATTTCATTGAAAAAATATATTTAAAAAAATTCACCGTGCATCGGCACACAAGGTATTATTATGCGCTAATCATTAGGCTTAAATAAAGGTTCCTACGTGATGGCCTTCGAAGAAACGACGATTACGTTTCGTGCGTACGTTAGGGTACATTTTTCTTCCCTCGAATTTCTCTATTATCGCTTCCGCTTTCCAGGGTGACCTCCTAGATGCTTTTTAGGGTAAATTCCTCGTCTCATTATGTGCGCCACCTCTCTAAATAAACTTTTCCTGGCTGCGCTTGCTGGGCATGCTCTTTTAGCAAAGACTTCAGCTAAGTCTACAACTTTATGAATACACATTCTTTACGCTGTGCGGCATCGCTTGGACGCTGCTTCCGGTGTCACACTTCAATATGTATGCAAGCTTGTAAATAAAGATTTTCTAACGTTAACGCATTTCGTGATGTCCCATAATTTAAACATATAAGCAGATAAGCGTTTATGTTCTCAGGTTCCTCAAATACATGAAGAGTGCCATCTTTGAATGAAGCAGTCGCCTTAGCGAAAGGAGCAGTATTTTAGTTGGCATTAATGCCACAAAAATCGCGAGCCTTCATACCATAGTGTTTGCCGGAAACTCTGCGCATGAGGTGCGGCAGCGCTTCTGTCACCCGCTCGAGTTTCAAGATAGTAAACGTGTTGCGGTCGTTGCTCTGGATGTGAAGGCCCAGAATCCGGAGTGTGTCGACCTCCGGGATAGGTCATCCGGGCAGAGCAACAGTGATGGGGGCCGCGGGAAGAGTACGTGGTGAGAACGCATGATCAGTATCTGAGGCTTTTTCAGGGAACAGGAGAGGTCACTGCTTTGTGCGTGTAGTTGTGTGATATTTGCGGCGCTTTCTGAAGTTTTCTCTATGTCGCCATTACTGCCGGGGGTGGTCCGCAGCGTGATGTCGTCTGCATAGAGGGTGCGGTGAAGGTGAGGGATTGTGTGATGAGCGCAGGCTAAGGGAATTAGTGTGTTATTGAAAAGGGGAAAAGACAGAGCGTCGCGGAGTGCGCACTTCGTTAAGGGTGTATGGAGGGGACGCATGGGAGCACATATGAATCTCGGCTGTGCCTGCCGAGAGGAAGGCTTGTATGTAGGCGTACATGCTGGCACCTACATTGAAAGGGGAGCGATCCGGCCATGATCCCTTGGTGTTCTACGTGATCAAAGGCTTTTAACATGTCCAGGCCCAAGATAGCTTTAGTATGAGCGCAGATGAGAGGAACAAAAATGTCCTGCGTCTATTGAAGCATGGCATCTTAGGTAGAGAGGCATGGGCGGAAGACCGCCATGCTGTGCCGATATAGGTTGTGGTCGTTGATGTGCTGATTGAGCCTGTTTAAAGCACCATGATCGAGCAGTTTCCCGAGATATGATGTGAGTGAGATGGGGCGCAGGTTTGATATGGCGCGGTGTTTGTTTCGTTTGGCAATGAAGGTCATTTTCGCAGGCCGCCAAGACCGTGGCAGGGTACCTTTTCTCCACAATTCATTAAAATATTCTGTAATCTGTCTGATCGATTGATCATCCAGGTTACGGAGCATGGAGTTTGGGATCTGCCCCTTCCCGGTACAAATCTTGAGCGGATCTTTAAGGCCATGCGGACCTCTTGCTCCTAAATATTGGTGTCCAGGGCCTCCTTCGGCGCTCCTGTGTAGGGTGGTAGAGGGGAGGAGGTGCCAGGTGCCATATATTCTTTCCCAATTTGGTTCAGATGGGTGTGATACTGTCCGTGAGTGTGTTAGGTCGAGAAGGTGCCGTAGAAGTTGCCATGCGTTCATGGTAGATAGTTTGCCAGATATAATGTTGCACACCTGAGCCCAGTCGGAACGCCACAGCTCCTCGGCATGTGCAGCGATTTGTGTCTGTAGCGTGACTTGTCGGCGTTTTAATTTTCTATTACCTTTCGGTCGTTTACATCTCTCCGGGAGGATTTGGTGTGCTTCCCAGAGATACGATAGGCTCGTGTTCAGTATGTGGGTGACGTGGTATTGTGTTTTGCTTGTGCGGTTAAATCGCTTAGGAGAGATGTGACGCAGTCATCAATGTCTTGTATCGGGGTGTCTGGAGCTTCTTGGCATGCGGACTGGATTGAGTCCCAGTTAATAAGATTGTGGGCGAGTAGTTTAGGGCTGTGTTGTGTGTAAGTTACTTCGATGGCGATAACGTAATGGTCGCTTCTGAGTGTGTGCTGCGTACGTGACAACGAGAGTCCTTTGAGGCAATGGCTGAGTGTAAGGTCAAGAATACTCTCCCAGGTTACACTACTGCCGCTTGGGGTTGGTGTGTGAAAGTTAAGTGCAGTGAGGCGCACGTCTTGAATGGTTGTCCAAAGCCTGCGACCCTGTGTTGTGATGTACCGATAACCCCAGTCTGTATGCGGAGCGTTAAGGTCGCCTCTCAATAGTAGGGGATTTCGGCCAGCGACGCGATGAATTTTCTGGAGTAGCGCATCAATACTGGTCGTCGCCTAGGGTGGGGTGCGGTACACGTTGGCAATAAAGATCGGAGGTGTGTTACACCTCCGATCTTTAGCTAGGTAGTAGTGCAAAGTAGAAATGTGGCCATCCGAGCGGTGTCCGTGATGTAAGAGTGTACGAGGTGGTTACTGGTAAGTTTGGCTTGGTGTTGTGTGTCCTGTAACAAAAGGAGCTTAGGTATGGCAAGTAGGGTACGTATTAGGAGTTGCAGTGGCGCGAGCTGGCCCCACAAACTACGGCAGTTCCATTGGATTGGTGACAGGTGGGTAGAATTTACCCGACCCTCCATATTGGGGCGTAGGTGGGGCGATGATAAGTCCTCGTGGTGGTAGTTGAAGTGGCATAGGAGGAGTAGGTGGGTGTAGGATAGAGGTAGGGGACCCCTCATGTGAAGAGCTGGTATTTTTCTCTAGCCTCTAAAGGCGGGTCTCAAATTTTGGAAAAGTAAACTCGGTAGTTAGGCTTAGGCGTGTGAAGGGTGTGTCCATCTGTTGTTATAGGCGGGAAAATAGCTGCTCCGCGAATGTTAATTTTGTTTCCAGGCGCACCTCCAAGGCTCCCAAGTTATTGTCAAATTTCGATTCCAACTCTTTAAGCCAAGCGTGATATTCGTCATGCGAGTCTGATGTGCGTTTTTTTATGGGGGGTGGGGCGGCTGTGGCAGGTGGGTTGGGTGACTCCACAGTGGGTCAGATGATTCGTTCTAGGGAGGGATGTTAGTGAAGGGAGGAGGGAGAAAGGGTTGTGCGGTAAAAGTGTTCTGAGGCGGCTTCCCTCCACACACAGCGCCCTACGCTCCTGGTCAGAGAAGTCTGGGGTACGTGGAGTTTTTTTTGTCAGTTTTGTGGTCACGTTGGGCGTTTTCAGCTTTTCGGCTCATGTCGGCGGGTCTGAGCTCTTGGAGCGCCCTGTTTGTTGTCCGGTAGATGATTCTAGGCATTCGGATCCCGCAATGCGTAGTAAGCGGTTGTCTACTCGTCGTCGCGATCTTGCTTCGCGTTCGGAGGTGGATTTGGTTGTTCTAAGAAGCTGGTGGTGCTTGCATTCCCTGGTCCCTGACAAGTCTTCGAAATTTTGGCCTATTACCTTGTAAATTGAAAGAATGGCTGTATTTCACTCACGCACGTTCGGTACTTAAGTACGCGTGTATCTGCTGGGATCTTTATACGTGTCAGTTAGTCGATTTACTTGAAAAAATTGAAAATAGGGTGGTTCGATTCGTTCTGGGTAATTAGGACAAAAGCCTCAGTATCACCAAAATCAAGCGCCGGCTTCATTGACAGGATCTAAAGTACAGAAGAAAGTGCCTCAGACTTAAATTTTTCACAGTGGTTACCATTCTAAAACAGGCTTTGAAAGTAACAAATATATTACATTGCCGTCGTATATCTCGCGTAGAAGGGACTATGCCTTGAAACTTCATGAACTTCCTTTTAAGGGTGACACCTTGGGTCACGAATTTTTCGATAGGACCATGAGGGAGTGGAATGCTTTCCCGTGAAATATTGTAGGTGTACAACGTAATGAAAACTTTTACCACGCTTTATATGTTGAAATGAGTGACAATTCATGTTGATGCGTATGTACTCCCTGCTGTAATGCCTTCCAAGCCCCCCCCCCCCCCAATGCAGGTACTCAATAAATAAATATATTAGTGCGGGCATTGCAAATGATGCAGACTGGAGTGCACGCTGGAGTTGGCTCCTTATGGTGTAACTCGTCGCATCTGGGGCACTTGTGCCTCCTCGGTTGGATAAAGACATCCGTGTGGTGGCCTATGTTCCGGCAGTTACTGCAGGTCTCGACCATTGGTGTATAGGGCGTGCGCAGATGCAGTCCTCCGCCATATACAATTTTTCGGGGCACGATTGCTTCTCCGAAGGTGATGAGTATCGAACGTGCGAATCCCATTCATCAATCGTCTAGTAAAGTTGAATGCGGGTTGCGGACGATACACTCTGCTAGGAGTTCTTGTGGCAATTCTATCCAGTAGGCGTTCGTAATAACTCCCCTAACTGAGCCATTAGTACCCACGGCGTGCAATATATGCCACCGTGGCATACCCAAGTAGGTCGTAGATGATGTGCTCGAGTTGTACGAATTTGGGAGCGTCATCTTGATTCTCCGCAGACACTATGCAAGTGTTATTGACGGGGTGAACCCGAAGTGTCCGCGTAGATGGGCCAGTCAGTGAAGCGGCCTGCATGAGAGTGGTGAGGAGGTAGCGTGGCTGCAGCGTCGTCAGGTCCAGGCCTCCATGGGAGCGAAAGGTCAATTTATATTAGTCTCGGGGAAGAGCCAGTAGTTGCTCGATCTTTTGTGCAGCTGTACGAATCGCGCGTGGCTGCACGGAGGTGCTGTGCAGTGCGACAGTCGTGGCAGTCTCCAGCGTAATGACTCTGCGTCTCCCTAAAGCAGGATCGGTATTTGTACCTTGTGCCGCTTTTCTGGTTTTTGGTGGTTCGCCTGGGTTCTCAAGTGCTGGGTCATACTGGGCGGGTGCATGTCCGTACCTTGCACCTGAACCTCCATGCTGGCCACAGAAGGGGAGGTTCCGTCGTGATACGTTGCGAGGCCTAGCATGGCAGTGGCGCAAAGGGGCCTGGTTTTCGGACATCGTGCCCCCCTAGGGCTCGCCAAAAGCTTAGGAGGGGTCAGTAAAGAGCGAACACCTGTGTGAAGGCGTTGGTATAACTGTGGGCCCTCGATTTATCAGCGACTGGCCATTTTCGCTGCCACAGTGCGGAGCCGACGCGAAAAGGATCCCAGTGGCCAGTCCTAGGAAGACGACGATCCATGGGAAACGGCGACAAGTCCACCTACGGGATTTCGTTACGTCTCACCGGGTCCGCATAGCGATATGTGCAATCGAATCGAAAGACACAGACATGGGTTGCATGGGCACGCCGCTGGGCTCCGTCATCTCTCCCATGATCTTTAAGCTCGTGCTTCCAGGGGTACAACGGAAACTAGCAGAGATAGGAGGCCTCCACCACAGCTTGTATTGCAATAACATCCCGCTCTGGGTTCCGAAGGAAATGACGGCCACGGAAAGGAAACGTTTTAAGGAGGCCGTCGACGCGGTGCGCTACTACGTGCGTGGCACGGGCCTCTTGTGCTGCGCGCCCAAATCGGAGCTACTGCTCTACAGACCCACGCGCAGGGTCCGCAAACCCAAGAACGCCGATTCTGCAGTCAAACGCATAACAAGAAATTAGAGGAGTTAAATCGAATGGCACCATCGTCCTGCAAGTTCACAACATTAGGGCATTGACTGGGCTTGCACTTCACGGTCAACAGTTACAACGTAACTTTACGCACACTAAAGCGCGTGCTCGACGAAACGATCCAGTTGCTGAAACGCATCACAAATAGGCGCAGTGGAATGAAGAAAAGCAATATGATCCGCCTTGTACAGGCGTTCGTAACCAGCCATATAAAGTACGTCGCCTCCTACCTCACGCCGCAGGCTACCGAACGAACCCAGCTATACCACCTCATCCGCAATGCGTGTGAATGTGCTATTGGTTTACCAATCAATACTGGCATGGATAAATTTCTGTAACTGGGATTAGTTAATATGCTGGATGAGAAAGTCGAAGCACACAATGTCACGCAGTACGAGAGTTTAGCAAAGAATAGAACCGAACGACATCCTCTAGACGCTGGTCATCAGCTACCACACGCAGCCCGGAGAAAAGCTCGGAATACCCATAGCGATTCGCGAGCGCATCTTCGCTTAACCGTGGCCCAAGGATATGCTCCCGACGCATCTCATCGGTAGAGGTAGCAGGCGCGCCCGATACTTGGAAAAGAAATACGGCAGCAACAAAGAAACGGTTTGCATAGAAGCGGCTCGTTACAAGCGAAGACGCCGCTTAGCGGTTCCAATCACGGACTACAACGGAACTTGCATTACGAGTGGGGCGATGCACGGATGAGACGGAGACGGCCGCGGAAGCGTCGATATCCATCGCGGTAGCCACCACAGACGCTGAGGGGATAATAAGCGACTCGCAGGCGGCGATATGCCAATACGCTATTGGCCGGATCTCATGGGAAGCGGCCCATATTCTCCAACATCAAAACGGCAAAATTTGCCGCAAGAACGACAGTTTCCTCGTATGGACCCCCCTCCCCCTCACAAGGACCCCCCGCTCTCGGGCAACGAGACGGACCACGCCGCGCCTCGAGTACTTACCTGCCGAGCCACGATGCCTGCCAGCTGTGCCTTCCACCGCGAGAGCGAT
The DNA here is from genome assembly GCF_050947875.1 of Dermacentor variabilis. Lineage (NCBI taxonomy): Eukaryota > Metazoa > Arthropoda > Arachnida > Ixodida > Ixodidae > Dermacentor > Dermacentor variabilis. The sequence continues at coordinate 49,498,468 of NC_134573.1, forward strand.
GCGGGAGTGGACGAGGTGGGATCACATAACTACGTTCCGGCACATCATACAACATACAGATTAAAGAGATGCGAATATCCACCATCGCACGCCAAACAAAATATGAAACAAGTGGCTGACTAGACACCATTGCAGACACACAGGTATCCGAACCCGGTGGCCCTGCGCCTCTGCTAGCCCGAGCTTTATTAGTCAAACAAGTGCACCGCGTGCGGAGTCATGAGTGACGCTGCAGCCCATGCTGTGGGAATGCACCGGTAGCGACCAGCAGGAGTCCCCGGCGGAAGGGGTAGACACGGCAGTCTCGAACCGCAGGGCACGATGGGAGGCGGCCCTGCTCAGCCACAACCTCGCCGATCAACTGTGGGCCGTTCGGCACGCCATGGAAGCCGCCCGTGTCCAAGGACTCGAGGCCGTCACCTAGGCTGAAGTCCTTATGGCCTCACCCCGCACAAATTACTAGACATTTTGAATGAAGTTTCCCTTCACTCACTGAGTAATGACACAAAATCTGTTGCAAATACAAGCATACAACAGTGTATGTTAGTACTAATACTTCTTGTGCAGTATTTCCGATCGTCACGGGCCATCGATAGCATATTTTTGTGATCTAACGTCGCAATTAGGAATGTTACGACACACATTTTTCAAAGAACCATCCTAAGCATACACATCAACTTTACGTACATCTTTCCCTATCGACATTCGTCATTGCATGCAGACATATGTTTGTCGCATTTATATGGCCATACACTAACATCTTCAGCTAGGCACCATCATCAGCATCAGCCTGGCTACGCCCACTGCAGGGCAAAGGCCTCTTCCGCACTTCTCCAACTACTCTGGTCATGTGCTAATTGTGGCCTTATTTTCCCTGCAAAATTCTTTATCCCATCCGCCCACCTGACTTTCTGCAGCCCCCTGCTACACATCCATTCTCTTGGAATCTAGTCCGTAACCCTCAATGAAAATCGGTTATCTTCCCTCCTCATTACTACCCAGCCCAAGCCCCATTTCGTATTCTTCATTTCAATTGAGGTATCACTAACTCGCATTTGTTCCCTCACCCAATCTGATCTCTTCTTATCCCTTAACGATACACCCATCACTCTTCTTTCCATGGCTCGCTGCGTCGTCCTCAATTTAAGTAGAACCATTTTTTGCAAGCCTCGGAGTTTCAGCCAGCCCCGTAGGTGTACTGTTAAGGCACAGCTGTTATACATGTTCCTCTTGAGGGAAAATAGCAAGCTGCTGCTCATGATTCCTATAAGAATGCAGCAACCAAGCCTCGGCCCTAAGTCCCCAGCAGCTCCGAAGCAATTGACCACGGCGGCAGTCAGACCTGTGATGCCACAGAGGGTCCTAAGAATTTATGGATCCGGACAGGCCGCCACTGGAATTTGAACCTGCGAACGTTTAGCTCTAGAACGTTATCTAGTGAAGCGAGTCTAGCAGTGCTATTGGAGGAATTCATCATCATCATCATCTCCTTCGTCGTCGTCGTCATCATCAACATCAGCCTGGTTACGCCCACTGCAGGGCAAAGGCCTCTCCCATACTTCTCGAACTGCCCCGGTCATGTACTAGCTGTGGCCACATCGTCGCTGCAAACTTCTTAATTTTATCCGCCAACCTAACTTTCTGCCGCCCCATGCTACGCTTCTCTTCCCTTGGAATCCAGTCCGTAACCATTAATGACCATCGGTTATCTTCCCTCCTCATTGCATGTCCTGCCCATGCCCCATTTCTTCTTCATTTCAACTAAGATGTCATTCAGTCGCGTTTGTTCCCTCACCCAATCTATTATTTTCTTATCCCTTAACGTTACACCCATCATTCTTCTTTCCATAGCGCGTTGCGTCGTCCTCAATTTAAGTAGAGCCCTTTTCGTAAGCCCAGGTTTCTGCCCCGTACGTGATTACTATTGGGAGGAATTAACGGGCATTAAATGGGATATAATAGGGCTCAATGAGGTTAGGAGGAAAAAAGAAGCTTATACAGTGCTAAAAAGCGGGCACGTCCTCTGCTACCGGGGTCAACGGAGAGACAAGAACTAGGAGTCGGATTCTTGATTAATAAGGATATAGCTGGAAGCACACAGCAATTATATAGCATTAACGAGAGGGTGGCAGGTCTTGCTGGAAAACTTAATAAGAGGTATAAATTAAAGATCGTACAGGTCTACGTACCTACATCCAGTCATGATGACCATCAAATCGAGAGCTTCTATGAAGACCTGGAATCGGCGATGGGTAAAGTAAAAAAAAAAGAACACTGTACTGATGGGCGACTTCAATGCCAGGGTAGGCAAGAAGGAGGCTAGAGACAAGTCAGTGTGGGAATATGGCATAGATTCTAGGAATATCAGGGGTGAGATATTAGTAGAGTTTGCAGAATGAAATAATTTGCGGATAATAAATACCTTCTTCCGCAAGCGGGATAACCGAAAGTGGACGTGGAAGAGCCCGAATGGCGAGACTATAAATGAAATAGACTACATAAGCTGCGCTAACCCTGGCATCATGCGAGATGTGGATGTGCTCGGGAAGGTGTGCTGCAGTGACCATAGGATAGTAAGATCTCGAATTAACCTAGACTTGAGGAGGGAATGGAAGAAACTGGTACATAAGAAACCGATCAACGAGTTAGCGGTAAGAGGAAAACTAGAGGAATTCCGGATCAAGTTATAGAACAGGTATTCGGCTTTAACTCAGGAAGATCTTACTGATGAAGCTATGGACGACAGTCTTATGGGCATCATTAAGGAGTGTGCAATAGAACTTGGTGGCAACTTCGTTAGACAGCCTACAGGCAAGCTATCGCAGGAGACGAAATATCTGATTAAGAAAAGCCAATAACTGAAAGCCTCTATACCTACAGCTAGAATAGAACTGGCAGAACTTTCCAAGTGAATCAACAAGCGTACTGACATAAGGATCTTTAATATGGATAGAATTGAGCATGCTCTCACGAACGGAGGAAGTCTAAAAGCAGTGAAGAAGAAACTAGGAATAGGCAAGAATCAGATGTGCGCGCTAAGAGAAAAAGCTGGCAATATCATTACTAATATAGAAAAGATAGTTAAAGTGTCTGAGAAGTTCTATACAAATTTATAAACACCAGTGACACCCACGACAATTATCGAAGCCGAAATAGTCTAGAGGAACTTGACATACCATAAGTTACGCCGGAAGAAGTAAAGAAAGTTTTGGCAGCTATGCAGAGGTGGAAGGCAGCTGGGGAGGATGAGGTAACAACAGAGTTGTTGAAGGACGGTGGGCAGATTGTTCTAAAAACCTGGCCATCCTGTATACGCAATGCCTCAACACCTCGTCTTAATAGTCTTAATCCATAAGAATGGGGTCGCCAAAGACTTGAAAAATTATAAACCGATCAGCATACTGTTCGTTGCCTTCAAAGTATTTACTAAGGTAATCGCACATAGAATCAGGAACAGGAACCAAAGGACTAAAGGAGGATTTCGTAAAGGCTCCTCAACAATAGACCATATTCACACTACCAATCAGGTGATGGAGAAATGTGCGGAATATAACCAACCATTATATATAGCTTTTATAGATTACTAGAAAGCGTTTCATTCAGTCGAAACCTCAGCAGTCATGCAGGTATTACGGAATGCGGCTGTGGACGAGCTGTATGTAAAAAAAAATGGCCAGGGTTAGCTTGGTTAAGCCAAGAATGCGTTGCATATTGCGCGGTCAGGTTGTGGCTGCGGCCGCGCGCGACCGCGCGAGTTGGGGCCCAGCTTTTCCTCCGTGACGTCACGCGCCGGCGCAGCGCCCCTAGCGGGAGGAGCGGGAGTCAGGTGGTGGCTGCGGCCGCGCGCGACCGCGCGAGTTGGGGCCCAGCTTTTCCTCCGGCTGTCGTGACGTCACGTCACGTGGTTGCGCTAAAGGTCAATGGTGACTGCCCGGCCGCGCCCAAGGGCTGAACTGAGTGATTGCAATATGCAACGCATAATAGTGAAAGATATCTATAGTGGCGCCACGGCCACCGTAGTGCTCCACAAAGAAACCAACAAAATTCCAATAATAAGGGCGTCAGGCAGGGAGATACGATCTCTCCAATGCTATTCAGCTAGGCATAATGGTACACAGCTCTAATCGTGATCACAATCGTTCTTTGATCAATCGTGCTCACTAGCATGTCTCAAATCACACGGGCTGCACCGCTTGCTTGTGAGTTGCTAGATCGCGCTTTCGTCCTTAGATTTTCTCTCTTGCGGTGACATTTTATGGTCACGTGAGCAACCAACTATAGTAGGAGCTTTGGTATGATGTCACAATGCAACGTAGCATTGCGATGTAGCATGTTGCAACCATATTGCAACTTAACGGAAAAAAAACAGGTTAGAGCTCCATATAGGGAAGATCCTAAACTGAATAAACAGCGCCAGGTATTTGACGCGATCGATAATTACCTTATACACATACTAACGTTCATTAATTTAAAAAATCACACTTGTGGGGAATGTTTGTTTTGCTTTCTAAACAAGAACTCGGTGCCCTCAGAATACCACCGCAGCAACGTGGCCGTTGCTGTCAGATGCATGAGTGAACTAAGCTTTAGTAGTCGTTCAGCAATTACAGTGATGTACCGTGGCTGCAAAAATGCCAACTATCGCACATTCGAAGGCAAGCCTCAAAAACTAATTTTGTAGACTTGTGCCCCTACTGTTTCCCGCAAGAGTTAACGTATGAGTGCTCTTTTTATTTCTCTTTCCTCAGATGAAAATTCGCGAAGGTGCGCGATGATGAACTTCAAGGACGCATAAAAAACATTCATCGGGCTGGTTCCCTGAAAGCCTTGTACTAGGCAGCTGATAGTTGCACTTTGTTGCAGGCGCTTTGTTCCTACGTCTGACGGAATACATGCTCCGTGGTCCGAAGACTTATAGAACTCGCACTCCACCTACCGAATTTTATACGTTCTACTGCCTTCAGCATGACCAGGCGTGGCTCAAAGATGTTTCTATTGAATATATTTCAGTCTAATTGTTTCGAAATATAGCTAAAGTCAAAAAATCCCCCAGTGCTTCCTTCAAAAATTACCATAGGGGACCCTGGTGCTCAGATTGTTGAGCTGCCCTAGGAACGACCTAGCCCAAGAAAAACGTATGGCTAAACATATTTACCTACTTCTTTTATAATATTAGCTGCAACTGAAACACCGTAAGCCGATTCTGCGGCCCTATAACGTAAAACTATTCCAATAGGTTTTTATTCCAATCTCCTCACATAAAATTTGCGTAACCGTCGACGCAAGTATTCGGCGTTGACCAGCAGGGCTGTTTACCAGAACAACCAAACGCTCTCCTCGTTTTTTGGAAGGTCTATTTTGTTTGCTTTAAAAACAAATAACATTGCCTACACGGAGCAGCTTGTCTTATCTAATTGCTGAAGGGAGGCGAGGAGCACGCTCACGTGGAACGCGAATCGATGCGGCCGAAGTGAGTGCACTGAAAATCAATAACCGCATGAAGAGTGTGGTGCCCGCGCCTGCGATTGGTCCGCTTTCCCTTACTTAGCTTGAGGTGTCTAGTCGAAAATCGTAGCGGCATCCAACGGAAGGTTAAGAATGCCGCTAAAACGGATTCTCAGCAAAGAAGAGTTTGCAGAGCGAGGTCCTAAACATGCCGAAAGTGCTCAATAACGCTTCACGGCTACGCAAAATGTATTATAGTGCGCAAATAAACCCATGCTGTCCGGCAAATGTGAATAGCCAGTGCCGGAGTGATCGGCGGCAGCCATCTTTTATTACTTTTGGAACGGGGCAGCCTGCGGCTATTCAGAAAAAAAGTTCTGTTTTGTTCGGCATATCAATGCATCTTTAACGCGTACATGTCACTTTAACGCGGTGAATTTTCGCGGTTTCATGACACCGCGTGACAGGCTTGTGAATTGGGTGCAGCCTTAAAGTTTTTGACCAATAGCCGAGGGCTAATAACGATATGGCGTCGAATTAGAAATTACTATTTTTCTTTTGTTGCATTAAATCATGCCTATTCAATGTGTACGCGTCATATCAGATAGGGAGCTATCGCACTTTTCAGGACGTCTCGTGAAAGACAGTCGAAGGGAGGGTGCTTCAAAAAAGTTTTCGAGCAATCGGGGAGGGCGGATTGCCGAAATGAAACAGAAAAGTTTGGAATAGCTTTACGTTGCAGTGCCACTCGTCCATTTACAGAGTTTAAATCAGAGTGTCTCTAAAACGCATTAGTGTTTCAGCGGTAATATTACCGCGACGACTAGTTATCGCTCATGCTGTAAAAGGTTCGCCTTTTAGCTCGGACATCGATGGCACTCTTACCAATGAGTCAGCAGCTACCCATAGACTGATCACGAAGAGGTTTTACGCTATCGCCATAATTACGCTTGAACCGAACCTAACATATGCGTTTGTCGCTTAACCGGTTCTCGCAATTCGGCTGAATCTTTCCTTGTGAAATTGCCAAGGGATTTGGCAATTTGGACACCTAGAGATAAATACCGTAACACAGATTTTTCTATAGAAACGTGTGGAAACTAGATGTATATTTCGGCAGCTGCTGCGCGTGAAAACTGTAGGAGATGTATTTCTGCCGACAGCGTTAGTCTCTCCCTATAATGTACTTGTTTCAGAAAAAAAAAAGAACATTGTGGCTCCACATCCTTTAACCCATGCGGTGGATGCGTGTGAACGTCCAAATTTCTATGAAGATTCGATCTTCGGATACATTAGTGACTAGTTATAAATACCAATACATATCGAATATTAGTGAAAATTTCAAACCGCCAAGAGGCATAAAAATGGAGCAAATGTGCAACAAATTTATCCCCTATGTACAGAGGTCAGATGAAATGCGAGAGCCTACGGAGTGGACGAGTGTACGTCACTCTTGAAATCAGACTTTACAGGCTAAACTGACTTCATGTGCACTAACCATTGAGCACTGAGCATGCGAATAGACTTTCCATTTGCTCCTATTTCTAAATCTGTGCTTTTAATAAACTCTTTCCTGTGGGCATTGAAACGACAAAAACTTGCTAACGTGAATGTGCGGATGCGTAGGTGGTATTAAAGGGTAAAACACATGCTCATTATTTGAAAACTGTTGAGGTCATATTCGATATTACAATAAATTGTGGCCTCATTAGGCTCGCACTTCATTAAATCACGCAAATTACAATTAACACAGCACTACTATCCAGTATTGCTCTTGGCAGTAGTAAGTCGTTATTTTCTCTCATTTACTTTGCTACGTTTTTAGCCAAAAAATGTATCGTGTATACGTGCACTCGTCAAAATTTTTCTTATCAGTTCCTGCACTCGCAAAATAAAGAGCATGTACTAAAAAGTATTAGTTTTCATATCAAAACAAACCAGCGCATTTTACATTTGCAATATCGCTGACCAAGGTAACACCCAAATGAAGTTTAAATGACTTGTATTCACGTAATTTTCCACATTTATGAGGCGCAATACCAAGAGCTTTTTAAAATATATTTGACATTACCGCGGTAACTCAGTCAGAGAGTAAGATAGAGAAATGTTTGGTCAGAAATTAGTCCTGTAGCATAGTGATTTCATGACAATGTTCCTTGCCGGTTGATTGATTTAGTCCTAAGAAGAAAAACGTTGGGAAACAACAACTTAATTCTTAAATACGTAGTCTAGTGACAAGAACTATAATGTTTCTGCGCGCTTGTAGCCAGTACTACACAGGTGTAATGAACTTCTGTTTACTGGAACAAATCGTTTCAATTCAGAGTGCATCATGTGGGTGGCAAGAGGATACGAGGATGAAGTACCCGACATGTGCATTCATGAATTTAATTGTGCCTGTGGTCCTGCCATCCCTCTGTATATCCAACCCATATGCAAGAAGTCATGAAAAAGTGAATAAACAGGAAGAAGACATGTTGCACTATTCAGTTAAACAAAGTGACATGTTTGCCTCAATAAAGATGCCTGATTTTCGTTCACTTTGTTTGTCTATTCTTCAGCTGCCTAAATTTTTGCTACCTGGTTGTTTGCAAGATATTACCCACAGCCTATTTTTCTGCAGCACTTGCTCAATTTTGTCGTGCTCAAGTTGCTTCTACAGTTTGTGTTTAGTTCATACGATTACCTAAAGGGCCTCTGAAGTGGTTTTAAAAAACATTTGTGAATGTCTGGGTACAACTACTGTAAAACAAGTCAAAATTTAAGTGAAGCGTCTCATATGAAAAGAGGTACGGGCAATTACAAGTTACCTTCCTCTCTAGCCATGCATTTCCTCCTCAACTTGTTCTCCGAGCGCCGGGCTAAACTCCGCCCTCACTTCTTCTGCGTCAAGATGCGACGTAGTGTCGTCTGCTTCCGGTTGCCTTAAGCCGAGACCGCACGTACGCTTGCGAACGCGCGTAAGCTCGCGTCCGCGCACCTAGCACCTGCCGCGCCTCGCGAGTAATGGTGGTTTGCTTCCACAAAGACGCGCGACAGCGCGCGCTCACTGGGCTCACTCACAGACGCCTTGGTAGGCACCGCTTCGTACTTTGTTATCGACAGTGTTTCAAAATGCTTCAATTTATATAAACGTAATTGTAATATTTTTATAGCTGTTAGAGCAGCGTAAAAAGGAAAGAAGAACCACTTTCTTGCACGATAGAAAACTGCTTCACCGAAAGTTGAACGTTTCGCGCCGTAGCTGCGTAGCTAGGCGCGCCGACGCGGGTCAACCGAAGCGCTCGATAACAGAGCGGAGCCGTTCCCCGAGATCACGCCGCGTTTCGACGCATACGAGCCATGCCGCACCGTCTGCGCAGCGTGGGCGCGTGAACGCGAGCTTGCGCGCGTCCGCAAGCGTACGTGTGGTCTGTGCTTTAGGGCCAGTACGCGAAGACTTTCCAACCTCTCCGCTAGCCGCTTTGCCATCAATTTACAGCGAGAGCTATCCAACCAGCGTGCACTGCGAGCGTTCTGGCGAAGCGTCGAGCGTATCAGGTATTTCGGTAACCGTATGCAAGCTTGGTAGTTTCACGGATGGGTGGAGGCGTAAACGAAAGCTCCTCCATGCTACTACCGCTGTGTTATGAAAGTGCGTTAGCGTAACCATAAGCGGCCTGAGCGGCATGCACGGTACAGCCACCGGGGGGCGCCGAGCATAACCAGCCAAAATAAAAGATAATATACTGTAATCGAGTGTCAGAAATTTTAAACATCTTCAAGGACAACGTCTTCACGATTGTGCCCCCTGCCGAAAATTTACATGAGCAGCAAATTAGTTTCATCATAACGGTAATATTAGTTCTGTGTTCGTCTGGTTAAGCTCAGTGCCGCCAAGTGGTGGCACCGTGCAGTCCGTTAACGTTCGCGTCTTCACCCATCTGACAAAACGCCCTGTCCCCTGTAGTTACCCGCATACCGGACACGCCAAAAAATTGTTATCGTGTTAGCAACCCTCCGTCGTGAAGTGACGGCCGCAAACGAGCAAATCCCGGCGCGTTCGCGCCAGGTTCGCGCCGGCAGCCCGATGCGCTTGCAGCCACTCCCCTCGTATGTTGCCTTGCAGAGAGGCACGATGTGGCAACGGACTACACGTCACCGATCGCTAGATTTGCAATTATCTAATTAATTATGGGGTTTTACGTGCCAAAACCACTTTCTGCTTATGAGGCACGCCGTAGTGGAGGACGGGAAATTTCGACCACCTGGGGTTCTTTAACGTGCACCTAAATTGAAGCACACGGGTGTTTTCGCATTTCGCCCCCATCGAAATGCGGCCGCCATGGCCGGGATTAGATCCCGCGACCTCGTGCTCAGCCGCCCAACACCACAGCCACTAAGCAACCACGGCGGGTGCTAGGTTTGCAGTGCACAGCGTAACAAGAGCGATCGACGCTGCTCGCAAAAATAAAAAGAAAAAAGGTCGAAACCAATACTGACCGTGGAGTTCGCATCAACATCGAGAAAAACGTGAAACAAGCAGACGACATTTGATGTGTGCCGGAATCGCTTCAAGTGCAGGGATAAATTATCGTTCTGTGTTCCTTTTCTTAGCAGTCGGATTCTAGATTGATAAGGATATAGATTGTAACACAGAGGAATTCTATAGCATTAACGACAGGGCGGCAGGTGTTGTTGTGAAGCTTAATAAGAGGTAAAAATAGACGGTCGTACAGGCCTACGCCCCTACATCCGGTCATGATGACCAGGAAGTCAAAAGCTTCTATGAAGACGTGGAATCGGCGATGGTTAAAGTCAAAACTAAATACACTATACTAATGGGTGACTTCACTGCCAGAATAGGCAAGAAGGAGACTGCAGACAAGCCAGTGTGGGGAATATGGCATAGGTTCTAGGAATAGCAGGGGAGATTTATTAGTAGACTTTGCACAACAGAATTATATGCCGGTAATGAATACCTCCTTCCGCAAGCGGGATAGCCGAAAGTGGACGTGGTGGAGCCCTAACACCCTGACCAGAAATTAAATAGACCTCATACTCTGCGCAAACCCTGGCATGACACAAGATGTGGACGTGCTCGGCAAGGTGCGCAGCAATGACCACAGGGCGCTAAGAACTAGAACTAGCCTAGACATGAGTAGGGAACGGAAGAAATTGGTACATAAGAAGCCAATCAATGAGTTAGCGGTAAGAGGGAACATAGAGGAATTCCGGGTCAAGCTACAGAACCGATATTCGCTTTTTAACTCAGGAAGCTGTCCTTAGTGTTGAAGCAATGAACGACAATTATATAGGCATGATTAAGGAGTGAGCAATAGAAGTCTGTCGTAACTTCATTATACAGGACACCAGTAAGGTGTCGGCGGAGACGAAAGATCTGATAAAGAAACGCCAATGTATGAAGCCTCTACCCCTATAGCTAGAATAGAACTGGCCGAACTTTCCAAGGTAATCAATGAGCGTAAGATAGCTGGCATAAGGAAGTATAATATGGATAGAATTTAACATTCTTTCGTGAACGGAGGAAGACTAAAAGTAGTAAAGAAGAAACAAGGAATAGGCAAGAACCGGATGTATGCGTTAACACACAAAGCCGGCAATATCATTGCTAATATGGATGAGATAGTTTAAGTGGCTGAGGAGTTCTCTAGAGATTTTTATAGTACCAGTGGCACCCACGACGGTAATAGAAGAGAGAATAGTGTAGAGGAATTTCACATTCCACAAGTAATGCCGGAATAAATAAAGAAAGCCTTGGGAGCTATGCAAGGGGGAAGGCAGCTGGGGTGGATAAGGTAACCGCAGATTTGTTGAAAGATAGTGGGCGGATTGTTCTAGAAAAACTGGCCACCCCGTATACGCAATGCCTCATGCCCTCGAGTATACCGGAATCTTGGAAGAACGCAAACATAATCCTAATCCATAAGAAAGGGGACGCCAAAGACTTGAAAAATTATAGACCGATCAGCTTACTGTCCGTTGCCTACATATTATTTACTAAGGTAACTGCAAATAGAATCAGGAACACCATAGAATTCCGTCATCCAAAGCACCAGACAGGATTCCGTAAAGGCTACTCAAGAATAGACCATATTCACAGTATCAATCAGGTGATAGAGAAATGTGCGGAAGACAACCAACCCTCATATATAGCTTTCATTGATTACGAGAAAGCGTTTGATTCAGTCGAAACCTCAGCAGTCATGGAGGCATTGCGGAATCAGGGTGTAGACGAGCCGTATGTAAAAATACTGGGGAGCGGCTCCCCAGCCATCGCAGTCCTCCATAAACAAAGCAACAACATCCCAATAATGAAAGGCGTCAGGCAGGGAGATACGATCTCTAAAATTCTATTCAAAGCGTGTTTACAGGAGGTATTCAGAGACCTGGATTGGGAAGAAGTGTGGCATAAGAGTTATCGGAGAATATAATAGTAACTTGCGATTCGCTGATGGTAATGCCTTGCTTAGTAACTCAAGGGACGAATTGCAATTCATGATCACTGTCCTGGGAAGCAAAGTAGAGCGGTGGGTCTAAAAATTAATCTGCAGGAAAGTAAAGTAATGAATAACAGTCTCGGAAGAGAAGAGTAGTTTACAATAGATAGCGAGGCACTAGAAGGTTTAAGGGAATCCATCTACTTAGAGCAGGTATTGACCGCCGATTCGGATCATGAGACTGAAATACTCAGAAGAATAAGAATGGGCTGGGGTGCGTTTGGCAGGCATTCTCAGATAATGAACAGCAAGTTGCCATTATCCCTCCAGAGAAAAGTGTATAACAGCTGTGTCTTACAAGTAATCAGTTACGGGGCACAAACCTGGTTGCTTACGAAAAGGGTTCTGCTTAAATTGAGAACCACGCAACGAGCTAAAGAAAGAAGAATGATGGGTGTAACGTTAAGGGATAAGAGAATAGCAGAATGGGTGAGGGAACAAACGCAACTTCATGACATCTTAGCTGAAATCAAGAAAAAGAAATGGGGCCTAGGCAGGACGTGTACTGAAGAGGGAAAATAACCGATGGTAATTATGGTTACGGGCTGGATTTGAAGAGAAGGGCTGCGTAGCAAGGGACGGCAGAAAATTAGGTGGGCGGATGAGATTAACAAGTTTGCAGCGACAACATCGCCACAATTAGCACATGACGGGGATAGTTGAAGAAATATGGAAGATGCCTTTGCCATGCAGTGGGCGTGACCAGGCTGATGATGATAATGATGATTCCATTTGAGTTACGTTTCTATAGAAACAATTTAACCAACATTTCAATTATTACGAACAAAATTTGTTCATCATAGAGTTCGAAAAATTATAAATGACGTAACCCAGGTAGCCGATCGCATAGCTCGAACAAGAGATGCCGATTCCGCTAACGACGTCTATTCTGAGGGAATGATTTAGAAATAAGGAGAGCGGCGCCGCTGCGATCGCTAGCCAAGCGTATTTTCAGAACCTTAAAGTAAATCACACGCTTCACGCAGAGCGCTTAAATGCTTTAATAAATAATTATAATCACCTGTTGTATTTACTCAGTCAGTTAGTACAATATTGTCAAAATGGATTCAGGGTCCTTCATACATTACCTGGAGCACAGAGAGCTATTCGGCCTGCTCGGCTTGACTGCTGCTAGAGATGAAGGTTATTACGCGACGAATGAATGGTGATGCCTAGGAGGAGGCTCAAAGAGCAACTCCAATAACCAGCTTTCCAATAATTTTCTTTAGATCACGTTTCCATTACAAATTTCAAGGTGGCGCGAAGTTAGCACTGCAATAGTCCGAGTAGCAAACGAGAAGAAAGCGGGTTAATCGAGGCACCCGGTTTTTATTAACTTCGTCGCCACTGGTATGAGGAGTCAAGGAAATCTTACTCTTCTTTCAAATTTTATTAAACATCTTGTTCATAGTTCCTATCAAAAAAAGCTTTGAAAAAGTTACCGGTGTTTGTACTAGTACAGGAGTATCCACACCTGTAGACATCAGTTTCGAGCGTTGTGAACAGGGCATCCGAAAATGGGGCCATTAGTTGCCAGCATTGTGGAAGTTGATAAAAGAGGGCTTCCCTTGTAGACAAAGGAAAACATTACATTTGCTGCATTTTACTCTCTTGTTGTTCCTTTGCAGTTCTCGTTTCTGCACCTCATCGCGTTTTTTAGATTGCAGAATTCGGGAAAATGGTGAAACCGATCAAAACGTTTGTCAGCGTTGGGTAGCTGCACCGGCCTTGAGTTGTTATTGGTGGGTGTGTAATTTCTTCTCTTGTTTCTGCGTGAAGAGTACCCTTAACTGATGTTTCTGCAATGTCTTGCTTGAACATTAGCTGGGAAAGCACTTCATTTTGTGGTATGTTCATGGCTTGGACGACACGTTATATTCAATACATGCATTGCACACGGAAAGGTCTACAAAGTGAGTGAAAATCCTTACCGTCCATTTTCTTGTTTTTATTCTGTAGTACGAGACGTATCCGTCGACCAAGTCGACACCACCCATGCATCTGTTGTAGTCTGGAACAATAGCTGGCCTGGGTACTGGTACTTTTTTTTTACCTTCCTTGCACCACCGCTTGCACGTACCCACGGGATTACAGCCAATATCACTTCACATGGGAATAACTCCCGTGTTGTCTTTCCATTTTTCTAGACCGTACTTCTCCTTCTTCCCACAGGAGGCAAGCATTGTCGACCCGTTTATTGATTTACCATTTGGAAGTTTTGCAACTGCACCTTCAGTGCGGCTTCCATTGGCTGTCCCAGTCACAAATACATTCATTTTCAGATGGTAGTCCACAAGGAGGACGCCTGTAATATATGTGTCGGTGAACACATGGGCCTTGTTATCAGTTATGCTTGTTGCGAACTTTTTGATAATTCCTCCACCAAAGTCAAACGATTTACATCATTAGAGTTCACAGTGTCGTTCCCTGTGTAAACCAGAAAGTCGAAGACTAGGCCGTCAGGGGAGGCTAAAACAAAATTCTTAAGACCAAGTGGATTTGGTTTCAAAGGGAGATATTGCCTGAAAAATTAAATTAAATATAGGGGGGTCTACGTGCCAAAACCACTTTCTAATTTTGAGGTACGCCGTAGTGGACTCCGGAAATTTCGACCATCTCGGGTTCCTTAACGTGCACCTAAATCTAAATACATGGGTGTTTAGTTTTGGACAGGCTTTCGTACTGTGCTGTGCGTTGTGCCTCAATTAGCTCATCCAGTGTATTGTGGAGACCTAGCTGCAGTAGCCTGTCGTTGCTGATGGTGATGGAGAGTCCGAGTGCTTGCTTGTAGATTTTGACGATTAAGCAGTATAATTTGTACTTTTCGGACGGGTACCATCGTAGGTACGATGACACGTATACTATTCTGCCTGTTATGAACGCTTGGACTAGTCTAAGCAAATTGTCTTCTTTCATTACACTATGTTTGTTGGCTATTCGTTTAAGTACCGTGTGATTTGAGACGTTATGTTGTCTAATTTGAGTATGGTATCTCTATTGAAGCCGTTACTTTCAATGATGGGGGCCGCTACTCTGATCTTATCAACCTAGGGTATGGGCGTACCATCTGCCGTAGTTAGGTGAATTTCCGAATTGTTTCGTTCGTCGGAGTTGCGTGATTTTCGCTCACGTCGCGATGGTACATAATCGAGGAGCTCATATATCTCTGCTGAACACGCGTGTCCAGTTCGTGCTAGGTATTGTTCGACTGCTTCTAATGCGCGCTGGGATGTCGTCCACGTAGATGGTATTATTGAGGCCATCGATTTCCGGTGGCTATGCTGGTAATCCGATGTGAGCCACATTAAACAGCAGCGGCGATATTACTGATATTACCTGCGCTTCCGATCTATAGCTCTTCGGAGTTATGGTCTCATATCTTAATGTGTGCTCTTCTATTAGTAAGTCTCGTATATAACTGTATCCTCGCTGGCCTAGGCCAAGCTCATTTATTCTTTTAATATTGTTTCGTGCGTAACGCTGTCAAAAGCTTTCTTTAGGTCCATTCCTAGGAAAGGTTTGGTGTTCCGCCTTGTGTTATCTATAATTCGATGCTAAAGTTGGACTATTGCATCCTGCGTAAACAAATTTCTCCGGAAGCCGAACATTGTAGGCGGGAGAACGCCGTTATTCTCCAGATAGTTGGTCAATCTCATTAGGACAACGTGCTCCATGAGTTTGCCCACACAGGACTTGAGTGAGATGGGTCACAGGTTCTCCAACCAGCCGCTTCCCTACTTTGGGTGTCAGAATAACCTGGACCGCTTTCCGTTAATGCGTATTGTACCAGAAAGCCAGCATTCGTTTATATAGTTGGGAAGTTGTTCTAGAGATACATCATCGAGATTTCGGATTATCTTATTTGTTATTCAGTTTAGCCCCGGCGCAGATGTAGTGTTAAGCTCAGGTAGAGCTGCTCTAAATTCCGCTTCGCTAATCTCTTCGTCTAATTGTCTGTTGTTGGTGCCTGTGTAATCTGGGTCATGTTGGCTCAGCCCGAGATAAATGCCTTGCGGCTACCTCATCCATAAAAGCATCTTCGGTTTTGTCATACGCATGTAATATCTTGTTTATGTTTTGTCTGTGCGTGGCTTTACTTTCCTCGAGATTCAAAAGGTGCCTTAGGAAGTTCCACGGTCTGGATAATCCTAACTGATTAGCCATAGTGGTGCACGTTGCCTCTCATTGTTGGTTACAGAGCAGCTCTGCGTATGCCTCGATATCTCTGTTAAGCCGTAACTATTCTGACAAATTTTTTCCCAGCTGTTTTTCCTAATGTGTCATAGGTTACAATATTGTATGCAAGAATGATTATTCTAGAGTATGGTTTTGCGCTAACAAGAACGCTTCCAAATGGGAACTGTGCCAAACGGTAACCTGTATGCCGGTGATGCTGCAACTGGTATTGACTCGATGAATGACCGTTTTGACCCTGAAGATGACTCGGCGCGAACTTTTCACCCTTTCAAGAAGCTGTGGAAATAGTCCACAACGATCTTTCTTCGTGAAAAGTTGAAGTTGTACATTTTCCACTGCCGGACGAGGATGACGTACTCAATTACGTAGAAGAACGAAACGCCGACATTGCGCAGACGGATGCACCGCCAGATGAACTTGCAGGTAAAATAGAAGTGCCCTGTTCAGATAAAGAGGAAAACCAATGCGATGACGATGAAAGGGTTCATACAAAGGACAAAAAGTAAGTTGAAGCAATTCCTAAGTGCAAGTGCACTACTAAGTGCAGGAGCTCAATGGGCAGCGCACGGGGCAATGCCTTGTAAGTTAGTCGCGCCGAATTAGCGGACTAAGACTGATCTCAGCTCTTCACTCGCTTGTTCACAAAGAAAAATATTCGATAATTGAACAGTCGAAGCGGTATGTGTAACAAGAGCATGACCATAGCTTCAAAATGAATGAAGGAGACGTTTGTCAATTTGTAGCAATTTTATCTTGAGTGTCTATAAGCTTCCTCGGATCGACTTTTATTGGTCAAAAGCTAATGATCTCAGTTTACGACTTGTGTCGGGTACAATGAATAGCTCAAAATTTTGTGAAATCAAATAAGTTGACGACGCTGAAAGTACAATGCTAAAAAGGCTAACAAAACGTCGAAGATTTGGCCTCGTTTACGTCTTGTCAGTGCTTCGCTCTATCAGTTTGGAATATTCTCAACTAATCTCAGTGTTGATGAGCAAATTGTAAAACATTTCTGCAGGCACCGCTGCAGAATGTTTTTAAAAGAATAACCAATTGGCTTTGACAACCAACCATCTATGGGTTGTGTCATCGTCATCTGGTTACCCCTTTCCCATTTACATTTACAAAGGAAACGCTGATCTGGAAAATATAAAAGAGTCACTGGGAATGCGCATTCTTATGAATTAGCCTAAATCTGGATATGTGTCAACAACCCATGTCATTTTCATTACCAATATCTTTACTTCTCACTCTCTGCCACAAGACCTGACAGTGCAAAGGTTTTGAGCCATCGGAACCGTGAGAGAGAACTGACGGCACGATATAAGATTGAAAGCAACTCTCTAAACGAAACATAGTATTCTTTGACTACATGTGTGATGGTGAAATCTTCCCTGTGAAGTGAAACGAAAATAAGTGCGCTTCCGCTCAAACAAAATACGACGCAATTCCCTTGGTAGCAACTGCAATACCGCTAAGGTCAGAAGGAGCGAAAGAGGAACATACCACAGCTGAAAATAATTCAACAATACGCCAAGGATATGGGAGGCGTTGATCATCTTGGTCAATTTATTAGAGACTGTCGCGCATGCATTCACAACAACAAGTGCTACTAGCCTTTGCTGAGCAATCTGCAAGGAACACTGCGTATCGCTGCTTGGAGACTATACATAGGACTTGAAGATCAGCCCATATTTATCAATTACAATTTACAAGAGAATACCTCAAGGCTTATTCACCAAGGGAATGATTTCTCGAGAGCGAACAGACCGGATTGAAGTCTTCCGGTGTATTACAGGGGAGGCAATGGTAATCATATGACGCCATTAGGCAAGCAAATCCGAAGTTGGCCGTGCAGAAGAAACGCCAAAGTAATGCGCCATGTGTGCAAAGTGTCCCTGCATACTTCTTTTTCACGTGTTTTCCACAAATGATGGCAACAGAATTCCCCTACTTTCAGAAGAAAAGAAAGTGCCGCGTGTACAGTTTGCATCATTGTTCTCTCTTGGGAGCATGCTGTATATAATCAGGTCTGGAAAGTCGGAATAGATGGAAACTAAGTAGTCATCGAAGTCATCATCCTCAGCTTTAGTGTGCGGCGAAGGGAGACGGGATAGGCAATCAGCATCCGTGTGACAGCGCCCGCTCTTCTAGTTAACGGAAAAGCTGTACTCTTGAAGGCGCAAAGCCCAGCGGGCCAACCGACCAGACGGGTCACGCAGCCCAACCAGCCAACAGAGTGAATGATGGTCAGTTATTATCGTGAATGCGCGGCCATGTAGATACGGATGGAACTTCTGAATGGTGAATCCGACTGCTAGGCACTCGAGTTCAGTAACGGTGTAGTTTGTTTCCACTTTTGTAAGTGTCCGACTAGCGTAGGCAATGACATGCTCACGGCCATCGCAGAGTTGAACAAGCACAGCGCGAACACCCGCACCGCTGGCGTCAGTGTGCAACTCAGTTGACGCCTCCAGATCAAAATGCCGCAGTACCGGCCCAGAAGTCAACAAAAGTTTCAGCTGTTGAAACGCCGACTTGCAGTCAGTAGTCCACAAGCATGGGGTATCTTTGTGAAGGAGAGATGTGAAGGGAGAAGCAAGCTGTGCAAAATTCTTGATAAAGCGCCGGAAATATGAGCAAAGGCCCAAAAAGCTTCCCAGATCTTTCACCGTTTGTGGCTGTTGGAAGTCGCGAACCGCTGCTATTTTTTCAGGGTACTGGTCGTATGCCGTCTTCGTCGACCAGAAAGCCTAGCACGAGGGCTTGACGCTCACCGAAATGACATTTCTTCGAGTTTAAAATAAGGCCAGCTTGCTGGATACAGTCAAGAACGATCGACAGGCGCTGATTGTGCTCGTGAAATGTCCGGCCGTAGATAATGACGTCGTCTAAATAGCACATGCAAATTTCCCATTTGAGTCCGCGGAGCACGGTATCCATAAATCGCTCGAAAGTCGCTGGAGCGTTGCATAAGCCAAAGGGCATAACGTTGAATTCAAAGAGACCGTCAGGTGTCACGAAGGCTGTCTTCTCCTTGTCTGAGGGGTGCATGGGAATTTGCCAATATCCTGACCATAAATCAACAGAAGAGAAATACGACGCGGAGTGGAGGCAGTCGACGGCGTCATCTATTCGTGGTAGGGGGTACACGTCTTTCTTTGTGGCGGTGTTTAGGTGGCGATAGTCCACACAAAATCTCCATGAGTTGTCTTTTTTCCTTCACTAGGATCACAGGAGCAGCCTACGGGCTACATGGTTCCTGGATCACTCCTATCTGCAACATTTCTTTGACCTGCTCGGCGATGTCTTTTCTCTCCGAAGGTGAAACGCGGTAGGGCTTCTGACGTATTGGCGTTGCTTGCCCTCTATGGATGAGGTGTTGCATACAAGACGCCGGTGGTGTATGGGACGCTCGCTGGCCTTGAGCAAAATCAAACACTGTGGCGTAGCGAGCGAGCACAGCTTCCAGCAGACACTGCTCACTAGAAGACAGCGACTTGTTAATCATGCGCTTAAACTCAGCCGAATTATCATGGTTGGAATCGGGGTTGCATTTTTTTCGGCAGTTGACATTTCGACCGTTCCGACGCTTACAATGGCTTGTTCATCAAAACTTGCCAGTTTAAGTCCTAGCGGCAATATTATGGATTGGGTTGAAACGTTCACTGTCCACAAACGAGTACAACCATCAGTGGTGACAACGAGGGAGCGAGGGACTATCGCATTTTTCTTGAGCGCATCGTTATAATCGGGCTCGGCTAAACCACAACAAGAACCTGTACGAGGGCGAGAAGTATTTACAGGTACAAACATTGCAGTCTGAGGGGGCAAAAACACGTCTTGTGACACTGAGAGAACGTCGGCGGCATCACTGGTGCTGTCTGTCATTGAAGTTCGCGCGTCGCGGCGAAGAGAAATCGCGCCACTTCCCCAATCCAAAGTTGCCCCCCACTCACGCAAGAAATCAATTCCTAAAATAATGTCATGCGTTGTACGTTCAAGCACAGTAAATTCACTTCGAAATGTCTTG
Source organism: Dermacentor variabilis (assembly GCF_050947875.1). NCBI lineage: Eukaryota > Metazoa > Arthropoda > Arachnida > Ixodida > Ixodidae > Dermacentor > Dermacentor variabilis. Next base: position 49,518,643 of record NC_134573.1, read on the forward strand.
TCCCCTATCTTAACTGAGACAGAACAGATCCCAAGTGGGCGTAACATTTCCCCGCCAACTCCACGAAAGGTAGCGTTCCGATCCCAAGAAAACACAAGTTTTTGGCCAAGACGATTTTTGAAGGACAGGCTCATAACAGAAACTGCCGCCCCGGTGCAACTAAAGCAAAAGCACTCACATTGTCAACTAAAACGCACACTTTGTTTTAAACAATTTTACATAAGGGGGTCTTGATGAAGATAAACATTGGGGCCTTACCCCCGTCGGTCGCACCAGCTAGTTTCCCAGCCGTGGCGGTGATAACGAGCGACGACGAGGTGATGGAGAGCGTCGTTGTTGTGTCGGTTGTGGCGTGAGGCTGCGATCGGAAACGGGGGAGTCACTGCGGTTCGCGCGCCCCTGCTGCAGCCGCTGGAAGGAACTGGGATACGGCCAGGGCTTGTCAGCGGGCTCGCGGGGTGTTTAGGAATTAAATCGTGGAGCACGCTGCTGGCGGCGGTGGCAATACCTAGCAATGTGTCCAAGCACACCGCAGCTGTAGCAAATGCGGGAGTCGCCGCTTGTCGCGGGTGACGTCGGTGACATTGGTGTTATGGGTGGATACGTACTCTCAGGCTGGTTGTAGGAGGGAAGAGCCCGCGGAACAAATCGTTGTGGTGCATCTTGTCGGCGTTCCAGACTTGTCGGTTGCGGTGGCAAGTTGCTGCTCTCCGTACGATCAGCAAAGGTCCTGCGAAGTTCTCGGTAATTCTGAGGTGCCCAGGTGGCCGGTGGTACACGAGAGCCATCATCAAATGCACACTGATGGCACACATGGGCGTCGTCAACAACTTTAAGGCGTTCAAGCTCTTCTTTAACCACTTGCCGAATCACCGAGGAGATGTCGTCGTGGGTTGGGACGGACACACTTGCAATAGTAGTAACGTTGCCCAAGCATCCAAACTTTGGTCCAATCCTTCTCATTTTCAGCGCTTCAAACGCCCTGCAGTGTTTATTCAGATCAGACGGAGTACTAAGATCTTCCTTCGTTATAAAAAAATTATAAACATCCTCAGCGATTTCTTTAAGCAGATGTCCTACTTTGTCTTCGTCTGTCATGGTAGCGCTGACGATTCCGCATAATTTCAGAACAGCCTCTATGTCCCTTGTACACGTTTCGCCAAGTAATTGAGCTCGTCGGGAAAGCGTCTGCTCAGCCTTCTTCTTCTTAGAGATAGGGTCCCCGAAACACTTGGTGTCATTCTTCTACAAAATTATCCCAGCTTGTCAGAACGCTCTCGTGGTTTTTAAACCAGAGGAGCGCGGTTCCAGCGAGAAAAAAAACACTTTATCGAGCTGCTTCGGTGTGCTCCAGTGGTTGTGGCGACTCACTCTGTTGTAGTGTTTAAGCCAGTCGTCGACGTCTTCGTTCGCCTTCCCTAAAAAGGTGGGTGGCTCTCGCAGCGGTGTCCTGTAGCCAGCCTGACCTGCGTGATTGCTGTCTGGCCCGCCGCAGGTGGGGTCGTCACTGCCTTATGCGGAGTCGGCAATGTCCGCTTCTTGTGGTCGTAAACCGGCCAAGCGTCTACTCCGTCGGACAGTTGGTAGAGCTGGGTCGTCCAGGATCGTCCAAGATTTACCCCGCACGTCCACCAAAGATGTCACGAATGATGTTTATTTACAGGGTGAACGAGGTGCGAGACGGAAGCTACAGGCCAGGCCCAGCCGGCGCAGAGTACCCCGAGATCACGCGCGCACACTCTACTTCTTCTTTCTCTGCCTTAGTCGCGCAGTGCTGCGACAATATTATTCCTTGAGTTCCGTCGCACTGTACGTTTATCGGTATTCTCAACGAGCAATTTCCTGCCGCTTCTTTTTCTTAATCCAACACATTCATTGTTTGGTGCTACCGAAAACATGAACATACGCCATGCATTTTTTACTGTGTTTGTTACCGTTCCCTTTTCATTCCAGTGAATTTGCCCCTATCGAGCATCAACAAGTTCATATATCGAAGATTCATGATATTAGCCGGGCAGTCCGCGCGGTAAAGCGTCTCAGAGCGTGCTTTCTGCTACTCACCCGCGAACATCGCAGTCCCGATGCCGTAGCAGAAATCTTCCTCGGTGAAGTGGTTGCTGCACATCAGAGTTGCAGCCGGCGACTGCTTGCCGGTTTCAGGTTTCCCGTTCCCAGCGTCCCACGGCTTCTTGTCCTGTGGGAACCGGACACTTAATATGATTATTCTCTCTGCCTTGACCTATTGTGTTTGTTCTTCCTTCCTCCCCAGGTAGCACACAAAGCCTACAAAAGGTGGTAATAATGGATTCAACGTCTAAAACAGATTTTTGACCAAACTCGACGCATTAAAAACGTCGCAAGCAGGATAGCATAAAAACGAGGGGCGAATACGTTTCGCAAACTTTTCATAGGCCTGGCCGTATCTGTTCAGTTAGCGCAGTGGGCTTTCGACGGCGCCGTTCTTGGCGGAAGAATTCTCCATTTATCAAGCGGCACTTGTGTCATTGCTGCTGTATTCGCCTTCATGAGCATCAGTTCGGCTAGGAAAAAGAAGCCTTTCGTGGTATTGACCTCACGTGAGAAGAGACGAACGATTGCAATCGAAGTTTACACCGCAACAGGCCACGAAGAAATGGGGCGCGCGTGCAGTAACATTGAAGCCGCTCTATGTGACGCGGACAACGGCTCCACATCGACTTCGCAGGAGCGCTGCCTGTCAGTAAACCAAGCGGGTGTTAGGGCCGATTCTGACAGTGCATCCTGTACTTCAATAGCTTTGGCTTCTTTAGAAACTATATCATCATTCAATTCTTTCTGACGATTTCTTTCAGTACCCTGCAGTAATTTTTGCCATGACCACTAGTGCAAATGTGAAACGATCGATATATCACTCTAATCGTTTTGCAAATATATTCGTACCCCACACTATCGCAGAATGGAACAATTTGCCATCGCACGTAGCCACTAAAGGATACGCAGCAAAATTCAAAGAGCTGCTACGCACTGAGCGCAATGCCCGACCTAATTGATTTATTTACTTTTTACGCGATCTTATTTCACAGTTTCTTACACAATAAGATGTATTTTACTGATGGCATGTTAATCTTTCCCCTGTTCCATTTTTTAAGCATTCTCATGTGGAGTACTTCTAAGGCTTATTCTATATTACGCATGAATAAAGGGATCGTGTTAAAAAGCGAACATCACTTTCGATGGTACCGAGGGAATACAACGGTACATCCGTTACTGTAGGAACAGTGCTATGCAGAATGTATTGCGTTAAATTCTCCTGTGAGCACAATGCATACAAGAACAATGTGCAGAAACTACCGTCAATAAATGTGATCCAAGCGAATAGCCCGAAAGAGCGAGCGAACGAAAGAACGAGAGAAAGCGGGCCAAATATAGTTGGCGAGAGAGCAAAAGAACGAACGAACGTGTTCCTTGCACATCAACAGTACTTACGACCGACCACTGTCCTCTTAACAAGCATAAAAACAGCCGGAGACACTAAGCTATTCGCTTTAATATTCATGGGAATCAACGGTACGGTCTCAGCAGGCTTGGACGCATAGCTTGATGTGATCACGCATGGTCAGAGGCGCCGATCGTCTAACCGCAATGATGCCGCACTGACGGCGTCAGAAATGAAAGGCCTGCGAAATGCACAACGGGAACGGCCAGCTCACTGCTCTGGTACGAGTCGGAGCGGCATATCGAGCAAGCGAGCCAGCGCGCGAAAGAACAACGGAAGAGAGGGCGGCGTCTGGCTGTGCGCGAAATCATTCACAGTCGATACACAGAAACGCACAATGCGCCCGACACGCTGACGCGCGCACTAAGCGCTCACACCGCTGCGTATCAACAGTCCGTCAACAAAATCGAACCTTACGCAAGTTGGCGATACGATACTATCGTCACATCGGTCACATGACCAAGCGTGTGGCGAAGGATGCCGTGGCTGCCGCTGTGGCTGCCGTGTGAAAGCGGTCTGGGTATAGCTTCGAACTTGTGCTCGTTTGGGCAGTCGTATGTTTCACACTGTTTTCGGTTGCGCTGTCCCTTGTGAAGAAAGTATTGGGATTTGTTGTCTTACTCTGCACTGCGTGTGCAGCGATTCGTTTTTATGATTTTAGTTTGTAGAGCAGCTGAAGTGCGGTCAAGGCTGCCGTGTGAAAGTGGTCTGCGCATAGTTCCGTAATTGCACTCGCATGAGCAGTCGTGTGTTTCTCACTGTTTTACGTTGCGCTGTCTTTTATCAAGTAAGTATTGTGCTTTGTTGTTTTACTTGGCACTGCATGTGCAGCGATTTGTTTGTATGATTTTAATTTGGAGAGAAACTGAGTTTTTCATTCGAGGGCGCCAAGTGGAGGTCACTAATTTGCTATTCAAGCTTTCTTTCTTTATTTATTTGTTTCCATTGCTCAAAATACAAAGGCGGCGGCTAAGATAAAAGCTGCAGTGAGGCAGCTTGAGGTGCCCTTAGCCCCCGCGTTACATGGTGGCAGTGAGTCGCGCACTCCACTGTATGCAGAAAACATTACATATAAATATTATGTACAATAATTAATCAATTCAAGAGAATTTTACACACCACCACATTACGTGCACTCGGCAATGTCTAAATGAAAGGGAAAATCGCGTGCACTTCACAAAGCATATTTAAAGGTAAAAAGAAATGGTGCTCGATTAATGTTGGAAGGATTAGGAGAAAGCAAAATATGAGCAAAAATTATGTCATCACAAACATATAACAAGACGCATATGTGAATACAGGCGAAAAAGAAATTACGCTTGAGTCAATAATTAGGAGAAAGTTCTGATAAGTGACAACACCTGTGACCGTGTTATGTTAACGATGTGAATGCCGGCGTCATGAAATGAATTAAGCAGTCTGGGTAATTTATTATTTTTTGTTTTTTGCAAGCCGTAGTTAGTTCTTGAAGGGGCTATAGACGAATATTGTACATGACGGATAACATAGGTAGCTGTATTTTTTGAGGACAAGCAATTTCATTAAATACGCTGCTTTCAGAGTTTGAGTTTGAGTGCCATATACGATGGAGAGAGCGGTTGTATAGGGAGAAGATTGTGAGCATGTTCTAATGTTTAAAGGGGTGCTCACTGTGTGATATGCCACGTTTGCTATGATACGTATGATCTTTTCCTGTAGTAAATGTATTTTCCTGTGGTTAGATTCAGTTTTTGTGCCCCACACAAGGTGTGTATAAGTAATGTGTCATGTAAATAATCAGCCATAGCTCATTGTCATGTCGCTATGGCTATGTGAGGGCTTTTTCAGTGACGTTGTAATTAAGGGGTTCAGAGCAATATTAAGATGAACGTTAGAGATATGTTGCTTTTGGGTGCCCGGCATCGGGATCAGCCGTCATGAGTGAAACTAGAAAGTTTTACAGGATGCGAAGAAAGGAGGGAATTTTAATTCTGCGCACATTGCCAATATCCTCCAGACACCAGTCACCGTTTAGCAAGAAGTTGCAGACAAGCGAACTGGATAACGGGCTTTTTCTTAATGTTCATCACGAGTACGGTAGCGCAAGACATGAGGTGTCATTTTCCCGTCATATTTCCGTACCATGGCGTACAGCGCACTCTTAGAATATTGACACGTGCACTTGTCTTTATCGGGGGACACGTTTCGCCGCCTAACAAATGTTATCGCACAGCGCGGGACGCGCCTGCATGTATCCGAAGTTTCTGGAAAGTTATCGATGCTTCTATCCGCTGTCTGTTGTCGCCGAACCTTATGTTATCTGATTTCATCGCGTGACGCGAATGGTGTAGAACTTTGTGGAAGACACGCGGGTCCAAGTGATTAGTCTGGAACATTCGACGACTGCTGTATAAAAGACGACGCACTCGACCCGCTGATCAGTTTTTGACGATCGCCGACTGTTTTCGCTGTTGTCGCCGTTCTTTAAGCGTAGCCTGTTTTTGTGGGCACAGGCTCGCCCAATGTAAGTTAGTTTCGCCTTTCACAGTATTGCATCTGTGTTCTTCACACGTCACTCCACGTGACATCTGGTGGAGGCGCGTTACGTTCATGTACCGGACGCCCCCGACAAGCCGTAATCCAAGCCCGGACCGCAAAGACAACACCAGCGCCGTCCCGAAACATCGAGCAAGCCGCCGGCTACAGCAGCTGCCCCCGGAACACGGAATTTTACCAGAGACGACCAAGAAGATCGTCAGAGAAGTTCGTCCAGAAACGACCAAGAAGACAGCCCCAATGGCAGCCGGAGCAGCGCCAATAGTTCTGCAGCAGCTTAGGGTGCCACCGACCCGGCAATATAACCGCCAGGTGCTCACGCCTTGGTACGCCATACAAGGACTGGGTTCCGACAACCTTCAAGAGACCATCAGGGCCATTGTGCGCGAAGACCTGCGCAAGGTCTTGCCATCGTCGCAACCTCAAGTGGCCTCGATCACCGACATCGTGAAAAATGAGCTTCAACGATCGCTTAGAGTTCCTGAGGTACAACCTCAGTTACCGCAGCCCCAGCCAGGAGCGATGACCTACGCCGCCGTCGCACGCCTTCAAGGCCCCCCACCGCCACCACGCCAGGGCCCTGTAACGCCGCAATTCCGTCGTCCGCCGTCCCCGCCGCCAGCACGCCCACCCGTCACCCAGCACACCTATGCGAGGAAGACTGACATTGGGCGAGCCCCCGACCCCCGCCCGCTCTGCTATCATGGCGGAGAAGCCGGCCATGTGTATCGCCTATGCCCATACCTCGACTTGGGACTGAGAGGGTTCGCCTTCAACGCGCCGCGTCCACAGCTTGGAGAGCGCCCACGTGACATAGCCGACTACCTCGCCGCTACTCAGTGGAGGCCTCGACGACCGTCCCGTTCGCCGTCACCAGGCCGCTACCTGTCGCCTCAGCGCCCACCATACACCGGCCCAGCCCGGCGCCGCTCTGCGGGCCCATATCCAGAAAACTAAAAGCAGCAACCGATGGATGTGCGGTTGCTGTTCATCGAACTGATGAAGATCCTCCGCCGCCGACGAAGACGACGAAGAAACCATCTCGACGACCAAATGACGACGCGCCGCCGTCCCGACGAAGTCAGGAAGCCAAGAATAAACCGACGAAAGACGATTTGACCACACGACGTTCCAGCTTCAGTTCAACACGACGCAGCGTGATCCGACGCTAAAACCCAACTGCAACGCCAGACAAAGAGCCACCGACCTTGACGTACTTCTTTACGGCCACGCAGTCACTGCCTTAGTCGACACAGGGGCGGATTACTCCGTCATGAGTCGATATATCGCCGCCCAGTTGAAGATGGTTAAGACTGCGTGGCAGGGCCCTCAAATTCGTACCGCTGGAGGACACCTCATCACGCCGACTGGAATCTGCACGGCAAGAATTACCGCTCATGACCGGACTTGCCCTGCCACCTTTGTTATCCTCCAGCAGTGTTCACGAGACGTCATTCTTGGCATGGACTTCCTGAACCAACACGGCGCAATCATCGACCGAAAGTCGAAATCGATAACGCTTTCGCAAGATCAAGCGATACCATCGGAGAGCTCTCGTGGTCACCACAACTTGAGAGTGGTCGAAGATCAAGTGAGCATCCCGCCGCGCTCCAGCATTGTTATTTCCTTCGGCACCGAAACACCCGCTGACGTAGAGGGCGTCATCGAGGGCGACCAGCAACTACTACTCGACCGTGAAATTTGCGTCTCAAAAGGGATCACTCGACTCCACGGAGGGAAAGCGGAAGTGATGCTAACCAGCTTCAACCAAGAGTTCAAGCACATCAGCAAAGGCACGACAATCATGTACGTCGAGGAAATTCTGGAAACGAGCAGTGCCTTTGTCTTCTCAGATTCTGCCGCATCTGCCCCGCCGACCATAGTCCTCGAACCAGACTACGATGTAAATCCAAGTCTGCCCGTGAGCAAGCAGCAACAGCTCAGAAGTCTTCTCCGACGATACAAAGACTGCTTTTCGACGTCATCGAGGATTCGATAAACACCAGTAGCAAAGCATTGCATCATAACCGAAGAGTGCGCTCGACCACTCCGCCAGAGCCCTTACCGAGTTTCGACCTGATAACTTGAAGCTATTATGCAACAAGTCGAAGAAATGTTGCGCGACGACATCATCCAGCCGTCCAAAAGCCCGTGAACATCTGCTGTTGTCCTGGTGAAGAAAAGGACGGAACCCTACGTGTCTGCGTCGATTATCGTCGACTGAACAAGATCACGAAGAAGGACGCATACCCCTTTCCACGGATAGATGATGCATTGGATCGGCTCTGCCAGGCTAAATACTCGTCGATGGACCTCAGGTCTGGCTACGCGCAAATAGAAGTCGACGAGAGAGATCGCGAAAGGATCGCCTTCATCACACCAGACGGCCTCTACGAGTTGAAGGTCATGCCATTCGGACTGTTCTCGGCGCCTGCAACAATTCAGCGTGTCATGGATACGGTGTTAGCCTGATTGAAGTGGCAGACGTGTCTTGTTTACTTGGTGACGTCGTTGTCTTCGCCGGAAATTTCGACGACCACCTTAAGCGCCTTGCGACAATATTAGAGGCCATCAAATCATAACGGTTCACTCTGAAGCCGGAAAAGTGCCGCTTCACTTACGATCAGCTTCTGTTCCTAGGCCACGTCATCAGCAAATCCGGAGTACGCCCCGACCCGCAGCAAACAGCTGCCATCGCAAAGTTCCCGATCAGCAAATCCGGAGTACGCCCCGACCCGCAGAAAACAGCTGCCATCGCAAAGTTCCCGCACCCCACCGACAAGAAGGCAGTGCGTAGATTCCTTCGCATGTGTGCCTACTAGAGGCGCTTTGTCAAGGACTTCTCACGCATCGCTGAGCCGCTAAAGCATCTAACCAAATCTGATGTCGAGTTCAAGTGGCAAACCCCGCAGGGCCGACGCATTTCAAGAACTAAAACGACGCATGCACTCGCCGCCGGTAGTTGCACATTTCGACGAAGACGCCGATACCGAAATCCACAGTGACGCCAGTAGCCTAGGTCTCGGGGCCGTCCTAGTCCAGAAGAAAGACAGCCATGAACAGGTCATATTTTATGCTAAGCGGTTGCTGTCAAAAGCGGAAGGCAATTATTCTACGACTGAAAAGGAATGTCTCGCCATCATTTGGGCAACAGCGAAATTCAGCCCTTACCTATATGGCAGGCCATTCAAAGTCGTCGGCGACCATCACGCGTTCCGTTGGCTAGTTAACTTAAAGGACCCTTCAGGACGGCTGGCGCAGTGGAGCCTCAGACTACAATAATACGACATCACTGCAACCTAGAAGTCCGGACGAAAACACTGAGATGCCGATTGCCTATCACGCGCCCCCATTGACCCGCCGCCGCAATATGACGAGGATGACGACGCCTTCCTTAGAATAATAAGTGCGGTAGACTTCGCTGAACATCAACGAGCAGACCCGCAGCTAAAGTTCTCGCTGAGTATTTGGAAGGGCACACCGACGTTGTCCCTGGGGAATTTATTCGCAGTTTGTCTTCATTCACGCTTCAAAACAACCTACGCGTGAAGAACTTGTCACCAGTCCGCGCCAACTACATTCTAGTTGTCCCGTCGGCGCTGCGTCCAGAAGTACTACACGCCCTGCATGACAATCCGACCGCTGGGTACCTCGGTTTCTCCCGGGCGCTACCGAGGTTACAAGAAACTTATTACTGGCCGCGCCTAACCGCCGATGTCACCCATTACGTCAAGACAAGCCGAGACTGTCAGCGACGCAAGACACCACCGACAAGGCCAGCGGGATTACTACAGCCGATCAAGCCTCCTTACCGACATTTCAGCAGATCGGTATGGACTTACTGGGACCGTTTCCGACATCAGCTTCCGGAAATAAATGGATCGTCGTGGGGACGGACAACCTCACCCGCTTTGCTGAAGCTAAAGCTCTACCGAAAGGCAGCGCAGCAGAAGTGGCGAAATTTTTCGTCGAGAACATCCTGCTGCGACATGGTGCTCCAGAAGTCCTCATCACCGACAGAATAACGGCTTTTATAGCAGAGCTCACCCAAGCCATTCTGCAATACAGCCAGACCAGCCACAGGAGGACAACTGCCTACTACCCGCAGACGAATGGTCTCACGGAGCACCTGAACAAGACCCTCGCCGACATGCTAGCAATGTATGTCGACGTCGAGCACAAGAGGTTGGACGGGGTCCTGCCGTACGCAAGCTTTGCTTGCAACACGGCGGTGCAGGAAACAACACAGATCACGCCGTTCAAGCTGGTTTACGGCAGGAACCCGACGACGACGCTCGACGCCATGCTGCCGCACCGTCACTGACGAAGAGAATGCTGACGTGGCTAGCTATCTCCAGCGCGCCGAAGGAGCCCTACAGCACGCCCGCCTACGGATCAAGAACCAGCAGCGTACCGACAGCCGACACCACAACCTCCGACGACCCTTCGTCGAGTACCAGCCCGGTGGCCGTCTTTGGGTTTCGACCCCGTTAGGCCGACGAGGACTCGTTGAGAAACTACTTCGACGCTATTTCGGACCCTACAAGGTCATTCGACGTATTGGCGCACTGGACTATGAGGTCGTGCCAGACGGCATTTCGCATTCACAGCGGGGCCGCGCACGGTCTGAAGTGGTCCACGTGGTGCGTCTTAAAGCCTTTTTCGGACGCTGACGAACTTTCATTATGTTGTTGTTTTCTTTTCTACGAGTGCTTCTTTATCACTTTCGTTTGTTTGCAATGCTCTTTAAGAGGGGATATTACCACGTGTACTTATCTTTATCCGGGGACACGTTTCGCCGCCTAACAAATGTTATCGCACAGCGCGGGACGCGCCTGCATGCATCCGAAGTTTCTGGAAAGTTATCGATGCTTCTGTCTGTTGTCGCCGAACCTTATGTTATCTGATTTCATCGTGTGACGCGAATGGTGTAGAACTTTGGACAATATTGTGTGCACAACACCGTGTTGTTATCGCTTGCGATTCAGCTTCGATTGTATTTTGGGCTATTTTATACCACGTGACTGGTATTTCATGGTCTTAAGAGGAACTTTGCCTCTAATATGAAACAGCTGCATTCGTTTTTCTTCGGCGCCTGTGAATGCTAGCAATATCGTTCTCTGCTTCTAAAGCGTTGTCCTTGTTATAGTTTCTGTAGTTCGGGATCGGATACCGCATATACTATGTATAACTCACTAGTGGATACTACGCTCGTGAGACGTGAATCTCTTTGGCGTAAAATATTCCGTTAACCCAGGTAGTCACTATTTTTTGCTGTTTGTGATTAGTGCCGGTCTTCGCGCTGCGCGGCCTCAAACTCGGCAGACGCCGAGTTCGTGCGTGTGTCGTGTACGCACGGAGTTTCGGAAGGGCACGCGCGATTTTTTTCCATTCGTGCATGTTCGTGCACTTCGTGCAACAGGGCCTCCGCTGTTCTTGGCCCTTGTGCAACAAATTTTACAAGCATACGTCAAACGGAGGAACCTCTTACGAATTTGGTATGTCGGTTCATTAAGTAAGTTGTTGCGTAAAAATACGTAACACTTGCTGCTTAGAGTTCATGTAATACTGCCATGCAATGCCGCAGAGAGCTCTGCACATGTCAGTTACGAGCACTCTCGTTACTGCGCTGGTTTCTGGCTTGGAGAGCGTTCTCTGCCTCCTCTCGTCGATCGTTGCTGTCATAGGTGGCAAGGAACTGTCTCAGAAATTCTTCACGTGAAGATAGCGCCACTTCGTGATTCACGTATCATGTCCTCGCTTATTCTTCTAACGCGAAATACACGTTGCGAAGCTTCCTTGCCTTGTCCCAGCTGTTGAAATCTGCGGCTCGCTCGAAGTGTTCTCAACGGTCTTCCACATATGCGAACGTATCACCGTGGAAGGACCCGGGCGTGCGTGGTGGGTACACGATGAGCTGAGACGATGCCACCTGGCTGGTCACGGTTGCATCGTCGCTGGTAACAGGTGCGGACTGCCTGTTGCAGCACTGCTGCAGCAACAGGCAGTCCGAACTCGGGCGGGTCTCGTCGGATGCAGCGCCTTGTGCGCTGGTGTAATGGAGTCAGTTCCCTGGATTCCAATCGCTGAGGGTCGGTGCTCCGCTCACTTACGAAGTGGGGACTCAAAACCGCACCTCCACCAGAAATGTAGCACTCTTCAATGAAGCACACTAAACCTGCTGGTTTATTGCGGGCGAACTTTCGCACGGAAACTCAAGCCTGAAGCACTTTCACGCAATTTGCAAGTAGAGTTAGCAGGAGCCTATCAACAGTGCAGCGCGTCTCCACACCGGACACTTTCAAGAGCCCCGAAGGCCATGAGCTAGTTAATTCGGGTTTTATGGCGCAAAAGCAACTAAGGCCGTGCTGCGCCAGCCACAAGATATTAAGGATTCAAATGTTAAACAGTGGAAGCAGCGTTATTTTAGAGTCTGTGTAAAAAAACCGGTTTCTTCTCGAAAGCTGAACAAGTCAGCGAAAGGTACTAGCAGTTCATCTCCGACTATTGAGGCGGGGTGTAAAGGTATGTGTAAGTTATAGAGATTCTGTAAAAGCTTGTGTCTCTGTTTTTCAATATTTGGACATGTCATAAGAATGTGCATAACGCTAAGTGGTTCATGGCACTTCTCGCAAGTTGGCGGGTTTTCTTTTTGAAGTAGAAAATTGTGGGTCAGGTGCGTATGCCCGATTCGGAGTCTACATAGTATCACCTCATAGAAGCGTTGCTGGTGACAGCCCGACTTCCATTCTCTAAGCACGGGTTTTATTATGTGTGGCCATGAGCGACGCCGTGACTTCTCATTGGACGGGGGGACTCGGGCGCGGCTGTGTGCGCGTGCACGAGGAACACGCGCTCTCTCGCCATCCGCGAGCCGTTGCTGGCGCTCTTCTAATGGCGATGCGATTAGTAATGACTAGGGGCTTTAGCGATGAGGCGCTTAGAAGAGTACTTCACGAGAGTGCTTGTAACTGGCGTGTGGAGAGCTGTCTGCGGCAATATGGGTTATTTTACAGCAAATTTAGCCTTCTATGGCGGAATGGATTTCTGTATGATTAATTGCATATATTTTCCCTATCTTGAGGTAGAAACAAATATATGTAATGATTTATATTCAATATTGCACTTCGAGGGCCGTCCAGGAGATCTCGGCGGCCGTCGAAAATCAACGACGAGCGAAACCGGAGGGAGGCTGCCACCCCAAAAAAAAGGGGCAGGTGCGGTCGACCAAAGGGAGTAGTTCAGCCGCAACCAGAGTAGAGGCGCCAAACGCCGGGAAGTCGTCATGGCCGCGCCACGGTGACGCCTCTCTTAAAGGGGAAGGGTAATCATTCTGCGGGCATTCATAATAAAGTTGCTTCACTCACTCACTCACCTGGAGGTCTTAGTTGAAAATTTGGTTAAAAGGTGACAGTGTGCCAATAAATGCAGCAATATCGGACTAACGCCTAATAACTTAGCATGGTGTCTTGAATGGCAGTAACCAGATGAAAGGTGACATAAAAACCACTGGCATCAACACAGTGCCCCCTGATAGAAGGGCGGGAGAATGCGTGGATATACATCGGTGCATCTCCCGACATCTGCTTTAAGGGCGTCCTCTAAATTGTTTAAGAAATGCAAGCAATCAGATTGCTAACAAAGGAAGGGCGAGTGAGCGCAGTATAGACTGTCATTATATAGTTAAAATTCTTACTAAAATTAATGTAGAATCTACATATTATTTGCCCATTTCATTGAACAGCTTCCTCAAAACAGTTTCCGCAATAGATTTTTATACTTCGCATTGGTTATGTTCATTTTCATGATCTGGATACGGTCTTGCAGTTGCATATTTTGCATTCATGCCACTTTCATGAGTCATAAATTTATCACATCTTTCACATCGTAGCTTAAGTGTGCTGCTATGTGTTTCATTGAAAGCTGCAAAAAATTGGGTGTAAGGCCTGCCCAGTTATCTGGCAAGCACACCGAGTGGGAACACTTAAAGATCAGTGCTACCAAGGGAAGATTGAGTGCATACACATTTTAGAGATGGTATGTGGTCTTAGATACGAACACTTTTCCTGTCATCGCTCGAGTTCCCTGACTACATCCAATCGCCATCGCATTCCAATTAAGGTGCGCAGAACCGCGTCTAACACGTTCCCGAACCTATCAGACAAGTTGCCGACCCCCACCTGAGGCGCCGCACGTCGAGCTATTGTCTTCTCGAAAGTGCAACGAGAGCTTGGCGCGGTTCCACGTAATCTTGGTCCCGAGCAAATCTGTTTTGCAACTCTGAAAGCTCGTTCGAAAACAACCCGTGTCCTCAGGCTGAGCGCTTTTAGACCATGGGGCAACCCCAAGGCAACGCCGGGGACAAAACACCCGTCCGCCAGTGGAGACCTTGGAGTGTCCCCATTGACCGAGTGTGATGGCACTTGAATGGGCGCCTACCATTGGAGGAAAATGACGAGACCTGAGCGGGCTCCACGACTGGCCGAAAATGACGTGACCCCGGGACGCCGAAGGCTTTAAAAGCGAGAAACAGGGAGAAGATACAAGCATTCATTCATTCATTCATTCATTCATTCATTCATTCATTCATTCATTCATTCATTCATTTTTTTTCGTTCTTGCCACGGGCCACAGCGTCCGATTTCCTGCAGGCCTTCAATGACTTTGACTGTTAATTACTTTGTGTTATTACTGTAAATACTGTATATAAACCTTCAGTTTCATCTCAATATTCTCCTCAACGTCGGCCAACTCCCGAACTCAACGGCAAGATGCAATAGTGGGCAAGTCGTCCTGGTGAAGCCACTCCATCTGCATTCAAAACACTTGAACTACCAGCGCAGTGCAAAATGTCATGTCCACTTCGACGAAATCGAGCACCAGTGCAAATGTCTGGGCATGCCTTTCCCGGGCAGCAAGTGTGTCTGCATTGAAGACATTTCAAGTACTAGCATGTACGGCGGTGCCATTTCCAGCGGAACTATAGAGTACAGTGGTGTTCTCCTGAGCTGTTCATCAATGCAACTCTGCCTGAACTCCGTGCCAAATTTTGGATGTGAAAGTGACGGTGAACTGGTAAAGCAATGGCTCGGGGCTACATGTGTGAAAGTTTTTGTCATTCAGAGTGCTTTTTACAGTGAAGCTGTTAGCCCCAGCTTGATCAGAATTTTGGGTGTCCGTGTCCTTTACCGAAAATGTGGGCCGATAGCGGTGGCAGTGCAGGGCCAGAAGCAACGGCTCGTACCTCCGTAAGGCAGAGTCTTCAGAAAAGTGAAGCGCACAGTGCATACATTTTTTGGAAGCACGGATGCAACATATAGAACCGCGTACCTTTCACTAAAGAACAAGCGAAAAACAAGCATGCGAGCGACTTAATTGATAAGGTGAGCCTGGTAACAATGCGGAGCACTTAGCGTTCACTGCATACGTTTCCCGATAGCGATTACTGCTGCGCAAGCTGCCGCGGCGATGGCAGCTTGTGAAGTGAGAAGCGACGTCTCTAGCCTTACGTATATGGAATAACCAGCCTAGTACCTGACTTCAGTGTTGTTGCAGCACCACTACGGGCGGCGGCGTGCTGTCAAAATTACCATGACTCTAAAGCAGTAATGCACTGCATACCCCCCAGCACTTGTAGTGGTAGTATTAAGCACCTTCGCTGGACATCCACTTTCGCAGGGCCGGGATGGCGAGCCAATTTCTTTTATTTACTTTAGGAGACTGGAGTTGCGTGCAAGGTTTACTAATGTATTCATGTGTTTGCTATTGATTCATTGCGACCTTCTACCTGTTTTTGCGAGAGTGGTACATATATACCTTTTGTACAATGCTTTTTGTACAAGCGGTCTCCTATTCATTATGGCCATTGCTCCATTGGTTACTGAAGCGAAGCTTCCTGTGCATTCCAGTGAATTTCCAGTTTCAAAATAATCAATTATGGGATTTTACGGGTCAACAGCACCATCTGGGGTTCTTTAACGTGTACCTAAATCTAATTACATGGGTGTTTCCGCATTTAGCCACCATTGAAATGCGGCCGCCACGGCCGGGAAATTTCTAGGTTTATACAATATTGTGCAACACGGCTTGCACATTCATTTCTGGCGTACTAAACCACTACGATTATTTTAGTTGTGAAATAGCGTTACTCAGTCTCATCGTACTCTGCATTACGGTGCTGCTCACTTGTTAAAAAAATTTCCTTATTTGAGTATTCTTTATGAACATTCACGAGATTGTTTTTCTAGTTTTAAGCTTCTTTTAATTATTCCTCCATTACTATGTTTGATGTATCGTACAGGCAATATTTTCAAGCTTAGCATGTTCTCGTTGTTTGGTTTTCGTCACAGGATTGATTTTTGATCACATGTATCGTTATTCCTTTTTGTGTTCTTTCCTAGATAATTGAAAACATATCCTGTAGGCGGATACCATGCGATTAAATCTTGCATTGTCATTCTGGTTCTTGCAGTTGCTGTGATATCAATTTCAAAACAAATCTAGACTCTTAATCTGATAGCATGTTCTTTACTGTGCAAAATAAGAAACATTTAACACACTTCGCGTTCTTGGTCATCGTCATTGTATGCGTATTTACGAATTTCGTTTATGCATATTCTAGCCATTGTTGACCAATTTCTAGTTCCTTAAGAATTGTTTCTGGTAGCATCAGTGATTCTTGATGTGCTTTTAATTGAATTTACCTTGCATTTCTCATATATTTTGTACAAACCTTGCATAAGTACTATTTTTGCAATAAAGTGTTGGTTCGTGATATGGTCGTTTCATGTGTTCTTGGCGCAAAAATCCTGTCCTGACCGATTGTCACGACACGTCCATTTCTTAGCGGGATGTCATTCCCAGTTTATTTATAAACATTGTTGCTGCGTACCAAAAGCGGCATTGCGAATTCATTTTAGCGGACATGCGCTTTTTCAGGTGACTTGATCGAGGATGCGTCGGCCGCTATAGGCAACAGTTGGCACTGCGCCAGGAGTTCAGTAGCACTAGACACCGATGCTTCATTTGTAAACCGCCATAACGAGCTCCAGATTATCGTAAACCTTTCAAGACTACTTCTGGACCAGCTTTTAGATAACATCTTAAAAGCGTTTAGAAATTATATTTGAAGAGCCCTGGCAAAGGGATCGTTTGTGTCTTTCCCAACTATATTTCAAAACCAGCTTATCGAATACGTTTTGAAGAGCAGTTCTAGATCGTCAGAAAAAAGTAATAAAGCCGGACATTAGCAAGCATATACGACGTTTTACCAACAAAGTTGTATTTCTAGTCTCATCTTTAAGCCGTTTCTTTCCTCTCAGATAAATTATATGAAAACGTTATGTATCTCTTTTGTGCTACATGGGTCGTTCCCATGGGGGTACGTATAAAGGACAACACCGCGGGCTCCGTTCCGTAAGTCCAACACTGCGTTGGACCTACCACGTTGGACGCCTTCAAAGGCAGCCACTACCTATTATAGTGTTTTCATGTGTTGTTAAGCAAACACCAGAAGCGGGAAACATCCGCCCTTGATCAGAACCGCTGCGCAAGCAGGACTTGAAAGTTTCGTTTTCAGCACACTTCGCCGCTTCCGAAGCATCCCACGCGGCTGCTATGTTCATGTAATCCCTTATACCATGTCGCGCCGATGGCGGCGCCAGCTTTTCGAGTGGTGGAGATTGCCCCCAGTAGGCGGAACCCCCTGCGCGTCGTCTGCTACGCTTCCTCCCCGTTACTACCTACGCCGCGAGGCGCTGGTATCTATTGAAATGGCGTACACTAGCGGCTCTCAATACTCATAAAAGTTCTGTGTAAGGAAATGTATACAGGCTCATTTATCATGCTGTTCGCAGGCACACAGAATTTGAATTGTGAATATACTTCCACGGCAGTTTTCATTTGCCAAAAATATTTTAAAATGTTAATGGCTTCGTAAAAAGGAATGCCGCTTCAGAAACTCAGCATTTCGAATTTATTCGAAAACAAATGTAAACGATCACATTCGAGGACTATGGCTGGCACACTGGCTAATTCACTTTGGCGACAATCGGAGAAGGCATCCGGCAACCGCCATGGTTCTTTAGTGGCTATTGTGTTCAGCTACTAAGCACAAGGCCGCCGGATCGAATCCCAGCCACGGCGGCCTCGTTTCGATGTGGATGAAATACGAAAACACCCGTGAACTTAGATTTAGGTTCACGTTAAAGAACCCCCAGTAGTCAATTTTTTTCCGAGTCCCCACTACGGCATGCCTCATAACTTGATCGTGGTTTTGGCACGTAAAACCCCATTATATTTTTTAATTAATTTAGCCATCCGTCCATCTGAACAACTGTGGGGCAAGCAGCTGGGGCGATCGTCTTAGGTGATCACATTCGTGAATAGGTTTACTATAATGCAATTTTGCATGACTCTGCACCAGACGCGTCCGCATTAATGACGGCATCGTTTTTGGCACGGTACCTACGTTCGTTATATTCGCGCAGTGCGAGAGCACCATCGGCCCAATACCTAAACACGACGAGTGCCGAGTCTCGCGAAATCTCCGAAATAGTTTAGAGTAATCGCCTTAGGAATACCACGCCGTAGGACGACGCATCCAGCTTGTGTAGTTTGAGCCCACGATCAGTTCAGCGCTGGCTTGCATTGCTCGCAACATCAATTGTGCCATAATCCAGCGTAACAGGAAACAATCAGGCATCCCAGAAGCGAAACAACCTGCTTGTGTGTTCCAGCCGAACGGCAGCAACTTGTGTGTAATACTTTGTCGCTGTGAGGCAGGTTCTTTTTGTTATTTGTTGAATATAGTTCCCTGAGGCGCAGCCGCCAAGAACTCAATAACGGACAAAGCCTTTATTTGCAAAACACACACAAATTTGTTAAAACGGCTAATGCAGACAGAACCGCATAAAATCAACACTAAATGAAAAATTAACAGGAAACAAAATACAGTCACCACTATTAGAGTACCAACAGCACTTGAGTTAGGGGCAGAGTGCGAGTGTGAGCGCGCGCAATATTTCGACGCTGAGGGGCGGAGTCAAAGTCACGAGAGAAGTTCATTGGTCTCGCCAAAAAGGCGACCAAAAGGTGACAAATTAGTCACCAAGAGGTGACCGATGACCGGGCGACCCGAGCGTAGCAGCTCCGCTTTGGAGAGGTGACGCAGGAGGCTTGGTGGCACGAGCAGATGGTCGGTGTTCTGGCCAAGCAACTCGGCGCAAACTCGTGCCCATAGCCCGACCTCTAGCACTCTCTTTGCGGACACAGAATCTTATCGGCTTCGGCTAGCAGTCCGTGATCTGGAAGAGTAGCGAAGCCTGAGAAGGGGTTGACAGGAGGGCCTAGTTGGGTGAAGTTTCAGGTTCGGGTCCGGAACCCGACGGCCTGCCTTCAGCTCCGCGTGCGGTGGCCGATCTTCACCCTCGCATCGCTTCCAGGAACTATCCCCTTCTTCTGCAAGTGCGACTCGCTTTTCTGCCCCTCTGGTCCATTTGTCTCTTCCGAAGTGGTGATCCTCGAGGCACGATGTTCAGCGGCGATTGGCCCCTGGAAGCTCTGTGGACTTTCCCGATTGGATCGCTTTCATTTTGTTTTTGTCTTCTTGCGCCGCGCGTCCTCCTGCCTAATGTTGTTCAATGTTATCGCCTCTAACTCTGCGCGGCATTCACTTGTGCGCGAGCAATCTTTGTTGTCCTCATCTTTCTCTCCTTCTACCACGGCACTGTCTCGCGGATTCACACATCACAAAAGCCCCTTTTCGAAAAAAAGTTTGTCTGCTGGAAAGCGCGACACTTGGGGCGCGAGAAGACCAGCACTTAACCCTTATAATTCCTAAGCAAAGTTCACAGGGCATACTAAGCATCCTCAGCATCCGAGAAATGTTTTAAACCGAGTTGACAGTGAGGTCAACAAATTACCCTCATGAGTTCTAAATAAAGTTCAGTGAGCACACACAGCAAAAAACTCATGAGTCCACAAATTTATGCAAACAGGAAATACATTTGAAACCATTGTATCTACTCCATATTCAATGATTATGAGACGAGAACCAGCTATGCACCTGCTATTGCAAGTTTTCCCGTTATAGACCAGGCCAATGCCACGCTTCACCTGCACATTGAAGTACGGCATCACGGCCACTTTATTGCTTTTTCTAAGGCATTTACAAGCCGGCCTTGGCATGGTCTGACTCAGGTGCTTAGATGATTTGAAAGCCAAAAACTAGGTATGATTGGCATTGAACCGAACGTGCTCTGTATACGTGTACTGAGACACATATGTCCTGAAAATTGCTCCAGGTGGGCTAGCGTGTCGTCTCGCCAAAACTGCCGAGCATGGCGTCAGGAACTTAGTGGAAATGTTTTCCATGACACGTGACACCACAGATGACATGTCTGCTTCTTTATTGATCACACAATTAATACACACCAAATAGGCTGCTCTTTGTGAGATCATATTCAGGCACCTCAACAGGGTGTTGTGTAGTAGAACCCTTCTGCGACGTGTCAAAGACCATTTCAACGATACAATCCTGCCCACGTTGCATGCACGCTTTTTCATTTAATGCTGACTTGGATGTTACCTGTCTTTGTGAGCCATGGTTATTTTCCGGACGCTGTAAGTCTCTCTTTGCTGAGTACTTCTATTCTCATGTTTATTGCACACTGGCCTATCCGACCTTCGTGGACATTGTGTTGCGCTCACGTGCATGCGTCTACCCTCACCAAGCGCCGAAGCCCGGTGAGCCTGTCAGCGTGATAATGTGTCGTCGCGCATGGTTGTTATCGTGAGGAGGGTTGTGTTTCCCCCTCTCTTTGTGAAGGCGAGGCCGCGGTGGGAAACTCCACGGCTTCGGTGGCAGAGGTAACTGGAGCCATCTATGAAGAGGGTGAAGCCGAAAATTCGTTTCCCTTGCATGGCGTCGTAGATCGTCACGCGTACAAACGCCGGTCCAAGTGGCCGAGCCCTTCCCCCCCAACTCCTCTCCCCTCGCCCTCCTTCGTAACTCCCTCACCTTGGACTGCCACCGCACGCGTGCCGTGCGGCCCCGCCGGCCCGGCGCCAGGTTAGCCCACTGCATCACGTTTCACGTTTCATGTCATCGGGAAGCGTGCGCTGCTGTGCGTTGACCGGAGTGGGTAGTTTCGTCAGTTTCGTGGTCCTTGGTAGCTGTGTGCTTGTGCTCCGCGATGTTTCACCCGTTTCACGACTGGTACCGCTCGTGCATCGTGCAGTGGTGCACGAATAGCTCAAAAACAAGCCCTGCAAGGTTGTTCTGGGTGCCTAAAGACAACAGGGGAGAGCGCAGACCCAAGGACATCAGAAGGCACATGTACACGAACACAGCACTGTCCCTATGTGTGCTCCATAAGCCTCCGGGCGTCGTTGCACCTTGATTGTGCTACACTTCCCCCTTCTCGGTAGAAAAAGCTGACAAATTCCTCCTCATTGTCACTTGGTCTATGACTTGTGTTTTTCTGTGCCAAGTCTTAATCTGCAACTTCAGTAACTTGCCCAGCTTTCCATTCCGCCCTCAGTGTTTTTTTCTGTGTGTCACGTTCTACAAACGTACTAACAGCTGAAAAATTACTTTTCTTCTTTGTATGTTATTTCAGTAAACGCCGATGGGAAAACCACGCGAACAACCTTCATGTGAAGGCATGATACGCTTTCTTTTTCTGGAAAGCATGAGCATTGCAAGTGTCCTACATGCAGATTTTTTTCAGTTAGTGTTTATTATACAAAGGAGTACCCAGTAGGTACCCGACTTAGTGCCTTAAGTGACGCAATTTTACTGCTAAGCATTGTATTCGGGGCAAAAGAAAAGTCGTATTGGCTTGTTTTACCTGCTCTTTGATTTAGGAATAGGCGTTTCTGCGAATGTTTTTTGTGTGCTGCTGCAAAAGCCCACTACCTTCTGTTCCCCCTTGCCTCGGTTGCTAAAGTTGTGGCCAAGTGCAAAATAATGTGATAATGTGTATTTCAGTTTTCAGTACAATGTTATTTTTGTTCTGCCATGTCTTTTTCATTTTGTTCAGTAGTAATGAACATGCTACCCATTTCTTATACTTTCGTGCAGGTTCATCAGTAAACTCCTTTCTTTGGTATGGCTGTCAATCAAACAATGTTAGCATTTTATTCTATATTTTAGGTATTTTGCGTGTCGTTCTTCATGGCATTACCAGTGAGTTTCCCTTTCTATAGGTGTCATCACAATTTCATACACGTCGTCCAGTTTTGTGCAATATCTTAGTGCATATGTCAGAAACTCGTCTACATTTCGTTCTTGAGGGCGGTATATAAAAATCTTGCTTTTTATATATGTGTGTACATGAAACGGTCTTCGCGTTTGCTAGCGCTTTTTTGTTGTTTCACCGTCTGTGAGCTTTTGTGTTTAGTACTCTTGTATGTTTCATGCCCCTGTCACTTTTGCTCATTTTTTGAGCGTGCATCACGCCACGTTATAATATTCGTTTCCGGAAACGATGTCAATAAAGCGAGACCAAAGATCTGTTGTGTTCGAAGTAGAATTTTTTTATGTCCCGGCACATGCTGGTATAAGTATGGGAAAGACTGCACGCGTGCCAACGCATAGCCCATGGCGCACCACGCGCTAGCTCGCAAGCAATGCCAATGCGCGGCGTAGCGAGCACACGGCTTGCGAGATGGCGCTTGGTGCGCGCGCGCGATAGAAAAAAAGACGCGCCGCGTACAGGTTAAAAAAAGGAAGTGGCGTGCGCAGAATGGGGGAAAGGGGGAAAATAAGCGAAGTGGGCCTGCATAATAAAAACAACAAGGAAAACTTTTGGGAGAGGAGGGGCCACGCGGCTGCTGTTCCTGTTGCCCTGACAACGTAAACAATTGTGTGCGCTGCCATTTTGCGTCTGCGCCGCCCTGCTGTTAGGGCCGTAACTGAAGGGGACCTTGGTGCTAGCGTCGAAAGAGCGTCCGCTCGAAAACAGCCAATGGCAGCCATGCGGAGATTCACGCCTGTGGGCGAGGCTGTTAAAAAGTATAGCGGAGCCACACCGAAGATGATGTGTGTCCACCAGCAGAAGTCATGTCGAATTAAAATAACGTATCTAATAATTAATAACGAATTAATAACATATAATAACAACACAAAAGATATTAAAATATCTTTTGTGTTGTCTACCGCCCTCCAGACAGAAAATTTGAACATTTTTTTCATCGTTAGAAGCACTTCTTGATTATGTGTCTTTAAATGAGCACGCGCTATACCTTTCCGGTGATATGAACATTGATATGCGAACCGCGTCACCAGAGCAGACAGAATTTGCTTCTTTATTTGATTCTTACGCTCTTGTGAATGTAATTACTGTAACAACGCGCGTAACTTGTTCCACTTCTACCACTTTAGATTTAATTATCCCTACCAACGATAAAATCAGTATAACTTCCGGAACTTTGATAACTCACATCAGTGATCCTTTCCAGTATTTGCCTTTATTGCTAATACCAACCCTAAACATGCTTCTAAATCACCGGTGTCTTATTATCGCTGCATTGATGCAAAATCCCTCGACACCTTTCGTAATGAATTATGTACAGCCGACTTCTCCCATATATTGTTGCTACCTGACGGAGATGTTGCGTACGATGTACTAATGATTGTGTTAAACCACGGATATCAAAACTGCTTTCCTTTAAGATGCTGTCGCAAACGAAAATCGAAGAAACAATTGATTACGGATGCCTTATTGAAAAAATTGAAAAAACAACGAAACTATACGCGCAATTCATTAAATCCAAGGATGCCATGAAATTGTCTCAATATAAGAAATATCGCAATAACTTGAACAAAGACCTACGTCAAACCAAGTACGAATATTTCAGCTACTCGTTCTCAGATAATTCTAACTCGAACCCTCAGCATTGATGGCATCAACCAGGTAAGCTACTTGGACGCCACTACACCGGTGTTCCAAATTGCATTATGCGCGATGGTGCTGTGCTGACAGGGCAGGATCTCTCAGATGCCTTTAACGATTTCTTTGTGACTATCACAAATACAGTATGCTCTCCTGTTGGTTCAACAAACACGTCAATTCACCAAGCACCAGGAGTCTCGATGTCAATGTTTATTTTTCCTAACCCCGAAAATGAAATAATTTCTGTATTCAGAAATCTTAGAAACAGTAGGGCTTTAGATATTAACGGTTTTCAAATAAAACCTCTAATGTATGTAATTGATTTCTTAGCCCCAATCATAACATACATATTCAACCTTTGTCTCAGTAGTGGAGTATTTCCTAAGCAGATGCCGATTGCAAAAGTTATCGTGATACACAAAGAAGGCGATAGCTCTGAGTTCTCAAATTATCAGCATCAGCATCAATATCAGCATCGTCATTGTTACAGTCTGCATTACCATTTAGCCTACTGTGGGATGCCACAGTTGTCTCTGCTTCCCAGCATATTGTTTCTCTGTGAATTGCTCAGCTTCTGGGAGCCCGAACGAAGCCAGATGCAATCCGCATCCAATTGAAGAAATTTACTGTTCCAGCCTTCATAACTCATCTTAAGCTGCAGCTAGAACCAGAGCAGAAGCAGCATATTATGTACAACGATTTACTACTGCATACCGTCGGCTGTTTGACCAAAGGTCTATTGTCGTATATATTTGTTAGTAGTACTAATACTGCTTGTATTGTAGGAGCAGAGTTCACGCTATTTTCGCAATGCTATCAGAAGACAAAAAGACGAGGATAATGTTAATTTATTGTTTTAAAGATTGGGGGGCACTTGGGTTTGTCCATAAATGATTAAGGGGCAGGCACTGTTTCAATATATATAGGTGAAGACCGTAAGCCTGAATTAAGCACTCAAGATCTTCGGCTGCAAGGTGCCCACGAAAGCAAATGCATGCAGTGAAAATGCTTCGGGTGGTGTTGATTTATCTGGTAGCATGTCTTAAAGGGGATTGACGTCGCAACCATACTAGTGCGACAGCGACTATATTGCAGCAGGACACATTATTTGGAGCTCTTCTCCACTTGCACGCCAATGCAAGAGCAGCGCATACAGCCCTCATGGAAAGACAGTTTCTCTGCGTGCTTGTGTTGGCAGCCTCATTTCCGCATAGGAAGTAGGTGAAAAACACAAAATCACGTTAAGGAACATGAAAGCTAGCTTGACTACTTTCTTCGTTTTCTTCAGTTTACTCCTCGTACTAAGTACATTCGTTCGGGATATTTTTTGTGTTCCACAACACAATTCTGTTACATTAACGAGCTTATACTGTGTTCATTTATATTTTCAATGAAATATTTTGAAGCTGATCTGGCGCTTCCGCAACCATAAAGGCATAGGGTGGTCTAATAGCTGGAATGTTCGCAACAAAGTATGTGGCATATATCTGCTACCACATGCTACCATTGTCTGTATTAGAAGGTATGTCTATGCTAGAACTTTCTTTTATCACAATAAAACGTGCTGGGATGTACAAAATCTATACAATGTTTATTGTTGTTCTGTGTCTTGTACTGAAATAAAACACTCCATTCGTATGGGTGTACATGAATGTACAATTCTGAAAGCACGGTTGGTCATCCTCTTGTTGGTCTCGGATGTTAGTAAGCATGATGAGCTAATTAAACTGAGTATTTTGGAGCAAGGCTGGCGTAATCATTGCTTATGACTTGAAATACCACCATTACACACATCCCACACGAAGTTAGAGTAGACTTTTGCTTTTCACTAGAGCAAGTAGCTCCGTGAAATTAAGCAAAATTTAAGTGATCCCACCTACTCGTTCAAGACAAGCTCCTCTTGCTGCGGTGCGCTCACCCGTCCTTGGATTAGCATAGTCATTGACGTTTGACCCGAGTACAAACCGCTCAGGCGGGGCGAATTTCGGCACTCGCGCAACCATATCCGCATCTAGCAATCAAAAACATAGGCGATACACGCTCTAATGATACGAAAAATCGCAATTCTTTTCTTTCCAGTGGTTCGAAGTTGACCGCAGTTGCGATATATCGCGCCATGCTTCAACTGGATGCGGCTTTGTATGATCAGCCGCGGGAAACAGGTCAGTGCACTGGCACCGACGATAGCTTTGGAGGAATCACACAAAGAGCATGCACGGAATAACACGATACACGACTGCACTAGCTGCCGGTATTCTAGACGGGATGGCTGCTCTGTCTCGGCGCTGCAGTAGAATTACCCCGTTGCCGGGGCACTCCAGAGGATCAAGGCAGAAAGCTGGGCTAGTTGGTGTGACATCATTACTCAAAAGACTAGCGCAAATACCAGGGACATATAGAGGAGGCGACAGGATTAGCGCTCGTCCTGTCGGCTCCTATGTGCCCCTGTTATTTGCGCTAGTCTTTTGAGTAATGTCACTCCAGATAATTGCACCGGTCCGCAAAACCATCCCCTAGGAATTGTGAAGCATTGGTAATGAATAAAAAGCTACGGAGGTAACTGGCGTGTCTGGCAGGAAAATGCAGACGAGGTGAGCGACAGATCACAAGGCAGCCATGTTTACGCACTAACTGCACTCAAGGAGCGATTGAAGGTAGCTACGGGGCTACCTAGGGATTCTCTAGCAAAACGCTATAGATTTCCTTCCCAGAAGCGCGATTCGAGTGGAGGGCGATTAGTGAAATGAAAAACCGCCCTCGAGAAATACTTCGAGTGGAGGGCCGAGTCGAGGTACGCTTGTAAATACCGGGGTTAGCTTCGGCATTTACAGCTTTGCTAGGGTGTTCCTTACCGTCACTATTGCCTCACAATGTGTGCGTGACAGTATTTCCTGGGCTGATTAAGCGCGGCAGACAGCCTGTGGCAGACTTGCTGCTTCTGAAGACAATCAGAATTGTCTTTACGACCAGCGACTTCACGAGGAACGCTTTGTTACGGGCACTCTCGTGCTACTTTGGTCCTCGTCGAGGCTTCCAGCTCTACTTATTTTGTGGATTTTTTAGACTTTGACAGTGAACTGCTATCTCCTCCTTAACTGTGATGGAGATGGAGTCTCACGCGCGTCCGTCGGAGTCGGCAGTGCCCGCGGCGGCTGCCTCCAGGAAGCGCAACGGCACCGAGAGCGACACTGACAGCGACGACACCATGCAGTACTATGTCAGCGGTGAAGATTCTTGTGACGAAGCGTTCGAGCTGGTGCGGAGTCGTAAAGCCAAACGAAGGTTTCTCAGCGCATCCTCGAATTCGAGTGAGTCCACCGTGAGATCTTCGCGGAATACCGAGGAGCTCACCATCCTGTTCGCGCCAGTTCTCGCTACTGACAACCTGAGACGCCTCAACAGGCAAGCCGTGTCTTCACATCTAGAGGCACTGGTTCCGAATGAAATCAAAGACATCAGAGTGAATACCCGTAAGAACGTCCTAGCGATCGACGTAGAACACGCAGCCGCGTTGGATTCTTTGCGCAATGTCACGGAACTTGACGGGATGAATGTCCGCCCTCATATTCCGCTGGGCAAACAAACCAGTAGTGGCGTAATTTACGATGTTGATGAGACCATTGTCGGCTCCGATCTGTCGGTCTTAATCAAGCCAGCTACAGAAAGCACCATCATTACAAACGCGTTTCGTCTCGGCACGTCACGGTGTGTCAAAATCATATTTAAAGGCGAATCGCTACCATCGCATGTAAAAGTGGGCCACTTCCGACACGCAGTTCGCCCCTTCATACCAAAACCGCTGCAGTGTTGGAAGTGCATGAAGTTTGGGCATGTGAGTAGTGTGTGCAAGAACACTACCATCTGTTCTCGCTGCACTGGGCCCCACACCACTAACAAGTGCGAAGCCAGTGTGCTGAAGTGCACAAACTGCAGCGGTCCTCACGATGCCTCGTCGAAGGAATGCCCTTTAATTCGCAAGGCAATGGCAATATTGAGGAAAATGGTTAGAGACCACTCGTCTCACCGAGAAGCAGCAATATCTATTAGGCGGCGACGATCGCGTCGCCGACGGCGATCACGAACCTCAAAAGCCTCTGCAGAGCGCCAGCCACGTACACTGCCGCCCAGTCTTCCGCCCAGGCCAAACGCAGTCAGATCAAAGGAAGAAGATGCAACGAACAGCCCTGCTACTGACGCGTGGCCTGCACTCCCGAGGCTACGCGCTCCTACTGAGCGAAATCAGACTTCTACAGCAAGGGGCACTTCGACTGTTCCTGATAAACTGACGGACCAAGATCAACGAATTGTTGTCATGATCAGCTCTCTGGTGAGTGCTATTCGTGTTCTTCTGGACAAGATACAGACACCAAAAGCTCGAAGTGCGTTGCAAGTGCTGGATGCCATCAATGCGGTTCTAGTGAGCCTTCAGAAGTCCAGTGCTTGAGAACTTCTACAGCAGAACCATGGCTCATCGACAGCAACAGCGATCGTTCCGGGATGATGTCAGAACTGCCTCCATATTCCAATGGAATGCGAGAGGCCTAAGGTCACGTATTTCGGACTTTCAACAGTTCGTGTTTGACTACCACTTTCCTATACTTGTGATCTGTGAACCGAACTTATCAGCCTCCATAAGACTATCAGGATATGAACCTTTTGTTTCAACAACGTGTATCCGTAGTAGTAAGGTTCTGGTTTACATTCGCAAGGACCTAACGTATTTTTCGCAACCCGTAGCGCCACACGACGGTAACCAATACGTCTGTGTTAGTGTGAAAAAGAAGAGGCTGTCTTTTACTATTATTGGAGTCTACCTATCTCCAACAAGTCAGTTTGACAGCAAAAGACTAGAAGATATTATGGCTACTACTCCCGGTCCTTGGATAATAACTGGGGACTTCAACGCTCACCACCATATATGGGGAAGCTCCATCATAAATTCGAGGGGCAGGTCACTCGTATCCTTTGCATCAGGCCACAACCTGTGTCTTCTAAATGACGGAAGTCCGACATTTCCGCGAGGAACGACGTACATCAGCTGCCTTGACTTGACTTTGGTGTCACGTTGCCTGACTTCGAGCGTGCAGTGGTTCACTGATATTGAAACCCATGGAAGTGATCATATTCCGACCTATGTGAGAATCAATGGTCTAGACGCCGCATTACCGGATGTATCTCGCCAAATTGATTGGTCAGTCTTTCGAGATCGAGTAGACAACACCTGCAAGAAACACACCGCACGCAGATTAGAAGACATCATTGCAGACGCAATACTAGATTGCACGCGTTGCTTCACACATTCGAAAAAGCGTACAGAGAATGACATTGAATTGGAAAGGCTTCGTACAATACGTCGCCGTGCTGAAAGGAGGTACAGGCGCACAAAGTCAATTCTTGACCTCAGAGAAGCTCGGCGCATGCAAAAGAAGATAAGACGCCGAATGGATAAGCTAGCGGTCCAAAGATGGAAATGCTTTTGCGAGTCACTGGACCCCCGCAAGCCATTGTCCTGTGTGTGGCGTACCCTAAGGGGTCTTTGCTCAAGACCCCAACAACGACACCCTTTTAACGCCCTTGCTCTCTATCAAACCCGCCGTGAGATAGACGTTGCAGAGGAATTTTGCGCGCTAATTGCCGGCGGCACAGTTTTAGTCCCTGACATGGCTTTAAGCGACGTCCCCGGTCCACGAGATACCAGTATGGAGGCTCCATTCTCCATGGAAGAGTTAGAAGCTGCTATGGCGCTCTGTAGGTGTTCGTCTTCACCAGGGCCCTATGGCATAACATATACTGCTTTGCGCCACCTAGGCCGAGAAGCACGAAGAGAGCTCCTCAGTCTTTTTAATAGTTCATGGCAAGATGGTGTCGTCCCACAGGAGTGGAAACGCAGCTGCCTGGTACCGCTACTAAAAGCAGGAAAGTCGCCGCTCGAACTGGCATCGTATCGGCCTATAGCACTTGCCAGCTGCGTCGGGAAACTCATGGAACGCATGATCCTCATGCGTCTCGAATGGTACCTAGAACACCACAAGATTTACCCTGATTCTATGGCGGGATTTCGACGAGGCCGTTCATCGATTGACAGTGTCATCGACTTAGTGTCATCTGTAGAACAGCAAAAATCTTGGAAACGATTATCAGTAGCGCTCTTTCTGGACGTGAAAGGCGCTTACGACAACGTTTCCCATCAACCCATTCTAGACGCACTTTTGACACTTGAACTAGGAGGGCGAGTATGTCGATGGATCAGAAACTACTTGACACAAAGGTGCTTGTTCGTACGTACGGAAGATGGTCCGACTACCGACCACTACATATGCCGAGGAGTTCCCCAAGGTGGGGTTCTAAGCCCTATTCTTTTCAACCTCGCGCTTCTTGGGCTGGCCGAATCCCTACCGGAAACAGTGAGTGTCTCAATCTACGCCGACGATATCTGCATCTGGTCGTCAGCGGTCACTCGTCTGCAGGTTGGCGCAAGGCTGCAGAAAGCAGCAACACAGGCATCTCACTATCTTCACACACAAGGCCTTACCATCTCAACAGAAAAATGTACGTTAGTCGCTTTTACACGAAAACCAATGTCTCGTTATCCAGTATGCATTAATGGCCAGCCTAATCC
This sequence comes from Dermacentor variabilis, assembly GCF_050947875.1. NCBI lineage: Eukaryota > Metazoa > Arthropoda > Arachnida > Ixodida > Ixodidae > Dermacentor > Dermacentor variabilis. The sequence continues at coordinate 49,549,169 of NC_134573.1, forward strand.
TACAAGAGAAATCATCGGTTTTTGGGTGTCATTGTGGACCGGGACCTCTCTTGGAGCCCTCATGTTGCCCACTTGAAGAAGAAGCTCACATCTATTGTTCATGTCTTCAGGTTTATCACCGGTAAAACATGGGGATCGTCAGTGGGCTCCATGCTGCAGTTATATCGAGCACTTTTTATCGGATTGCTACGTTATAGTTCTCCCGTGCTTGCTAAAACATGCAAGTCAAATCTTCGAGAACTACAGAGCGTGCAAGCACAGGCACTACGTGTTTGCCTAGGACTTCCGCGGAGCGCTTCAACAGCAGGAACCATTATAATGGCTCGAGACCATCCGATCACAAATTACATTAGCATCGACACGCTTAGGGCCCATGTTCGTCATGTTTCACGCATGCAGTCAAGCTCTCTTGCCTGCCTGCCAGAACGACGACCACAGGCGTCCAACTCCAACTCCAACTGTCTACCATCAGGCTTCACACCCTCAGCACGTTCAACCTCAGCTTTGTGGTGTTTAGAACAACCTCGAGTGCGTCTCACGGTTCCAGGTATAAGAAAGAAGACCGACCTGCCTACCTTTGCCCTGAAGCAAGCAGCTCTGGATTGTTTGAACACTTTCTACTTTGACCGAGTCCACATATATACGGATGGCTCTTCCACTCAGACCAGCTCCACCGGCGCAGTGGTTATACCATCACGATCAATTAGCGTCCAATACAAGATTTCTCACATGACAACATCGACCGGATCGGAGCTTGTTGCCCTTCGAGGTGCCGTTGATTACATTAACAACCAACCCGCTAATCGGTGGGCAAAATTCTGCGAATCGAAGGCGGCCTTACAATGTCTTCTGTCATCTCTTCGTCGCGGGTCGTGTGAACAACTAGTGTCGGAGATACGAGAAGTGCACCATCATATGATAGCGAAAGGACACGACGTCGTGTTTCAGTGGCTGCCTAGCCATTGCGGTATCTCCGGCAACGACCTCGCTGACGAAGCTGCCAGGAAAGCGCACGAAGGAGCAACCCTTGTTTCTGTACCTTTATCGCGGACCGACGCAGCCCAACACCTAAGCAAGGTAGCGCACCGTATGACATTACAGAAGTGGCACACACCTGAATTCACCCAAGAACGATTGCATTCCCTCGACCCCTCTATGCAACTGCGGCTGTTACCAGGACTTCTGCGAAATGAAGAAACAATGCTGTGCCGCTTACGCTTGGGCGTCGCATTCACCAATGCATATACGTTTTTGATTGAAATGACTGATAGCGCCGACTGCAATGCCTGCGGTACCGAGGAAACTATAGAAGATCTACTGTGCTACTGCCCATCTTTTCAAAACGAAAGACATGACCTCTGCACAGCTCTCAATCAGCTCGATAGAACACCGTTCACCTTGAAGAAGATCTTGGGACCATGGCCTCGCATATCGCAGCTACAAAAGGCCACAAAAGCTCTGCTGCGATATTTGAAGGCTACTGGATTGAGTCAGCGACTATGATCCGGACTGAGTGACTGAACGATATCCCCGGTGGACTTTCTATTCTTCTTTTAATCTTTCCGTCCCCTTTTCCCTTTCTCCAGTGTAGGGTAGCCAACCGGGCTCAGTCCTAGTTCACCTCCCTACCTTTCCTTATCATTTGCTCTCTCTCTCTCTCTCTCCTTATACGTTACACAGGCTCATACCGCGTTTTTCGGCAAGTGACAAATGTCACGTAGGCCCGCTTGTGTCCGCCCGTCCCACTACATCGTCCAGGTTTCCAAATTCAAACGTTATCACCCTTCCTCTGGTTGGTCCCTTGGTGCCGCCGGGTAGGCACCACGCTCCCTTCTTGTCGCTATTGGCCGCCCATAGGGACCTTGTGACGCTGTTCATAGGCGGAGATATGTGCGCTTATTTCCATTGTTTTCACATTATTTAGTGCCAATGATTTGCAGTTTATATTACAGTAAATAAGTTTGAGTGAACGAAGAGCGGTGGGCATAGATGGCATTGTAAACAAAGTTGCGCCGCCCAGGTGCTCACACAACGGGAATGGCATTGGTGCTCGACGCAAAAAAAAAAGTGTGCGCTGTACAAATTAGCACTGAAACTCAGGGAACGGTATAATGACCGTAATTGCTTTTACATTTAGCAACAAATGGTCCTCAAGAGAACTGCTGCCTACAGATCCAAATATTACGGCCAGATGATGTTTTGCATGGATAAATGGATTAGCTTTATTGTTGTCTTTGTTAGCGCACAGCGGGCCGCTCCCACGTCGGGACAGAAAGGCCGAGCCTCTCTGCCACGTCGCACGCTCGTTGTACAGCCCATAACTGTTCTTCGAGGTTGGGGCTGCGTAGAACTGCATCTCAGCGTGAAGAAGTGTTGATTTCATCGCCAAATGACGCGGTCCACCGCCGGAGCAGGTGATCTAATTTTGATAAGTCATAGCATAGTGTACATGCATTTGTTGTCTGAATTTCGTGGTAAATAGTGTGAAGAAGTATGGGACATCTGTATGCCCCCGTCAGTAGAAGCCTTAGTGTTAAACCTGTGATCTATGGAGTTTACAATGTGGGAGAGGGTAGACCTTCCAAGCCACTTAAAAGTGCTTAGCAAGTTCATTGTACGAGGGAAGGGGCCTCGATTGTCCGTAGCGGCAAATTCAAGCGGCCGGGTTTGTACGCGGTCGATTATCCCTCGTGCCGCATTGTGTGCCAACTCATTGAGGCTGTGCGGGGCACCCTCAATTTGTCCTATGTAGGCTGCGAACCAGATGACTGTGTGTGGCTTGATCTCCTTGCTTCCTCGTATTCCTAGGGCCAGCTCTGACATGGCCCTTTGGCAAATACGCGAACGGCTGATGTAGACTCACTGTAGATTGTTGCCCTCTTGTCGTCCAATAAGGCCATTGCTATTGCAGCCTGCTCTGTGGTATCAGAGAACGTCCTCTGGATGAAGATTGACTTCGTGACTTGACTTTCATGGTTTACGCTAATCGCAGCAAAGGTCCGTCCGTCAGCGTAGGGCGCTGCGTCTACGAAACTGTTCTCCGAAGCACGTTCAGAAGCCTTTCTCAGGAGGGCCTTCGCGTGCTACCACCTTATTCCCACATTGTGTTTCAGGTGGATGTTTCGTAAAATACAGGCGACAGTAATGCGGTCCCGCTGCTCTCGAGGGATGCTGCAGAACTTTGTCTTGACTATTGTGCGGGGAACGCCCAGCTCCTGTAGGTGTGTCTTCCAGCTTGTGTGATAGTTAGCCTGGCGACATAAGCCCTCTGCTGCGCTTCCGTGATTCTCTATAGCATGTTATCCATGCCTAGTTGAAGTAAGCGTTCCGTGTGTGTGTATATGGAGAGGCCGACAGCTCTCTTGGTTGCTTTCCTGAATAATGCATTGAGCTTATTCCAGCCGCGAAGATATTTGGGCTTATTGACAAACTTCTTAAAGAGCTTATCCCGCTCCGATCTTTCCCAGGTGTGCATGGCCCCGATGTAAGTGAAATGGCACAATACGAATACATACATCAATCTAACGAGGTTATCTTCACTGAGGCACTGTCTGGTTGTTAGAGCCGCTCGAATTGATCATGAGACAGAGAATCTGGATGGCATCTACCCTCGGTATACTATATAGCCTCCATCGTTTGTGCACAGTTTGATGTTGCATACAGCGAGTAGCTTCCATCCCTCTGGTTTAGGACCTCTGCGCTTAGGACGCTGTAGTAGCAGTTCAACTTGTGCGGTGAGCACCGTAGGCCCGTGGGATGGAGGTACCTCTCGGTAGCCTCAATAGCCTCTTGAGGGCCGTATCTACCTGTCCATCGCTACCTCCCGTACATCCAGATGGTAACGACGTCTGCGTATATGATGTAACTGATACCGTTGTTATCAGAGAGTCTACTGGATAGACGAGTCATGGATGGATGGATGAAAAACATTATTAATGTTTTTTAATGTTTAACATTTTAACGTTTTAATAACCCATTTAATGCCTTTTCCAGGAGAGCCTTCGCGCGCGCCCGACGTCTTCCCACGCTGTGTTCTGGATGGACGTTTCGTGGGATGCTGCAGAACTTTGTTTTGATTACTCTGGAAGGAACGCCCAGCTCCTGTAAGATGTGTCTTCCAGCTTGTGTGGTAGATAGCCTGATGAACTGGGCCCTCTCCTGTGCTTCCGCTATTTCCTCTAGCGTGTTATGCATGCCAAGTTGAAGTAAGCGTTCCGTGGGAGTGTATATGGGGAGACCGAGAGCTCTCTTGATTGCCTTCCTGATTAATGCATTGAGCTTATCCCTCTCCGATCTTTGCCAGTTGTGCATGGCCGCGAAGTAAGTGAAATGACACATTACGAACACATGTACCAATCTCATGAGGTTATCTTCTGCGAGGCCTTGCTGCCGGTTGGCCACTCTTCTGATTAGTCTGATCGCATTGTCCGTCTTCTTAGTGAGTCGCAGCACTGTCTGGTTGTTTGAACCACTCGACTCTACCATCATGCCGAGAATCCGGATAGCATGCACCCTCGGAATATAGCCTCCGCCTTTTGTGCGCAGTTTTATGTCGCATTCGGCGAGTGGCTTCCATCCCTTTGGTTTCGGGCCTCTGCGCTTGGGTCGATAAAGTAACAGTTCCGACTTGTGCGGTGAGCACCGAAGACCCGTGGACTCAAGGTATCTCTAAGTAGCATCAATCGCCTCTTGCAGCGCCGTCTCTACCTGTCCGTCACTACCTCCCGTACACCAGATGGTAACGTCGTCTGCGTATATGGTATGACTGATACCGTCAATAGCAGAGAGTGTCCGGGATAGACCAATCATGACGAGGCTAAAGAGGGTTGGGGATATGACTGACCCTTGTGGCGTCCCCTTAGACCCCAGCTTGATCATGTCTGAAGTCAGGTCCCCGATCTTGAGGGTGGCTTCTGTGTCTGACAGGAAAGATCTCGTGTAGGAATGAAAGTGCTTCCCCAGGTTTGGCTCGAGATTGTGTTTAAAATGCACGAGTGAAGAATGTTATCAAATGCCCTTTCCAGATCTAGACCTAGTATGGCTCTCGTGTCTCGCGTATTACAGTCAATAATGTGTTGCTTGATGAGCTTCATCGCGTCCTGCGTCGAGGGTCCGACCCTGAAGCCGATCATGTGTGGGTAAATGTCGTAGTCCTCCAGGTAGCGTGAAAGCCTGTTTAGGATTGCGTGCTCAGCAACTTTCCTCACGCACGATGTGAGCGAAATTGGGCGGAGGTTATCGAGGCTGGGCGGCTTGCCTGGCTTGGAAATGAGAATGGTGTTGGCCGATTTCCACATTTCCGGGACTTTACCACTGCTCCATGCTTCGTTAATGATGTTCGTTAGGTATTCGATAGACTTCTCGTCCAGATTCCGTAGAGCTTTGTTTGTAATCTTGTCCGCACCGGGAGCCGATCTGCCATTGAGGGTGTGGAGCGCCTGCCTGATCTCCTCAATCCCGAATTCTGCGTCGAGCTCAGGGTTCTCGGAGCCTTCGTAGTCAGGGGAAGGTGGTGTAGGGCACGATGCGACTGATAGGTACTTCTGTACCAGTTTCGATATAATTTCCTTGCTCGAATATTCTCGCTTGGCTGTATGTAGAGTGCGCGCCAGTGTGTTGCGTTGGTTGGTTTTAGTGTTCGTCTCGTCGAGGAGATCTTTAGGAGGTACCAGGTGCCCCCGTTGCGAATCTGTCCGTCGATCGAGTTGTACACCTCATCCCATTGCTGTTTACAGAGGGCTCTGCAGTGTTCCTCTATGGTTCTGTTGATTTCCGATATCTTTTTTCTGAGCCTGCGGTTGAGCCGTTGTCCTTTCCACCTGGCGAGGAGGGATTGCTTGGCCTCCAACAGGTGAGCGAGACGGCTGTCCATCTTTTCCATCGGGAGGTCGGTACAAACCTCTTTGGTGGTAGACGAGTCATGGCAAGTTTAAATAGAGTAAGGGATATTACTACCCCTTGTGGCGTCACCCTAGACCCCAATTTGATGATGTCTGAAGTCAGGTCTACAACCTTAAAGGTGGCTTTTCTTTCTGACAGGAACGACCATGTGTAGGAAGGAAAGTGCTGAATAAAAGCAGCAAACCGATTTTGTTTTGTTCTCCATGCCCGCAGAGTGCGGCAACACCACTACCGCCACCGAGCAATGCGCTTCCGATAGGCCATGGAGCGAACTAGAAAAAAGCTGCCGGATAATGCTCAGTCAGGCAACCTCGTAGTAGTAGCGGGCGGCCTGAATGTCGCCCTAAACAGAAAAAAAAACAGGACTAGCCCAGAATTTAGTGAAAGGTTAGACAACTTCTGCGAGATACCTTCTCGGGTGAAGATTGTGATGTCCACGGCGCCGGAACTACCTTTCCGTGACACTAACGTACGAAGAGCAGTTGTAGCCGCTAAAAAGGCTATTTTGGGAGTGAACCTAGATAATTGCTTCGGGGTTGCAGAAGTGAAAATGGATGTGAGAAGGTAAAGTGGTTTTCAATGACAAAGAATCCACTTCAATCACAAGCTTGTACGAAAGTGGTGAGGCAACTTGCTCGTCGCGCTATTGCTTTTCTGGGGGCCCACAGGCGCTCAGGAGGCCAGGGTAAGTAATCATGGAGAAGGTCCCAGACTAACATCACCGTCAATAACAGAAAAAGGAGGAGACGGAGCAAGAACAGAGCTCGCTGTGCAAAAGCTTACATAAACATGCAAGGGGCTCAATAAAGGAAGAGTGAATAGAGATTGAAGAGCAGGTAAATAGAGAACAAAAAGTCACCAGTGACTGAGAATTGGGTCTGGGAAGGGAGCAACAGAACAAAATCCGAAAGAAAGGGAAGGGAAGTTGGAATGCTGTGACATCAGGTAGCCAAATGGGACTAGCTTTGGTTTTCAGTGTTGCGTTTCGCCTGCGACACGTGGTTTTGCCGGCGCGACGGCGGCGGGGCGGCGGACATTTTGGCCCGATCGTCGTCACCGCAACACTCATCGCCAGGTGTTTCCAGGCGCGTCTGCGGCGATGCGACCGCCTAGGGATTTCGTTCCAGTCATTGTGCCCGAAACAGGCGATGCCAAAGCAGGGATCTCATTCCAGTTATTGGGCCCGAAACAGGCGATGCCAAAGCAGGGATCTCGTTCCAGTCATTGTGCCCGAAACAGGCGATGCCAAAGCAGGGACCATCTTCTCGTTACAGTCATTGTGTCCGACCGGCAGCGCCACGACAGTGTGCTGCGCAGCGCCACGACAGTGTGCTGCGCAGCGCCACGACCAGGTGCTACGAGATCGTGCGCAGCGCCACGACATGGTGCTACGGCGTCGCTACGACAGTGTGCGTCACCATTAGCCCATTGTACATTCACGTGCTCGTCTTTTGAGGGGTTCCTTCTTGCCCTCAACTGCGAGAGTATAAAAACAGCTGCCCCCGGACGCCAGAGGAGGGCTCCGATTTCTTCCGTTGAGTGAAGTGCTCTCCCGTCTCTCTACTTCGGTCAAACCTGACCGCCAACTCTTTGCGATGTTAAAATAAACAAGTTGTTTCGTTGTTACCTGTCGACTCATGCTTTGCCGGGACCTTCGGATGCTTGCAGTTGTACCCCAGGCCGCCAGGCCAACGCTACCCTTGGGGCTTGCGACCCAGGTACAACCACGGGCGTCAGCGCCGAGTTCCCAACAGATCGTACCAGCAGTCCGATCCAAATATCTGGTTGGCAGCGGTGAGATCGCCTACGACTTCAAACATCTGGTTGCCAGCGGTGAGATCGCCTACGACTTCAAACAACGGTCTGCCAGCGGCGAGATCGCGACAACGGAGGCCAGCAGCAAAGAGATGCAGTTGACAGTATGCTGAGCAGCTCAACGACGATCCGGGAGCAGTGCAACGAGCCCTGTGTGACGACTGGTTGCCTGCAGCGGAACGACTGCGCGGAATTCCTGCCTGCGAGGTTTGGTGAGTGCGGGACTTTCTTCTTCTGAGCGTTGCCAGGCTTTTGTTAGTGTTAGAAACAGAGCTGGTAATTGTGGTTGTCGTTGCTGCCGGGTTAGTTTGCGGCAAGACAATAGTAAGCAGTAGAGAAAGCAGCATTCAGAGCAGCCATGGATTTGAAGTCGTTGCGCAAACCGAAATTGTTGGAGCTTGCAAGAGAGTTGGGTCTGGATGTCTCAGACAAACTAAGAAAACCGGAACTGATAACGGCTATTCTTGAGTTAGAGGCTGAGGATGACGAACTGTCGGAATGCCTTGAGACTATTGAGGAGAGGTCAAAAAGACAGGAGCGCGAACTTAAAGAGCAGAAAGAAAAAGAAGAGCGCAAACACGCTTTGGAAATGAAGCGTCTCGAGGTAGAGATGGAACGCGCTCGTAATGGAAGTCAGGCACACGGTGCAGGAGAACGCGTATTGTTCAAAATGACTGACCTGATGCGGCCGTTTAAGCTTGGAGAGGACATTGGTTTGTTCCTGGTTAACTTTGAGCGAACGTGCGAGAAGCAGGGGTTCTCTCGGGAAACGTGGCCACAGCGCTTGCTCACTTTGTTACCCGGCGAGGCGGCCGACGTAGTCGCTCGCTTGGATAGAGAGGAAGCAGAGGATTTCGACAAAGTAAAATCGAGTCTGCTAAAAAAGTACCGGCTGTCTGCGGAGGCGTTCCGTCGGAAGTTTCGGGAAAATGAGAAAGGCAAAAGTGAGTCATATACAGAGTTTGCGTATAGGCTTATGTCGAACATGCAGGAGTGGCTCAAAGAAGAGAAAGCGTTTGGTGACCACGATAAAGTTCTGCAGTGTTTCGGGCTAGAACAGTTTTATAGTCGGTTACCGGAGAACGTGCGATACTGGGTCTTGGATAGGCCAGACGTGAGTACGGTGGCTAGAGCCGCTGAGCTAGCCGAGGAGTTTGTGACGCGTCGAGCTCGCGGAGCTAAGGACGGTCAAAAGGGTGAATTTGGCTCCAAGTCTGAGAGGCCAAGGTTCACGCCCATGAGATTTAAGGGGGACACGCGTAGTGAGGATGCGAGTGAAAGCAATCCGACCAAACGTAAAGAGACGGCAGCCGAAGCCGAACGCAGAAAGCGGTTCGAGATGAGGCGAGCGGGCGTTTGTTATACGTGCCAGAAGCCGGGTCACTTTTCGGCGCAGTGTCCGGAAACAACACCAAAAGTTGTGTTTTTTTCAATAGGCAGCACTGACGAGAACATGAAGCTTCTTGAGCCTTACATGCGAGACCTCCTCGTAAACGGGAAAGAGTGCCGAGTGCTTCGCGATTCCGCAGCTACGATGGATGTAGTTCACCCGTCTTACGTAGAACCCCATATGTTCACGGGCGAGTGCGCGTGGATCAAGCAAGCCGTGGAAGCTCATAGCGTGTGTCTGCCGGTAGCAAAAGTGCTTATTGAAGGACCTTTCGGAGCGCTTGAGACGGAGGCGGCAGTGTCATCTATGCTGCCACCCCAGTACCCGTACCTATTTTCAAACAGGTCCGATCACCTCCTGCGCGAGAAGGGGCTTTTGTTTGGTGAAGCTAGTGTTCAGGCCTTAACCAGATCGAAGGTTCGGGAGCTCGCTGCAAAGGCGGTAGTTGCGGGGCCGACGTTATCAAACAACGAAAAAGGGTCAGAGGCGCAGCAAGCTGATATTCAGAGCACGCCCGAACAGAATAGAATTGAGTCTGTAGCGTTGAAGGCGCCAGATACTGGAGAGGAAAATCCCGACGCGGGAAAGTTAGAAGAGCTATCTACTGATTTGCTCATCGCGCCTACGTCAGACGGACTTGATAGGTTGCTAAAAGTCAGCCGGTCGGCTTTGATAGCCGAGCAAAAAAAAGGATGGCAGCCTGGAAAACGTGCGCTGCAATGTCAAAGAAGGTATCGCCAGGAAAACTGCGCGTTTTGTGGAAAGAGGTGGAGTCTTGTACCGGAAGTATCTAGACCGCCGAGGAGTGGAGTTCGATCAGCTGGTCGTGCCTCAATGCTATCGTCAGGATCTGTTGCGCTTGTCACATGGGGGTTCGTGGTCCGGACACCTAGGAGTTAAGAAAACTAAGGACCGTCTCTTGCAAGAGTACTATTGGCCAGGGTGTTTTCGGGACGCAGACCATTTCGTGAGGACATGTGACACTTGTCAGCGGGTGGGCAAACCAGGGGACAAATCGAGGGCGCCGTTGAAATTGGTACCTATCATTACGGAGCCTTTTAGACGGCTCGTTATTGATACAGTGGGACCTCTGCCGGTAACAGCCACGGGGTACAGACACATTTTGACTGTGATCTGCCCAGCGACAAAGTTCCCTGAAGCCGTGCCGCTTAAAGAACTCAGCTCAGTTGAGATAGTTAATGCACTACTGTCCATATTTGCGCGAGTTGGTTTTCCTGCAGAAATTCAATCAGATCAGGGCACAGTGTTTACTAGCGCTTTGACGACAACTTTTCTCGAAAGGTGTGGGGTAAAGCTGTTACACAGCTCAGTGTACCACCCACAGTCGAATTCCGTTGAGAAGCTCCACTCCGTCATGAAGCGCGTGTTGAGAGCGTTGTGTTTTGAACATCGAACTGACTGGGAGCTGTGTCTGCCTGGGGTGATGTTTGCTTTAAGGACCGCGCCGCATGCGGCTACGGGGTTTTCGCCAGCTGAACTGGTGTACGGTCGCTCGCTTCGATCTCCGCTTCGCATGCTTCGAGAATCATGGGAAGGTAGGGGCGACGACCCAGTCGTGGTGGAGTACGTGCTTAAGCTCCTCGAACGCTTAAGAAGGGCACAGGAGTTGTCAGGTGAAGCAATGACAAAGGCCCAGCAGAGGGCCAAGGTTTATTATGATCGGACAGCCAGGGCCCGTCGTTTTGAGGTTGGCGATGAGGTCATGATATTGCGCACATCGCTAAACAACAAACTAGACGTGCAGTGGGAGGGCCCAGCGCGAATTGTTCAGAAACTGTCGGACGTTAACTACGTGGTAAGTCTGCCAGGAAAGCGGAAAGCACAGCAAGTTTACCACTGTAATCTGCTCAAACCTTATAGACAAAGGGAAGCAGTGGTGTGCATGATGGTAAACGTTCCTGAAGAGCTTCCGGTCGAGCTTCCGGGACTAGGCTCAGTGACGAACAGGGAAGACACCGGTCAAGTCATTAGTGACCTTATCAGTAAAGCACCGCTGTCGCCTGAGCAGAAAACCGAACTACACCAGCTATTACAAGAGTTTCAAGGTCTGTTCTCTGAGAGGCCTGGTAGGACTTCTGTACTTACTCATGATATAGAACTTACCTCCACAGAGCCAGTACGATCCAAGGCGTATCGGGTGTCACCCCGCCAGAGCGATATTATGGAGGCTGAGGTAAAGAAAATGCTGCAGCTCGGTGTTATTGAGGCAGGTGAGAGTGATTATACGTCCCCTTTGATTTTAGTTGAGGTACCGGGCAAGGAACCTCGTCCTTGCGTCGACTACCGCAGGCTTAATTCCATCACTAAGGATCAAATTTATCCGATCCCTAACATCGAGGAGCGCCTTGAGAAAGTTAGTAGCGCTCAGTTTATTTCCACCCTAGATCTTGTCAGGGGTTATTGGCAGGTTCCACTTACAGAAGAGGCTAGTAGGTATGCGGCGTTCATTTCACCAATGGGAACATTCCGTCCTAAAGTGTTGAGTTTTGGTTTGAAGAACGCGCCATACTGTTTTTCAAGTCTCATGGATAAAGTGTTGCGGGGACAGCAAGAATTCGCTTTACCGTATCTAGACGACGTAGCGATATTCTCCGCATCCTGGTCTGAGCATATGACACACTTGCGGGCAGTGCTAACCCGCCTGCGCGAAGCAGGCTTGACAGTAAAGGCTCCTAAGTGCCAGTTAGCACAGGCCGAGGTTGTCTACCTCGGTCACGTGATTGGTCAGGGTCGTCGCCGCCCCTCTGAAATAAAAGTGGCCGCTGTGCGAGACTTTCCGCAACCGCGCACAAAGACCGATATTCGGTCGTTCTTAGGTGTCGCCGGCTACTATCAGAGGTACATCCCTAGGTACTCTGATATCGCGGCTCCCCTGACGGATGCTCTAAGAAAGACAGAGCCTCAAACAGTCGTCTGGGACGAGACAAAGGAAAGAGCTTTTAGCGCCCTAAAGAGTGCCCTAACAAGCCAGCCTGTGCTACGATCGCCAGACTATACAAAAGGGTTCATTGTTCAGTGCGATGCTAGTGAGCGAGGCATGGGCGTTGTACTGTGCCAACGGGAAAATGGAGAAGTAGAACACCCCGTCCTGTATGCTAGTCGTAAGCTGACCAGTCGTGAGCAGGCGTATAGCGCCACCGAGAAAGAGTGTGCGTGTCTCGTGTGGGCCGTTCAGAAATTGTCATGCTATCTAGCCGGCTCGAGGTTTATCATTGAGACAGATCACTGCCCTCTCCAATGGCTGCAGACCATCTCTCCCAAAAATGGCCGCCTCCTGCGCTGGAGCCTCGCTTTACAACAATATTCCTTTGAGGTGCGTTACAAAAAGGGGAGTCTCAACGGTAACGCCGATGGCTTAAGTCGAAGCCCCTAACGTAGGAATCAGCCTCAAAATTGTTTGTTACTGATGTTTTTCTTCCTGAGGCAGGATTTTTTTTAACATATTGCTTTTGTTTAGTGTTTCAAAGTGATGATATGCTTTCTAGTGCAATTTTTCAATTTGTGGACGCGTTCTGAGTGATGCTAGACTACTGTAAGGAACTAGGCAGTGGTATAAAAAGGGGAAAGAGCCTGGCAGGGCTTAGTGAGGGTTGTGCCGTGCTTGCTGACTGAGCGGTTGAGTTTTCAGCGTAGTTCTAACGCTTGCCGGGAACGAGAACAAAAATGTGAACTCTCCCGAAGTCACTTTGCAGTGTCCCGTGCGAACCTGAACGAGAGAACGAGGCCTTCTCTGTGCGCTGCGCTCAAGAAACGTCAAGGGACGCCCGACTTCGGTTATGCGCATCATCGAGCGACATCCCTCCGGACAGCGGATGCAGTCCCCTGTCCATCGGGATCTCCTTTCCCCGGCGGGGCGGTCTGTTGCGTTTCGCCTGCGACACGTGGTTTTGCCGGCGCGACGGCGGCGGGGCGGCGGACATTTTGGCCCGATCGTCGTCACCGCAACACTCATCGCCAGGTGTTTCCAGGCGCGTCTGCGGCGATGCGACCGCCTAGGGATTTCGTTCCAGTCATTGTGCCCGAAACAGGCGATGCCAAAGCAGGGATCTCATTCCAGTTATTGGGCCCGAAACAGGCGATGCCAAAGCAGGGATCTCGTTCCAGTCATTGTGCCCGAAACAGGCGATGCCAAAGCAGGGACCATCTTCTCGTTACAGTCATTGTGTCCGACCGGCAGCGCCACGACAGTGTGCTGCGCAGCGCCACGACAGTGTGCTGCGCAGCGCCACGACCAGGTGCTACGAGATCGTGCGCAGCGCCACGACATGGTGCTACGGCGTCGCTACGACAGTGTGCGTCACCATTAGCCCATTGTACATTCACGTGCTCGTCTTTTGAGGGGTTCCTTCTTGCCCTCAACTGCGAGAGTATAAAAACAGCTGCCCCCGGACGCCAGAGGAGGGCTCCGATTTCTTCCGTTGAGTGAAGTGCTCTCCCGTCTCTCTACTTCGGTCAAACCTGACCGCCAACTCTTTGCGATGTTAAAATAAACAAGTTGTTTCGTTGTTACCTGTCGACTCATGCTTTGCCGGGACCTTCGGATGCTTGCAGTTGTACCCCAGGCCGCCAGGCCAACGCTACCCTTGGGGCTTGCGACCCAGGTACAACCACGGGCGTCAGCGCCGAGTTCCCAACAGATCGTACCAGCAGTCCGATCCAAATATCAGGCACTGCGAATTGACAGAAAACTTGGCTGGGCGTAAGTATTTGTAGACAGTAAAAAGTTACAAAAGGAAGAATGAAGGTTTAGTGGAATGCCCAAGTGCTGATTTTAAGGGTTTCGTGAATAATCCCGGAATTACCCTGTTAGGTGATATGAATGTCCACATAAGTGACACAGTTAAACCGACAACTGAAAGGTAATACTAGATCTCCGTGAGCAAGGTATCCTCGTCACAGTGAATGTGGAGCCTAAATGTAATGACCAGATCACATGGTAAATGGGAAGTAGAAGTGGGATTGAAGCTTTGATGGCAGAAAAATATGGATACGGATACGGAAACCTACAACATATTTGGCAGAAAAATAGGGATACGGATACGGAAACCTCTTTCATATCCCTCTTTCATAGGAATTGGTAGAAGACGAGAGTGAAGCGTGCCTTCACACCAGTGGTTGCACGGTTCCTTTTTGTCTTAACGGTCCGCTGCAGAAAAGGACGAACTATTTGTCTGTCGGCGACCATGTCGCCGGCTCGCGGCACCCTGTTGGCATGTGGCGAGCTGCTTCTGAGTAGCTTCGTCGGAGGTACGAGCCTTTTGGACAGGCTCAATAGTGTCTTGGGCAGTCATTTGATTTGCGACATGTGCAGCTTCAGGATTTCGATTGGCAGAGTTCGCAGCGTGTGCCGCGAATGCACGAAGACGTTCTGCTTCACGCTGGCATGTTTCACGTCGACCAGCGTGAGATTCGCCTGGCGACGGCTTCGCCTTTCTACGTAGCTTACCGCTGCAGTTTTCTTAGTTGGTGCCATCGCAAGCTAAGCAGTAAGCATCGTGTAAGCACTGCTGATGTGAGCTGAAGCAGCCCTTTGTAGGTGACGAGGCATGACAGACTAATACGATGCAAAAGACAAATCATGCGCGGAAAATGCATCGTCGCCGTTGCAGAAGGCCTACACCAGGGTACACCACTCCACTCTGCTAAGAGTACGGAAACGCTCTCTGTCGGCGCTGCTTAGTGTCGTAATGTATCGTCGCCACCACTCCTTGATGGCGACAATGCCCCAGTTCAAGAGAGCATATTTTCCGCGTTCGCGCCAGCGCAACGTACACGAAGTTGATCGTGGACCCTGGCATAAACCTGGAGAAACAGATTTACCGATAGTGGTTCAGAAAGTTTGATGCTGTGATTACTTTGTGCGTGTTTTTTTTTAAAGAAAGCAAGTTAGGTACGACATTAGGCAAAATAAGAACAAGAGCTTCGTGACTCAACCCACCACCTCGCTTCAAAGGGGATGCTCATAGCATCCATCCATCCATCAATCCGGTCTCCAAGTATCTAACCAGTGGTTTTCAAACCTGCAGATGTGTTTACTCAGTCGACTTTTATTGCTATAAGTTGTAAACACCACTAGTATACAGTAAGTACAGCTTGATTTGTACTCAAGAGTGGAGCAAGGACCCAAGGAATGGGGATTGACGATTCGTGAGAGAAGAACACGAAGGCCGACGGTTGCGCTGCTTGTCTCTCAGCATGTTACATTTGTCGCTGTGTGGTGCATCCTTGTGTGTTCGTCACGTACTGTCACTGCACGAAGATATTTGCGCTGACTGTATTTCAGTTCGTCTGCACAGCTCTAGATGCTGCGGCATTGAAGAAATCCTGTGTTTACATGCACGTATGCGATAGCATGCTCTAGCCAGATGCTCAACAGCCTACGCGAGATCATAACTTGCTCATGAGGTAAGCTTGTTGCAATTCTATTTTTTTCGGTTTGCATAGCGTAGCTGTTAAAACGGTGTCTGGAAAGCCGGCGTCGCTCACAGAAACAGCGCGCACAGCAAACGTGAACACAACACACTCGATGACTGCCGACACTCGCTGTCAAAACGCTGGCGTGAGAAAACCTGTCAGCAGCAGCGGTGAGCGAAGTTATCTTCGTTCTGTCTATAGCTTCGCGCAAAGTAAGAGCCAAGAACACACAGCGTGCACAAATCTACGAGCCGCCGCCGCACCTAGACCCATCCCCCCAAAGGCAGATCGCTCTCTAGATACGGCCGCGCTATCACGCGCAGCCTCGACATTCTCAGTTGCAGTCGGAGTAAAGTACCACTCCACCTCTCTCCCATCACCCCAGGTGCCTCGCAAGGCTGGGTGCCTTGTGCGCTGCGGAACACGGCGTGCTTCCTCTCCGGTTCCGTTCTTTTCGCGAGGGGGAGATTCACCCGCAATCCACATCTCCCCTCGCACGCTTTCGATCGCACATAAAGCGTAGGGAGTGCGGCGACGGTGTTATCGCCCTTGGACTAATTGAGGAACCTCAAGGCGACGCCGGCGCCGACAGCTCAAATGTGCTTGGAGTGTGCATTTATTTGCCCTTGCATCAATATTGTTTGAAACCGGCAGTAAAGAGAGTCTTATGTTATGCTTTTTCCCATTCAAGTGTCATTTTTGCCGAATAATGTGACATCAATCTCAATGGTAGCCTCATTTGTTTGATCGCCATCGACCGTTTCCATCTAACACTTATAACCACTGCCTTCCTTTTGTTGGAAGTGTAGAATAAAAGTGCATTGAGCTGCGCACATCCTCGTATTCACCCTTGTACTGGCCTGATATCATAGTGCGCCCGGTAATCTGCCATAGGTGCTTGTGAACGGAAACCTTCGAGTTAATAGTAGTGCTTCACTAAGTGTGATAGTTATTTCTTGCTTCCATGCACTTTTTGTTGTAGTGGACAAGAAAGAGAAATAACGTTTATTTCCACCAAACAATTAACGCCGCAAAAGATGGCGTTCCTCCGCAGCGCCTCTATCCGTCGGCTGGGATTCCGAAGGACTCAGCGGCACCTGAGCTTGGCCTATGACTTCTCATTCAGTCTTGATGCCCGGGTTGCGTAGTAAGGCGTGCCAGTGTTCTATCGTACTTGAGCTATAGTATTGCCACAGGTATAAACTATTTACACGATATATTTACACGATGGGTATATATACAGCAGCACGCATCAGTCCCAGACTGATCCCTCAGGACCTAAATAAAGTTCTTCATACAATACCATACAGAACCCCGAGAGGCTGTTGCCACTTCGTCGTCTTTACCGTTCACGACTTTGTCCTCTTTTCCACCGTAACACGACCTCCGGCCGAAAAAGCACCGTCCCGGTGCTTCAGACGGGGCCGCCGGTAAGGGCATAGTACGGCTTAAGCCGGGAGACGTGTACGACGTCAGGTGATGTGGAACGGGTTGGCATGACGGAGGTCTCGGGGATTATCTCGCAAGTGACATTGGTCACTTGACGTAGAACACGGTAAAGGCCTTTGTAGCACGGGAGAAGTTTCTCGGAGAGCCCCACTCGGCGGCAAGGGGACCAAAGTAGCACGAGAGAGCCTGGTGAAAAATATGTGTCATGATGGCGGCGATTGTAAACGTGTCGTTGAGATTCCAGCGATGCTAAACGGGCAAGCTGGCGCGCATGGTCAGCGTGGGCGATGGCGTCGCGGGCATACTCGGTCCTCGGATACTGTATCAAGGGGAGTGAAGCGTTTACTGGTGATACTGGGTCACGACCGAAGAGTAAGTAAAAGGGGGAGTACAAAGCAGTATCGTGGCGTGATGAATTATAGGTGAACCTGACGTAGGGCAACGCCAGATCCCAGTCCTTGTGGTCGGGTGAAACGTATTTCGATAGCATGTCAATAATAGTTCGATTAATCGCTCAGTAAGGCCTTTGGTCTGGGGATGATAGGATGTGGTCAGTTTGTGCTTGGTAGAACATGACCGTAGGATATCGGCGATGAATTGGGAGAGGAAAGTGCGGCCACGGTCAGTAAGGAGCTGTCGCGGGGCGCCATGCACAAAAATGATATTCTATGGTCATGTTCTACCAAGCACAAACTGACAAAGCACGAGTTGCTTCGCACGTCCACACCACATAGACGATATTCGTAATTTCTTCGCCGAATCTGCACTACGGTTTGAAGACTTCCAGATGAAATTTACTGTATAGCGCAGAGTTTGGGATGACGCCTGTCTGCAGCTTCCGCCACGGTATTTCTTCTTTCCTACTGAGCGTATGTTTCGCCCCAAAAAAAGCCTGCCTGCTTAGTCTGTGGTGTGCAGTGATTTCGTGATAGGTTCTCAGTTTTTTATTTGTCCACAATCTCAGCGGGGTGAAGTGCCCAGGGGGCTGACCTTGATGAGAGACTTCGGGCGACCCTGTGGGCTTCTTCGTTGCCCCTAAAACTCTGGTGTGCGGTCGACCATACGAGCAGAAGTCGCTCCTTGGGGCCCCTCGCTCCATTTCATATTCAGGCGGTAGCTGCTGTAACCCCTCCTGATTCGTAATTTTTGACCGCCTTTTTGTGTTCATTGATGACCACCTTGACCTCCGGCTAACTAGCCGCAAGGGCTCTGACCATCTCTTCAGCCTCTATGGTTGTGGCCCCGCTGAGTGTACAGCACGACGCCGGTGATCCGTCCTTCTTGACCGCTACCTCCTCGTGGGTAGGCCTATCTCAATATTCCGCCACGTCCACGTACACCACGTCGTCCCTGCCTTGTTATTTGACGTGTACAGCCTCCGCTCTATCTTTTGTTCTACTTTCGTGAAAGACTGGATTGATGTTTTTTGGGTAGTGGCGGAACATTAAACATACCACGATCGTCCTTGCACCTACTTGGGCCTCCCAATCTCGATTAGGATTGTGATTACGAGTTCAGCCATTACGATATTTCCGAATGGTAAATTTCAGCAGAGCTACACACGTCTTTATATTACGCAATATATTGAAGCAAATAATTTGACCAGTGGGCAGTGGGCCAGTGCCGTCAGCGCATTTGCAGAGGGAGGCACAGTATGGAAACGATGGCATGATGAGCGGCATCGCAGCCAGCTGTGAAAAAACACGACGACGAAGGCGCGACCAGTGGTACGAGTCCGAAGGGCAGCACGTGTACGCTGGTACGGTGAGCGGCATCGCAGCCAGCTTTGGAAGAAGACAGCGGAGAATACGCGCGAGGTGGCCGAGCGCGCTCACGCCGTTACGCAGAGGGACGCCGACGAGCCAGCTTCACCCAACCTGCATTGTGAAGGACACGCTGAAAAGTCGAGATGACTAGAGAACGTAGGCGAGAAAGTGATGATGTCAACCAGATAGCAAAGTCAAGTAGACCACGTGAAGCCACAGAAAGGGGAGTCAGCCGTTCGTTCAAAAGTTCTTTTTAGGCATTGTGCAAGTCAAATAGCATAAGTTTGAACAGGTAGAGCATATCGGGGGTGATAAAGATGGTCTTCTTCCTGTATATTTTGCCAACGGCCACTTTCCAGTAGCCGCACAGAAGATCTACAGAAGAAAAGTAGTGTGCGCGATGCAGGGAGTAGAGGTTGTCAGTGATTCGCGGCAAATGGCATACGTCTTTCTTAGTAATCTTATTTAGCTGACGACAGTGGACGTAGAACCGCCAGGTGTCTTTCTTTAACACAGTCATCCCAGGGGACGCCTCAAAACCTGTAGACGGTTCGGTGATGTCCTTAGTGAGCATTTTCTCGACTTCCGTTCGGATTACGCAGTTCACTAGCACGTACTCGGTAAGGACGCCTGTGGATGGGACTGGCATAGCCGGTGTCAATGCAATCATTTAATTTTGTCTGGCTGAGTTGGAGCGCACAAAATCGAAAACGTCCTTGTTAGCGACTAGCAAGCAAAGAAGGCCGTCAGTCTGAGCAGCCGAAAGGTCTGAGGCAGTCACTGCAATAAAGTAAATAAATAGAGTGAGTGCCAAAATGGACGTCAAAGGAAGTGACGGTGACAGGGCTTCCAGAAGACTGTGCAGCATCAATAGTAAAGACCAGAGGGTTGTGTATGTCTAAAATCCTTATGCTGGCCAGCGTGATGCCACCAAGAAAGAACTGTGGAGTGCGTTCAAAGTTCAGGATGAGGATACATGCGCGGTACGCACCAACCGTCATGACGGCGTCAAAGAGGGCTACATGCCTTGTCAAAAGAGTGACTTGGAAAGAAGGGATCACGTAGTCACCGTCGCAAACCGGGGGATCCGAAGTCAATGGGACATAAATCGCGGTATCTGGTCGAAGGCGAACTAACTCGACGACACATAAATGCGGTGTGGACTCGGTGCTAAGATCGGACACAGTAGGAAGTTGTAACTGTTGAATGCCAGAATAGCAGTCGACGAGGGCACAATGGGTGCTCGTGAAATCATGGCCCAGGATGATTTTATGTCCACACTGGTTCAGAACGGCGAATAGCACTCACGTGTGGTGGCCTAACGAAGCTTACAAGCACAGTGCATATGCCAACGACGCAAGGTATACCGCTGTGGGCAATGCGAACAGCAGGTGACACGGCGGTCATCATAACCTTGGGGACACGACGAGAAAGGCGAGCGCTCATGACCGATATTTTCGCCCCCGTGAATATCAGTGCCCCAACAAGCACGCCGTCCACTCCTGTGACCAAAAGGTTTTGACTAGTGATCATGGGCAACAGAGAATTTCCGGGTCGGCTGGCCAATGCAGCATAAATCCCGGGAGCCATCTTGTCAGTTTTCCGACGAGCGACGGCTAGGAAATGGTGACGGTGAATGCTGGGCAGTCGGTGAGCGATAAGCCCGTACAGTGGTGACGGTGGATCGTGCTCGTATCATGGGGTCGGGGCAGGAAGATCATAGTGCTGTGGGTCATTGAGGGCATGAAAGGACGGGAGCTGGCTGTCTTCCGGGCGATATGTGTACGCGGGAGGGGAAGACGAAATCTGACGAAAGCGAAAATGGTGGGAAATATGACTTATCCGATTGGTAGTTAAAGCTTGTTGGCTTGTCGTCATTTGTGCGCCAATGGGTTCAGTTGCGTTTTCCAGGATGCGTTTACTGTGAGTGAGGAATCTAAAGAAATTGCCGACCGTAGCGCTAATTACAGAACAGATGGAATGGATGTCTACGTTTGCCAACGCTTCGCGTCCGACCACTTGAATCAAGTCTGCTACCGGGCGGGTCTGATAGTAAGAACGGACTCGAGAAACCGATGGAGACGCCGCCTCAATCTCACGCTGAACGAAACGCAGGAAGTTTTCGCTACCAGATTGCTGAGCGTGTTACACGATGAGGCAGGGGAGGTGTTAGGGAGTCGAACCATTCGTTTTGAGACACGAAGGCTCTTTGCTTTTCACAACTTCGGCAGTCTTTTATACTGTCCTCGACAGTCAAGCAGTTTGCGAGTACATTAAAAGCGTAGTCGGCACTACCTTTAAGAGTGTGGCTTACTTTTTCAGCTTCGAGTATCATGTCGCCGTCCCGCCGACAGAATGCTAATGCATCTTGAATGTAAAGAACGTTGGTTCAGTAGATGTTTGGGCCCGGCATGAAAGTTCCTTCTTGGCAACTCGCTGGCACTCGACTGGCTCCCGAAAGTTGCACAAGCCAAATAACACAAGCTTGTACAGGTAGAGTCTATCGAACGGGATAAACATGGTGTTCTCCCTGTATTTTTGCCAATTTGCCAGTAGCCACACCGAAAATCTACAGAAGAATAGTAGTGTGCGCAATGCAGGGAATAACCAAACATATGTCGCTTCACTTGAAGTAATATATGATGTTAATCAATATTCTAGTGGGATCCCACTGGTCCTTCCTGTGGACTCGCGCATATTCAATTAGTAAGGTTTCGACGTCTATGGCGCAAGTTTCCGTGAAAGTGGTAGGGTCTCGGAGGAGGGCCAGACAATCGGGGATGTGGTAGCCTAAGCCCAATCAGCGGTCTTCTGAGTCGTCATGTTCGAATGGTCCACAAGATATCCGCTGCGGAGTTCCGTGATACGCTCGTGATTTACTCCAGAACTCTGTCAAGAGGTTACGGAGAGATTTGCAGAAAATGTTTTTAACATATGTACAAGGAGCCTAAAAATGTGGGCTCACCAACAAAGATGGAGTGACATCATTTCATCCTCCTTTTGTCCTATCTAAACTTCATCATGTTCTGTATTCGCAGGACGACTGGCTCATAACAATAATAAAAAGTGCTACGCAATATGAGTATTCACAATCTGCAAGTTCTGTATATTGACTGGCACCGCTCTTTACGGACGGCGCAGAGGCGCATTTGTCATGCCATTAAAGGTCTTACGTGGCGTGGGAAAGCGTCTAAAAGTGCAAGAAATGTTCGCGCTACCCTGTATGTTGCATCCTGGCATAGTTGCCCCTACAATAAGCGAGAATACCGTCGGAGTACTTGAAGCGCAACGCTAGATATTCTGTCCGCACGTTGCGCCTCGTCCTTCTTGGATACTGCAAATTGTTCATGAACAACAGCACCACGGCTAGCCTTACTGTAACATGACTCAGCAAACTTGTTGTGTGTCGTGGCTTCACAATAAACACTATGATGACCGCCGACTTTCTATGAGCTGCCGTTTCCATGGGGAAGTGAGCTACGTCCATCACACGAATACACACTGCAGGCGCACGCTAAATTTATAGAGTGCCACAGCAAGCAGATGTCTGAAGCAGTCGCTAATCTTTACTTTTTCCTGGTACACTTTGCACAATGAGCCAGATTTGTGATATTATCATTTGAGGGCAGGTCTACTCGACGGTCAGCGTGCCATAATGGCGAGAAATGGTGAGATGAGCGACAGCTTGCGCAATCGAGAAATAGACATTCCAGTGCGAGCATCATCTATTTGGCGTTTCACTTAAGGAGAATACACACCCTACGAAAGAGACCTGGCCAATCCTGCTTATAAAACGAATGAGGGCAGTTTGCACTAGTGGTGCAAGGCTGGGTCACAGCGGAGCTAGTTCCGGCTTTTGCTAAGTATTGCTAGGCTTGGCTATGTTTTGCGAGGTTATGCATGGCTTGGCTAGTCTTGCTAAGTTTTGTGATATTACGCATCGCTCATAGCAAACGTTCCTAAGTTTTGCTAAGTCTTACGAATTTATAGACGGCTTAACTGTGTCCATACTGAGTGTCGCCAAGATTTGCTAAGTTTCGCGAAATTTTTGCGAGGTCATACACGGCCAGGCCGGCAAGCCACACAAGCCCTAGCAAGTCACATGCATACAGTCACATTATGTGCGTCGCAATTTATTATCGACAGTGCTTTAGTACCGGTCGTCATCATCGTCGATCCGGTCCTTTTCCTCGACGACCGACCGTCGTCGTGGTCATCGTAGGGGTTGGTGGCGTCGTGGAAGGCTTCGCGATGCACCTACAAGGCAGAGCTCTTCTATTCACAGTTCCGCAACGAGCTCACCATGAAGAGATTCACAACGAACCACAGCCCAGCACAGACGCCACAGCTGTGCCCGAACTCTATGCCGAGGAATTCGCGCTGCAAGCGGCCTTTCGCACCTCCCATTGATTTCCGGCTTTGCGTTGGAAGTTCTCAGGGATGCCCAGGCACATAACTTATTCCCGGAGGCGCCAAGCGTTCAGACGGCAGCGTTCGTTGCCTCTGGCCCAAAACTCGGTAACCTCGGCTCGGCCACGGCGTTTATCGGCAGCGGCCTTGGCGCAACAGGCACGATTTGCTCTCCTTCATCGATCCTAGTCCCGCTGAGCGATGCGCCGAGCTTCCTTGAAGGTCACAGACGCGACAGCCATGCCTAAACTGTATGCCCAGAAATTCACGCTGGAATCGGCCGTTCGCGGCTCCCGTATCATGGCTTCCTTGACGTTGGAAGTTTTCGAGCAGTCGCAGGCCGTGACCGCTTTCTTGGCGACGCCAAGCGTTCAAGTGCTGACTCTCAGGTTCCATGGACTGAAACTAGAGATCATCGGCTCGGCGTCACCTCTTCTCAACAGCAGCTTCATCGTGGTGTTCAGGATCAGCTCGGCGGCGACACATTGCTTCTTGCTTGGCAATATGGCGCTCTTTCTGGTAAGCCGCTTCTTCGGACGTACGGACTTTCTTCGGTCTTGCCATGACAGTAGCACGCACGTACGCAGTAGATGAGGCGAGAAGTCAAAGTCACAGCTTTTATTCGCTTGTGACGTCACGACTCCACCCTACGCGCGTGGGGTGCTCTCGCAAGTGGTTGCTAGGCAACGCGAGGCGGCGCACACCTGTGCGGAGTTTTCTGGTAATGCTCTGCAGCGTAACGAAAGCTTAAACTGCTCTGCTGTTAAAACTCAGGTCCCTTCCATTGTACGAAAATGGATGACCAGCGCAGTTGTGTATGTGGGCCCCTTAATGGCGAATTGCACCTCCACCGCGGGTCAGCCCGGCATTGCACTATCTCCGCGATCGCGCATGTGCGCAGAGTCCCTAACACCTGCTTCACCTCCGCCGCGGATCGGGCCCATTATGCGCTATCTTCAGGATGGGCCCACGTGTGGGGATTGCTTAACGTTTGCTTCACCTCCGCCGCAGTAGATCCGTCATTGCACTATCTTCGGCATCACCCCACGTATCATCATCAGCAGCAGCAGCAGCAGTCTATTTGCTCCCACTTCAGGGTAAAGGCCTCTCCCGTACTCCTCCAACGACCCCAGTCATGTACTAATTGTGGCCATGTCGCCCCTGCAAACTTCTTAATCTCATCCACCCACCTAACTTTCTGCCGCCCCCTGCTACGCATCCGTTCCCAAGGAATCCAGTCCGTAACCCTTAATGACCATCGGTTATCTTCTCTCCTCATTACATGTCCTGCCCATGCCCCCCCCCCCCATTTCTTTTTCTTGATTTCAACTAAGACGTCATTAACTCGCGTTTGTTCCCTCACCAAATCTGCTCTTATTTTATCCCTTAACGTTACACCCATCAGTCTTCTTTCCATAGCTCGTTGCGTCGTCCTCAATTTAAGTAGAACCCTTTTCGTAAGCCTCCAGGTTTCTGCCCCGTAGGTGAGTACTGGTAAGACACAGCTGTTATAAACTTTTCTCTTGAGGGATAATGGCAGCCTGCTGTTCATGATCTGAGAATGCCTGCCAAACCCCACCCACGCCACGTATGGGGAGTGCTTAACGCCTGCGTCACATCCGCCTGGGTCGGCCCTCTGTTGCACAACCTTCGGAATCGGCCCCCTTATGGGGGGTTACGACAAGATACAGGGACAAGATACAAGCGCAAGTGACAGAAGTTGAGACGGATCCGTCTCCGAAAAGGATTCGAGCGACCACATCGAATGATGTTGACGCCACCGTCTATATATGGTTCGTCGACATATGCTTAAACAGGGTCCCTGTCCACTGACCTTTGTTCTGTGAGAAGGCCAGGGAGATTCCTTGTGTGTTCCGTGTTCAAGAGACGTTCAAGGGAACCAGCGGAGTTCTGAGGAGTCTCAAACAATGCCATAGCATCGTTTTTAAAACCGTAGCGGGATAAGAAGCCGATGCATCGAACGATCTTGCCAACAGCTGGTGCGAGTTCGAGCTCCTCAAGGTCCGGCAAGAGTACAGACAAGCACATATCTTGAACGCTTACGAAACAGCCTTTTTTATGAGCTGCTCCCTGAGAAAACATTCTTCGAGAAGACAGATCTTTCCATAAGCTGCAAGAAGACGAAGCAACGCTTGACAGTGCTGTTTTGTTGTAACGCTGCTGGTACAGAGAAGCTAAAACCACTTATGGTGGGACGGTCTGCGAAACCACTGCGCTTCAAAGGCGTGCGTAGCCTTCCGGCTTATCATGTGGCCAACAAGAAAGCCTGGATGACGGCGGACTTGTTTTAAGACCGACTTTTGCAAGTGAAGAAAATGGTGCAGCGGCACAACCGCAAAATTGCCATTGTTGACAACTATGCCGCACACAACAAGCTCCCATTGCTAGAGCACTTGAATGTAGTTTCTTGCCCCCAAATTGCATTTTCCTGCTGGAGCCGTTAGATCAAGGCGTTAGATCAAGGCCGTCAGACCAAGGTCTGCCAAGGCACACTACCGCACAAGAATTCTGCAGAGAATACTGCTAAACTTGGAACACAAGGTTGAGCTGCCAACAAAGATAAACGTTCGCCAAGCCATTAAAATGATTACGAGTGCTTGGTGGAGTGTGTCACGAGATGTCGTGCGTAATTGCTGGCGGAAGGCTAGCGACGCACTTGATGACCGCACCGATGCCGACAACTGTTCCAGTCTTGCTGCAGAACTACATGAATCCCTCAACTCGTACGCCGCCTCTTGCAATGCCACAGCGGCAGTGGCGGCTGACGAATACCTTGCGGTTGACCACAACGTGATGATCTGCTCGGAACTGACGACTGCCGACATCGTTGAAGCCATCAGGGTTCGGAACGAGGGAAAGGCCGACGAAGATAGCAGGGATGAAGAGCCTGCAGGCGGAAGGAAAATACTGAGGACAAGCGAGGCAATAGCGGCATTCAACGCTCTGCAGATGTACCTTGCGTTTCTTCTGAGTTTTGCAGTGGATCATGCCATGAACCTCGATGTGAAAAGATCGGCTGCGGTTGCACATTGCATCGGACGGAGCGTCAAGAAGAAAATAGCCGAATTCTTTCATTAACTACCTATTTAATTCATGTTACATAAGGGTTCTCTTTTTCTGAACATGCTTACCTTTCTTTATTGCGTGCAATACGATGCACGACCTTTACAACCAAGTAACCTGTATAATGAAGGATTGTGGAGGCCCCAACCTCTTCGTTATAAAGGCGTTCGACTGTATACACACGGACACAATCCTGGGGGTAATAGCCAATTACAGCTTCGCTGTAAAACTTATGTGAAGCCGAACACGTTAACGAGTGGGATGTGGCACCTGTTATGAGCCTCCTTTTGTATTACTGAAACCACGGTTGCGTTTGGGAAGACTGAAATAGGAAAAGGTTTATCAGCATTCACGAGGTATTCTCAGGAATTTGTCAGAAATAAAAGAGAGAGCCCATGCATTCCCAAAGTGGTATTCCCGAAATTGGACGAATCGCTTATTCCATCCGCGACGAGTGGGGCGTGACTCGCAGGTACCCGATCGCGCTACACAGTAGGCTGACGCAGGCAATTTGCTAGAAATCTGATTTGTACCGTTGAAAGCACTTCACGATCCTTTGCGCAGTAACAAATCAGTGCCTCCGCTCGTGTGAGTCTAGCTTAAAGGGAAGAGCGTAACAGACATCGCTTGCACCCAACAGTAATGGTCACAAGGGTGCGTACTATCACCATTGTCGCCACTTGTCACCGTTACGTAGCCCTGACATAGCACGAGGATGATGGTCGCGTTGTATTGTTAAAACTGGGACACATTTGATCAGCTATTTTGTTTCCATCTGTATGACCATGCGGAAATTAGCGTGGCATTTCCTTTCCCGACATAAGCCGGCATTTCACTAGGAAATGGTAACTGGGGTTCATCGTAGTCGATGGCTGATGACAGAGCTATACTCGGTTGCTTCGTCCCTTTATTTGAGGCGGTTGAAGTCAACTGGGCACAAGGGATGTTGATTATAGTTTGTTGCTGACGAACATGCCTCTTGCGCCAAGGGCACTGCTTGGGGCACTCCTCCAGCTTGTGAAGTACCTGCTAACAACCGCGTTACTTGATTGCTTGATTGCTTGATTACTTGATTTACTTGATTGCTAACAATCAAGCAACTTGGCTTCTCCGCAGGGTACGAGGCAGCCCTCGCATGCACACTAGGCAGTATCATCATCATCATAATCATCATCATCATCATCAGCCTGGTTACGCCGACTGAAGAGCAAAGGCCTCTCCCATACTTCTCCAACTACCCCGGTCATACACTAATTGTGGCCATGTCGTCCCGGCAAACTTCCTAATCTCATCCGGCCACCTAACTTTCTGCCGCCCCCGGCTACGCTTCCCTTCCCTTGGAATCCAGTCCGTAACCCTAAATGACCATCTGTTATCTTCCCTCCTGATTACATGTCCTGCCCATGGCCCATTTCTTTTTCTTGATTTAAACTAAGATGTCATTAACTCGCGTTTGTTCCCTCACCCAATCTGCTCTTTTCTTATCACTTAACGTTACAACCATCATTCTTCTTTCCATAGCTCGTTGCGTCGTCCTTAATTTAAGTAGAACCCTTTTCGTAAGCCTCCAGGTTTGTACCCCTAGGTGAGTACTGGTAAGACACAGCTATTATACACTTTTCTCTTGAGGGATAATGGCAATCTGCTATTCATGATCTGAGAATGCCTGCCAAACGCACCCCAGCCTATTCTTATTCATCTGATTATTTCCGTCTCATGACCCGGATCCGCCGTCACTAACTGCCCTAAGCAGATGTATTCCCTTACCACTTCCAGTGCCTGGCTACCTATTGTAAATTGTTGTTCTCTTCCGAGACTGTTAAACATTACTTTAGTTTTCCGCAGAATAATTTTTAGGCCCACTCTTCTGCTTTGCCTCTCCAGGTCAGTGAGCATGCATTGCAATTGGTCCCGTGACCTACTAAGCAAGGCAAAATCATCAGCGAATCGCAAATTACTAAGGTATTCTCCATTAACTTTTATCCCCAATTCTTCCCAATCTAGGTCTCTGAATACCTCCTGTAAACACGCTGTGAATAGCATTTGAGATATCGTATCTCCCTGCCTGACGCCTTTCTTTATTGGGATTTTGTTGCTTGCTTTATGGAGGACTACGGTGGCTGTGGAGCCGCTATAGATATCTTCCAGTATTTTTACATATGGCTCATCTACACCCTGATTCCGTAATGCCTCCATGACTGCTGAGGTTTCGACTGAATCAAACGCTTTCTCGTAATCAATGAAAGCTATATATAAGGGTTGGTAATATTCTGCACATTTCTCTATCACTTGATTGATAGTGTGAATATGGTCTATTGTTGAGTAGCCTTTACGGAATCCTGCCTGGTCCTTTGGTTGACAGAAGTCTAAGGTGTTCCTGATTCTATTTGCAATTACCTTAGTAAATACTTTGTAGGCAACGGACAGTAAGCTGATCGGTCTATAATTTTCGAAGTCTTTGGCGTCCCCTTTCTTATGGATTAGGATTATGTTAGCGTTCTTCCAAGATTCCGGTACGCTCGAGGTCATGAGGCATTGCGTATACTGGGTGGCCAGTTTCTCTAGAACAATCTGTCCACCATCCTTCAACAAATCTGCTGTTACCTGATCCACCCCAGCCGCCTTCCCCCTTAGCATATCTCCTAAAGCTTTCTTTACTTCTTCCGGCGTTACCTTCGGGATTTCGAATTCCTCTAGACTATTTTCTCTTCCATTATCGTCATGGATGCCACTGGTACTGTATAAATCTCTATAGAACTCCTCAGCCACTTGAGCTATCTCATCCATATTAGTAATGATATTGCCGGCTTTGTCGCTTAACGCATACATCTTATTCTTGCGAATTCCTAGTTTCTTCTTCACTGTTTTTAGGCTTCCTCCGTTCCTGAGAGCATGTTCAATTCTATCCATATTATACTTCCTTATGTCAGCTGTCTTACGCTTGTTGATTAACTTCGAAAGTTCTGCAAGTTCTATTCTAGCTGTAGGGTTAGATGCTTTCATACATTGGCGTTTCTTGATCAGATCTTTCGTCTTCTGCGATAGTTTGCTGGTATCCTGCCTAACGGAGTTCCCACCGACTTCCATTGCACACTCCTTAATGATGCCCACAAGATTGTCGTTTATTGCTTCAACACTAAGGTCCTCTTCCTGAGTTAAAGCTGAATACCTGTTCTGTAGCTTGATCCGGAATTCCTCTATTTTCCCTCTTACCGCTAACTCATTGATCGGCTTCTTATGTACCAATTTCTTCCGTTCCCTCCTCAGGTGTAGGCTAATTCGAGTTCTTACCATCCTGTGGTCACTGCAGCGCACCTTGCCGGGCACGTCCACATCTTGTATGATGCCAGGGTTAGCGCAGGGTATGAAGTCTATTTCATTACTAGTGTCGCCGTTCTGGCTCCTCCACGTCCACTTTCGGCTATCCCGCTTACGGAAGAAGGTATTCATTATCCTCATAATATTCTGTTCCGCAAACTCTACTAATAACTCTCCCCTGCTATTCCTAGTGCCTATGCCATATTCACCCACTGCCTTGTCTCCAGCCTGCTTCTTGGCTACCTTGGCATTAAAGTCGCCCATTAGTATAGTATATTTAGTTTCCACTCTGCCCATCGCCGATTCCACGTCTTGATAGAAGCTTTCGACTTCCTGGTCATCATGACTGGATGTAGGGGCGTAGACCTGTACAATCTTCATTTTGTACCTCTTATTAAGTTTCACAACAAGACCTGCCACCCTCTCGTTAATGCTATAGAATTCCTGTATGTTACCAGTCATATTCTTATTAATCAGGAACCCGACTTCTAGTTCTCGTCTCTCCGCTAAGCCGCGGTAGCACAGGACTTGCCCGCTTTTTAGCACTATATATGCTTCTTTTGGCCTCCTAGCTTCACTGAGCCCTATTATATCTCATTTACTGCCCTCTAATTCCTCCAATAGGACTGCTACACTCGCCTCTCACTGGATAACGTTCTAGCGTTAAACGTTGCCAAGTTCAGTTTCCAATGGTGGCCTGTCGGGCACTAGGCAGCATTGGGAGCCTTTTGAGTGGTGGACACGCTATATAGCAAGTAAAGCTTACAAAGCGGCATGGATATCGTGTCCTATAAGGCCAAGGTAACAATTGTAAATAAATTGACGCCTCCATCGGCAATCGTCAGCGAGCGCTGGCTCATTTACCTTGACGGCGGCGGGGCTCCCGCCTCACGCACGCTCGCTTGCCTTGGTCACTCGAAATTCCTACCTACTCATCCTTGGCATTAGTATATAAAGCGTTGGCCACTCTCTCTTCAAGTTGAGCAGGACATCATGTGACCTGCTGTCACCGACATATATACAGCATCATCACTTGGCGACCGTGGCTCATTTATCATTCCATAACGCAGTCGACAGAACCTTTGCAATTCTGATGCGTTCAGGAAGGGCCAAATGGCATCATAAAAGCACAAGGGACCAACGCAACACGTTCAGTACATTGTCATATCATTTTGTCATGCATTCATTCGCACTCATCTCCATTAGTCTCTTTATTCATTGAGAAACAACTACCATACACACATCAAATATCGACAACACATACAGAACGCAACGCTTAGATTTATCACATGCGTTTCATCAAAATCACAACCGTTTCCAATTGATAAATTTTAACTATATTTTCCGCAAGGTGAGTTTCGCAGTAACAGAAAATAAAGCTTCCGTTCTTTATTTGTAATATACCTAATAAAGGGCTTTAAACGTTCGAGATTTTCACAAAAGAATTAATTTTTATTTCCTAAACCATAAATTACGAAGCATTACAGCCGCACGATATAGAAATATTCTTGAATCACTTGCATTTTGGAATAGTTTACTTATCACTTGCATTGGCGGATTTCGCAGCACAGATTTTCTATTGTTTTTACCTGTCAATTTTTGTCGCTAACTTCTAGTGTTTTATTTATCTCGCATTAAGCCATTATACTATCAGTAGTCTATGAATTATTGCGTAGCGCTATCATTTATTGTGAGCACAAACTGAGATTTTCTTAACATAATGAATTTTTGTGTGTAGGTTTGCATGCACACCTTAAAGTTTACACGTACGGCAACTCTTTCTTGTAACTTATTACGATGTAAACTTTTAAATTCAGTTGCCATTTCTGTTACATGCCTATGTCAATTGTTGCTCTTTCTTGTGTTATTCATTTTACTAGCGTCCCGACAAGCTTGAACTCTTACAACATGTTAATTTATTAAAACGCCTAATAAACTTCAAACTAATAGTTTATATTGCAGTGGTAAGCAAGGCATACAGCTTTTCAGTACTTTTCGTCTCACGACAAGTGCTCACAGTGGAGGTTTTGCATTTGAGTATAGAGTTTTTATTCTCGGCGCGGTCATTTGTGAACTCCCAGTCATTGCGACCCAAATGCTAATTTAGCAGTGCAGGGTCAGCATGCTTTAGAGATAGATGTATCTGAGCACAGGCAAACCGTGTCCTCGTAAGCTCGAATGGCATCACTTTCGACGCTGCTTAGAAGTGAGGCGTGCATAATGACTGCTGCACTAGTTTCACTTTTCCGAGCAGCCTTAAGTAAGTCCATTTTGCATGCTGTCTAGACGCAACACTTGGTGCCTGCTTTAGTGCATTTCATTCCATACGCAGGTCTTCCAACATAAATATTTGCAACAATAGAACAAATTGCCACCGACTCCGTAAAATTAATGAGCCGGTATGGTTACCATGATTTGCTTGTTGAATTCACATTACCACACGGATCGTTGTCAAGCGCCCTAATGGAGTGCTTCCAGAATATTAACGCTAAATAGATATTTCGCTGTTTGCCGTGTTTAGAGGTATATAGTAAAGCGAGAACAGGAAATCAGGGTGAACGATCCGGCTAAACGTACAGAAGTAAAAGAAATTGCCAATAGATGTTGCCTCATCTAAATTTGGCGCTCATAAACATTGCGATGTGCTGTTTTATTCAGGTGGAGGATTTGGAGGACAAAGGACAGAACGCTGTACAGGTTAGCTGATCGAAAACACTTCAGTTTGTTGCAGTCGCATCGAACATTGTCAAATCAATGAATAATTAATTATGCAGGTTGCCGTCATTTCTTATACGGGCTTATAACTACTGGAACAAAGGTTGGCGCCACAGTAAACAAGTTGAAACAGGCGATTACCTGTAGAGAAACATGTGCGGT
Organism: Dermacentor variabilis; assembly: GCF_050947875.1. Taxonomy (NCBI): domain Eukaryota; kingdom Metazoa; phylum Arthropoda; class Arachnida; order Ixodida; family Ixodidae; genus Dermacentor; species Dermacentor variabilis. The sequence goes on from NC_134573.1 coordinate 49,581,614, forward strand.
TTTTTAGACTTGCAAAGCTAAACAAACAGTACACAAATATGGTAATGTAAGCCAATGCGATACATCGCACAACTTGTATATATAATGTGAACTCTTGAATGTGATGATGTATGCGTCTCATGATGGAAGGTGGGTGCGAGATGACTTCGTCCGTGTGGTGTTGTTGTCGGGCCAGAACACAGTTTCATGTAAGTATCTACCAGCAGATATGTCCCCGATGGCTCAAGCGGGGCTAAAGCCCATGCTTATCATGCATTCTCGTATACCAGTCGTCGTGGCGGCTTGTATGTAGCATATCTCTCGCGCTTTGCATTCCTTATCGCATTGATGTGGCTCCATCAGCTTGTGCATGAACCTGAAAGAAGCCAAGAACAGTACATGTAGTTTCTCAATCAATTCTTAGAAATTTCACGCACTACTTAACCAAACTTGTAAAACAATTCTTCAAAGCCTTATGATATTTGGCGCCAAATGTATGTGAAGCTTCTGTCCTTCTGTTGTCCTCCATCATGCTATACCAACAAGCCCAACGTACAACTGGTGACCACAAATAAAACCCATCTTGCTATTGTATCAAGGTATTCGCAGCACCCATTTTGACTTATATCATCTCATACTAGGGAGCGATTACGTGTACATTCCATGTATAATTCTACAAAAGAGTCTATTTCATTACATGAAAGCGTAGGAGAAAAAATCATGCCGATTTCCGCCACTGTGGCAATTGATGTAAGCGAAACTTTCTGTGCTATCTGCTTTGTTAACGATAATTACCGATGATCATGATGAGGAATACACAATTTCTTCAAGGTTTAGTATGACCCGAAAGTGGTAAGTTGATGCTGAACGTTATCTTGCGTGAACCACTCTTTCTCTGCGTAGTACAAAGAACACACAGGGGGAGGCGTTTGCTTGAGGCGTGCTGTGTGCCACACTTCACAACCTCTGACAGGGTTGAGCCAATTCACTGTCTCACTTGGCACATCGCATCATGGCAGAAGTATTCAATTCAATCGAACTGTAGGGCGGTACGTGCCAGAACCAGCATAGGATAATGAGGCACGCCGTACTCGCGGACTCCACATTAATTTTGACACCGCGGAGTTCTTTAGCAACTCCCTAAATGTAAGTGCACAAGCGTTTTTTATTTAGCATTAGTCAAAATGTGGCTGCCCCGGCCAGTATCAAACGCGCGACCTCGAGTAATGCCATAGCCACAAAGCTACAGCGGCGGGCACAGAAGTGATCGTTTGACATGTGACCACTTCCGTAGTGTGGCCTAGACATTACGGGACGTTTTAATGCGGCTCTACTGCTGCACACCCTGCGTAAGTTGTCATCCTGACAAATTTGCATGGCGTTTATTTGCTAGAGATAGCAGAAGCGTACCGTACCATGGCTTGAACTTAAATTTATCGCGCTTGCCAGCAACCTCTACTGTGTCCTGACATCACGTTTTCTCCACCCCCCCCCCCCTCTACCCTCATGTGGGAACTCTGAGTGAGGTGTGGCGAGGCTGTTATCGCCCGTTTTGGGACTGCATCTGTTCTACCCATTCTTTGCCTCCTCTCCACCCTACTCTGTACTCTGTACAATTCTATCTAGGCTCCCCTTCGACTTGCACGTTATTAAAAAGGTAAGCGCTGCGATTTCCGCAATGCTTTTGCGGAGGGTAAGGAATGATACACCTGTCAAGAGGCTAATATGGCAGCATCCAGGCAGCTCCAAACGGCATTGTGCACATTCGAAGCGGCGCAAAGGTCCAAACGAGTATCTCCGGTCGCCCTTCCTCTCTGCAGCGCCCCTGTCGTGTATGCCCACGCCCTGAAGCACTCCCCGACGCGGTGCGCCAGACAGCAGCAGCACCAGCAGCACCAGCAACAGCAACAGGTGCAGCAGCAGCAGTTCGAACATCGACAGTAGAGGCAAAAAAAAGTTTGCTTTACAAAAATCGCCGCCCCTTCCAGTCCGTGAAGACTGTCGAACTGCGCAGCTGAACCAGTTGCACTTAGTGTTACACCATGCCAGTCAAACTTCGCAAGCATTCTACATTGTAAATCTTTTGTTTCACCATTTTTTCACCTCATTTTCGCTTTCGCGTTCTTCGCGTTGTGACCATCTTTAGGATTGTTTTTTTTTTCTTGATATTCTCCCAGTGTTCTTTTTTTTTTTTGCACGTGAGGTTACTGCTTGTTCTCCCGTGCTTTTTTTCGCGTGTAAGTTGCTCCGCCCCTTTTGGAGGGCCAGTAATGAGAGCAAGGTTCGGCGGATTTCTTGGATTGTTTTGACGACTGACGTGGCTGCCGGCACTTCTTGATGGCGCAAGGAGTGCCGGCAGCCACGCTCTCCTAGTATCGCGTTTCAATCGCCGGCCACTGTTCGTTAGTCGCAAACCGCTAGCACAAAGTTTGGTTCTTTCGCGGCGGTGCGGAATCAATTGTTGATAAATTCGATGCCAATCTGTGCTCAATCGCCGAAAACGCAACGTGTGAAAACCGTATAAGATAAGATAGAGTCGCTGCAACCCCTTTCTCCGTGTTGAGTGCTTCTTTTCCTCTCCCGCGAGGTCACATGGCCTTTCTTTAGCAAAGCCGGACAACGATGGCACCGGGTCCGCATAAACAGCTCCGCTGTAATAGCTATCATATTAGAAATGTATATAATTTATCAATTCGGAGGGAAATTTTCGATGAATTTGATAGTCTAATAAAAATGAATATAAAATGAAAATGCAGGGCGCTTAACGTACTGTTAGTGACAAACAAACACACATTTGTAGGACGCGCACAAGGCTATAGCTACGGAGCTACATCCGAGGAAGTGCTCCGTGCACAATGTCTTGGGCGCTTCTGTTCCTGTAAGAATTAGCCCTTGTAGGCAAATCGCGACCTCGCCTTTTGGAGGGAGGAAACCTAATAAAATAATTTCTTCTTATTTCGCACATTTTTAACCCACATTAACTCGGAAACGTCAATCAGCTTCATAGTACTCTCCGAGAAACGCAGTGAACCTATCTAACGACTATATCCATCGTTCAAAACTTTTTATTAACTCCTGCAAATTAGTGTCCCTCAGTGCTTGCATCGTTTTCTTCTTGGCAACTGCATTTTCTGAAGAAAAAAAAACAGCGGTTTAAATTCGCTTTTATGCTTCGCACACGAGTGATCGGGACAGTTTTTTCTAAGAAATATGTATGTTGGGTAACACAAAGAATACTTACGACCGACACTGACGATACTTTCTGACAAGGCATGTTTGACAACGGCTCAACTTTCCAAGCAAACAGGGAGTATGAAAGCATAGGGTTTAAAGAGTTGAAAAACAACCAGTTCTAAAGAAGAGTGCCTCGTGCCTACAACCGCATATGAGCTCTGAAGTACGTAAACGCTTTTCATTTCCATCACTCAAAAAGCTACTGGGAGCACCTGAACACCGCGCGCCTCATGTTCATCTTAACACTCACATTTAGGTTGTGTAAACTAATAGTGGTGTTTGGTCTCGTGCTGGCATCAAGAATGATGCAGTTGGTACGTATGCACGCTCCTGAACGAACAGTAGAGAATCAGAGAACTTCTCTATAGAATCATCAAGGTTTCAGCTTCTCAGTTCCCACGCGTAAAGCAGCTCATGATGAAGAAACCGCTAAGAAGAGATCATTCTGCATACTGAGTATACTAGAACATATGATACACAACAGAGTAAAGCGGAAAAATACGGCAGTGTCATTTTCAATATTATGGAAAACGTGTGATGAATAGAAGAGGATAAGGGCAGCTTTTTTAAAATAGAATTTTTGACGACATCACGTTCATCGTGCTGAATGGTCGCCGCAATTAAATACGAGACGCAGTAGACCAGCTTTAACAATTGCCAAGTTAGATTTAGAAACTGCGCTTGTCACTGTTATTATATTTCCCATAAGAAACGGCTTGTCATCCGCTGACCAAAGCAAACGGGTGCGCGGCACCAAGATGAAAGATGTTTCACCTATAAGCGCCTGCGCGTTTTAATTTTACGTTTGTCCGAAGCACATGGCGGTTGACTATAACAATGCCCAGTTTATTGTGCATTTTATGATTGCGAAGCATTCTTTTCTGAGTTAACTCAGCTCCTGTGGTGTGCCCTGCTGTACTCGTGGGCTGATCCTGAAGAATGTGCAGTCCAAAAAAATCACCGCCCCTTCCAATCCGTAAAGATAGTCGAACAACGAAGCTGTTCACCGAGTGTCACACCGAGTGCTACACCGGTATTTACACCGTGTGCTACACCATGCAAGTCAATCTTAGCAAGCAGTTTATTTTGTAAATATTTTGTTTCCCCTTTCTTACACCTCATTTTCGCTTTTGCGTGCTTCGCGTGGTGAGCATGCTTTGGGAGCGCTTTTCTTTTTTTTTCTTTTTTCTTTTGCGGTTCTCCCACTATTTTTTTTTTTTGCGTGGTAGTTTCTGTCTGTGTTTTGCGGTGCTTTTTTTTTTTTCTCGCGGGCAAGTTGCTTCGCCCGTTTTTTGCGTGCCAGTAACTACAGGAAGGTTTGGTGTGAAATGAAAAACCATTGATTGCATTTTATTCATTTTGTGTGTAATATTGTATTTGTTTGGTTTTCTGTTATCATACGATGCAAACAACACATGGAAAATTACTTGTGCTTACTAACTGAATTAAAGAATTGTTAAATTACTGAAAATGAAAGTGGATGAAAAAGAACTTGCTCAGGTTGGCAACGATCCAACTTTTTCACATTATGCGTGCGATGCTCTAGCAATTGAGGTACCACGGCGCCGTTTCCCCATCTACTTTCTGGGGTATATATGTGTTGCTACTAGAACTTGCCCTGGGAGTTTCAGCCAGCGCCACCACTCAGAAACCTTGGCGGCGGATGTGCAACAATTTTTTTCTGCTGCGGGCGTCACGAGTAGGTGAGCGTATGGGTGAAGGCAACTAATGCGAAGACGTGGGATCGTTCCCCACCTGCGGCAAATTGTTTCTTCATCCACTTTCATTGCCATTAATTTATCATTTCTTTAATTCAATTAGTTAGTATAAGTAATTTACCCCGTGTTGTCTTCTGGTGTGTTTGTTTGTTGGCTTCTTATGACATGATTCAAGAAATCATAGCCCTCGGTTTACATACTTTCTTCTCGTTCATTACATAACGAGGGTCTCGAATCCGTCACTATTGATTCGTTCAAGTACTACGTGTAGGCTTATTGACGAGTTGCCTTCACCCGGAAGATCACGTACTCATGACGCCTGTGGCAGAAACGATGTTCCTCATATGCCGCCGAGGCTTGTGAGTGGTGGCGCTGGCTGGAACGTCCAGGGTTACTTCTAGTATCAACACATAAATACCCCAGGAAGTGGATGGGAGAACGGCACCACCGTATAGCTCAATTGGTAGAGCATCACACCCATAATGCGAAGACGTTGGATCGTTGCCCACCTGCGGCAAGTTGTTTTTTCATCCACTTGCGTTTCTATTAATATATTATTTATTTAATTCAATTAGTAAGCACCAGTAATGTCTCCCGTGTTTTCCTCTGTTGTCTTTGTTTGTGCGCTTCTTATGATATGATTAATAAAATCTGGGCCCTCGGTTAACCTCCTTTCTTCTTGGTCTTGTGCCGTCTCTTCTACCGCTTGATCTTGAGTTGCCGTCTATTATCTTCGCATTTAGAGGGATGGTTCAGTTTCTTCTGCAAGCTCAAAAGGAACAGTGTTATTCCCGCGAATTCCGTCACCAGAAACAGAAAACATCGCATTTTACATCATCGATGTCGGCAGAACTCGCTGCTCTCCGTGCGGCTCTAGATTTGAAGAAGCATTATAGATATGTTCAATTTTCTCCAAGGCCGTTCTCCAGTGCATCATGTCGCCATTTCGACATGGTCCAAGTGAACATGTAGGTGCTGCCATAAGATTTCTTCATCACCGCACAATAGAGAAAACACACATCATAATCTATTAGTGGAGACCAGGTCATTTCGGTATCTACGGAAACGACCGTGCAAATGATGCCGCCCAATCTGTTCACGATGGCCTCCACTGTGTAGCTATACGGTTATCTAGAGCAGACGCAGGCGTTCGCTCACAGCTTAACTTACACTATGACAGTGGAACTCGACGTAATTTACCAATGCTGGTCTCCACAACGTGGATCCGAATCTACGCCTACGTTTTCCGTCAAGACTTTCTAGAGCTGAAGAGACACTTCTATGCCGCTTGCAGCTTGGCATGGCCTTCAAGAATGCTCACTCATTTCGGATCGGAATTACGAACAGCCCTACATGCGATACCTGTGGGCGCGAGACAACAATCGCCTACCTTCTCTGTGAGTGTCTCCGCTTCAGTGCACCCAGAAAAGAACTTTGAAGAGTAGTAGACAGTCTTTAAAAAACGCTCTTTGTAGGAGGAAGGGGTCCCGAGACACTGGCCGGGACCTTGCTCTGCACCTAAGGGTTTGAAAGCGTTGTTGCGCTTATTGCAGAGAACTGGCCTTAGAGACTTTAAGCAGTGCCGTGTTCTCCTTTCCTTTTTCGGCTTCCTTTTCGCTCTTCTTTTCTTTTTTTAATATCTGTTGTCTATTACCTTTTATTCGCCCTTTCTCCAGCACAGTGTAACCAGCTTCTCTGAGAACTGATATCCTCACTGTCTTTCCGTCTATTCCTGCTTCCTTCCGTCTTTCCGTCTCCTGTGCCTGCGCTGCTCAGTGCGCCTTCTCCGCTTGCAGTCCTTTGTCTGGAGACATTGAATCTTGCATTGCTTGTTCTTCAGTTGACGGCAGATGACGCCGTTTACGCTTCAAAATCACTTCGATATTAAGCCTATCCGTCACGGAAGGCAATGGCTCATACCCCCTTAAGCAATGGCTCATATCCCCCGTAAACGCAGCCTCCCCGTTACGAAGATAGATGAGAAGTGACATTCTACGCTGGAATGACGAGCGGCAACGTATCCAGCTGGGGAAGAAGACGATGACGACGACCAACGCTGGAGCAGTGGTACGAGCGCGTTCGAGCAGTAGGGCCTAGGGGCGCCAACGAGCCAGCTGTGGAAGAAGACGACGACCCTCGAGTCATTGCTGATGATGATAGTTTTAGCACACGCGGGCAACGATTTCACAGGGTCCACACAAACAGCTTCGGTGTAGGGTATTTGTCAGAGCGACCACTGGGCATCGGCCACTGTTTACGTGCACTATGTATGTGCCATTAAGTATGTGCTGCTGTACCACTGGGTAAGTGCCAATGGGTACGTGCCGCTGAATATGTCTTACAGGGTATGCACCATTAGGTATGCACGACAAAGAATATTCACTGGGATTGCCGGCTAAGTACAGCCTCTAGGTATGTGCGGCTAGATATCTGCCACTGGGCCCACTAGGTATATGACATTGGGCCCACTGGGTATATGCCAGTGGGCAAGTGCATCAGTAGCCGCTGTTTATCTGTCGCTCTTCCATGAATCTGTTTACTCCGACTTGGATTTGTGCCACTAAGTATGTAGCGCTGTCCAATCGGGTTCGCGCCCCTGGCTATGTGCTGTTCTAGAATAAACCTTCTTTACGCCAACGTTGACACAGGTAGTTTGCGGTGATATTCATATAATAAATGCACCAGTGCTTCTAACCAGCCATCGCTACTGGTCTAGTGACCATATTATGTTGCGGACGATAACAAGGTAGGTGCCTCGCGAGAAGAAGGACGAAGGCTGTGGCTGTTGTTTGCGCGTCATTTATATTTCCTCTAAGTACACATCCGCTTGCATCTGTGCGCCTGCCTCTTTTCTGCATCAATATTGTCTTGGTCATATAAAACTGACGCCCATGGAATATCCCAAAAGTAATTTTTTTTGAAAATGCAGCGATTATTGCATGCGATAAGAAATTATTTCAACGAATACGTTCCTAAAAGTGCAAAATAATCCTTTTTGTGTTATGTCTCGTTACACTGATTGATGCCGTTTTTGCAGATAGCAAGGGAGCCTGTTACTTGCTTCCAACATACGTGTCGTGGGGAAGCACGTATTCTTGTTCCCCTGCAAAGGAACAACGGGTCAGCATACTATAGCATTTCGACCTCATCCCAAAATATAAGTTGTCCTCGAGATTACAATACTTGACTCTAGTGGCACTTAGCCCTCTATTCACATGGTTTTCTCACATTAGTGCTGTGAGCATGCGCTTTTGTTACTAAATTTATACCTTTGTCCCACGGGCGTAGAAAATAGCGCTACGTTCCTAATGCCCTTATTTTCATTGCCATTTGCGTGATGCCACGCGGACAGACCTCATGTCATTCGCTTTAATGTGAGTCGTTATTTCACGGGCTTACCAGAACTCAATTGAATCAAAAATGCGCACTCTTGACGACATAGATTTCACAGTGCTGTATAATTGAAGTAATTGGAGTGTTTTGTGTAGTTATCCGAAAATTACTTAAGAACAACGCTCTCTTCCAATTTATCAGACCTTTGAAGTTCGGAAAGTGCAGCGACTTTTAGGTGGCACGTTCTCACACAAGCTGCGCATCCCATCGACGGAGAGCGAATATTATACCTGCCAACCTGAGGACCTCAAAATTTCTGGAAATTCACTGAGCAAGGGAAAAACGGGGAGGGGGTGTTTACACGCAAGTTATTATAAGCTTCCACGTCAATAAAAGGAACAGCTCTAAACGGCTGCCAGTACAGTTATTAAAGGTCTCGGTGCTTATGCTTGGTACCGCAGATGGCGCGGCGTGCGCGGACATATAATTAACGAACACGCACTCTCCCGTGAAATTGGTCGGCTTGCACTTATTATGTGCTTTACCGCATTAATATTCTGCACTGAGGCGAAGCTGGCTGAAGAAAACTAACCATTCTCGAACGTTTATTAGATATTTCCTTAATACGCACTTCTCTACACATGTCTCAGGCGTACAGTGCCTCCGCAGGAATCACTTGAATCTAAATATGACTTCGGCTAGCTGCTTATCGCATAACGGCCCTTACGATGCAACTGCGCTGCATGACGCTGAATTCTTTGTTATTTTTTTTTATTTGCGTTATGGTTGGGGCAATTACACGAGATATTTTTGGCCATGTCGGTAAATTGGGATAGTTGGCTGGTATTCATTACCAATTATTACGCAGTTTTTGTCATGTCGGCCACCCGGCTACAATGAAAATTCCTCCGATAATTTTAATGAGTAACACGGCTACTCAACGTTCACATCACACACTTCTCAATAGCGAGTTAGTATAATGGGAATGCCTTTCAAATAAACGCGTGTATAAAACGGCAAACAACGGATATTATTATAAAGAAATGCATTTTCCTTGTCTACTATTCTTACCTGTGGTATTCCTGAAACAAGGTTTCGTTCGTTCGGAACTGTTCCACCAGACTGTGCCAGCTTTCTGCGGACAATGAGCGAAGTCCGTAGTGTTGCTTTGCGCTGTACGCGAGTTGCCATTTGGGCTGGTCCAGCTTGTTTGACTCGTCCAGGTCCATAATGAACGTCTCATGGTCCACAATTGTCTGGAATAGTTGAATATCCGCTTATTCAGATTAGCATAGCTGACTTCTGTCTTAAAGGCGAATATCATTGGTTCCAGTCTAAACAGCCAGCTAATGAGATTTCAGTAGGGAACTATACCTACTGTGTCTTTTTTGAAATTGTTGTTATTGTAGCGAAGAGATTGTAGAAGAGACGCTAGTGGGTTCAGCGCTACTGGCTCTAAACGCTAGTGGGTCGAGCGCTCCTGCTCAGCGACGGCTCTCGTGCTTGGAAGCTGTGACTGCCCTGCCCGTCGACGTTGCGCTGCTCCCGAGCTCTGCCAAATAAACACCTTTAGAATTGGTGGAGGTGCGGGGTAACCTCAGACGATCATCCTGGAACTCCGGTCCCGTACCCTACCATCTACCATGCCCCAAGACGCCTCCCAGCAAACGCCTCCTCCTGCACCCACTGCGTGTCCCGGGGTGCCTCGTCATCGCGACCCTCCTATCTACACTGGAGCGGACGACACTGACGTGGACGAATGGCTCACGGCGTACGACAGGGTAGGCGACCATAACAAGTGGGATGAAGCAGCCAAATTGAGCCATGTTGTGTTCTACCTCGCTGGAGTGGCCAGCCTGTGGTATAACAACCATCAAGCAGAGTTCCAGACATGGTCGGAATTTAAGACTTCCCTCGCCGATGTATTTGGTCGCCCTGCTGTTCGCAAGCTGCGTGCCGAGCAACGTTTGCGAGAACGAGCTCAACAGCCAGGCGAAACATTCACCAGTTATATCGAAGATGTCCTGGATCTATGCAGGAAAGTCGATTCGACCATGGCGGAGTCTGATCGAATCCGAAACATACTGAAGGGCATAGAAGACGACGCCTTTAACATGTTGCTGGCCAAAAGTCCACGCTCTGTGGCTGAAATTGTCACACTGTGCCAGAGCTATGAAGAACTCCGCAGGCAGCGGTCACTGACCCGTCGATCTCTCCTGCGTGACGAACACCTCGCTGGTTTGGCTGCCATGTCCACCCAGGCAGCGTTGCTCGCAGAAATGAAGGCGTTCGTCCGCGAGGAAGTTGCCCGGCAACTCTCGTTGATGGATTCTGCACAGCCGCAGTCGGTACACGCGCCTACGCCAAGTTTTGCGCCTCCGCTTCGCCGCGTCATAGCGCAAGAACTGCACGAGGTTTTGCCTGAGCACCACCAGCGTGTTCCTGCGGCTGCACCTCACAGCTACGCCGAAGTCATGGCCAGGCCCCACCAGATCCCGACGGCTGTGCCACTCAGCTACGCGGAAGTCGTCACCCAGCCTCAACAACTCCCTCAACGGGGACCTCTCACGTACGCCGAAGCCCTCGCTATGCCCCGACAACAGCCTGCTATGCAATCACTTCACCAGGCGCCACGTCCAACGCGTCCTTCCACATGGATGGGACCTGCCGCAACGACTCGGTGGCGTACAGCGGACAATCGACCAATATGTTTTGCGTGCGGCTATGCAGGCCACGTCGCACGCTACTGTAGTCGCGTGCAGTCACCTAGCGCTACACCTTATGGGCCAAGTTCTATGGCGGGTTCTCCGCGCCCTTATTACGACGACGAACCTCGGGCTGCGTCACCACCATTCCGCCGGTCCGCCAACATCCGCCGCTCCACTTCTCCACGCCGACGCTCCCCATCACCGATGCGGCCTCGTCCCGAAGCTCGGGATGAGGAAAACTAATTGTCGCAGTCCATGAGGCAAGGGCTGCGACGCCGTCGAAACGCGGAAGTCCTCAACGTAGCCCGACCAATGTGATAGACGTGTTAGTTGACGGTGTGCGCACATATGCCCTCGTGGATACCGGAGCCGCTGTATCAGTTATGGACGCAAAGCTTTGTCGCTTCCTTCGAAAGGTTACGACGCCCATTGCTGGATTCGCCCTCCGCACAGCAGGCGCACAGCGTATTCACCCGATTGCGGCGTGCACCGCTCGTGTTCTCATCGAGGACGTTGTATACGCCGTCGAATTTATTGTGATTTCCTCGTGCTCCCACGAAGTTATCCTGGGGTGGGACTTTCTCGCCCGCCACGATGCCGTCATTCATTGCGCACGGGCCGAACTAGAACTGTCGCCGATCTCAGATATGACGCTTGCCGATCATGCTTCTTTTGCAAACAAACTACTCGTCAGACACGACACCAACGTTCCTCCCAACTCGTCAGTGATTGTATCAATGCATTGCAGCAGCCTCTCTGACGCCATCGCACTACTTTCTCCATCAGGCCGCTTTTACACTCGAAAACGTCTGCTGCTGCCTTTTGCGACTGTGAACGTCAACCAGGGCTCCACAGCTATTTTTGTCTATAACCCCTTCTCATACCCTGTGATGCTGCTTCAAGGCGAATGTCTTGGCCACGTGGAAGTGATCGACGCCGTACAAATTACGGATGTTCCCGAAGACACGTGCTGCGCCTGTTACAACACGCTCGGTTCTCTCGCGACGTCCGACCCTTTGCCCACAGGTGTGTTCGATTCATCTATTGCCGATGGCCTCACCCCACCGCAGCGTTCGCAGCTTCTGCGCATCTTAGAAGAATTTCGTTCTTCTTTTGATGTCGAGCAACCTTCCTTGGGCCGGGCGTCTGCTGTCACGCACCATATTGACACTGGCTCCCAACCGCCATTGCGGCAACGACCATATCGCGTCTCGGCCACGGAACGTCGTGTGATTAATGAGCAAGTGGACGATATGCTTCGCCGCGAAGTGATCCGACCCTCGAACAGTCCATGGGCATCCCCTGTCGTCCTTGTTACGAAAAAAGACGGCTCGGTACGGTTCTGTGTAGACTATCGCCGCCTGAACAAGATCACTCGCAAAGATGTATACCCGCTGCCGCGAATTGATGACGCCATCGATAGCCTACAAGGAGCAGAATTCTTTTCATCTCTAGATTTACGCTCCGGCTATTGGCAAGTACCCATGGCTGACGTAGATAGGCCGAAGACAGCCTTTGTCACACCCGACGGCTTATACGAATTTAACGTCATGCCGTTTGGACTTTGTAATGCGCCAGCAACTTTTGAACGCATGATGGACACAGTCCTCCGCGGTTTGAAGTGGCACACGTGCTTATGTTATCTCGACGACGTTGTTGTTTTTGCCTCTGACTTCACCACGCACCTTCAACGCCTACGGCATGTTTTGACTTGCTTAGCGAACGCTGGCCTTCAACTGAACCTACAGAAGTGCCGATTTGCAGCGCGGCAGCTCATGATACTAGGTTATGTCGTCTCGAAGGATGGAATCCTCCCCGATCCAGCCAAACTTCGTGCCGTAGCTGAATTTCCTAAACCGACGTCCGTCAAAGAACTGCGCAGTTTTGTAGGTTTGTGTTCCTACTTCAGGCGCTTCATTCGCAATTTCGCCGCCGTCATATCACCCCTGACGAAGCTCCTTGGCAGCAACGGACCTCTCCATTCGTGGTCGTCCGAGTGCGACGAGGCGTTCACTAAGCTCCGTCGTTTGCTGACGTCTCCTCCCATTTTGCGCCACTACGATCCAACGGCACCTATTGAGGTACACACAGATGCCAGCGGTGTTGGCCTCGGCGCTGTATTAGCACAGCGCAAAGAAGGGTTTCCTGAATATGTTGTGGCATATGCCAGCCGTATGCTTACTAAAGCCGAGACCAATTACACCGTCACGGAAAAAGAATGTCTGGCGATCATCTGGGCGCTTACCAAGTTCCGGCCCTATTTGTATGGTCGCCAATTTGATGTCGTCACGGACCACTATGCACTATGCTGGCTGTCGTCATTGAAGGATCCCTCAGGCCGTCTCGCCCGCTGGGCGCTTCGCTTACAGGATTACGATATCCGCGTACTGTACCGCAACGGACGCCAGCATGCTGATGCTGACGCCCTCTCACGTTCTCCCTTGCCAGACGACAATGCCTGCTGCGCAATATCCCAGCTTGACGTCTCTTCCGTCGACATTGGGACCGTCGCTTCTGAGCAGCGCAAGGACCCCTGGATTGCCTCCATCATAGACTGCCTTGCTGATCCGTCATCGCAGCCAACCACTCGTGCACTGCGCCGTCAAGCTCGCCATTTCGCCATTCGCGACGACCTGCTTCATCGACGCAATTACACCTCTGACGGCCGCCAGTGGTTATTAGTTGTACCTCGAACCCTGCGTTCTGAAATCTGCGCATCGTTCCACTCTGATCCACAGTGTGCGCATTCGGGACTTTTCAAAACCTACCAGCGCCTCCGACGACGCTACTACTGGCGAGGAATGTACAACTACATTCAAAAGTTTGTTCGTTCATGCCCCGACTGCCAGCGCCGAAAATCTCCACCCCACCTCTCGCCAGCTGCCCTGCAGCCTCTACCCTGCCCTACCCAACCGTTCGGGCGCGTTGGCATCGATTTGTATGGACCACTTCCCCTGACGTCGGCTGGTAACCGCTGGGCCATTGTGGCAGTAGATCACCTTACCCGATACGCTGAAACCGCCGCTCTCCCAGCAGCTACAGCGCGCGATGTTGCATCCTTCCTGCTTCGCCGATTCATCCTGCGGCATGGTCCACCCCAAGAATTGCTCAGCGATCGCGGACGCGTCTTCCTGTCGGAGGTAGTTGAAGCGATTCTCAAAGAGTGCCACGTTGTTCACCGTACGACTACGGCGTACCACCCTCAAACGAATGGCCTCACAGAACGCTTCAACCGTACGCTCGGCGACATGCTTTCCATGTACGTTGCCTCCGACCACACGAACTGGGACGCCATTCTGCCATTCGTCACCTACGCGTATAATACCGCTACGCAGAGCACCACTGGATTTTCCCCCTATTTCTTGCTGTATGGTCGACACCCTTCGCACACCATCGACACCATTCTTCCGTACCGGCCGGATGCATCCGAGTACGTCCCTATTTCTGACACGGTCCGACATGCAGAAGAGTGCCGCGACCTCGCACGGGCCTTTACTTCCGATGATCAAGAGCGCCGGCGGAGCACTCGCGGTGACGCCACTGCCACGGTCACCTTCGATCCGGGAGCGCTCGTGTGGCTCTCAGTCCCTTTAACTGCCCCTGGCCTCTCATCAAAACTGGTCCCTAAGTATGAAGGCCCTTATCGTGTTCTCGAACGCGCATCTCCTGTAAACTATGTCATCGAACCAGTTGAGCCATCTGAAGACATGCGCCGCCGTGGACGAGACATTGTCCATGTCGACCGTTTAAAGCCTTACTACGACCCGCTCATAGTGACGAGCTCTTAGGTCGCCGGACGGCTCCCTTCTCGTTGCCGGGGGGTGGTTGTAGCGAAGAGATTGTAGAAGAGACGCTAGTGGGTTCAGCGCTACTGGCTCTAAACGCTAGTGGGTCGAGCGCTCCTGCTCAGCGACGGCTCTCGTGCTTGGAAGCTGTGACTGCCCTGCCCGTCGACGTTGCGCTGCTCCCGAGCTCTGCCAAATAAACACCTTTAGATTATGATTATGTATATTTGTTTCTGGCGTCGCCTGCTGTAGATTTATTACCAAAAGTTAGGCAATCTTTTACCTAGGCGGCATTATTGTTATGATGACCACAACTTCGATATAAAAATCCTCAAAGGCTGCCGCCACGAAGGCACGTTCTCAAATTCGTTTAATCTTCCTTGTAGTTTCTCCTCTCGAATGAAAAACTTTCACAAATGCTTTGGTGGTGTTCCTCGAAAAAAAAAAGATAATTGTGTTTGCGGACTGCTGGCAACACATTAGATAGCACTTCTCGCTTCGGGGGAAAGTGAACACTAAAATTTTTAAACTCGTAAAAAAAATTTTAATAAAGGCGAATACCCAAGGCGCGTTTCTGCGATGTCGACCACCATCCACAGCGTAGACTCGGTAGGCGGGGTTGCTGAAGACAAAGGTGGTCACACTTGGTGCCACGTACGCGACATTTGTTGGCCGCATCGATCCTCTGGCGCCTTTGTCGTCGTAGAAAAGGTAGAATTGATCCATGTGCGTATGACCGTAGAATTGAGCCACGATGGTTGACTTGTACCTGTATATATGTGCAATGCAGAGACCACCGAAAACTGTAAGCGCTAAACACGGTGATTTATGGTACAGGAAGAAACTTGGGCGACCCGCTAGAATTTTTATCAACCAGGTAGCGAAAATGAATGCTTGGTCACAGCTTCATCGCGAAACCGTTCATTCAGGGCAAACCATTCAAAAGCAGCTTTTTCACCCGTGGTCTCGTTATCAGCACAAGCCTATTGTACGTGTTCGTTGACCTTAGCGGGTGGCTGGAATGCTGTTCAGTAAAGTATAGCTTGATCATACTACGCTACTAATGCTAACTATGTCGACGAACCATCGTGATCTCAGGCTGCAGTTACATCGCCAGCCTTCCTCCAATGCTCTTTTGCGAGAAATAATGCAGGAAGCTTGCGGCGTTGCAGCACATATAAGGCCTATTGGCGTGAAATATTCTCATTGCTGACCTGACTCCAAGGAAGCATTCGCAATAAGCGCCGCGGGCGCCCAAATCAAATCTCGCGACAATCCATACGTCTGTCTGAAGCAGCAATCTTACCGGTTCACAATGCGTCGAAAGTTGTCTGCCCAAACAGGAATGCACTCGACCTTCACAGGAGCTACGTGTCCTATGATGTAAACCTTCTCTCCAGAAGCTTCGGCACGCTGCAGCTCTCTGGACAACCACTGTAGTTGGCCACTCGGGTCAGTAGAATTGTACACGAGCCACCTGAATGTGCCAAACGTGAATAACACTGATTAGGGCATTGTGAAAATACTTATTTACGATTACAGAGTAGTGAACAGCGTGCCACCTCAATTCACAGTGGTTTTGGTCAACTTAGGCTGTATCCAGTTGCCTTCTCTACGTGCCACTCTCGGCTTTCAATTTGCACCGAAGCTCACTTTTTAAGCAACATTGGGACAAATCACTTCTTGTGCAAGAGCCATTAGACAAACACTAGCAATATTGCGATGCTGGCTATGATGGGGAGGACATATAAAGGAGGCGCCGAGTCACCGAGCGTATCTGCATATTAACTATGTTATTGTGACCTTGCAGAAATTACGCATAAAAATGTATTTACAATATTTACGAGAGAGACAATGATGCATAAACAAGATGACGGTCGAGAATGATTTCACGTGTACAGGTCAAATCGTCTTCTTCTGACTGACGCCACTCTTCGTTTCGCCGTAACAGCATGATCTTACGGCTCGGTCTCCTGGACAATGTGAAATAAGCCTATTCATTTACCTACGCATGTCGCAATAGAGGTAAAATGGCATTTCGCAACACAGTCGCTTATTACATCCTCATATAAATGTTGATATTTTACATTCTGATCTATGTAAAAGTTGAAGAAAAACCGGAAAGTGTTTAACATTTAGGTTTATTGTGTCTGCAAAATTGGTTCAGTCATTTTGCAAATGAATCAGTCAAAATACGAAAGTTAAACTTATATTCTAAGAAGCAGTGGCACCTTCATTCCACTTTCACAAGTACACGCGCATAAATGTATGCAGCTTTTTGATAATTATACTTTCGGTGGAAAGTCGAAGCAATCACAACAACAGCAAGCCCGCGAGACCTGCGCTGCTGCAGTGTAAACAGCACCCCTGAGGTTGCTACCAGGCGTCATAGATTTGTCCGACGCGACGAGGAGTTTCTCGTTACCTCCGTCGTTACCGCATGTGCATTAGGAGCAAACATACGCCTGCCCAACGACCGTGGCGCTGCCGACGTAAAAGCATACGCACGCGGCACGAAGAAAATGCAGATGCGGAGCGGGCTTACTGCGCGTCTTCAAACCTGTTAAGGCAGAAAGTTGGGCTAGTTGGTAAAGAGCATAAGACATGATTACTAGCGTAACAATACAGCGACTAAAGAAAGAACATGGGACCACGCTAGTCCAATGTTTTTTCTGGCGTGATTTCGTGTTATTTCATCAGTCCCTGTCTTGATACGCCAGTAATATGTCACTTCAAGCCTGATCACGCTTCGTGTTGTTTTACGTGCAAGCGTATCTAGGCAGCTGTTCGAATCAGCGATGTTTGTCTTATCCTGCAAAGAAGCGAAGAAGGAAGGAACCTGGAGGTGGAGAAAATGGCACGCCAGGAACAATACGAAGGAACGCGCTCAGCGCGCTAAACAGCGCGCGGCAAATTACTGCCACCTAGGGGAATGTATGGGTAACGCTGAGCGAAGTGGAGACGCAGAATTCAGGCGAAGCGTCATGGAGGAGGAAGGCAGGCGAATGCGCGCAAAGTTGACCTCCTCTCGCAGTTACTACTTGTTTTCTTTGCGATGAATACCTGGTGGGTTCGTCTCGGCGTATCGTCGTCATCAAGCGGCGTGCGGTGTGTGCGAGTGAAAGCTTGCGACGGTAAGCCGGCATCGTCGGCTTAATCTCGCGTGCGCAAGAGGAGGACGCGCGCCGTATTCCGTCGCGCACATTGCACCATGGCACCGGGGGAGAGCATGGAGCGGGGTTGTTACACTTCTGCCGCGCGTGGTCGCGCACGCTTTATCTTTAAAGTGATCTCCTTTGAGGGTACAGTCTAGGTGGACCGACGGCTCGTAACATTGCCTGCGCTGTCTTCTCACCGCTAAGTTTGCGTTGGAGCGATAGACAGTCCCAAGGTTACTTCGCTCGCAGCGGCTGCCGCGACTCTTGAAGCCAGCGTTTTAACAGCGAATGTCCGTGGTCATCGAGTGCGGACACTTGCTGTTTGCCTGTACGCGCTGACACCGTGCTAGGTAACGTAAATAGTACGCGAATGTTTGCAACGGGGCCTTCCACTCCGGCGGCTACTGCGTATGGCGCGGCCGCGCGAGCCCTGTATTGAATGCGCTCTGTGATGCGGACACCTCAGTCATCAAGTCGCACCGAAAGGCGATAGCTTCGTGTGTGCCATGGAACCTATACGCATTCGCGTCGCCCGCGTTCACAAAGTGAAACGTCACTTTAACTTTTTCGCGCTTGCGATCGCGTACATGGAATAGGACATGTCACTGCTCGATTTTATTGATGAGGGCCTCGTTAAATGTGGCTGTCCATGAAGAGCCCAGGGCCGCGATACCGGAAAACGAAAAGTTTACATGAGGCGCGGTGTCTAAACAAGAAAACGCACGCCAGCCATCGTCCCGACCGTCCAGTGCGGTGTTCCGACGAGAACATGCGCGGGAGGCAGCACTCCAACAAGGGGGCGTTCTCCGACGATTTCGCTGTTACCGTTTCACAAAAGTCTAAATTTGCGTCATACCACACGGATTCGAAGAAATTAGCGTGATGACGATTGTTTGACTTACCTACAGGGAACATATTTATATGTGGTGCCCGACATAAGAAACTCGTATTGGAAATCGCCCTTTGTCTGACATTCGTAATCTTATATTGCATGAAAACGCGCCTTTCTTGGCTTCTTTCTTGGAACTGTCACTGTTCGATATATAAGCCAACTTGCAGATAAATTTGCTGTGGTAATTGTCACTGTACTGACTGTGTGTAGCGAGTGCACTGGAATACAGTTTGCGATCTTCCTGTGACTGTGCGGTGAGTGAAGAAAGAAGACGACGAACGAGGGGCTCGAGGAGGGCTCGCCGAGATCTGGTGGCGTGCGCCCCATACACCGGGACGCCGGCTATGAGGTGAACGTCGGTCTGCCGTGACCAAGCACACTAATTCGGAAGACTGAACACCCGTGCGGACTGGACCGTACTTG
The DNA here is from genome assembly GCF_050947875.1 of Dermacentor variabilis. Classification (NCBI taxonomy): domain Eukaryota; kingdom Metazoa; phylum Arthropoda; class Arachnida; order Ixodida; family Ixodidae; genus Dermacentor; species Dermacentor variabilis. Next base: position 49,600,844 of record NC_134573.1, read on the forward strand.
CAACCGGGAGGCCGTTCGCGATCCATGCGATGTTCCTGCCAGCCGGGCTTTAGCAGCTTGGACCAGTTGGGGAGGCGAGGGCAGCTTAGATGCCTTGTGGGCCTCTGATCCGGTATCGAGGTCGCGGCTAGTGCGGTGGCCATGCAAGCACGGGCGAAGCCACCCACTGGAGGCGGCTCGTGACGCGCGCTGCCGACGGCTCGGCTTGCCCCGATATCGTCTACTCGACGGGACCATCGCGTCCATCACGACCCATCTTCACATCGCAGTCGAGAAACAGTGAGGCACTCGTTTACGTTTCGTTATGTAACCGCAAGAGCATGAAGCACCCGAGGTGGGTTCAGACGCGAGAGGACGCTCTTACTGAGCCACAGGACTCGTTAGCATTTATTTTCCCTTCAGTTGGCACCGTCGTTGAGTTGTAGTATAGTATCTTCCATGTTGTCGCGGGTCTTAGCGCCATCGTGCCAGTGAGTTATGACAAACAATCCCCGTGTGTTACTCTAAACTTGTCTCTGTCCTCCCTTTTCATTTGTGTGCATTCAGAACCAGTGTGGCAAATGTTCCAGTATTATTACAGTGCCCAACACAAAGCATGTACCAATTTTTTTAATTGGATAATCTGGTTAGGTTTTCGCAGTTAAACGGTACCGTTGCACTGCGCGGGCAGAGAGGCGAAGGAAGTTACTTCGCTAACAGAGACCGCCTCGACCATCCCAACGTCCACGTCTCCAGGCGGCAAGTGATTTGGCTGACGTACTGTGTGATCAAAAGCGCAGGCGTGTTGCTGCTGGAGAAGATGGCAGGCGACTTGTTTCTACTGCAGGAGCAGGCCAATGCTGACTGCAGCACCTACGCCCATGTGATCGTGAGAAACCAGCTGCTGGCGCGATCTTCACTAAGTAACCCCGGCAAGGTAGTGAAAATGGACGAGTGCCTTCTTCGCGCCAAGCAAAAGTACAATCGAGGCTATCTGATGGTGGTTGACAACGTTCCGCCGAGCCTACAAAATAACGGCAGTGTTGCAACTCACAGACCATGAACCTTCGGCATGGTCTGCACAACCATTTCGGAGCTGCGGCTTTCCAAGGTCGACCGAGGAGTTGCGGCGCCGCTAGGCCCCATTACTGCAGCCAGTGTTCAACCCGTGACCATTATTCACTGTGACGAATGGGTCTTATACAAATATACAAATGTATGCCAGATTTAGTGCATGTTGATGGAGCGAGCTTCAACCTGCATTAGGAGATAGTCAAACACAGCGTGAGCTTTGTGGACCCAATCACAGGCGCTCCCACGTAAAAAATAAAACCTATTGTCAAAAAGTGAAGCGCCGCCTTGTCAGCAGCGGGCACAGGGTAACTGCACCGCTGCGGCAGCCCCAGCTGACATGAGTGACATCCGCGCTTGTCCAGTGTGTTTCCTTCTGCGTCCGTTGTCGTTTGCGCGGTTACATTATGCGTTCAAATGGGTGGGGTCACAGTCGATTAACGGGCACATACGCTGCAAAGACCCTTTCTTTCGTTGGCTATAAGCCATGGATCGCTCGGGGCTATCCAATATGAAGACCCGTTTCTTCGGTTGTTAGAAGCCATCGATCGGCGCTACTCGGTATGAAGGTGCATCACAAAGAAAATAAAACGTATTTTTCTGACTTTTGCTTGTATTAGTGTTTTCCGTCATTCCGGCGTGGTTACACGGTAAGCGCGCGGCAAACGACTTCTGCACTTGCTAACACTCACTTCATCTCACTGCCTTACTTTAGCGAGAGCAACGAGCGATCTGATGAAAGCCCACTGCGAAAACCTGGCTCACACCAATCTGTGCTCGGAAATGCGAGCGCAAGCACGTAGTGAGCCGCGCCAAATCAATCCACAGGAAAGAGGAGAGGGTGGGGCGTTTCCTTGTGGTATAGCACGAAACATAAGAAATTACAAGTTAGTCTAATACACATTCAGTGTACATCTTGTACTTCAATATGATTATAAACCATAATAAAGTAACTAATGATATTGTCCTAAATGCATTTATTTTACAATTTGCTTGTGCGTGTAATGCACTCGGCGGAACGACAAATAAGCCAAAGAGAGAGAGAGAGAGAGACAACTTCATGTAGTTGCCTGCAGAACGACGCCATGACTAAATGGCGCCGTGACGCGGGCCCTGACGTCTTCTCAGCGGGTGGTCTCTACTCAACTCCAGCGCGTGTTACTCCCGCGGTTGGTCGCCCTGTGGGGCAACGTTCCGTCGGTTTCGCTCGGCCTTTGTCTTTCAAGAGCCGCCGAGACCTGCTGGACGGCCCAGGTTTGGCTTTCGTGGTCGTAGCATTCCGTCGCAGCCGCGAGTCGCGGAGGAATCGTTGTACTTGTCGAAGCCTCATTGGGGAACTTGGTGCAATCCCATAGGATGTGCGTCAAGGTGGCCCGCTCCCGCTGGCACACGCGGCACACATCACTCACATATAATTTAGGGTATAGATGAGTCATTAATACTGGGGTGGGTAAAGAACCAGTTTGCAATTGTCTGAACAGGACCGCCTCCGCTCGGCTCAGCCCCGGGTGCGGGGGTGGGAAAGTCCTTCGAGCCAGGCGGTGGAACTGGGTAAGTTCGTTGAACGTCGTAATGCGGTCCTTGGCACTACACCACGTTGGACGGTCGGTTGCAGCGGCGCGGTTGGTTAGCGCTCGCGCCACTGCGTGTGCCGTCTCGTTGTGGTTATCGTGCTTCTCGGACGCATCGTTGCCCGCGTGCGCCGGGAACCACTTGATTCTAACACACCGATTCTGTCGTTGCAGGTCAGCCGAGCACAGAACGCGCACAGCCTCACCGCACACTTTGCCCTTTGCATAATTCCGCACTGCACTTCGGGAATCGCACAACACCGTCTGGCACCCGGGGTCGGCAATGGCCAGGGCAATGGCCACCTCCTCCGCCTGACACGCCTCGCGGACCCGTAAGCTCGCCGCTGCCCTCGTCGCGCCGGACGACGCCTCGATGACGGTAGCTACGAACGCCGCGCAGTCTCCCTGGTATTCTGCCGCATCCACGAACCTTCCGTGCTCGTCCTTGGCGTGAAAGTTGATGAGGGCCTTGGCCCTCGCCGCTCTTCTCTCCTTGTTGTACTCCGGGTTCATGTTTCTCGGGATGAGGTCCACCCGAATCCGGCGCCGGGTTCCGTCCGGGACAGAAACGTCGCTACTCGCCGCTTTCGCTCCGGGCGTGAAGCCCAAGTATTGAAGTATGCGCCTGCCGGCTTCGGTCATAGAGAGCCGCTCCAGCTGGGCGGTCCGTTGCGCTTCCGCAATTTCGTCGAGGGTATTGTGTACCCCCAGGCTCAGGAGCTTGTTGGTGCTCGTACACTCGAGTAGTCCGAGCGCCGCCTTGTAAGCTCGGCGTATCAGGGCGTCGATTTTATTCCTTTCACATTGCATCCAGTTGTGGAAGGCTGCAACGTAGGTGACGTGGCTGATTACGAAGGAGTGCACAAGCCGAATCAAGCTTTCCTCCTTCATCCCGGCCTTGCGGTTGGCGACCCGTCTGATGAGACGTATTGCGTTGGTAATCTTGGCTGTAAGGCGGGAAATAGTCTCGCCGTTGCCCCGTCGCTTGTCTATGATCATGCCGAGCACCCGGATCTTGTCGACCTCCGGGATCACGTGGCCGTTCCTCGTCACGATCTTGATGGCCTCGTAATCCGTCGCTTCGCTCTTCTTACGTCTGACGTATTTCGGTGGTAACACCAGCAGTTCTGACTTGCTCGGTGAGCAGATCAAACCAGAACCGTTCAGCTGGTCTTCAATCGCGTCGACGGCTTCTTGCAGCGTGCTCTCAATGTGACCATCGCTGCCTCCCGGAACCCACAGCGTGATGTCATCGGCGTAGATGGTGTGCCGGACGCCCTCGACGCGAGAGAGTCGCTTGGCCAAAAGAGGCACCGACCATGGGTAGACGGTATAATCACGTGAGCATTAATGCTCTGTCGACCACCGATAAAGCAGCGCACAAGGAATAATAAACGCCCAGGATGAATATAGATAAACCAGTAAAACTCGAGGCGTGGCGAGGGGCAAACTTTGTCTTGTTACGATTAGTTCTTTCACCTTGGGGCGTTGTCAGAGCTCGTGAGGATTCCGAGTTTCACCAAACTCGGCGCATCCTGCATAGCACCCCAGCAACGGAAATCCCTTCATCCGTTGTTTTTCCTTCGACGCCGATCTTTGGTACGCGATATCTCGTGAATTGGGGCCCATATATTGGTGTGACATTAATAAGCAACTTTTCATAAACAAAGCCGAAGCCTTTACAGCTGTTTTATGCCTATGACGTGTAACGGTTGCAACTTCCGCTGATCTTATCAAAAGATTAGAGTGGTGGTACTCTTATAAAAAGATCGCTCGAAAAAACTGCAGCTTGCACGCACTCACCAGTTAAAAAGGTAGCACAGATTGGTGTTCAGCGAGATGACACGGAAGCCCTTGGATACTTCGACGGAGTAGAAGGCGCCCCTGAAGTGGACAAGCAACGACCAATTTCCAAGTTGTGCCTTCGTAGAAACACGCTGCACTGGTTTCCATTCGCAAGCCCAAGATTAGGCAAGGCTTAGACAATGGGGCATTACCTGGTGAGAAAGTCATTATGCATAGAGTACCCTGTTAAATGATCACGCTGCTCCTATACGCCGCCGAACCTTTCGAGTGAGGCTTATTTACTCAGCCAGGCCTTTTGTTCACGTATCGAACGCACTCGAATTCTACGCTTTATCTGTTTAAGCTTGAAGCGTCACTTTCCGAGAATATTGCCGCTTCGATTCACTAGTATATATTTTTCAGGGCTCCTCGCAAGCAGGTTTTACCGACTTGCACATAACCCAGTTTGATGCAAACAACATTGTGCGTATGAGCCCTCCTTTGTGCCAGGTAGCAAACCAGGTAGCAAACGCGGCACTGTTTAGTTTGTATCTTTTTGTACCATGTGTGCTACCTACAGCAACAAAGAGTGCATACCCGCCGTGGAGGCGTAGTCGCTTTGGTGTCGCGCCAGACGGCTTGGGATCAAATCCCTGCCCCGGCGACATCATTTGGATGGGGACGAAAGGCAAAAAACAACCGTGCATTAGGTACATGAAACGAACCCCAGCTGGTTGCAATTATTCTGATGTCCCCCACTATGGCGTTCCTTGTAATCGTATGGTGGATTTTTAGCGGAAGTGAAACATCTTTTTAAAGCGAAGCTTTCCTTGCCTCTTCCTTCGACTTTCCCACTGCTGCTGCTGCTGTGGGCTGCTATCACGCACACCGCGTCGGGGGCTGGTTCAGAGCATGTATATAGATGACAGCGCGAGTAAGAGAGGAAAGACGACGGGAAAAACTCGCTTTCACCCCACCGCGTCGAATGCACACAATGCCCGCGGGAGCTCCCTTGCCGCTTCACAGCTGTAATTATCCGTAACTCCCCTCTGAAGCATTGCAGAAACTGCAGCGCTTTTCTTTTAACTAACGTGCAAGGCTAGAGGGGACTCAGACAGAACTGTAGACAGGAGAAGGAGGAGAGGGAGAAGAGGCCGTTCCAATATAAGAGAGGGGGGAGGCGACGTGAGAAGGCAAGAAAACCCCACTACTATACGACAGTGGTTGCGCGGAAACGGAATAAGGTTAAGTTCAAGGTGCGGTAGAGTACGTTAGTGCTATTTCTGAAAAATAAACACTACGCGAATATGTCAAGCGGGCAACTTACGAAGAGCGTACAGAAGCAGAGCCGCATTGATTAAAGCGCACCGCAGGGTCCTGGAGACATTATGGAAGCGGTCGACAGGCAAAGCAAAACTTCTGTGGCCACCGCTTTAGCTTTGCGGCTATGACATTGCTAGAGGTCGTGGATTTGACCCCAATCACGTCAGTCGCATTTAGACTGGGGCGAAATAGAAAATGCACGTGCACTTAGATTTTGGGACACGTTAAAGTACATAACGGTGCCAAAATTAATCCGGAGTCCACCACTAGTGCTTGCCTAATAATCCGAGTGTGGTTTTGGAACGTGCAGCCCCATAGTCCATTTCAAGTTTAATACTTTTGCCACAATGCGATGTGCCATGTGAGGAAATGACAACACTCAACCCTCTCAGAAGTTATAGAATGCGGCGCACAACAATGCCTCAAGCAAACACCTCTCCCTGTGTGTTCTGTGTACTACGCACACAAACAGCAGTGGTGCACGCAAGGTAACGTTTAACATCAACTCACCACTATCGTGTTAGCCAAAACGTTGAACAAAGTTCTCTTTAGCCATCAACATCACCGCTAATTATCGTCAAGCAAAGGATCCAGCAGGGAAAGCTTCGCTTACATCGATTCCCACAGTGCGTGAGATCCGCGTAATTTTTTGTTTCCTTGTTTTGCGGAGTTTGTTCCTGCTATAGGCGCAAGATTCGGGACTCTTCCTTTGCCTTCTCCCTCTGATCAATACTGCTTATGCTGAACAACTTTGCGTATTGAATGTCAGGTGTATCAGGCTTCTAATCTGCTTATGGATGACATGGAAATTATTTTCTTCTCCAAAGAACTCCCGCCATGCACTACTAATACAAGTATAGAGGTAAAGTATAACTCACGGTCACAGCTCCCCGTAGACGCCTGGTATATTGTGTTTTGTTACTGTCGCTGGTCAAATTGTTACTGTCACTGAAGAATGCTTCGCTATTTTGCTGCTGCTCTCTCTGGTAGTACACATACAGTGTTATCGTACTTACTGCCTTATGCTGTTCTTCGCAGTCTGCGGGAGGAAATCCATCCAGTGCTCAGAAAATGTGTCGTATAGCCACTGTGTAGAGAAGTTCGCTCCGTTGTTGACTGGAAAGCTGTGAGAACAAAGACGTAAACAAGCGCGGCATGGCGACACCATCATCACAATTTTGCCGCTATACTGCCTCCACCGAAAACTTGAATTCTGTGTAGAATGTCGTAATAAATGTCAATTTGAACAAAGAATTCATTGGAAAAACTGCGTCTGCGTGCTTGCAAGTGCGCTGGATAGTGCCAAAACGGTGAAGATAAGAGTTCTCCTCCACACTTATTAGACTTCTATTACTTCGCACTAATGAAAACATTACAGATCACTACGCTTCCTTCTACAATATAACGCTTTTTTTAACTCCGCATGAAAATAGTTCATATTTATGCTAACAAAGTGAAACCGCAGTTTTCTGCTATCCTCACAATTGTGTGAACAGTGAAGCACGTTTCTTTCTTAATACCTGTTGATCGGCACAGCTTCGTGGTTTCCTATAGCTGGAAGGACAGTGGCGTTAGGAAAATACTTTCGCATAAGCGCCGATGTTACACGCAGGTTGTCAAGCATGTCTTCTCGTGTGGCTTTCCATGGATCGTGAGGCGGCAAGTCTCCCGTCCACAGGACGACATCGACCTACGTACGAAATGGGCAGAGCATGAGCAGCTATTGCATCGGCAGTTTAGAGCGAGCGGATGAACATATAAGAAAACGAGTAAGTTCGAGGACCACAGTGTCGTCTGGGTACAAACTCTAGTTTTTGCTGTATCATTGTGTTTTCCTCTACAGCAGCTGGCACGCACGAAGCAAGAATTTAGTTTGACAGTTCCCTATAAATGGTGCATGTGTAAGTTGTACAATATTGTCAGAGACACAACACAGCTACCTAGGTGTCGCATATTTGCAGATCGAGTGATCAGGGTAGTTATTCCTTGCGTTTTAACAGCATTTCCTGTGAAGAAAAAATACATGGTAGGCCAGGCACCTATGGCTTTCTGTCCTTGTTGAGTCTTGTTCAGCCGAAACATCAGGAAAAAGTAACTTCCAGCCTCGGATGCAATGATCACATGTTTTAAATTGAGCCTCTTTGGTCAATTAAGCCGAAGCTGGATGCTTTGTGCAGTCGATACAATACTTAGTTAAAAATACTTACTTACTCTCAAATACTTACAATTTTCTATCTGCTTAATATCAGGCACCACTCTATAGTTTCCGGCCTTGAGCATCTAAAGGGTCTGTTCTGACCAAGAGGCAGCAGGTTAATTTGATTTCCAATGAGGAGCAGCGCCTTCTGGCTGCGTAGTTTCTTGAAAGAATCGGGATTGTACTCAGCAAGGGCCGCTTTGTGGACGTCTTGCTAACCGGTCATGGCTGTGCATGACCGGCTTGTGGATGAATGGCGCTGAAGACAGCAAGCCTCTACTGCAAGCTTCATGGTTCATTTTGTGCGTGACTCTCTTATCGTTTACCAGGATGTTTCTAGTGTGCTTTCAGCGGCACTGAGGCTCTCTGAATCTTTTCCAAGAGTACGCGGGATCGTAAAAAAGGGGGAGGTGTGAGAGTTTTGAGTTTTACAACATTTGTCTTGTGAAAATTGGAATTGTGTTTTAGAAGGTTTATGAAATTTATAGGGCCAACTCGCGGCCAAATAGGTAGAGAATCGATACCCAGCAGACATTCAATTGTTTTCCGTACCTTACCGTTCAGTAAAGCTATGATTTAGCGAGTTGCTTCACAGTTATTCAAAAGGCGTAGCGCGACATAGACAAAGAATGACGCGGTTTTGTGGTTCCTTGTATCCGTATCAGTCGCGCTGCGCCTCTTGAATGGTTTACCTTTCAATAAATGGAAGAACTAACGTCCTACATCTGTATTTTGTGCATTCATTGCATGAAATATAGTGGACGCCTTTTGATTAAAGTGACACAATAGCTTTGACGGCGGTTGACGACAGAACTGATGATGATACAATCTGTTTGCTGGCCAATCCAGCTGTCACAAGTTATCTGGTTCACAATTGAACACTTCCAAATCAAGCACACGGGATAGACTGACAAGTGCACTGTGCTCGCGTGCTTCCCCTATATAGTGTGCTTGACGCTACTGTTGCCTAAGACATAATCCAAACACGCAACACGCGCTCTTGGCAGCTTCATTTTATACGTTGAAGACGTTAACTGAAAGCGCTCTAATTTGATTTTGATATAGATGATTCTAGTTCCGCTTTAATATACAGTTAAATAGACTCGGAAAATTTTGTAGTACTTCAGCGATAAATGTGACAAAAACGCATTAGGATTACGTTTGCACCTCTTTTTGTACCGGATCCAAGATTTAAGCCCCAGTCACCGCATTGCAAAGACTCGAGCCACGTCCAGGCTCTCAGAGGAGCGAGCACTATGCGTACATAGTTTTTTTTTTTCACTTAGGCGTTCCTACTGCTAGCGGATTAAAATTCAGATGACACTATATCTGTGTTTATGCTACGCCTGACAACGTTCGCACACGTTTAGCTAGATGTTAGTCTAAATAGAGTTAGCACACTATTTTGCATAATGAATCCTTACCAACTAGCTCAGCTTTCTGTCGTTCTAGCTAGATGTGTAAACCATAAACGGTACGTGGACAAACCTTGCAGCAAAACACTAATCTTTCACTTCCTTTTTCAGCACGCTAAATGTCTATCTGGTGCCGTTCAAGATTTCGCGAGCGAGCTCAGAAGAACGGCGAACACCAGTAAAAATATGCAATACACCACTCGTGGCAAACTTTCATAACACGGATTAGGGACGGCATCTTAGACGAAAGCATAGTGTTATGAAACACGACAGCGTTGCCTTTATGTGAACGTGGGGCGAAAAACGTGTTCAATATCAAAATGAGAAACAAAGAATTCAACCAACGTTCACGGCTCCTCGCCTTCAGCTACACATTGGTTCAATTTCACGCGAAATCATTAAATGCCCCATTACGCGCAAATCCGGCGCTGTCATCGGCGGCGTTGTCGGAAGGTGGTACTAAAGATGGTCGACAGCGCGACGAATCAAAACACCGTCCAAAATGCATGGATTGACGTCAGAATTATCAGGCAGGTTTCTGTAAACAAAGCCAATCAATGGAATTGAAAAGGAAATTGAGTACATTTCGGTCTGGGTGCGAATCGCGCCCAGGCCTACGAGGTGCAAGACGAGCACACAAGGCGAGCAAGTTGTGCCTAGTGCATGCATTATTGCACACGTCATGTCACTGCCACGGTCACTGCCTCCCACATGTCACTTTCTCTTCCGATTTCATCAGTCCTGTGTTTACTGTGATTCACTCTCGACGCCAAATCATGAGTGTATAAAATGAGATGTGCGTATTGCTTGTGTTATTGCACACGTCACGTCACTGCCTCTCGTGCATCACTTGGTTCTCGGGTTTTATCGGTGATGTGTCTGCTGGGATGCACTCCGAAGTGCCTACGTCAGTGGTACTTGTGAAACATGGTCGCCCACGCAAGCACACCGCTGAAGACAAAGCAAGGGGCCTCTATAAGGAATGCCTGCAACAAATTTACAATGTGCACGAAGACCTACGGACGAATACGTAAGCGAAAATATTTCACCAAAGCGACTATAATGCTTTCGCATTCCCACACGTTAGCAGTCTTGAGTGTTTCTACCGAACTTTTCTTTTTCATTCGGCGAAGGAATTCACAAATACAAAAGCCGCAGTTTCGCTCCTAAGTCGTAGAATTGATAGCGATAGCAAAGTATAATTAGACAACTACATGAAGTAAGTCCTTAGTTTTCTCGGCAGTATAAATTGCAGCAAACATTTCCTTGATAACTTGAGCCAGCATGATTTCACGGGCAAACAGGCAAACACAAATCGATCGGACACAGTGACCACGAAAGGATTCGAATACTCGCTGTCACAACGCAGGCGTGATGAAAAACGCGGGTGGCGGAAAGCAAACGCTTCCAGTGGCCTCTCACTTTACCGCATCACGAAAAGTCGACGTTCTAGAACCCCCAACGCTGTGGGCTCGCAGGACCATGGCGCACTCCAGCCGTGTCGTCTGGTGGCTGCGAACACTTCAGACAACTTCGAACCTTACTTCATGTAGTTGTGTAATATTTTGCTATCACAATCAATGCTTCGTTTTGCTGGTGAAACTGTGACTTTTTACAGCGAAGTTCTGTACGGCTAGCCGATTCGTCCGTCCGTCTGTCTGTCGCCTGTACGCTGAAAACTCCTCCGGCGCAACCCCATGCGCATGCGCGACAAAAGGAAAACTGAGAGGCCCACGACTGACCGCACCAGTAGTGACGCTTTGCTCTCCGTCACAGCCGAGCTCATGAGCAGCAGTTTCTCTCCGGTTCCGAAATGGGTAGGCCACGTGTCATGCGTATTCCTGAGGAGCAGGCTGCTTTCGATAAGCAACGCTGCAAGCAGAAACGAGAACGAGCTCCTCTACGCCATGCCGATGATGCAGCACGGGCACAAGAACAGGTCCGTGCAGCCGAGCGCAAGCTGCAACTGCGTGCCAAGGATGCACCAGCCTACCAAGCTGTAGTTTAATGAACCGTCGTCATTAACCTAATGAGAAGCACCGGGCCCGCACGTTTCCTCTTCATTCTTTAACCATCTGTGCGGAGTGCTCAGGCGGTGATTTCCTAGCTGCTTTTCCTGGATGCAAGAAACGGTCATTATTCAATAATGAGCAACACTATGAGGATAGGTATAGATGGATGAATGGACGCATGCATGCATGCTATAAGCGTCCCCTTTGAAAAGGGGCAATGGCTTGCGCCACCAAGCTCTGTTTATTTTAGCCTGCTGTCTTACCTATAATATTATTTTTGTACAGACGAAAATTCCCAGCATCAATCTTTCTGAACCATTATTGAGAACTTCGCTTTTGTATGCCTCTATTGATCATGGTCTCCCTACTTCCCTGCTGGCAGACCACCAATCGCCTCGTACTAATCTCTGTTTCGGGCATGTTTATTTTCCCATTGCTACCCGTCAACCGAGGCGCTTCAAGGAGGCCCGGTTAGCCCAAACCAACGTCTTCCTATTCTGAAAGAGCCCGTTCCATAGTTTTCAATCGTTTCCCGACCGTTAGTACAACTAACATATGCTTCTCCTTCCATGGTGCACGTCGCTCTAACCACGCGTTATAAGCATACCGATCTCGCTTCGAACAGTCAAGAACTTCATTTTGAATTGTCATAAATTGTTTCTTTCCTGCTTTTCTTTGTCGCGCGCTTGTGGTTACTCATTGGCTATTTCCTTTCTATTGCCGCCACCCAGAATATTTTGTCAGCCTCCATTATTTCGCCTTTGCCATTATTTGCTGCCATGCTGCTTACTATTCCGGTCACATACTTACTGGTAAGCTTCCTAATTATTTCCCTCCACTGTGCGTCAATTTATTTTCTTTACAAATACTTGAACACCTTTGCAGCCAATTTACTTTTTTTCACATTCTTTGGTGAATCTTCACAAGCAATATTACTCTGAGCCTCCCTCCCTTCAAACATGGTCAGTCTATGTGACCTGTATGGCTTTACTTGTAGTGCTCCCACGAGTGCCGAATGCGATCCGCTTGACTGATGTTCGGTTGCCATGGAATCTTGATTTTTCACCTCTGACATCAAGCAAACAGCCGCATTTCTATATGTATGGCCGGGAACCATTACACCTTTCCACATACCGGGGAGCACCTCGCACCTATCGTATCCCCATAGGGCTCTGTTTTTCATTATGGCCGCATTTGTTTTTGCTATTATTGTTTTGCTCTGTGTTTACATATATCTATTGCCCTAGTGTATCTATACCGAGGCATTTCTATTCTTTTACCCTTGGTATTTCCCGGCCCTGTATTGCTCGTGTCTGTTCCCTACTTTCATTGAATACGATAAGACCTTATTTCCTAAGGCTAAACTTCAGTCCTAAATTCTCACCATCCTGCCTACTGATATTAGCCGCACGTTACGTGTCACTTCGCCTATTATCAATCAACACAGTGTGATCTCCATAAAACAAGCCTGGCAGCTGCTGCTCCATCTGTTGCATCTCCGCCTGTTGACTCAAACAATAAACCAAATATTTATTAGTTCTGACCCCCTTTCCACCCATAACATGTACAATATAAACAACAGCGGAGAGAGAGGGCACCCTTGTCTTAGTAGTTTAGAGATAGCCAATTTTCTCCTTGCTTCTTAACTCTTGTCATTCGATGCAAACAGTATTTTCTCCTTAAGACTTCCTCAAAAGCTGTATACAGTCATCGTCTAAGGCTTCTGCTTTATGGACATTAATGAAAATGTTGCGGTTAAATTTCTCGTATGCTCCTGTAATATCTGACAAAGTGACATATACCGACCTCGTTTATTTTTTTTTTATATTTCTATGCATACTATACTATTGGATACTACGCCATACCACCTGCCATGATCAACAAAACCCGTCTACCGCGGATAATTCAAGCACGTTTTCAGGCAGTTGAGATACGAAGTTCATTTAAATTGGCTCTATTGACATGCCTCGCGCTCACTTTCTAGTTAGAGCTCTCCCAACCCCCCCCCCTCCACCAGAAGAAAAGAAAGAAATTGTAGCGCAAAAGGAAGAAAAAAAAAAGGGGGGGATGAGCTGGGTTGGCGTATAACGCAAAAATAAGAAACAAATAACGTAGCGACAACAGTTGCAAAGCTCACAAAAATTTTCGTCAAGTAAAGAAACGCTCGTTGTTTGCGTCCATTTATTTCTACATTTGCACTTCTATTCGTTTTCGCGGGTATCCGTTGTACGCCTGCAGATCACGAGCATGTAATCGCAACTGCTATATTTCAAGTATTGCAAGTGAGGTGGCAAAAGAGACGCAAATAGCTTTCCCGCGCGAAGTGTACAAACATTGTCGAACTGATCGCAGACGCATTCACTGTAGCTTGAAGGAGGCATCGTATAAGCGCTTTGCAAGCATAGAGCAAGACCGCTACCAAGGTCGCTTATATTGCGCGCGGCTCAGAACCACTGTTTGGCGGCCCGTCTCGCCACTCTGAGGATTTGCCCTTCGAGGGAAAGTCTCTTCCAATGCATCCTCCTCTCATCCGACGCCTGAGCCTCGGACGCCGCTTCAGTAGCAGTTCCGTCTCGTGCGGAAATACTTCTACGATGCCTGAGGCAGGCAGCAGAGACTGTGACCTGTTTGGTGTACCTCCCTCCATACGCGACTAGCGAATACCCGGTAAGCGCTAAAAGTAAATTCTTTCTTTTTCTCATTTTCTTTTGTTTTCCACACTACTTTTAAGAGGAAGCTTTAGCTCGAGTGCTCCTATCTAAATACATGTAAAAGGAGAATTCGTTTTTCTCGGCAACCACTGCACCAAATTTGACGAGGTTTGTTGCATTTAAAAGAAAAACTTAAAATCTAGTGACTGTTGGTTTCGAATTTTTGAGTTAGGTCGTCAATCTTTTATTAAAAATTGGCAAAAATCAAAAATTTTCAAAAAACGAAACTATCAAGTTTACAACTATGTAACTCAACCACTAAGAATGATAATACAATTCTGTGAATCGCATCTAAAAGTACATCCATAGCGGACAAAATTGATATGTTACACATGAATGTAAAAAAATTTAATCATAGGGAAATACAACTTTTCTAAAACCGTTGTAACCAACCTAACAAATTCACGCAAAATGTAAAATGACATATTGAATTTGTCCGCTTTGAATGATCTAATGGATGCCGTTTACATAACCGCGATATCAGTTTTTGATGCAGAGCTATGAATTTGCAAACTTCGTGCTTCTATTTTTTTCAAACGGTCAAATATTTGAAAATCGTTTTAGGAAAATTCAAGCCCTAAATCGAAATTCCGCTTCCAACAGTCACTATAATTTAACTTTATCTTTCAAATGCAACAAATTTCATCAAAATCGGTCCAGGGGTTATCTCATAAAAACGTTTTTGCGTTTTACATGTATTTGAATAGGCCGCGTCGGAGTTGGGCCCGAGCTAAAGCTTCCTCTTAAGTGCTGTTCAATGTCGCCGGAAATATATTGTGTATCTAGCCGCGTTCATGGCCGCATGCGCACGGGAGACTGCGAAACCACTATGTTAGAACCATTGAGAAATACTATTCCATGCCACCTGCCGCGATAGCGCATAAAGCCCGTATACCACGCATAAAACCCGAATAAAACCCGAAAGCCCGTATACCGCGGAAAATTCAAGCGTGTTTTCAGGTGCGCAGGATCGTCTCGGCTGGAATTCTCCGACCTAAGGTAGCCTGACAGCTCGCAGGGTTAACTGAATGACCTAGCTTGGATGCTCGGTTGCACAGTCAGAAGTTCAAATCCTCGCGTGTTTTTCTATTTTTTTTTTTTTTTGAAGGTTGGAAACTCGAACTCACCTCCCCCAGTACACTACATCTCCAGGCTTGGAGTGCAGCCTGACACCGGCAAAAACGCCGAGAGCAAGTGGGGCTACACTAATTCAAGTACAACCAAATTATGAAGACCCACTAAGCTTAAACAAGACACTCCCTCACGAGAACACGGACTGGCCTCCCTGGTGCAGTATTCGGCCACTTCCTCCCAAAGAACTCACTCAATTACCCAGAGGCCCTCAGTCCCCAGCAGCTGCGGAGCACCTGACCAAGGCGGTGGTCAGACCTGTAACGCAGTAGAGGGTGCTAAGAATCTCTGCACCCGGACAGGCCACCAATGGAAACTGACTCTTGGAACGTTTAACACCCGAAGCCTCACGAATGAAGCTAGCCTAGCAGGGCTCATTGAGGAACTATCAGGCATTATTTGGGATATCATTGGCCTTAGTGATGTTGTAAGAAATGTTGAGGCTTATACAGTGCTGACAAATGGCTACGTCCTCTGCTATAGAGGACTACCAGATAAAAAGCAGTTCGGAGTAGGATTCCTAATCCATAAAGACTAGCGGGCAACCTTGACGAATTCTAAAGCATTAATGAGGGAGTAGCGGTAGTCGTAATAAAGCTAAATAGAAGGTATAGAATAAAGCTAGTACAAACCTACGCTCCAACATCCAGTCACGATGATGAAGAAATAGAGCATTTTTATGAAGATGCTGAATTAGTGAGGCAAAAAGTACAAACTCAGTATACCGTATTAATGGGCGACTTCAATGGAAAAGTGGGGGAAAAGCAGGCTGGTGACCAAACAAGTGGCAACTACGATGTGGATTTCAGGAACAGTCGAGGAGAGAAGTTCGTAGAATTCGCCGAAAGGAATAAGCTGCGAATCATAAACATCTTCAGGTACCGTTGGAACAAAAAGTGAGCCTGGAAAAGCAATTATGCCGAACCAAGAAATGAGATTGATTTCATACTTTCTGCCAATCCCAGCATAGTGTAGGATATAAAACTATTAGGTAGGAAAAAGTTCACTGATGACAAAATAGTGAGTGTTAGGGTTCACCTCAATCTAAAGCGAGAAAGGGTAAATTTGGTTAAGAAGAAACATGCCAAGCTAGACACACTAAGCGTAAAAGCAGACCAATTCGAGTTGGCACTTTCGCATAAATGTGCAGCCTTAGAACAGCGAGATGACGATGATCACATAGAAGTAATGAATGAAGCCGTAACGCGGCTGGCTTCAGCGGCAGCAATTGAAGTGGGAGGCAAGGCGTGCACCAAGGGAACCAGTAGGCAACCTCTGCCAAGTAACAAAGGACCTAATAAAGAAACGACAAGAAATTAAAGTGTCCAACTTAAGCGATCAGATAGCATTGGCGGAATTGTGAAAGCTAATCAAAAAGGAGAAATAAGGGATATTCAAAATTAGAACGTAATAAAGACTGATGAAGCAGTACAGAATGGACGCGTCATCAGATAGCATTGGCGGAATTGCGAAAACTAATCAAAAAGGAGAAAAAAGGGATATTCGAAAATTTAACGTAATAAAGATTGAGGAAGCAGTACAACATGGACGCATACTAAAAACAGTGAGATGGAAACAAGGCATCGGACAAACCGACATGTATGCACTGACACATAGACGGGACATTAGCATCAGCAATTGGAAGATATAGTAAAAGCAGCGGATGAATTCTTTACTGACCTGCACAGAAGCCAGATGAGCCAAAATACCTTCATTCAAAGAAGTAATGAACATGTTAGGTAGGTTAGGTTAGGTATAGCGATGAAGTTAGAATGACCTTGCAAGACATGCAAAGCGGCGAGAGAAGTTGGACTGCCAGTCGATTTAATCAAAGGCGGTGGAGACAAAATGCTTGAAAAACTAGCAGCCCTTTATACGAACTGCGTATAGGCTTCAAGGCTCGCAGAGAACTGGAAGAATGCCAACATTATACTAATCCACAAAAAGGGAGAGGATAAAGGATTGAAAAATAATAGGCCCATTAGCTTACTTTCGATATTATGTAAAATATTCACCAAGATAAGCTCCAATAAAATAAGAGCACCACTGGACTTCAGTGAACCAAGAAAACAGGCAGGTTTGAGAAAGGGGGACTGTACACGCATCCATGTCATCATTCAGGAAATCGAGAAACCCGCCGAGTAGAATATGGCTTTCATAGATTACGAAAAAGCACTTGATTCAGCCGAGATGCCAGCAGTCAAATAGGGATTACGTAAGCAAGGAGTAGAGGACGCTTACGTAAATATCCTGGAAGGCATCTACAAAAATTCCACAGTTACCGTAATTCTCCACAAGAAAAGTAGTAAGATACCTATAAAGAAAGGGAAGAAAGGGGGTTAACCAAGGGTTCAACTCTTTTTTCATCTACTTTAATTTCCATTATTATGTTTTTTCTTTACTTCATTTATTAAGCGTGAGTAACTTCCCCTATGTTATCCTTGCTGTCAGTGTTTGTTGGCTTCTTATGATATGACTAATCAAAATCGTGCCCCTTGGTTAACCCCCTTTCTTCTCGTTGATTACATAGCGAGGGTCTCAAATCCGGCAACATTGATGCCTTCAGGTAGCATATGTGGGTTTATTGACCAGTTGCCTTCACCCAAAAAGATCAAGTTCTCGTGACGCCTTCGGCAAAAAGGACTTTCTACTTCCGCCGCCAAGGTCTGTGAGTTTTGGGGCTGGCTAACACTCCCAGGGTTCTACTAGGACACATAAATACCCAAGAAAGTGGATGGGAAAACGTTGCCGCGGTAGCTCAATTGGTAGAGCATCGCACGCGAAATGCGAAGGTTGTGGGTTCGGTTCCCACCTGCGGTAAGCTGTTTTTTCATCCACTTTAATTTCCATTACTTTATCGTTTCTTTATTTCATTTATTAAGCACAAGTAATTTCCCCTATGTTGTCCTTGGTGTCAGTGTTTGTTGGCTTCTTATGATATGACTATAAAGAAAGGAGTCAGACAAGGCGGACACATTCTCTCCAATGCTATTCACCGGATGCTTCGAAGAAATATTCACACTATTAAGCTGGGAAGGCTTAGGAGTAAGTAAGGAGTTATCATCCAGGCGCTCATGGAGATTGAAGTCAATGTGAGTTTACCCCGATTGGCCATTATCTTGTTCCCATGCTTCCAGTTTTAGGTGGCTGCATTTGTATCCTTTATATTACCGATGTAGTGTTCAATGGTGTATATGAGTGAATTCTATCTTGTCACGTTTACTTTTATAAATTACCAGCCAAAATGTACAACCTAAAAGCCACGAGCTGCAGCTTCAAACTAGCAGAGAACATGTCTAGCGATAAGGTATGGAAGCTGAGGCGTCTACTAGTTTTTTCATTCTCCGTTCACTGAGTAAAGATAGATAAACTTTATTAAAAGAATAATAAGAAAAATCGCTAATGATGGAGGCTCCTAGTCCAAGGCGCCACTGGCTCTTGCCATCTTCTCAGCTTTCTGTATCAGCTTGAGCTGGTTCACTGAAATCTGCCATCTATCACTTACCTTCCGCCTACCAAGAAGAGCGCTTTTTTTATCCACTAAGCAAGTGAATCCCAGCTCACATACACAAAGTCCTCAATCTAAATTGCGGCTATGCAGAGTACAAATTGCGCAGCACCTATTTCCTTCTAGACGAAAAAAATGTCAAAGTAACTTTTTGTCTTTCTCGCATCAGTACTCACGAACTCTGATTACTTTGTATTGTTTAGGTGTTAGACAAAGACGTCTTTTTCCTAAAGTCCCTCCAGCACCTGTCGATTTCGATCACGGCTCTACTCATAGCTAACACATAATGAGTGAAACATTATCAGCATTCTTAAATTCGAAGCAACGTACGAGACAGTTCATTGGATAATTAAATCGCATGGCGGGCGCGCCATTTATATTACCGCGTAGGTAGCCTATTTCACAGAGGACCAAAATTGTGCATGTGTAATTACTTATCGCATGTAATGTAAAGCATAATAGAAACGAAATTGCATTTCTGAAATTCACAGGACACCCATTGCATTTTTTTTCAAGTACACCTGTAACGTTGTTATTTTGTCAAAGGTTCACGGTGTTTGTTTCCCCCTGCGTATATAATTTTACTTGTGTGCACCCCACTTGTACAGTTTTATCGTGAAAGAGAACGCTGGAATTGACTAGAACTTTTCTTAAACTAAACAAAAATATCAACTGTCCCTGTGTGCTGAGGTGATCGCTGACACAGCGCCACATAAGCGAAGCCGAACACTTAGTCCGAACAGCCCTGTCCTCGGTACTTCGTATTCAAGGTTAATTGCACGTTTGCTCTGCCTCCGCCGAGAAAGCGTGCAATTGCTGGAGCAAATTTCACATTGGCAGGCTATATAATTGTTAATAAACGCCAGTTCGAGTTTGAATAAATATAACTGCCATGAAATAGTGAGCTCTCAGAAACGCGACCATTTCCGCTTAGGACAAATCTGCCGCCCTGCTACACCTCTCTGAATGCCGCGCGTGAGATTAAATTACGTTATGAACGCGTCACGCTGCTGCTGCTAATCATGATGATTTACTGGAACACCCTTTGAAATGGGCCGGGGCCAAACGATCACCTAACTTGCTTGATTTAATCAAGTATTATATACAAGATTGTCTTTCGAGCAATTTTTCATACCCCTTCCTAACGTTTTTTTTTTCTCTTTGGCAAAGATTCTCTATCTGCATTGTACCGCTGCCTATACCGGTACATAATCCCGTCGTATCGATCTCTTCCCTACTTTTTTTCCACCAATACTCTCAACGTCTTTCGCTTATCTCAACTGCTTACAGATTGATGCTTCCGTCCACTTTAAATCCAAGCGCTTCCGGAAGGTATATGTTGCGTACTTGTCTCGTTGTGGGGATCCCTTCGTATTTCCTTAGGACGTTTTCAGTGCTCTCAGGATTTTTTTCTGCAGCGTACACATGCCTCATCGTATTGCTAATATCTGCTGCGGTATGGCTTGGTCCTTAGGCAACTAGCTCGTGCCTCAAATAGCAAGGCACTTCCCTTCGTGTCATCGTACAAGCTTTCCTTTTTATTTCTTTTTTTCTTATTCTTGTAAATCTTCATGGTCTTTTTCGGTTCCTTTCTTTGTACTCAATTCGCTGTCTCTGTTTCTATCACTGTCTTTCTGACTACTCCTGTTCGTCTATCTAGACTTCAAAGGACGCTGTACTCAGATGCCAACTTTCTTAACCTCTTCCTCCATTCTGTTTCCACGCTTACTAGGTACAGATACTTGTGCACTTTATTCACCCATTTCCTTTGATTCAAATTCCTGTGTCTTTCTTCAAAACTTATTTTGCTCTGCGCTTCTCTGACTTCAAACGAGGCTCTACCCATGTCTCCTTGCACTGCCTGATTTGTGGTCTTGCCGTGGGCTCCCAATGCCAACCGGTCCGCCGATATTTTGTTAATTTCGAATTCGTAGAACATATCCCATGTAAGCACAGAAAGGCATTTGTGAGCATTAGTGCTGGCACCATGACACATTTCCAGATCCCACGCACAACATCACGTTAATTGTGGCCAGAAAGTGCCCTACGTTTTATTATTGCTCCATTCGGCTTCCTTTTTATTTCCAGTTAATCTTGTTGGCTGCTTCAGTAAGTCTTTCCTTCGTTTATGTACAGGCCGACGTATTTATATTGCTTCACTATAGCTATGACTTGCTGCTGAATTGACACCACGCAGACACTCGTCTCTTCAGTAAAGATCATAATTCCCGATTTCCCTGTGCTTTTGCGTTGCCACATATATTTGCCTGTGCCCCACTGTGTCTGTGCTTCATTACTGCAGCATTGCGCTTCCCCTTTATTTTCAGATTCTTTCAGAACGCAAGTCTTTCTTGCGTTGATTTAAATGCCGAGGTATTTATACTGCTTGAATATGGGTATACTTTGCTGTTGAACTGACTCTACGTAATTACTCGTCCCCTCAATAATGATCACAATTCCCGATTTGTCTGTGCTAAACCTGCCTAGATTTTTCGCTGCGTTTCCACAGATATTCGCAAGTGTCTGTAAATGTCTTTCATTGTGCGCTAGTAGCACTATGTTGTCCGCATACGTCACTATGGGGACCTTCTTTTGCACCATTGGTCCATTTAGCGTGTATGATTAATCAAATCTTCATTGTCTGTGTTCCAGATGTTTTTTCTATGCGCTTAACATAAACCGTGAACAACAGTGGAGACAGAGAGAATCCTTTCTTCAGTCCATGGTGAATTTCCACAACTTCACTAAAATTTCGGCCTTCCCATACAATGTTTAGCTTGGTTTCCCCTATATATATATCTCCTCAGCAGTTCCATGAAATCGTTATCTATGCCTTCGTGCCACAGAATATCCCTTAACAACTCCCGTCTACGTTGTCGTAGGCTCTCTTAGTATATAGAAATGCTATCCATAAAGGTCTATTACATGCTACTGATATCTCTATGCACTGAGTCAGAACAAAATATATCTTCTTAGAGTGTGCCCGTCCACTTCGACAGTAATAGTTTCATGGCTTGCACTGCCATTCTATATAGCACCAACGTTGCTGTAACTGGCTTGCACGACCTTGTCCTATTCTAATCACCTTTGTCTTTGTAGATGAGGTTCATCTTGCTTTCATGCCGTATAACACGAATTTTCTTCGTTCTAATCACTTTCTCAATGGCATGAGTCAGCAGTGCCGTTCTATTAGGACAGGGCTTTTTGATTAGCTGTATCGGTATTTCAACGGGTCCTGCTACCGTATTATTAGAAACATTTTCGTCTGCATTTTTCCAGTAAAAGATTCCTATGATAAATTCTGATCTCCCAGGCTTCTCTGTTCTTGTCTGATCTGTTTGGGTGTGAACTAGGCTTTCTTTTGCGCAGAGGTTAGCCTGAATAGGGCACGTGATATATTGCAGCGCATCGCCTCCTTAGATGTCACCTTGTTCATCCGATATAGCCATCTGCTATAATTCGTGGAGTGAGAATGATGCCATGTGGGTGCGCGACACCTGTATCATTAAGTACTGGCTTCTTACCTACACACAATAACACAAAAAAACGCAATACATTTTTTTTTCGTTTGCAAGAACACTTACACACTTATAATACAGCTAGTAGGTGTCGTACTGTCTAGTCTTGCAATCCTGCACGTTTCCTTTTCGTATTACGGTCGGTTCATCAAATGTGGCAGGGGTGAATTCTCATTCCTTTATTTTGCCGCCCAAGTCTCCTCACGCCATTTTAGGACCCTGCGTGTCGAACGCCGGAGCGCGTAGCAGAACAAACGTGAAATGTCTAGTACGGTTGTAATGAAATGTACTCCGGCTGCAATGATATAAATAAGCTACTATAAAGTATTTTCGGTACATGCAGTTTTAGCAAGCGACCCAGCCACTACGATAATAAACCCGCCGTGGTTGCTCAGTGGCTATGGTGTTGGGCTGCTGAGCACGAGGTCGCGGGATCGAATCCCGGCCACGGCGGCCGCATTTCGATGGGGGCGAAATGCGAAAACACCCGTGTGCTTAGATTTAGGTGCACGTTAAAGAACCCCAGGTGGTCAAAATTTCCGGAGTCCTCCACTACGGCGTGCCTCATAATCAGAAAGTGGTTTTGGCACGTAAAAAACCCCAAATAAAAAAAAAAAAAAACTACGATAATAAAGACGTTTCACCTCGAAAGCTTATTCTGCTTCCTCAGAAAAGAAACCGCATAGTTGAAGAACAATACGCTTTCCTACAAGTACCAGCCTTCACTAATTGTTCGGAACAAAAGAAAGCGCTAACCAGGAGTATAGCTCATGGTACAGCTCAGTACGAGTTATTCGTGAACAATGATTGGGTCACTATACTCTGTGGTCATTGGGAGTTTAGCTTGCTATGTAGTTATGAAATTGAGGGTAGGTGCCGCCCTTCCATATAATTTAACGTGCTGGATTGTACGCATCAGTGCCTTAGTGTTTTATAATCTTGTGACATATGCTAAAGAAACGCCGTTCCTGGGAGTTGGAACTCGTATTACCAAGTTCGTGCTTAGGCCTTCTCTGTAAATATCTCGTTTTTGCTTTTGGCACCTCGTAAATAGCAGTAGCAGCAAGTGAATAGCAGCAAGAAGCATCAAGCACCAGCCTTGTGATTTTCGGAAGCGTGCTTCAGAGCGCTTTCCAGCGTCCGCAGCGGTATGTCGCACTTTCCGATGTGGCCCCATTTTCCCGCCCGGTCGCCAGCTGACTTCGGAGGCCCGTTGTTTCTTCGGCAGCACACGGGATCGTCGCACACTGCGTTACTCCCCGGCGAGTACTCCGGATCGTAGTGTGTGTCCGAGATGTGCAACACTTTCACTTGTCTCTCCACGTTTTCGTCTTCGTCGTCGTCCAACTGTCAGAGAGAAAGTTTGAAAACAATGAATGCGCGAAAAAGTACCTTTGATATTGCTGCTCACAACACAGTGAAAAAGGGAGGTCACCAGTTAACGCTTGAAAACATAAAACTCGCAAGAGAAAAAAATTGCCGACGATTACGTTACTTCCTAATGCGAAATTTGAGCGCAGCAAATAAGCTGTTTCACCTTTTCGATAGATTGAGGCAAAGAAATCTAGCAACACATGTATGCGCTATCACAGAATTTTTTTTTATTTTTCACACGTATTCCTTTAACAAAGACTCCACTAACACTTCTTGACAGTCATGAAGGAAGCTTTGTGGTCGGAGAAATAGACTGATATATGTTCGACTTGGTACACCAATGCTTGATTCTCAAAGACGAGATGTATGCAAGTGCCTCGCGAGGTTGTCACAGCCGTGGGACGCGTTACGAGCGAGAGGAACGGGATGTTCTCCCGCATAAGTGTTAGGAAATTGCTGTTTGTCTTTATGTCAAGCCGCCACCGATCTGGCTCTCTGATTGCCACCGCACAGGGCGAACGGCAGCGGCAATTTCGGCTCGGGCGGTGCACATATACAGATCCGCCGCCACTGATCTGGCTCTCTGATTGCCACCGCACAGGGGTTGCATTGGAGGAGGAGCGAAGAAAGGAACTAAGTTCGAGCCGGCGCTTTGACAACCGGAGACTCGCAGGAAGAGGGGGGAGGGGGGCGGCGTGTACAGCCAGCGGCAAACGATGGGGGCAGAAGCGCGCGCAGCAAGCGGACAACACGATAAAGGGAGGAGGGAAGAGATAGCAGCGACTGACTGATGCCGCTTACGCCGATAGTGAGTCAACCCCAGCTGCGGAGTTGGTTTCAGGGACAACGAATAACCGGTGCGTCGGCAACTGAAGAGCACCCTATCCGCCACACAAGAACAGGGGGGGGGACCCTTTCCTCCTCTTTCTGCATGGCGGCGACGGTGTTCTATGCAGTCACGTTATCTTGACTCTCTAGCGGCGTCAGCGGCATCCAGCGGTATCAGTCGATCGCTGCTAGCGCTGGGGGGATGAAAGGGGGGCGGAGCTGGTTACGAGGCCGACGACGACGCCGACGCGAAACCCAGGAACGGACGCCAAAGAGCTGCGCTCTAAAACAAACACCTTCACCCACCACAATAGCCTAATGACTACAGCATTGTGCTGCTGAGCTCGAGGTCACATTTTTCATCCAGGCCCCAGCGGCCTTCTTTTCATGGCAGTGCCATGCAAAAATGCTCATGTGCATTGATTTAGGTGCACGTTAAGGAATCCTAGTTGGCAAAGGTTATTTCCGACTCCTCCTCACAATAACCCGCCGTGGTTGCTTAGCGGCTATGTTGTTGGGCTGCTAAGCAGGAGGTCGCGGGATCGAATGCCGGCATGGCGGCCGCATTTCGATGGGGGCGAAATGCGAAAGCACCCATGTACTTAGCACGTTAAAGAACTCCAAATGGTCCAAATTTTCGGAGTCCCCCACTACGGCATGAATAATATTCAGAACGTCGTTTCGGCATGTAAGACCCAATAATTTCTTTGACTCCCCAACAATGGCCCGCCTCATAATCAGACCAAGTTGGCATGCAATATCTCAGCATTTATTTTTAATAAACATCATCTCCTATTGGCGATCCTTTCGACGCGGGAGTTAGCCTGATATCACAAGCAAGTAGGAAGGTGATTCGACCTGCAGTTGACGTTGATCAAAGACAGTTTATTCCTGAGCCAGTTGTGGGTGAGAAATCAACATACAATCGATTGTGAAACCCACGCTCCAGCGACAACGTTTCATTGACGTCAATTAGAGCTTGAATCAGCTTCCAACATTTTGGAGAGCATACATGTGGATTTGATGTTAAAGTCCGCACAATGTGAAAATCCACTTAGGTGAGAAATATTCCCTCGAGTGGCACACCAATGCGAAGGCGAGTAGCGAGCGAGCGATAGCGCGCGCCGGTATCATTTCATGCGGTTGCTACAATGTATTGAAATGCCCCCGGTGCGAGCGTGATGTAGCACTACCACACGTGCTGAAGGTGGACGCACTGCCCACTGCGCTCTATCGCGCCACTCCTCGCGTTAGAGGAGGATGAGGATCATGGGGCTTTAAACGGCACAAGTTTCGGGATCGATCCACGACAATGGCTGGAAACTGATGTAAAGGAAGAGTCGGTGACCGGGACGTACGCAAATGTTGTTGCGAATGAAGGTACGCAAAAAACAATTTCCAGTCTGCGCTCGCACTTGGTCGTGCATTCAACTATTGGTTTTCTCTATCTTTTTAGGCATGACGTGCGAAAATTTTCCTCGTACTTAAAACAAGTAGGTGCTAGGTTGTTCATTTAACTCTCTGCAAGCTTCCATTAGACCTGAGAACGACAGAAAGCTGAGCTAGTTGGTAAGGATTCATTATGTAAAAAAGAAGTGAGGCGTGCAGACAGGACACAAGAATAGAGAAGTGGACAACACGAACGCCGGCGTTCGTGTTGTCCACTTCTCTACTCTTGTGTCCTGTCTGCACGCCTCACTTTTTTGCATAATGATTCCATTAGACCGCTGCAGAACGTTGTTAGCGCTACTTGTCGATCACACTAATCAACCTCCATGGAGAAAAAAAATGCTTTCACAGCTCTCGCGGACAAGTGGCGCTGTAGCGTAAATCTATTCCAATCTTGTTTTGATTTCATTTCTGTCATCCTTCGTATTGGTCTGGAAATTTCGGACCAGGCCCACATCGCCTGTCTGTCACGCCAGGAGACAAATGCGAAAATTTCCCATGTAATTATGCGAGATCTGCCCGAACGAGAGAAAGGTAAGTTGTCTCCGATTGTTCGCCATTTCTGCCATAAGCCCTGAACTATGTATCGAAATTTTAGGGCTGCAACCGCTGTTTGTCACGTAACGTCATGAAACCGCGAAAACACAATATCTAAGTGACGTGTATACATTAAAGATGCATTAATAGGTTGGAATTTACTTAAAGGTTTCAGGTATAGCCGGAGGCTGCCACGTTCCGAACTAAATAGAACATGGCTAACCGACGATCATTCTGGCACTGGCTGCTTGAAGCTGCCTACGAGAATGGATTTCTTTGTTTATAATAAACAATTTTGCCCGGCAGTATCGCGACGTCTAGCTTTTCATGCCCTTCTGCGATATCGCTCTGCCGGCTCTTCCTGGATGAGGAGCCGTTTTACCGGCATTTCTCACTGGTCGTTGGCCGTCGCCCCCATTTCCGGCTAGCCACCACCATGTAAGCAAGGAGAAGCGGACCAAGCGCAGACGCCGGCGCTACTTTCCCGCGGTCATTAACTTTCACTGTGCTAGCACGGCGCCAGCGAAACCCTCTCTTCTGCTTATTTCTCGCCTCTTGTCTGCAACTTAAATGAAGAAACATGTCAAGATATGCGAAGTCATTTGCTTTGTACGCAAACAAAAATGGCCTCCTATAGTAAAGGAGAGCGTTGGATTGAGCTGTTCAAACAACGCGGTGCGTCACCGCCCTATGCTTCCTTCGGCGGTCAAGTAAATTTCATGCCAGAAGATGGGAATCAAATCAGAACGCCATAGTTGGGCGTTTTACCGTTCAAGTCTATAAGAAATAATTATATACAGTTAAGCATCGAATAACAAAGCTGATGGGATCAGAAAAGTGAATAATTGAATCAAAAGCACCCGAAAAACGCGTGAAAATGTCCTATTATTCATTTCTGAGAGAATAGAAACAAATGACTATTAGGTGCTTCGGCTTTGTCGAACTAAGTAATCGTGAACCTAGGGTGCGATCTTGTCTACGCGTTCCAAAATAGAACTGAGGCTGTACGTTCCACCGAGCCGCGCACGCTTGGTCGATTTGAACCGTGACGAACGTCATGACGTCAATTGTGACGTGATCGCTGCTTTCAGTCATTCCGTGCCGTCTGCTATCGGACGAACGTAACGGAACGGACCGCCTATTTCGTGACGTAAAGAACGGACCGCCTCCGTTCAATTTTGGAACGCGTAAAAGATCGCACCTCAGGTTTGCACTGAGAAGGTGCGTTTTAATTTATCTTCAAACCAACAGATTGCGCCATAACCTAGAACCAATCTTGAGCTTCCTGATGCACAGCAATGGGCACTTTCGTACAAAAGAAAAATTACCCGCTTCCAACTCGCATAGCAAAATGTCTCTTGTAGCAGCACCCGAATTAAATGTGAGAAATTTACCATAAGTTTTTTTTGAAGCGCTGCTGCACCCGCGTTTTCGCGCAGAAGTACAGTGGGCGCTATGTTCAGTTTTCATCGTTGTTTCCAGATTTTACTTGTATTCTGTTTTGGGCACGTGTCGCGCAGTTAAACGCACTTTTTTTTTAAATGAGAACCTCGTTTTTGATGTTTGCTTTTGTTGAATTCCTGCTTTATTGCGCTGAAATTTTCCCACCTCCAAGCAAAATTCAAATTTACACGAAGTTATTACATGTACTTGCCATGCTGTGCGACACCCCCGCTACAATAGTTTCAGAGCACAGCTCTTTGACGCCCGTTCCTGCGCTTCGCGGCGTCGTCGTCCCTGGACTTAATGAAAGTCATAATTCGCGCGCTGCTCCAGCTGCGCGCTCTCCTGCTGCCATCTCTCGCGCGCGGCGCGAGTCTTGCTCTTGTTCTCGCCTAACCGCTCGCACCCTTCCTCCGCGTACGCCGTCTCGGTTACTCTCGCTGCTACCGTCCACCCCGCCTTCGCCGTTCGTTCTCTCGCTGTCGCGGCACCGCCGCGGTGCCACCGGCAGGTGTTCCTTGCCGCCTCGAGCGTGATCCACGGCCCTCCACTCCTCCGTTTGCGCGTCGCGTGGCTGTACGGCTCTCAGCCGTGTTTCTCGCTTCCCCTCAGTGGCATTTGTTGCCTGTGTCAGAGCTTGAGACTAGCTGTCCTTCTCCCGCCTCCACTTTTACTCTGTAGTTCCTCTTACCTGGCGCAGTGGCGTGTGGCGACTCGAAAGACAGTTATAGCGTTTTGTGCCCTTACTTATACTTCCCACTCCAACCTTGTGCCGCCACATTGATGCCTGTCTGTGAGGGAATGAGTGTGTGACTTCTACTCAATACCCCTATTCTCCCCCCGTTTCCTCATCCCACCTCAGGAGAAACATTGAATAATAATTGCTAATCTCCAGCCCATCTCCGCGGCGGTGACCCACTATAGCATGGCACGATGGCGCGTCGCCGGTGCGCCGACTCGATAGCGGCGGATGGCGGTGTATGCTGCCCGATCCGAAGCGCAGAACCGCCTTCATTCGGCACTGCGTGTTGTGTATACGGTTGCCTATTGTTGAAACAAAGCAGCAGCTGCGCTCAAAAATTGCGTTACCAAGAAGCGTAATTGTCGGTCAATTTTTCTTTCATCACTGTAACCGCAAGTGTAGAAAGATGGGATTGTAGGTTCGCTTTGTACCCACATTAAGCAGAATTATCGTTCAATTATATATACGGGTGCTATAATAATCAATCGGGCAGTTACCTTTACCTTACTTAGCCGCCCCGATGCCTTGATATTTCTCCATCTGTTTAACCGTTACCTAATCAAGTGCCGCCAATGCAGCATTTCACTTCTCTTACATTCGTTCCATTCAGACCATTCGCCTTCCTGTCTACGCATCAGATGTCCTGCGCATCTGTGTTTTTCGTCTTGTATGGGAGATAGTTTATTACTAATATTGAAGATTTTGTGGCAATCTTATAATATCTGTGTTGCAAATTACCATATTCTTGAATTTATTTCAGGTCTCATTTATATTCGTAACTATCTGGCAAGAGCCCCTAGAGGCCATGTCCCATGCCTGAAGTATTAGGCGCAAAGATCAGCTGTAGCCATTTGACACCTAATCTGAACTGTTTTCCTCATGTTTCCGAACGTCATACTCATAATTTCCCGCTTCGCATCTCGTGCCATGTTTCTTTAACAAAAAACTCGCGTGTTTGTTTTTCACCCAGTAATAGACAATATTGTTTCTCACGTAGCCTAATACCACCTCCTCTCTGTTGGAAATCAGCCAGCAGTTTGTACGGCCACTGGGTGAAGGCTGACGTCGTAGAAGCCGATATGAGTGTTTTACGCAACAACATCCATAAAGTTGGCTGCTTCTAATCAATTACATTTCTAGTACTATTGTAATTAGCTAATATCTTTCTTTCTTCAGTAAAGCTCATCATCATCATCAGTCTGGTTAAGCCCACTGCAGGGCAGAAGCCTCTCCCGTACTTCTCATGCTACCCTGGTCATGTACAAATTGTGGCCATGTCGTCCCTGCAAACTTCTTCATCTCATCCGCCCAGCTAACTTTCTGCCGCCCCCTTCTACGCTTCCCTTCCCTTGGAATCCAGTTCGTAACCCTTAATGACCATCGGTTATCTTCCCTCCTCATGACACGTCCAGCCCATGCCCATTTCTTTTTCTTAATTTCAGCTAAGATGTCATTAACTCGCGTTTTTTCCCTAGCCCAATCTGCTCTTTTCTTATCCCTTTACGTTACACCCATCATTCTTCTTTCCATAGCTCGTTGCATTGTCCTCAATTTAAGTAGAACCCTTTTCGTAAGCCTCCAGGTTTCTGCCCCGTACGTGAGTGCTGGTAGGACACAGCTGTTATACACTCAGTAACGCTCGCTGTAACCCAAATATTTTTTTTTTCAATAACCAGTTACATTTGAACAATTACTTTATTTACTGGGCAAGCTGTACCGGGTGACATGCCTTTCAGATCTTTCAATTTGATGCCAGCTATAGTAGAATGCCCGTGGTCGTGGCATGCGGCTTCCTCGCCGATGGGCATCTTTAACCTCAAAATCCGGGCGTTAGTATTTATTTTTTTAATGTTTTAAAGCAACTCGACATTATGGCCGACTATTGAGGCTGGCGTTGTACTGGCTTCATAGGGACCGCCACTTCGGACTTTGGAGCCAGGAAATCACCTACCGATGTTTTAATTTTGTACTACCGAGTGGGTATTATCCGAGCCCCAAAACAGCGGACTGCGCATTGTAGGTCAACTAGACGAGAGAATCGGGACATTGATGAACCAGTATCTTCTATACAAAGAGTTTGTAACCCCGCACATCCATTCAGCTTGCAAATCGAACGAGGTTTCAGGATCGGTGCTGGCGTCTTCGAAAAAAACAAAAACAAACAAACAAAACAGGAGCCATGAACGGCGAAACATTTCAGAAGTGGTTGTTAGGTAAGACAACGCGGTAAAACTTAATAGCTCGAATTAGAAAAGCCATGTCCGCTCGCTATATTTGCTACACTTGCGAAATGTAAAAAAGGTCTGAATAAACGTAACGTAAAAAATTGAATCACCATCATCATCATGATCAGCAGCAGCAGCAGCAGCAGCAGTAGCCTGGTTAAGCCCACTGCCAGGCAAAGGCCTCCCCCGTACTTCTCCAACTACCCCGGTCATGTACATATTTTGGCCATGTCGTTCCTGCAAACTTCTTATTCTCATCCGCCCACCTAACTTTCCGCCGCCCCCTGCTACGCTTGCCTTCCCTTGGAATCCAGTCCATAACCCTTAATGACCATCGATTATCTTCCCTCCTCATTACATGTCCTGCCCATGCCCAATTCTTTTTCCTGATTTCAACAAAGATGTCATTAACTCGCGTTTGTTCCCTCACCCAATCCGCCCTTTTCTTATCCCTTAACATTAAACCCATCAATCTTCTTTCCATAGCTTGTTGCTTTGTCCTCAATTTAAGTAGGACTCTTTGCGTAAGCCTCCTGGTTTCTGCCCCGTACGTGAGTACTGGTAAGACACAGCTGGTGATACACTTTTCTCTTGAGGGATAATGGCAACCATCTGTTCATGATCTGAGAATGCCTGCCAAGCGCAACCGCGCCCATTCTTATTCTTCTGACTATTTCAGCCTCATAATCCGGATCCCCGTTCACTACAATGCCCTAATTAGATGTATACCCTTACCACTTCCAGTGCCTCGCCACCTATCGTAAACTGTTGTTCTCTTCTGAGACTGTTAAACGTTACTTTAGTTTTCTGCAGATTAATTTTTAGACCCACCCTTCTGTGTTGCCTCTCCAGAGGTGAGTGAGCATGCCTTGCAATTGGTCCCCTGAGTTACTAAGCAATGCAATATCATCAGCGAATCTCAAGTTACTAAGGAAATCTCCATTATAAAGTCTTATCCCCAATTCTTCCCAATCTAGGTATCGTAATACCTCCTTTAAACACGCTGTAAATAGCATAGGAGAGATCGTATCTCCTGCCTGACGCCTTTCTTTGTTGGGATTTTGTTGCTTTCTTTATGGAGGACTGCGGTGGCTGTGGAGCCACTATAGATATTTTTCAGTATCTTTAGATACGGCTCGTCTACATCCTGATTTCGTTATGCCTCCATGACTGCTGAGATTTCGACTGAATCAAACGCTTTCTTGTAATCAATGAATGCTATATATAAGGGTTGGCTATATTCCGCCCATTTCTCTACCACCTGATTGATAGTGTGAATAAGGTCTGTTGCTCAGTAGCCTTTACGAAATCCTGCCTGGTCCTTTAGTTGGCAGAAGTCCAAGTTGTTCCTTATTCTATTTGCGATTACCTTAGTACATATTTTGCAGACAACGGACACTAAGCTTATCGGTGTATATTTTTCAAGTCTTTGGCGTCCCCTTCCTTATGGATTAAGATTGTGTTGACGTTCTTCCAAGATTCCAGTACGCTCGAGGTCATGAGTCATTGCGTGTACAAGGTGGCCAGTTTTTCTAGAACAATCTGCCAATCATCCTTCAACAAATCTGCTGTTACCTCATTCTCCCCGCCTGCCTTCCCCCGTTGCATAGCTTCCAACGCTATTTTAACTTCTTACGGCGTTAATTGTGGGATGTCTAATTCCTCTAGGCTATTCTCTCTTCCATTATCGTCGTGTGTGCAACTGGTACTGGATAAATCGCTACAGAACTCCTCAGCCACTTGAACTATCTCATCCATATTAGTAATGATATTGCTGGCTCTGTCTCTTAATGAATACGTCTGATTCTTGCCAATTCTGCTTCTTCTTCACTGCTTTTAGGCTTCCTGCGTTCCTGAGAGCATGTTCAATTCTGTCCATATTATAGTTCCTTATGTCAGGTGTCTTACACTTGTTGATTACGTTAGTAAGTTCTGCCACTTCTATTCCAGTTGTAGGGTTATAGGCTTTAATTCCATGGCGTTCCTTGATAAGGTCTTTCGTCTCCTGCGATAGCTTACTGGTATCCTGTCTAACGGAGTTACCACGGGCTTCTCGTGTCCTCTCCTTAATGATGCCCGTAAGATTGTCATTCATTATTTCAACATTGAGGTCCTCTTCCTGAGTTAAAGCAGAATACCTGTTCTGTAGCTTGATCCCGAATTCCTTTATTTTCTCTCTTACCGCTAACTCATAGATCGGCTTCTTATGTACCAGTTTCTTCCATTCCGTCCTCTTGTCTAGCCTAATTCGAGTTCCTACCATTCTATGGTCACTGCAGCGCACCTTGCTGAGCACGTCCGCATCTTGTATGATGCCAGGGTCAGCGCAGAGCATAAAGTCGATTTCATTTCTATTCTCGCCATTCGGGCTTCTCCACGTCCACTTTCGGCTATCCCGCTTGCGGAAGAAGGTATTCATTATCCGCATATCATTCTGTTCTGCAAAGTATACTAATAACTCTCCCCTGCTATTCCTAGTTCCTATGCCATATTCCCCCATTCCCTTGTCTCCAGCCTGTTTCTTGTCTACCTTGGCATTGAAGTCGCCCATCAGTACAGTGTATTTTGTTTTGACTTTACCCATCGCCGATTCCACGTCTTCATAGAAGCTTTCGACTTCCTGGTCATCATGACTGGATGTAGGGGCGTACGCATGTACGACCTTGAATTTGTACCTCTTATTAATTTTCACAACAATGCCTGCCACCCTCTCGTTAACGCTATTGAATTCCTATATGTTACCAGCTATATTCGTTTTAATCAGGAATCGGACTCCTAGTTCTCATCTCTCCGCTAAGCCCTGGTAGCACAGGACGTGCCCGCTTTTTAGCACTGTATATGCTTCATTTCTCCTCCTAACTTCACTGAGCCCTATTATATCCCATTTACTGCCCTCTAATTCCTCCAATAGCACTGCTACAGTCGCCTCACTCGATAATGTTCTAGCGTTAAACGTTGCCAGGTTCATATTCCA
The DNA here is from genome assembly GCF_050947875.1 of Dermacentor variabilis. Taxonomy (NCBI): domain Eukaryota; kingdom Metazoa; phylum Arthropoda; class Arachnida; order Ixodida; family Ixodidae; genus Dermacentor; species Dermacentor variabilis. The sequence goes on from NC_134573.1 coordinate 49,634,637, forward strand.
ATGGCGACCTTTCCGGATCCAGGGATTCTTAGTACCCTCTGCTTCGTCACAGGTCTGACCGCCGCCGTGGTCATTTGCTTCGCAGCTGCTGGTGACTGAGGGCCGGGGTTTGATTGTTGTGTTCATATAGGAGGCTGTGGGCCAAGTACTGCACCAGGGTGGCCAATCCTGCTCTGGTGAGGGAGTGTGTTACCGGTTCTGGTCACCGCGATCAGGCCACACTCCAGGCCTGTTTATGCGATTTTATCAACGCGCGTATTTCTTTTTTAAATAAGGTGGAAAATGGCGCGGCACCGGGACTCGAACCACGATCATCTTACACGCGAGGTGGATGCTCTACCTCTACGCCACCGCTGCACCCTAAAAATCAATTACGCTCCAATAAATGCTCAATTTTTTTCAAGGGGCAGCAACTAGTCACTGCAACCGCTAACATTTTTAAATACATATTTGTAATTGTAATCCGTTACTATTTTGTCTAATGCGTAGAAGGCAGGCCGTCACTATAATGACAGCCAGCGACAACCGCACTTGAGTGAAGCGGTGACTGCTGCGGAGCTAGAGCTAGGTCGTGAGCCACCAAACAGACACCTTGTACTTTCGAAGGTTGTTTTAACTCGCGTATAAAGCTTCACTGTCTACGATGGGCCAGTGTGAGATTATCAAACATGTCTGAAGGATACTTTTTACAGCAAAGCTATCTATGGCTAGGGCCTGACGCATCGTGTCCTTGCGTACACGAACAATCCTTCATACATGGGCCGATCCCGGAGATAGTGCAATAGCGGGCCGACCCGCAACGGAGATGAAGTAGGCGTTAAGCATTCCCCATGCGTGGGCTAATCCCGAAGATTGTGCAATACCCGCCGGACCAGCGGTGGAGGTGCAGTTCGTTATTAAGGAGCCCGCATTTATAGCTTCGCTCGTAATCCTTCTACACAGAATGAAAGGTCACTGAGTTTTTTAGTGTTTTACCTCAATGCATATGTAGTAGAGAAATATAATAAATAAAAGGCAGCAAATCCAAGCAAGCATGCAACCTTGTCTTATAATACTTTGCTGCTTTTGAAGTTTTGTGCTATGCAGTGCTTGAAGGCACATTTTACATTGACTCCTAAAAACCGTTACTAAATTGATAATTCATTGTGCTGTTATGCAGCTGCATGTCCCCTACATAGTGAATGAAAGCACGCGCTTATTTATCCCTAGACCACAGTATACACCATCTGGCGAGCAAGTTCTGGCTTATTTAGGGCTCGGGGAAGGCAGAGACTCTTGCATGCGTGAAAAGTTTGTGTGCATTTGACGGTGAAATCTCTGATGAGTAGGCTCGCTCAAACTTACGCCCACCTGATAGACTCCGTGGGCCTCACGGGTTCGGCGTAAGTGCCAGTATTTGAGTGAACTCAAGTAGCGTAATCCTACGAAGCTATGTTATGCGCCTTCAAAATGTAACGCTTGAAGTGATGTCTTCGCGTATCTAAAGATCCAAGCATCACGAAGAAAGTACAATGCAGGTTAGAAAACAACTGGGCATTCCAAGTACTCTTCACTTTTAGTCTCTGTGCTCAAACTTAACTGCACTTTGAACGACTCTTTCCGCGTTTCGCTTATATGAATCTAAACATAGTAAATCTCCCAAAACGTTTCCGCACCACACGAAATTGCGAAATTTTCACATGAACTTGAAGAATATTAAGACAAAGGCACAATTTATTGCTCAGGATGGGCAAAATACAAACAAGTCGTTTTGTTACCTCTTCGTATTTTCCGTACATGTGGGCCCGTGGCTTCAACGGACCGCTAATCTCGATGGTCCAGTTGTGGACATCACTGGTCAGTGGGCCACAAAGAGAACCGAAGATAACACTGCATGTCTCAGTCCTCGGAGCCTTGCGGTTTTGGGCTATGTAGAACAACTCGTCCTACATAAAGAGTAAGAGGCAATAGCGATTAAGACGCTAAGAGCAACAATACATAGACCTATAATGCTCACACATCGCAGAAAGAAATAACCGAAAGGAAGTCCGACTTGTCTAGACAATGTAAAAGTAGAATGAAGAAACAGGCACTCATTATTATAGAAAAGCCGAGTGGTCAGCGTTAATGTTCTAGCGCTGCCTACCGGCAGCGGGGAAAGAAATGGGGGTAAATAGAGAAAAGGGCAATAGTGTTGACTGTGAAAACAAATACGCTTGTAATAATTTACAGGAACACAGGTCTACGCTAGTGGAACAGCGCGTAGCAACATCGTACGGAAGATGACATCTCGAAGGTGGGAAGGTGGGGTGGGTGATAGCATGGCATGCTCGCGCATCCTCTAATTTTGTACCAGCGGTATTAATCCGATTTTTACAAGTGCACACGTTCCTACTCTTGAACCCCAATTTCCAGTTTCATATTCTGTCGGATCTTTGGCCACGTGAGTGCAGGCTTCTTGCCCGTCTGTGGCTAGGAGTATCATTTTCAAATGCCAACTTGTTCATGACTGGAAAGTATAACAGCCAATTCTTCAACTTTAGTAGGTGCAACGCAATGTTTGCACTCCTTCGTTGCCAGTGCACTCTTTCGACTAATTAAGAGAAGCGCTCTCTTTCGTCCCAAACTAGCTTAACAAACACCCGCTCACTTCAAGTGAAATGCTTGGGGCAGTGGCCTACACGGAGATCAGCACTAGTCGCTCCATATTAGCTATTACGTTACCCAAAATACACCAGACCTCGTCACAGATTACATATCCGCCAACTCTCCCGGTTCGTACGGGAGACTCCCTATTATCGACCAATTCTCCAAACTGTACAGACACGGCCACTTATATATCTGCCGAAGAACTGGCCGAAACCCATCACGAAAATACTCGTGTCATACAGCACAGTCACATCGTTATTGTCATTATGCTCCTTGATAGAATAATGTTCTAAGCCACGTGCGTGTAGACAATTTAGAAAATGTGGGCCTAACTCATTTCCCTTCATAGCCTCTAGAGAGAGAGAGAGAGAATAATGCAGAGAGAGGCAGGGAGGTTAACCAGAGGTAGTTCCGGTTGGCTACCCTGCGCAGGGGGAAGGGTTAAGGGGGATAAAAAGAGAAACAGAGTGGAAGGGGGAGATAGAAAGAAAGGGAGACAAGCATGAACAAAGCGCGTACACTACAGAGCGGTAGGAGGCGGCATTCTTAGAGTCTGTCGTGAAGCCCCGTAGACCGCAAGAACCTTAATAGCGCGAGTAAGGCCTTCAACGCGGATGTCCTTTGGGAGCATTGGCCTAAAGCTTTTAGTTCTGAAAGTGGGCGATTGTCCAACTGGTCCAGTACTCTGCACATCACTTGTCTCTCAGCACCGTATCGCGGGCAGGCACAGATAATGTGTGGGAGCGTCTCGTCGATGATACATGTGTCACACGTGGGGCTGTTGGCCATTCCTATGAGGAAAGCATATGAGTTTGTAAAGGCAACGCCTAGCCACAGACGGTAGAGCATGGTTTGTTCACGTCGTGGTAATCCAGGTGGGAGGTGTATCTGTATGTCCGGAGACAACGAACGCAACCGACACATGGTGAAAACATTTGAGTCCCACAGGGGCAAAGTACACTCATGGGATATCACTCGCAGCTCAGCCGCAGCGTCTGTTCGCGAAAGCGGAATGAAGACTCGTTGACCACTTTCATGTGCAGATCGGGCGGCTTCGTCGGCGTGGTCATTCCCGCTGATGTTACAATGTCCTGAAAACCACTGAAAGATTATGTTATGTCCCTTGTCATAGCTTTGATAATATATGTGCCGAATTTCTGAGGCCAGTTGTTCATTGGGTCCATGGCGCATTGGGCCTCTGATTGATACATACGTTTAGATGTGCACGTCAGCGAAATATGTATTATGTTACGTGCGTTGCACAATGGCTACTTTCTTTAAGAGTTCTTCGCCATAGGCAGTCCTGTTTTGTATCGAAGAACATTAAGAGTAGAAAGGGGCCGCTGTAAAGGCTCTTAAAGGGAGAGGCTTCTGGTCACAGTACGCGCACCAATACGTTTAATAACGGTACCGATAGCTATTCAGAGCTGTTTCTGACGTTACTCTGTCCCAGGAAAAAAAAAGAGCGCAGCATTTTTTTTCTTTTGTCAGTTTGCCGCTTGTCTCCGCTCCCCTTTCCTTTTTTCTATTTGCTCGGTGTATCTTTCCAAGTATCCTAGGCCCGAGGTTAACTACGAGATTTTGACTGGGTTCTGTCCGACGTTGTAGATCCGAGTGGGACATCGACTCTGCGTAAGTATGCACTTCCTTCACACAGGTATGTGGCACCACCTTTCATCCTCGGCGTAACATTGCACGCCAGACTACCGTTAGTCCCGCACATAAAATTCATCAAAAGAAAACGCCTAAAAACGATGAACTTCATAAAAGCTTTGCCACACACAGCCTGGGGACGTGAGAAGTGCCCTATGACCTCAATAAATATAGCAGTGATGACAATAACTGAAAGTACTGCTGCTATCAAGTTGCGTGAAAATTAAGCATGATAAGGAGGACGTAGCCGAATACAGTCTTACATTACCAAATACATGCTCTATGAGTGCCAGAAACAAGCTCAAGCTCACTGTTTCGATGACGGCCACGCCTGCCGAATTTAAATGCGGATAAAATGCAAAAACGTTCGCGTACTGAGATTTTGGTGCACATTGAAGAAGCCTATGTGGTCAAAATTATTTAGAAGTCTCGCAGAATGCCTAATAATGAAATTCGGGTTCCGTTACGTATGAAGTCGAAATGTATTATTTTAAATTTTTAATGCGGGAAAAGCTGTAGCAAGGCACAATGTACGACGTTTAAATTTAAACACTTATAAATGAACACCGTCACTCCAGTCATTTATAGCTTAGTGCACAAGCCTACGAGTTCGGTTTGTGAATATCTGCTGTCTGTAGCATAGTATTGTGTTTCCTACCTGTACGAATATAACGTGAAAATATCTTGTTGAAAAGAATTATCCTTACGCTCTGTTATAGAGCGACCAATTGATGAGATCAGCAATGTGAGGAAAGGCAGCATAGTGACATATAATCACCAAAAAGGGACAGTTTCTTGCTAAAATGCATGGCTGCCAACTCAGTTAAGCCACAGAAAGACAGCATGAAAATGAATGAGATATGGTTCAAGGTAGCTGACCCGCACGTTCACCTGTCTGAAGCCACAGGGTTATTTGCATATCAACTTGAGCTTTGACAAAACATAGCTAAAGTTATATGCTCCTTACAAACATGAAAACGTATCAGTTCAAGTTTATACTTGCGGTGCTTGTATATCTATATTACATCCTCCTCCCTACATCGGGCCGGTACAAACAGTGCAAGTACAAATGCTGAGCCGCAACAACACAAAACTTTCCGAGAAACTTGTTCTAATGATTGGAGCCTTAGAGCATGCGATTGTTGTAACTTACACATTGAGTTTGAGCAGGCTTCTCATCACTTTGATTAAATGACTAAAACGGCAAATTGTTAGTGCTTCAAAAAATTTCCTGGGGACTGTTTCACATGAAAAACAATTTTGGAATCATGGCTTAGATGAAAACTGTTCTTGCCGACGTTTTGCTCTGTTCTGGGTCTCAGGAAATGAGCCATAGATGCCGTTTTTCCGTTCAGCTGGGGCACAAAGTTCTGCAGCTAACGGGCCTGACGGAGTACTTTCAGCGATGGAGCTGTCAAGTACCTGTCATCTCACGGACTCGAACTCTCAGATGGCAGAGCAACCGCCCCGAAAATGCGTTGGTCCAGGTTTCAATCCCGGAACTGAGAAAATTTTTCCGCAACGGCGACGCTTTGTTTCTGAGAAACTCTTGGAGCTTTCTTTTGTATCTTTGTATTACAATTACTGTGGATCATGACCACATTAAGCCAACAGACAATGAGGTCATTGAAAGGATCGAGGAAATTAGGTGTAGTAGAAGTCAAAACATACAAAATAATGATGAAAAGATCATGAATGTGGACGAAAAGATAACTTGTAGCCGGCGGGAGACAAACCCTCAACCTCCGCATTACGCGTGCGTTGCACTACCAATTGTACCGCAGCGACAGTGGTCAATCAATCCCCTAGATTTGGTATTTATGTTTTGCTATATCTCGCCCTAGGACTGCCAGCCAGCGCCACTGAAAGCCATGGTGGGTGGACGTGGAAAACCTTTCTTTTTTTCTTTTTGCTCGATGGCGTCGCGCTAACAAAATCAAGTATCTCGGTTCCTCTTTTTCTCTCGTTTATTCAGGTGGATAACTGTTCACCCCTCATAAAACTTAACCTGAGTCAAATTTCAAAGTAATGTTACTGAAAGATGACCTAAGGAATGAAAAAAAGTCAGTTAACAAGTGCTATATAATGCACTCTTCGTACTCTAAACGCTCTCACCTTGTACATGTCGATGACGTTGGAGCAGGCACCCAAACTGGCAATCTTAAGGAAGGCGCAAGCACCCCGGGCAATCTTCACGAGTCCGTCCTTGGAGCGACCGCTCTCGATGTAGTCGAAGAACAGGCCCGTCGCCGCACTGCACACCGAGCACGCCTTCGGTGACACCACGCCCACGGCGGCATTTCCCATAACCTGCACAATTTATTTCACTCATTGTGTTATCACGTCGAGTGTCAAGGCGCACGTGTGTTGTGCGCCAGAACCGTATAACAAATGCTTAAAGCTGGATGGCACATAAATAGGGGGAGTTCCAATTGAGTTTGCGTAATCCGGTCAAAAGGTTGAGGATAATTGTGATGGAAAAAATGTTGTTTCTACATTTAAAATAAGGTAGGCGGCATTGTTATAACTTTAGCTTTACTGGTCCGAAACCTGTCATTTGGTCCGCTTACGTTTCGTTCCAGACAAGGCACCATTGCGGCAGCTTCCCAAAGCTCCAGTCATTACTGCTTCGGATCATATTGCATTTATTAACGAGATGCTAAAATATTCATCGCCCAACCTTGCCCCATTACTATCGGCTCTCTTTTTCACAATTATTATCACATAATACCGTTCCTCATGACTGGCGTGTTGTGAAAGGGATACCAATTTTTATGTCTGGTCATCGTTGTTCACCACTTAACTTAGGATAGTAAGATCTTGATGAGGGCTAGTTGGTTCATATTAAGAACTGAGGTGAAACAGCGCGAAAAGGACGAGGATACAAGGAAACAAATACCACAGACAAGCGCTGACTGCCAACTGGAAGTTTATTTGAAATTCACCGGACATTTATACCTTCTTCAGCATAGGCATGCGCACATCAGTCGCAAAAACATCTGCACATCAACATTCATATCAACACATCAACATCAACGTCAACAAAACATCAACATCAACAAGAAAGATTAAAATGTTGATGTGCAGATGTTTTTGCGACTGATGGGCGCACCAGTAACCCTCAGCCATAGGGCAACAACTTTTCTGGCCTCGTCAACTTCGATTCTCTGTCACCCGATATCACGAGATTTCCGTAAGCTCCTCATCTGATACTATGTGTGCGCCCTGATTATACATGCTTATGCCAAACGAATTAACATGCATTCTTTCCAGTTAAGCGCCTTTTTCACCGTTAACCTGCCTGTATTGGTCAGATATGTTTTAGCTACGCCCATCTCGCCTGCCTGTCACACAACGTCACAAAACAAAAGCTTACCTCGTCAAACTGACGTGCTTGCACTAAAGACACATTAAAGTGCTGAGCGAAACCTAACTTCTTTTTTGGTGTAGCCGAAGACTGCCCCGTGCCGAACGCTATCAATTATTGCTGCCGAATGATCAATCTTGCACTTCCTACTCGGAAGTGCTTGGGAGGACAAAATTGTCTGCATCTCCTGTCCACTACCGAAAAAAAATTAGGCACCGAAACGAGCAAGCTTCTTGGAACACGTATTGCACACATGTTCAGGAGTTGAAATGAAAAAAATGCCCACATAAAAAGCATTTTCAAGCAAAAAATAAGTTTCTACATTTGATCACTATATCTCGTAAGCTGCGCAAAGCCATTTTCTTTTCTTTTTTTACGGCCACCTTGAACGAGATATGGCGCTCTCCTTTGGAAGCAGGGTAAACCATGAAGCAGGCTGATGAACTTACGTGACTTGAATGCTTTGGAACTGTTCTTTGAGGCTTGCTTGCCTTCTATTTATTTATTTATTTATTTTACTTAGAAATACTGCAGGCCTTGGGTACCGCAGGCCTAGAAAAATGTGGCCATAAATGTTATCATTGGTAGCGAATAGGAAAGTTATCGAGAACGTTCGCAACCATTTTATTCTTTAACGCCAGCCTCAGCCATGATTTGGCTTTCTCCTTTGGAAGTTGTGTAATCCATGGTAAACGCTGAGAAAGACACGCAATTTTAACGTCTCACAATTTGGTGCTCAGCAGTACTTGGCTGTCAAAAAAGTGTCCACCAACGTGGACGCCTGTAGCGAAAAGGGTATAATAAAAAAGTTGCGTGGCAATCAAACGTCCTCAAGCCTTTCCAGCACGTATGCGACATCATTGTGCTAACTTCTTCGTTGTACGCGCCCACGATTTTCAACCAGACACTACAAGCATAGCAAGGGAAAGTGGACCAATCGCAAACGCCAGCACTGCCCTGCTCATCCGGCTAACTATTTTCCCTGCGCTTGCTAGGACTCCCCAAAGCCCTGTCGACTGCTACACTCTACTGGCCGCTTGCCAGCCAATGAGATAAAATAATTCAGAGCCATTCGACTCTGCAAATCTGGATGACAAGCGGATCTGTATTTAACTGTAATGATGCGAAAACAAAACACGAAAGCAATATAACACAAGCATGCACTTTGTTACGTTTATTTGTATTTGCGTTTAACTCGTGAGCACAGTCATTATGGCTTTATGACCGCTATCACAGACGGCCATGACCTCTGTGACGACACTGGAGATATTCGTAATGAACGTTAGGTCTATGCGCGACCAGTGGCGCGTCGTGGATTCGTTGTTCTTGGTGTAACATTGAAGGCCAAACCTTTCCCAGAGGAGCGCCAAGAACCACTTTTGTCGGGACGACACGCATCGGCGCTGAAGTCACCCATGGGATTGAGGTCCACGGGGAGCATCCACTCAAATGTGTCGATCATAAATGTTTGAAGGTCGCTCTTTGACGTTCAGGGATCAACGTATACGGTGGCGACAACGATCCCGTCCCCAGCCTGTACGGCGCACGCGTCGGCACATTCCACGGCAAGGCTCTCGCCCGTCGTCGGTTAGGCGCAACGGCCGCGCTGTCGTCGGTTGCGTCGATCGCAACGCATCAAACCATCAACCGTCTTCTGTTTTAACACACCTGGCCTCAAACGCAGCTGCGACACATAATCTGATACGATTTCGCCTTATGATTAAACTATTTTAGCTCTATGGACGCTGCCATCGCTTTTGCCTACGCCCTTCACGAAACGCTGGAAACTAGCCTAAGGCAGCACCGCTGTAAAAAGTTGTCAAGGTAGGCAACGTTCTTCGCTTTGAAAGCAAACAAACCTGACCTGGTAGACCAGAGAACAACGCCTGATTGGGTTGCTCAAATGACGCGGCGTGTCAACGCCCGACGCAGACGTTGACGGTTACGTAAATTTCGCGTCACGAGATTGCAACAAAGTCAGAATGTATCAGGTTTTAAGTTATGCGGCCCTTTATCAGCACTCAACCAAAGGAATAAAGGTATAGTACAAAACGAGGGGTTTTCCTTTCATAAATCGACAACGGACAAAACGGAAAGATCAACTGCACAACCATTATGCCTTTATTTGCAGAACGACAGCGACAACTAAGTTATGTCGATGAGATTTAAGTATTCCTAAGATATTTGTTTTTTTTTCTCAAGCCCAGCGCTTTATGCCATAGCGTGGCTGTCAGTTTTTGCAGCAATATCTCAAAAAGAGGGTGGCTTTCTAACACTGGTTTTTATATGAGTACTCTTCCCGAATGCGAGCAAATATCTTTGGAAATTTCGTCTTTTGATTCATTTTACAAAATAAAGCGCTGCATTGATGTAAACCATATCTTCTCTGTGCAATATATTGTACTTCAAGATGATCTTGAATGAAAAGAAACTATTTTCTTAGTACGTTTTATTCTAGGGAGATAGTTATCGCATTTGGGTATTCATTACTCTGAGAATTGTTTCTTTTGTTATTTTACTTTAAATGTTTTCTTTCGCTATCTTCAAACTGTTGGCCTCTAGCCAATGCAATTGGACGCCCGTAATTAAGTTCATAAGTATGTCTGTGTTAGGGTTCCCTAGGGAGCTGCTGCTTTTATCCATAATCTCTACTGCACGGCCGTAAGCCTTCTACAACATTAGATACTTCATGAACGAACAGCATATATATGTTGTTCGTTCAAGAAATAAATATAATATTGTCCAGCCTGGCCCGAACTGACCAGGATGAAATGCCAAGGCAACACACACACAATGAATGCTGTTATTTGCTATCGACCTGGTAACCTAG